>NC_052151.1:160180325-160811713 GCF_902713615.1 Scyliorhinus canicula | reverse complement strand
GAGCCCAA
Organism: Scyliorhinus canicula; assembly: GCF_902713615.1. Classification (NCBI taxonomy): domain Eukaryota; kingdom Metazoa; phylum Chordata; class Chondrichthyes; order Carcharhiniformes; family Scyliorhinidae; genus Scyliorhinus; species Scyliorhinus canicula. Next base: position 160,811,705 of record NC_052151.1, on the reverse strand, counting down.
TTTGCGGCTCTCACATGATACACCCATTGCCTCCAGGTCCATGCCGGTCGCAACGGGGTCGCTCAATCACGCCTTTAGTAATTGTGTTTTAACCAGCGATCACAATGACCTGGAGAATCAATTGAATTATTTCCAGCCAACCTATATTGCATAGATAGTTCCTGGTGGAGGATGAGCCAATCCGTGTTTTCATAGTGTGGGTGTCTGGGATGAAAAGCCCTCCGACTTTCAGCAGTCCAATGATGGCATTACCTTGGATAAAAAGATTCGGTAAGCTTATCGGGCTAGAATTAGGGGTGACTCCAAGGCTTCATGTAATGCGACATGAATCGCCGAGCAAAAACTTCTCACCAAGTTCCGCGGCCTCAACCGGGACCTTGGAATCATGTTGCATTATATTCAACCCCCCCCCCCCCCCCCCCAACCACCGCCACCACCACCATCTGGCCAGCTTGTGAAATCCTACCAAATGTCCTGCCTTGAGACAATTCACACCTCTTTAACCTGATTCATCTGGACCTGTGAAGACTTAATTGCTTGCAAAGACTCTCATTCAAAGTATCATCTTGCATTTTTGACTTTTGTCGACATATATGTTTCTGGAACCTACCTCTTCATTCACCTGAGGAAGGAGTAGTGCTCTGAAAGCTAGTGATTCGAAACAAACCTGTTGGACTTTAACCTGGTGTTGTAAGAATTCTTACTGTGCTCACCCCAGTCCAACGGCAGCATCTCCACATCATAACTAAAATGGAAGTCATATTGAGGTGCTTGCATTGTGATGCTAAAAGCAACATAGACACCAGACTGCCCACAGGGGGCATGGAATGGAACCAGTGTCACAAAGCTGGACACTTCAATTATTTCTGCAAATCCAACAATTTGAATTGAAATCAAAGACCAGAAAGTATCCATGAAATCCATTCCAGCCAAGAAATGGGAAGTCAAGAAAAATACAAAACTACAGATTTTTTTTCAGGGGAAATTGATAGTCTTAATCAAGACTATTGGTCAGTTACAGTCCAAGTTGTAATACTATTTGGTACTATTTGTAAAATTGATAGTGCTGCTGCTGTTAACATATTAGCAGATGGCCTCAACTGGCTTAAGCCAATGACCCTTCATCCATCAGACATCAAGTTACAGTGTCCAAGCGAGAGACCTTCCAATCAAAGGCAGGATTATTGCTCCTCTCAGCTACAATGGACAACAGCTCTGAAGAAATGTCATATTGGACTCAAAAGGTTTAGTCTGTTTCTCTCCACAGATGTTCCCAGAATTGCTGAGTATTTCCAAGCTTTTCCTTTTTCATTTCCAGCATCTGCAGTAATGTGCTTTTCATAGAATCCCTACAATGCAGAATGAGGTCATTCAGCCCATCACGTCTGCACAACCCTCCTAAAGAGTACCCGACCCAGGTCCACCCCCCTGCCCCATTCCCGAACCCTGTAATATAATCTACACATTTGTGAACACAAAGGGGCAATTTCTCATATATTTAGGGGAGCTAGATCTTTGATTCTCTCTGTATGATTTTCATAATTAATGTACACACTTATTTATTGGTGATGTTGGAATGCCTCGAGCAATCCTACAAAAAGCAGGTGATACTCATTGTTCGCAAAACAATCGTTTTAAAGATGTGGAAATTCAGCCTTCTGAGGGTGAGGAAGTTTATACATACAGCAGTAAGTTCCTTTCCTTCACAGACACTCCATCCACTCAGCCCTGGGCAGACATGGAAGTTACAAATCTCTACGTTCTTCACACAAAGAAGGGCCAGAGGGGACGAATACCAGTGCACTGCTGCAGACAATGATCATCCCGATGAAGACCTGCTGGACCTGAATTGGCTCTTCCGAGAAGAGTGACGAGGAAGAATCTCTTGCAGTACTGAGTGATCTCTTGGAGTTTGTGATCCAGAAGGATGACTCATTTTTCCAGTTGATGCACTCACCTCATGAAGTCTCTGTTGTCTTTTTTGAGAACTCAGCTGTGTTTTTAGTGGCTGAGCAGTACTTTGATCTTGGTTTCACTGGACACACCAATGTATTGCTTACTTTATCTTCTGGTGTCCATGCGTGTTCCACAGAGAATTATTTGTCTGAGTCTAGGTCACAGTCCATTGAGGCTCACACTGCGAAAGAGCAGGTAACTTCCAGGGTTGAGAGCCAATCGACACCCATATTTTAGTGTCAGCTGAAAGTCTTTTTCCCTTCAGAGCTGGAAGTCAGCACAGAAGCTGTGGCAGAAGCAAGAGATGTTTGACATGTTGCGTCATGTACTCTGGGTTAACACTGGTTACAACACGGTGCAGCTTTAACCAAAAGATACTCCAGACTTTGAAGTAAGTTCAATGTGATTTATAGAACCATTAGCACAGTTCTCTGAGTTCGACTCTCCTGCTAATCTTGCTATAGTAACTCAGTCTAACTAACCAGTCTGCTCTAAGCCACGTGGTGGGTGTAATGCTTCTGATCTGCCCCTGCACCTCTCTCTGAGTGTCGCCTGTGGAAAGAGACAGAGCATGTGTGCCCTGTCCTTATATATGGGTTGTGCAATGCCCCCTTGTGGTAGTGTCACCTCTGGGTGTCTTGACTGCCCATTGGTCGTGTCCTATTCTATGTGTTCATTAGCTGTATGTCTGCATGTCATGACATCTGTGGTGCTCCCTCTAGTGTTTACTTAGTCGTAGTGTATTCACATTAACCCCTTGTGTATTTAGTGATGCATTTCACCACATGACAAAGAAGGATTTGGGAATAAAAGTGGGGAGACATTGAAAATGAAAGAAAAATCTTGAGAGCACATTCACTTGAACAGTCTGGACCCTGCCCGCCAAGGGGTGGGAGATTATCCCACGTCGGCAAGTCCGATTTGACCCCATTAACCAGACTAGTATAATTTAATTTATGAAGCGAAGCCCACTCGTGGGCCACCTGGATACCCAGATAACAAAAGCTGTTCTGGCAAGGCGAACAGCTAACATGCTCAGATATGCTCCCCTCCCCAGGGGGTTAACTTGGAAATATTCACTTTAATCCAGATTCAACTTATACCCAGAGAAGGAACCAAAGCTCCCAAGAAGCTTCATTTTCATCCAGAGGGTCCATAATATAAAGAAGCAGATCATCCGTGTGAAGATACCCTATGCTCCACCCCTCCCCAATATATCCTCCTCCACTGGAAGAACCAAGTGCTATGGCTGCCAGAGCAAACAGGATGATAATAATAATCTTTATTAGTGTCACACATAGGCTTACATTAACACTGCAATGGAGTTACTGTGAAAAGCCCCTGGTCGCCACATTCCAGCACCTGTTCGGGTACACAGAGGGAGAATTCAGAATGTCCAATTCACGTCACAGCACGTATTTTGAGGCTTGTGGGATAAAACCGGAGCGCCGGACGAAACCCACGTAGAAACGGGATGACGTGCAGACTGTGACCCAAACCGGGAATCGAACCTGGGACCCTGATACTGTGAACCCATAGTGATAACCACTATGTTAGACAGGAGCAGAGACAATGCACATCCCTGCCCCATGCCCTATTCAATAGAAAGTAGTCTGAATTCAAAGCATTTGTGCGAACACTAACAGTAAACCAATCCAGGATCTATTTTTATTATTTGGATTTTAAAATTCAGGGGCAATTTTAACATGGCCAATCTACCTACCATGTACATCTTTGGGTTGTGGGATTGAGACCCATGCAGACGTGGGGAAATTGTACAAACGTCGCACGGACAATGACCCGGGGCCGGGATCGAACCCGGATCCTTGGCGCCATGAGGCAGCAGTACAAGCCACTGCACTACCATGCCATTCTGAATCCAGGATCTAAACTTTTGCTCACATCCAAACCTCCCAAGAATGTCAACGAGATATTCTCAGTCACCCTATCAAACTCCTTTTCCACGACAAGGGAAACAATCATCTTCGGGCACTTGAGAGGGGGAGTGGACAACATTTAATAGATGGCTTTTATTGGCCAATAATTGCCTACCCTTGATGAAGCCTGTCTGGTTTGGGAGGTAGGGCTCTAACCACTTTTGCAAGTTACTTAGCATCTGCATTTAAAAGCAAATTAGGTCGGTACGACCCACATTCTTTAGGGCCCTTGTCTTTTTAAGGATCAGGAAAATATAGATCTGCGCAAGTGAGGCAACAAACCCCGAGACAAGGAGTCATTAAACATATCTAAAATTAAAGGGACCAATTATTCCGCAAACTTCTTGTAAAACTCAATGGGGAAGCCATCAGGGCCAGGAGCTTTACCTGTCTGCATCAATCCAGGACATTTCTGAATTTCCTCTGGGCCCAACAGGGATTCCAACTCTTCCCGCCTCCCCCTCTCCATCACGGATGGATAACCCAGCCAAAAATTACGTCATGGCTGAACTCTCCGATCTATAGAGATCCCGATAAAATGTTTCAAATGCTGCATTAACCTGTGGCGGGGTGGAAACCAGGCTGCCACTCGAGTCCCATGACTGCGCAATCTCCCTGGAAGTCGCCAGCCATCTCAGCTGGTGAACTAAAAGGTGACTGGCCCTCTCCCGGTGTTCATAAAATACCCCCCCCCCCCCCCCCCCCCTTGTACGCCGCAGCTGTCCCACTGCCTTATCCATTGATAATTCAAATTGTGTCTGCAGCTTTTTCCTACTTTCAAGCAACTGAGGGTTGGGACAAGTGAGTACCTAGGTCCACCTCAAGGATGATGTCCACCAGGCTCTGCTGCTCTGCTCTCCCTGTCTTTTCCCTGTGCAATTTGTAGGAAATTATCTCCCCCCTCCTCCCCCCCCCCCCCCCCCCATCCCTCCCTCCTTCCTTATAACCACCTTAAGGGCTTCCCATAGCATGGTAGATGAGATAGCCTCACTTTTATTAAATTTAATATAATTCCCAATGGCGGTGAAAATGGGATCACAAAATCTCTTGTCCGCTAATAATGCCATATCCAATCTCCATAGTGGACACTGGGAGGGACCTGACTCAAGTGCCAAATCAGCAAAATGTGGATCATGGATTAAAATCACAATCGCCATGTAACCTGCCTCCTCCACCAAAGGGCAAAGAGACCTATCCACCACAAAAACAGTCAATACGCAAATATAGACCCCAGACATTGGGGAAAAAAGGAAAAGCTTTATCAAACCCTGCCCCTCCCACTCCTCTTGCCACCACCCATAATAAGCCATGCAAATCCAAATCAGGGATGGAGGCTAGCCGCTTGTGAATAAAATCCGTAGTGTCCCAGTTTGAAGCATGGGCATTAACCAAGACTACCAAGGTGCCCGCCAAAGACTCATCATAGACAATAACATGTCTACCATTGGGCTCAGCTAAGATCTTAGTGGCAGAAAACGGGACCCTTTATTTATTACAATTGCAGCACCAAGGACCCTATCATCAAACCCACTAACCAGATTAACCAAGAAAAATCTGCAGTCACCGTCTGCCCAACCCTTCCCCTTCTCCCCCTCCCCCATTCCCCTCTCTCGGAAACTACTACACCCAAATATGCATACAGAAAACAGTAGGCGAACATAAACCCCTAAAACCTACTACTAAGATCCCAAACAGAACAAAAATACCAAGCTCAGTATTTAAAATAGAACTAATGTAATGAGCTGCAGTCAACCCCTCAGCACCACTCCTGTTTGCTAACTCTTCAGCTATCAGGGTGGCTCCCACCCAGAGTGAAGAAAAATGATGACAGAAAACAGACATAAAAAATAATTCACTTGGCCCTTCAGTGCTTTATTTGCATCACCATCAGAGATATCTCTGCTCCCAGAGAGGCAATCTGCTTTCTGTGCCTCCAAAGTGCCACCTTCATGCCTTCTTTCATGTCACCCAACGCTTTTACCATTTAGTTGGTCCTCTCTAATTGCAAACGAATGAGAGTCAAGACCTCTTCCATCAAATTTGCAGAGGTCCCCAGACAAAATCCACCAGCGTTTGCAAAATTCTGCTGCCAAGGTGCTCGTCAGTATCTTGCCCATTAGTGGAGTGGTCAGTCACAGAGACTGCCTCCACCAGTTTCTCCACAGACGAGCCCTGAAAGGCCTCTGATTCAGTTGATGAACTTTTACTTTCAAACATTTTCGCCCTGAGTTTTGTAACCATGTCACCTATTTAGGTATCTTATTCCATTAACAAGTGGGTTTTTAAATGAAAGATTCGCCTGAAACTAAGTGAAAAGGACTAAAAGAACAGTACCATGGCGGAAGCCACCTCACATCTTCCCCTTACATAACATCACCAGACATCTCCTTCCAATTCACATCAGCAACAGTATGTACCATCTACAAGATGCACTGCAGAAACTCACCAAGGCTCCTGCGGGAGCACCTTCCAAATACACGACCATTATCATGTAGAAGGGTAGGGGCAGCAGATACCTCGGAACACTATGACCTAGAAGTTCCCCATAAAATCACTCACCATTTTGACTTGGAAATATATCGCCAATCCTTCACTGATGCTCTGTCAAAATCTTGGAACTCCCTTCCTAACAACACTGTGGGTGTACTTACAACTTAGAGACAGCAGTGGTTCAAGAAGGCAGCTCACGACCACCTTCTCGAAGGCAACTAGGGATAGCCAATAAATGCTGCTCTAGCCAATGATGACCGCATCCTGTGAATTAATAAAAACTCTGTCGGAGGGGTGAACAAATTTTTAATCATACTGGCCAGCCATGAGAGCACTTGGAATTTGGAGGAAGGAAAATCAAACGAGGAACTAAGCAGGAAATTATAGGCCAGTGAGCTTAACTTCGGTAGTAGGAAAGATGCTGGAATCTATCATCAAGGAAGAAATTGCGAGGCATCTGGATAGAAATTGTCCCATTGGGCAGACGCAGCATGGGTTCGTAAAAGGCAGGTCATGCCTAACTAATTTAGTGGAATTTTTTGAGGACATTACCAGTGCAGTAGATAACGGGGAGCCGATGGATGTGGTATATCTGGATTTCCAGAAGGCCTTTGACAAGGTGCCACACAAAAGGTTGCTGCATGAGATAAAGATGCATGGCATTAAGGGTAAAGTAGTAGCATGGATAGAGGATTGGTTAATTAATAGAAAGCTAAGAATTGGGATTAATGGGTGTTTCTCTGGTTGGCAATCAGTAGCTAGTGGTGTCCCTCAGGGATCCGTGTTGGGCCCACAATTGTTCACAATTTACATAGATGATTTGGAGTTGGGGACCAAGGGCAATGTGTCCAAGTTTGCAGATGACACTAAGATGAGTGGTAAAGCGAAAAGTGCAGAGGATACTGGAAGTCTGCAGAGGGATTTGGATAGGTTAAGTGAATGGGCTAGGGTCTGGCAGATGGAATACAATGTTGACAAATGTGAGGTTATCCATTGTGGTAGGAATAACAGCAAACGGGATTATTATTTAAACAATAAAATATTAAAGCATGCCGCTGTTCAGAGAGACTTGGGTGTGCTAGTGCATGAGTCCCAGAAGGTTGGTTTACAAGTGCAACAGATTAAGAAGGCAAATGGAATTTTGTCCTTCATTGCTAGAGGGATGGAATTTAAGACTAGGGAGGTTATGTTGCAATTGTATAAGGTGTTAGTGCGGCCACACCTGGAGTATTGTGTTCAGTTTTGGTCTCCTTACTTGAGAAAGGACGTACTGGCGCTGGAGGGTGTGCAGAGGAGATTCACTAGGTTAATCCCAGAGCTGAAGGGGTTGGATTATGAGGAGAGGTTGAGTAGACTGGGACTGTACTCGTTGAAATTTAGAAGGATGAGGGGGGATCTTATAGAAACATTTAAAATTATGAAGGGAATAGATAGGATAGATGCGGGCAGGTTGTTTCCACTGGCGGGTGACAGCAGAACTAGGGGACATAGCCTCAAAATAAGGGGAAGTAGATTTAGGACTGAGTTTAGGAGGAACTTCTTCACCCAAAGGGTTGTGAATCTATGGAATTCCTTGCCCAGTGAAGCAGTTGAGGCTCCTTCATTACATGTTTTTAAGGTAAAGATAGATAGTTTTTTGAAGAATAAAGGGATTAAGGGTTATGGTGTTCGGGCCGGAAAGTGGAGCTGAGTCCACAAAAGATCAGCCATGATCTAATTGAATGGCGGAGCAGGCTCGAGGGGCCAGATGGCCTACTCCTGCTCCTAGTTCTTATGTTCTTATGTTCTTATGAACTCTCTTTCTGCAGAGTGAAGTCACTGTCTTGGTTTAATCATTGGCTCATCTTGAGAGACCTTGAACTTACAATGGGCACATGTTTGTTTCTGCTGCATTTGCCAGCCCCGGAGATGAGAAATGTGCCTAATTTCTCAAGTATTTCTACCTCATTAGGCCCCTGTTCACAATTTAACAACTTTTAACAGTCATTTGTCTTTTTTAAATCATGGATATCCCAATGATATTTGGATAAGACATATTTATAGTAATTAATTGTACATGAACTTTGATCAAGAGCAATCATGATAAAACATGAGTAAGGAATAGACCTGTCACGATGAAACAATGATCTTCCCACATGCGTTCTCTCAGATCCTTACTGTTTTACATTTTAATATGCTTTTAACAGGTATTTTAAGGGCAATGTAATGTTTTATTTTGGTTCAAAAGCTGAATGTTTACCTATGAGTATAATGGACTCCATGATAACAGGAGCTGACATTTGTACAATAACCTTGTCAGCCCAGATTTTTCTAATTGTGTAGGAGACAGGAAATTGCTTTGCAGACTGCATGTAATCTTTGAAAGCCATGGGAGGAATATATTGCAGGTCCCAACATCCAACTAAATTGAAATCCTAGCTGCTTTTATTTGATTACATTTTAACAACTGTCAAAAATCTATGTCTTGAAATGAGTTTCCCCCGCATAACCTCATGTGTTGTATCAAATAATGCTAAACACAATATGTTGTGTTTTCAGTGTCTAAGAAATACATTCCCAAGCATGATATTGTTAGAACTGATGGAAAAATACTTGAATGGTTCAAAAAGCTACTTTTATTAGAGGACCGAAAGACCAACGCCTCCTGAGTCTTTTTCAAACAAAAGTTGAGTGTTCCAGAAAATTCCGCACAAATTACTGTGTTCAATGCCATTGTAAATATATTTATTGAAGATCATGTGGAACAATTCAAAAAATGATCTTTCCTTTGGCAAAGTCCACCTACATCACCAGCGAAAACTAATTCACTTCCTGCCTGTGGAATCTTGTTGCATTCAAAATGGCTGCCGTATTGCCAGCAGATCATTGCTAAACGTTTACTTAATTAACAAAATGGGGTGGCATGTGGTGCAGTGGTTAGCACTGCTGCCCACAGTGCAGCAGACACTGGTTTGAATCCCAGCCCTGGGTCACTGACCGTGTGGAGTTTGTTCATTCTCCTCGTTTCTGTGCGGGTTTCACCCCCATAACCCAAAGATGCGCAGGTCAGGTAGAATGGCCATGCTAAATTGCCCCTTAATTGAAAAAAAAATAATCGTGTACTCTAAATTTACAAAAGAAAAAAAACTTAATTAACAACATAGGTTAAAAAAAGGGACTAGGTCCTGAAAAGCAGAATATAGGGAGTTAGGAAGAAAGTTGAGAAGTCGGACCTCAAAGATGGTGTTCTCAGGATTACTGCTAATGCTTTGTGCTAGTCAGAGTAGAAAGACTACGATCTTTTGGATGAATACGTGGCTGAAGAGATGTTGTGAGGGGAAGCCTTCAGATTCCTGGGGCATTGAGACCGGTCCTAGGGAGGTGGGACCTACACAAACTGGATGTGTTTCACCTGGGCAGGACCGGGACAGCTGTCCTTTGAAGGGGGAGGGGGGTGGTACTTGCTAGAGCGGTTGGGGAGGGTTTAAACTAATATGGATGGGAACCTATGTAAGGATTCCGAGCAGGGGGAATCAAGGACAAGAGACAAACGCAGAGTGGAGATTAAGAGAAGTGATGGGCAGAAAAATCAAGAACTTGTATCAGATGACGCTGTAAAAAATAGTTGGGATGGGACAAGATACGTTTAAAGAACTAGCCTTAAGATTGTGTACCTGAATGCGCGAGCATTCAAAGTAAAATGAATGAATTGGTTGTGCAGATAGTTGTAAAGGAATATGATATCGTTGGGACTACGGAGACATGGCTCCAAGGTGACCAAGGATGGGAACTAAACATTGAGAGATATTTCATTTTTTGGAAGGACAGACAGAAAAGAAAAGGTGGTGGAATTGCATTGTTGATTAAAGAACATATTGATACAATGTTGAGAAAAGATATTAGTACAGATGATGTGGAATCTGTCTGGGTCGAGTTAAGAAACATCAAGGGGCAAAAAAACATTCATGGGGTGGTATACAGACCACCAAACTGCAGTGGGAATGTTGGGAATACTTTTAGACTGGAAATCAGTGATGGATGTGATAAAGGAACATCTGTGATTATGGGTGACTTTATTCTGCATATAGATTGGGTGACCCCAAATTAGTCACAGTATATTAGAGGAGGAATTTCTGGAGTGTATACAGGATGGTTTCCTGGACCAGTATGTTGAGGAGCCAACAAGCAGACAGGCCATCTTGGATTGGGTGTTGTGCAATGAGAAGGGATTAGTTGGCAATCTAGCTGTGAGAGAACCCTCGGGGATGAGTGACCATAATATGGTAGAATTCTTTATCAAAGGTGAATAGTGTGGTAGTTGATTCTGAGACCAGGGTCCTGAACCTCAATCAAGGTAACTATGATGGTATGAGGCATGAGCTGGCTTTGACGGACTGGAAAACATTAATGAAAGGAAGTAAAGCAGACAGGCAAAGGCAGGCATTCAAGAAATGAATAGGTGAACTCCAAAAGTTGTTTATTCCTATTTGGCTCAAGAGTAGAAAGGGAACTGTGGACAAACCATGGCTTACAAGGGAAATTAAGGATAGTATTAGATTCAAAGAAGAGGCATACAAATTAGCTAGAAAAAACAATAGACGCGAGGATTTAGAACAGTTTAAAATTCAGCAAAGGCAGTGGTTAGCCCTGGGACTATGGTGCTAAAGACTCGGATTCCAGCCCTGGTCACTGTCCGTGTGGAGTTTTCACATTCCCCCGTGTCTGCGTGGGTTTCACCCACACATCCCAAAGATGTGCTGGTTAGGTGGATTGGCCATGCTAATCTGCCCCTTAATTGGAAAATAAAAATAATAATTGGGTACTCTAAATTTATATAAAAACAAATTCAGCAAAGGCAGACCAAGGGATTGATTAAGAAGGGGAAAGTAGAATATGAAAGTAAACTAGTGGGGAACATAAAAACTGACACTAAAAGCTTATATGGGTGTAAAGATTAAAAAGATAGATAAAAACTAATGTCGGCCTCTTACATTCAGAAAGGGGGAATTCAATCAGGGAACAGTGAAATGGCTGAGGAACTAAATTCATACTTTGCTTCTGCCTTCAAAAAGGAACACATGAATAATGTACTGGAAGCCCAAGTTTTAGTGAGGAGCTGAAGGAAATTAGTGCTCAGAAAGAAATGGTTTGGAGGAAGTTAATGGGATTGAAAGTGGACAAATCTTCAAGGCCTGATAATCTTTATCCCAGAGTACTTACAGAAGTGGCCCGAGAAATAGTAGACCAATTGGTGGTCATTTTCCAAAATTCTTCAGACTCTGGAATGGTTCCTACAGATTGGAAGGTAGGGAATGTAACCCCGCTATTCAAAAAGGGAGGCAGAGAGGAATAAGGGAACTACAGACCAGTGAGCCTAATGCTGGCAGTAGGGAAGTTGCTGGGTTCAATTGTCAAGGATTTCATAGCACAGCATTTGGAAAGCAGTGGCGTAATCAGACAAAAAATAGCCTGGATTTATGAAAGGAAAATCATGCTTGAAAAACCCACTAGAATTCTTTTGAAGATGTAACTAGTAGAGTTGACCAGGGAAAATCGGTGGATGTGGTTTATTTAGACTTTCAGAAGGCTTTCAACAAGGCCTCGCATAGCAGATTGATCTACAAACGCATGGGATTACTGATAGTGTCTTGAGATAGATAGAAAGCTGGTGAGCAGACAGGAAGCAAAAAGTTGGATTAAATGAGTCTTTGTCTGATTGGCAGGCACTGACTATTGGGTATCGTAGGGATCTGTGCTAGGACCCCAATTATTCACATTATATCTTAATGATTTGGACGTGGGAACTATATGTAATATCTCCAAATTTGTAGATGATACAAAGTTGGGTGGAGGGTGAACTGTGAGGAAGATGCAGAGATGCATTAGCAGGCTTTGGACAGGCTGATTGAGTGGGCACATGCATGGCAGATGCAGTATAATGTGGATACATGTGAGGTTTTCTGCTTTGGTTGCAAAAATAGGAAGGCAGATTATTATTTGAAAGGTGTAAATTGAGAGAACATACAGTGCAGAAGGAGGCCATTCAGCCGATCGAGTCTGCACCGACCCATCTAAACCCTCACTTCCACCCTATTCCCATAACCTAATAACCCCTCCTAACCTTTTTGATCACTAAGGGCAATTTATCATGGCCAACCCACCTAACCTGCATGTCTTTGGACTGTTGGAGGAAGCCGGACCACCCGGAGGAAACCCACGCAGACACGGGGAGAACGTGCAGACTCCACACAGACAGTGACCCAGCGGGGAATCAAACCTGGACCCTGGCGCTGTGAAGCCACAGTGCTATCTACTTGTGCTACCGTGCTGACCACAAATATGAATGGGAACCTATGTATGTATTCAGAGCAGGGAACACTCAACGAGAATTTGGGTGTTCTTGTGCGTCAGTCGCTGAAAGTAAGCGTGCAGGTACAGCGCAGTAAAGAAGGCAAATGGTATGTTGGCCTTCATAGTCAGAAGATTTGAATATAGGAATAGGGATGTTTGACTGCAATTGTTTGGAGCATTGGTGAGTATTGTGTACAGTTTTGGTGTCCTTATCTGAGGAAGGATGTTCTTGCTATGAAGGAGTGCAGCGAAGGTCTATCAGGCTGATTCCTGGGATGGCAGGACTGTCAGATGAGGAGAACTAAATCGGTTAGGATTATATTATTTGGAGTTTAGCAGAGTGAAAGGGGATCTCATAGAAATTTACAAAATTCTAACAGGATTAGACAGGGTAGATTCAGAAAGAATGTTCCCGATGGTGGTGCAGTCCAGAACTAGGGGTCATAGTTTGAGGATAAGGGGTAAACCTTTTAGGCCTGAGGTGAGCAGAAAGCTCTTTATCCAGAGAGCGGTGAATCTGTGGAATTCGCTACCACAGAAAGTAGTTGAGGCCAAAATGTGTAACTTCAAGAAGGAATTAGATATAGCTCTTGGGGCTAAAGGGATCAAGGGATATCGAGGAAAGGCGGGATCAGGGTATTGAATGTCATGATCAGCCATGATCATAATAAATGACGGAGCAGGCTTGAAGGACCAAATAGCCTCCTCCTCCTTCTATTTTCTAATTCACCACCATCTCCACGGCTCACTGCCACCTCTTACAAAAAAACAGTAACTTATATCTGTCCAAAAAGTACATTTGAACTACCTTCTTTCAAAAATGTTCATAGCGTAATAAATGTTCCATTTACTTTGGACAGAAACAGTGAACTTGCACTGACTGCAAGAATAAAGAAAATAAGCAGCACCTTAATATTCAATTCATTCATTCATGTGTATTCTGCCAAAAGGCAGGCCCTTGGCTTAGTCTGCTTAATCCTGAGCTACATTCTGGGTAATTGTTGTCAGTGATGGTTTATTATTGTCTTTCAATCTCAGGGGCAGGGCCAGATCCCAAGTCTACCTCAGGCATCAAATCCATGCTGGTGGCCTTATTCTGAACCACTTGTTAGCCATCTAACCAACTGAACTAACCGGCTTCTTGTACCTTTTCTGTATTTAAACTCTTGTCTTCTCCCTTCAATGGTGTGAGGTTACAATTTGTAAATTGGCTGCAGTTGAAATAAAGATGCAGGTAAGACTGGAGCAGCAACACAGATGGAGCAGAATGCCTCCAGGTTACACCGTGTGTCATGCACAATAGACAAATCATGGTCATGTGAATGTGCCCACAATCAACAATAGCAACCATAAATGTAAATTACTTTGAGCATGGTGTGTGAAGAAGTAAGACTTTCTTTCTCTTCAGTATTGCCAGAGAAAAGAATGCATTCCTAAAATTCCTAGGTTTTACTGAGGTAATCAGCTTCATAAATGCATTCACAATATTAGTGCAGGTGCTAAACAGATGAATTGTGCAGAGTATTCACTGTTTGTGTATATTTGGTATAAACAAATGTTACTTCTGTCGTTGAAGAATACATGAAGCCGATTTACATAATACGACGATCTCATGGCAAATGAAGCAACGTTTAAAAACAGAACCAAAGATTTACTGTCAGAGATCACATCCTAACTCTCAGATGGAACTCAATTCAGACAATAAATGGTCGACGGAAGGAGGCTAATTAAAATATTCAAATAGGGAACAAATTACATAGTTCAAAACCTAACTCAATGTTCAGTCCAATCAGCACCGCCAAGACTATTCCCTCAACCTGCTGCAGCAAGATCTGGACAACACTGGCTTGGGCTGAGAAGTAACAATGAACATTCATGCCACACAAGTACTGGGAAATGACCTCTTCAGTGAGAGCAAGTCTAACCATCTCCCCTTGACATTCAATGGCATCTCCCACTGAATTGCCCCACTCTCAACTGGGGTTACCAGAAAATGAAATGGATCAGCCATATAAATACTGTGGATAAGAACAGGTCAGATGCACAATTCTGTCGTGAGTAACTCACCACCTGACAGCCCTTCAACCCCCCTGTCCACCATGTACAAGGCACAAGTCAGGAGTGTGATGGAGTGCTCTCCACTTGTCTGGATGAGTGCAGCTCCCAACAATCTTTCAGAAACTCAACAAAGCAGCCTGCTTAATTGGGACCCATCAATTTAAACAATAAACAAACATTGAAGCTGCCCCATGTTGTGGGAAACCCGAGGGAGGGTGAGGGTATGCCTCTGGCGGGAATGGAGAATTCCAACGGCCAAAGAATTCAAATCATATTGCTATTTCTTCATTGTTGCTGGGTCAAAATACTGGATCTCTCTTACCATCAACAGTACGCCACATGGACTGCAGTAGTTCAAGAAGGCAGCTGACCACCACCTTCTCGAGGGTAGTTAAGTATGGGAACTAAATGCTGGCCTAGTCAACGAAGCCCACATTTCTTGAAGGAACAAAGTGGTGTGTTGCGCATGCGAATCGGATGAACCATCATCGCTCACTTGAGTGAAGTGTGCTCTTGGCATTCTGGTCAGATTGGATGCAGAGCACACTGACAGGTAAGACCTGGGAAGAGGGCAATTGAGAGGTGAATGAGTGTATTATTATTGCACAGCAGTAGCAGACAATTCAAACAATTGTAATGAAGCTTACACACGTACAGACAGATGCCAAGGCTGCCTAAAGATAACTCCATTGGAACCCTAAGCTATTACAAAGTGGGTATGGGTCATTTCTCTTCTATATTTATGCATAAAATAAGTGTGATACTGTTGAATTTTGCCTGCAATGTTAGCACTTTTATAGTGCAGCTGGAATGATTTAGGAATTTCAACAGAATGGAACAGCTTATCATCATACTTTATTGGCCAATACAGGAATCAAAACCATGATCTTGGCGTAATTAGCAACAGGCTTTAACCACCTGAGCTAATCGGTCAGTGGCTGAATTTTGCCTGCAGTGTGTCTTGTTTGACTGGTACTTTAGGTTTCATTGAACTGAACCATGACAGCCAGTCCAGTATGAGCCGTGATAAAATGGTTTTGTCTTTGGGTCAACGGAATACATGCAGAATGTAATCTCTGTGAGAATATAGCAGAAAAGCACACGCACTTTGACTCTCCAGCAAACCAGGTGCGACAGTTTCCTTTCAACTCAATTTGGAAATCTATTCACAAGGGTACTTCTTGAGATGAATACTTATGACAAAAATGGTTTTGCTGTATAAAATTAATTGTGTGCTTTCAAAATTAATACTCTCCACAGACAACAATGAAGAATTAAGTACACATCTACACATTTGGGGTGGGATTCTCTGCCCTGGGATGCCTGGATCACGGTTCCTGATGGGATGGTGTATCGGGTGTCGGGGAAAGTCTGGATTGGGGCCTGGTACCGAACCAAACGTGATGCTCTGATCTCCCATCTGGCGGCGTGAACAAGGTCCACGCCTCATGCCAGAGGGAACAAGGAAATAAATGTAAATGAGTCTTAATGACTCATTTAGCTCTATTTTGTGGTCCCCATGCCCTGTGCTCTGGCCTCCCGTGATTCTCTGGTCCTGACGACCGGGAATCACGTGGATACGGGTAACTGTTGTTTTCACATGCGTGGCTTTGGCATGGTGGACCTCGCAGTGAGGTCCACGGTGCCAGGGCCACAATGTAGGCCATCCAAGCCTATCTGATGGCCACCCCCCCCCCCCCAACAATGCATGGCTTGCCGACGCCTCCTCGACCAGAGGTTCCCATGTTCACCCTCCATTGGGATCCCTGTAAGAGGGAGCCCCTCAAGGACACCTGTAATAGGGAGAGCCCCCCACAGGTACCTCTGTGAGATGGGGACTGCCTCACAAGGGCCCCTGTAATAGAGGGAACCCCTCCAGATAGTGCGGAATGTGGGGGTGGCCAGCCACAAGATCTCACGATTGGATCGGCCGCTCAAGCTGGCGGTTTGATAGCAGGATTCCCTAGGAATCCCTCATGTTTCATGCGATTAATACATTTTCATGGCATGGAACACTGAATTGCATCCCTCTTTAAAATCCCAGGGGGATCGTAAACCTGGTGCAATTCAGCTCCGGCGGGAAAACATAGGGCGCGATTCTCCGCAAAGGCGGAGAGTCGTAAAGGCTGCCACGAAACCGGCCGTGTTTCACGGCAGCCTCCGCGCCCCCTCCCGGCACCCGATCCTGCTCCCCGGTCGGGGCTAGCATTTCGCTAAGCCCGCGCGCCAAAGTTAGCGATGGCTGACGCATATGACGACGTCAGCCACGCATGCGCGGATTGGACGAATCCAACCCGCACATGCACGGATGACGTCATCCGCGCATATGCGTCAGACCCGCGCATGCGCTGTCCGTAATGCCCCTCAGCCGCCCCGCGGACTTATCCTGCGGGGCGGCGGAGGGAGAAAGAGTGCACGGGAATCGGACCCGCTGCCCGCGATCGGTGCCCACTGATCGCGGGCCCATGCCACCCTTGGCACGGGCATGGTGCGGCCGTGCCAATCGGTGGCATGGTTGTGCAGAACGACACTTTGCAGCCGTTTTCACAAACTGGTATAGCAGGTGTATTAAAAATCGTGAAAACGGCCGTAAAGGCCTTGGAAATCGGCCCATCGGCCAGGGGAGAATCGCTGCTCGCCGTAGAAAAACGGCGAGCAGCGATTCGTGTTGGGGGGGGAGGGGAGAATAGCGGGAGGGCGTCGGACCAGCGTCGTCGTAAGAATTTGCACCACCCGCTATTCTCCGCCCCGTTGTGAGTGCGGAGAATCACGCCCATAGTCTTCCAAACGGAGAATCCAGCCCTTGAACTTTAGACTACTCTAATTCCTTGGAAAGAAAAAATTACATTTTACTTAACTTCATGACAACAAGGAAGTAAATGAAAATAAAACGTTTAATTAATGAAAATCCGATCTAACTGGGAGCGAGTATCCAAATTTAAATACTATGGGTGCAATCTACTGGCCTCGGCAGGCCCGACTCGGGACGCGACAAGGCATGTAAATCTTGCACAAGGTTTCTCACGAGATTTAAAATGCTCGTTGCGTCTCATGAGATCTAACAAGATCTTGCAAGGTGTCGTAATCTGCACCTGAGGGACACTTGGTGTGATCCAGATTTGCATAATCAAGTGAGTAATTTATCTCACTTGAATATGTCTATGGCAAATTTACCCACGACCTGGGATCAAAAGGCCTCGCCTCAGAGACCTCCATGGACCAGGCGTAACGACACTTTGGGGGAGGGAGTGGGTCTCCCAGGTGATCAGGCGATCCCAGGTGGTCGGGCTCTGGGTAGTGTTACCCTGGCACTCCTGATGCCACTTGGGAACCATGCCAGTGCGACCGGGGTGCTACTGCATGCTGGCAAGAGCACAGCCATGGTGCCAGCCTGGCAGTGCCTAGGTACCCAGGTGGTATCTTGTCTGGGCCAGGGATCAGGCCCGGCTGTGCCCTGCCCTTTGAGATGGGGTGTGAGAGTGGCATGTGGCACAGAGGTTAGCATTGCTGCCTAATGCGCTGAGGACCCGGGTTCGAATTCTGGCCCTGTGTCACTGTCCGTGTGGAGTTTGCACATTCTCCCCGTGTCTGTATGGGTTTCACCCCCACAACCCAAAGATGTGCAGGTTAGGTGGATTGGCCATGCTAGAGTCAAGATCATTGGCACATAATCTACAGCAAAGTTGAGGAGAAATGTTCTCACATAGAGGGCTAGATTCTCCACCCCGCCGCGCCACATTTCTATTTCACCCTGCTGGCGGGATGCTCCATTTTGCCGGCCGGTCAATGGGGTTTCCCATTGTGGGGCAGCCCTTTGCAGTCGGGAAACCCCCCTGGGCTGCCAGCAAAATGGAGCTTCCTGCCAGCGGAGAATCCAGCCCAGAGTTATTGGGATCTAAAATTCTAAATTTTAAAAGGCAATGAGGGTGAGGAAGTTACAGGATTACAGGCAAACAACTGGATTCTGATACTGAGCACAACTGCTCTTTCAAAGAAACAGCGAATAGAGTAACTGCTCTATTTGAACATACGAACATAGAAACATATGAATTAGGAGCAGGAGTAACCACTCAGCCCCATAAACCTGCTCCGCCATTCAATAAGGTAATAACTGATCTGTTTACAATCTGAACCTCACATTCCTTGCCCCCAATAACTTTTCACCCCGTTGTTAATCAAGAATCCATCGAGCTCTGCCTTAAAAAATATTCATGGACCCTGCTTCCACTGCCTTTTCATAGATTTCATAGAATTTACAGTGCAGAAGGAGGCCATTTGGCCCATCGAGTCTGCACCAGCTCTTGGAAAGAGCACTCTACCCAAGGTCAACACCTCCACCCTATCCCCATAACCCAGTAACCCCACCCAACACTAAGGGCAATTTTGGACACAAAGGGCAATTTATCATGGCCAATCCACCTAACCTGCACATCTTTGGACTGTGGGCGGAAACTGGAGCACCCGGAGGAAACACATGCACACACGGGGAGGATGTGCAGACTCCGCACAGACAGTGACCCAAGCCAGAATCGAACCTGGGACCCTGGAGCTGTAAAGCAATTGTGCTATCCACAATGCTACCATGCTGCCCTCCCTTTAGTGAGGAAGATCGTTCCAAAGACTCAATTTCTTCTCATCTCTTAAATTAGTGAGCACTCATTTTCAAACAGTGATTCCTAGATCTGGATTCTCCCACAAGAGGAAACAGCCTTTCCACATCTACCCTGTCAAAACCCCTCCGGATCTTGTGTGTTTCAATCAGGTCACCTCTTATTCCTCTAAATTTCAACGGACACAAACCTAGCCTGTCGACCCTTTCATCAGAAGACAATCTGCCCTTTCCAACCTTTTCTGAACGATTTCTAATGCATTTATATCCTTCCTTAAATAAGGAGGCCAATACTGTACACAGTACTCCAGATGTGGTCTCACTAATTCTCTGTATTACTGAAGCATAACCTCACTACTTTGTATTCAAGTTCCCTCATACTAAACAATGACATTCTATTAACTTTTCTAATTACTTGCTGTACCTGTACACAAATCTTACGTGATTCGTGCACTGGGACACCCAGATCCATCTGCCTCTCAAAGCTCTGCAATCTCTCACCATTTAAGTAAAATGATTATTTTTCATTCTTCCTGCCAAAATGGACAATTTCACATTTTCTCACATTATACTCCATTTGCCAGATCTTTGCCCAATCACTTAACCTACCTATATATTTTTGTAACCTCCTTTTGACCTTTTCACACCTATCTCTGCATCGTCAGCAAATTTCACAACCATACCTTTGGTCCCTTAATCCAAGTCATTTATATAAATTGTAAAAAGTTAAGGTCCTATCAATGACCCTTGTGGCACAATACTCACTACATCTTGCCAACTGGAAAATGACCCCATTTATGTCTACTCTCTTTCCTGTTAGCTAGTTAATCTTGTACCCATGACAATATGTTATTCCATGCACCATTAGTTTTTATTTTTTGCAATAACCTTCGATGTGGCACCTTATCAACTGTGGAACTTGGTCATGGCAGGAAACTCTTCGGAGCACAGTGGAAATGCTTCAGACATGTCCTCCGAGCATCCCTGAGAGCTCAAACATTCTTGCTGCTTGTGACCACCCAAAACAGAAGGCTCATTTGATAAGACCAAACACATGGAGAGACTGAATAGGGAATGTGCAGAGGTGAAGTTGAGGATTCAGAAGGAGTGCAGAAACTTTGAAATAACTTGACACCTCAAAACCCATTGAACTGGAGTGGAAGCAAGTCATCGTCGATCCTGATGGATTGTCTCAAGAGGAAGAGCTCATTTTGACCCCTCAGATGAGGATCTCTCTCTCTCTCTGTCTCTATTCTTAATTTTTGCTCGCACCGTCACTCCATTTATTTATTCCCTTCTGCCATCCTGCCTTAATTTCTTTGTCAGTCATACCTTTGACTGAGGCACTTCAAGCCATCCGACCTCCCAATTGATCAAATTTATGTCACTATTCCTGTTTCTTCCCCTTAATTATTTGCTTTCACCGGAGTCTTTCTCTGTCACTCATATTCCAACGCCTATCGTCTATTGAGCTGAATGCGGTATTTTCCAATGTGGTGATAGACAGTATCACTTTGTTACAGGGTTTTCTGCATCAGAGTGAAGGAACCAGGCTGTGCAGATGTGGTAAGAGAAACAAACTGATGTTATTCATGGCATGACTCCGCCAACAGGGACTGCATCTTTGCTACTGCATACTTCCCTAAAATAGAAGTGTTTCAATAAAATATACTTCAAAAGCCTGGTTTCAGCTTTACACTGAAAGAGAATAATCTATTTTGTCATGGACGTTGTTAATGCTTAATTGTTATTCTGGTGTTATCCAGCAACTAAAGCTGAAATGTATTCTGACCTGAATGAAAATATGACCTCAAAATTAGTCAAGCCAGCGCAAAGAAATGTGCAACTTCAAGCACAGATGATGTTTAGTGCAGCAACGTTTCCGTGATCTTCTGCACGGTTTTAGAAAAACTGCGAGAAGCTGATTCAAAAAGCTGAGGATAAATCTGGACATGGCCCCACTTCAAATTAATCACCATTGTGAGTTTTCATAGAATCATAGAATTTACAGTGCACAAGGAGGCCATTCGGCCTGTCGAGTCTGCACCGGTCCTTGGAAAGAGCATCCTACCCAAGCCCAGCCTTCCATCCTATCCCCGTAACCCAGTAACCCGACCCAACCTTTTGGACACTAAGGAGCAATTTAGCATGGCCAATCCATTCAACCTGCACATCTTTGGACTGTAGGAAGAAACCGGAACACCTGGAGGAAATCCATGCAGACACGGGGAGAACGTGCAAACTCCACACAGTCATCCGAGGCCGGAAATGAACCTGGGACCCTGTAGCTGTGAGGCAGCAGTGCTAACCACTATGCCACCATGCACAAACTAGAAGCCCCTTAAAATTAAAAGTTTTGAAAAATTACTAAGAAACTGAATACTGCAGGTCGAACCTCATTTTCTTTTAAGAACGTAGCCGGGGGGCAGCACGGTGGCCAAGTGGTTAGCATAACCGCCTCACAGCGCTGAGGTCCCAGGTTCGATCCCGGCTCTGGGTCACTGTCTGTGTGGAGTTTGCACATTCTCCCCGTGTCTGCGTGGGTTTCGCCCCCACAACCCAAAAATGTGCAGAGTAGGTGGATTGGCCACGCTAAATTGCCCCTTAATTGGAAAAAATAATTGGGTAATCTAAATTTATAAAAAAAAAAAAAAGAACGTAGCCGGTTCCCTGAGCGCTTGCGGGAAAGTTTGAGGATGAACTGAGGTGTCTGAGGGCCTTTGAATCATTTGGCTGATTTGGTACCGGTCATGAAACCAGACCAGTCTGTTTGTCTGTGTGGCGATTCAAGCTCGCCGTCAAGACAGCATCTCACCTAGATCGTTACCCACGCCCCTGTATTGAGGACATCTATGCCATGTTGGCTGGAGGTTCAACCTTTACCAAACTGGACATGAGTCTTGTAGCTGAAGCTGCATGAAGCCTCCAAAAGATTTGTCACAATCAATACCCACAAAGGCTTGCATGAATATACTCATTTCCCATTCGGCACCTCTTCATCCAGAGCCATTGTTCCACGTGTGATTGAGGTGACTTGACCCGGCCTTTCCCAAGTCTACCATGTTGATGTCCTCATCACAGGCACAGTGAAGGCCGAACATCTTAAGAATTTGGAGATGGGACTGTGGCGCTTTTCCGAGTATGGTGTCCGCCTCCGTAGGGGGAAATGTGTGCTTCAAGCAAGGGAAGTTGTTTATTTGGGGTACCGGTGGTTGACCGTAATGGCCTTCACCCAGTGGCTGACGAGCTGCATGCTGTTCACCAGGCTCCGACGCCGCCTAATGTGACACAGCATTAATTTTTGGGCCTTGTTAATTATTATCGGCACATCTGCCAAATTTGGCCATAACCATAGCCCCCCCTCCATTGGTTGCTGCAGAAGGACAGGCCTGGCCGTGGGGTGCAGCACAAGACTCCTTTCAAATTAGTGAAGCTGGCATTGGCCTGTACCAAGGTCCTTGTGCATTATGATGCCGATACATTACATGTGATATCTCACCTTCTGGGATTGGTGAAGTCCCCTCACACCACATGGCTGACAGCCTCGATCAGCCCATTGCTTATGCCTTTAGAATTTTGACTGCTGCGGAGCGCAGCTGTGCTTATACTGGAAAAGAAGGCTTAGCGGTTATCTTCGGGGGTCAAGCGCCTTCAGCAGTCTGTGTATGGTCATCATTTTTGTATTTTAACGGACCACAAACCATTGGAGACTTGTTTCGGGAAGACCAAGCAGTGCTACCGAATGCCTTGGCCCGCATACAGAAGTGGGCCCTTCTTTTAGCGGCACATTAATAGTCCTTTGAGCACTCTCCCGGAGCTTCAATTGCACATGCGGGTGTCTTGAGTTGCCTTCCATTGCCCCCGCCAAGCCGGACAAAGTTTTAACGGTCCTTAATTTCATGGACACCCTGCCAGCGATGACTACGTGCATCCATGACTGGATGCAGTATAATCCCATTTTATCCAAAGTTTGCCATTTGGTTTTGATCAGTGGCCCACATCAACAGCTCCCAGTGGAGCTGAAGGCCTTTTCAACAAAGATGCTGACCATTGAGGAAAGTGTCCTCCTCTGGGGTACCAGGGTCGTCGTTCCCAAGGAACGTACATGGCTGATCCTGAAAGACCTTCATGCTGCGCATCCGGGTGTTAACAAGGTTAAAATGTTGGCCCGGAGATATGTCTGGTAGCCCAGCAAAGATACGGACATAGAGTTGCTCGCTCAACGCTCCCTGGCTGTCAGGCCCACCAGACGCTCCCAGTCACGGTGCCTCTACGTTTGAGTGGCCTGGGTGCCCCTGGGTCCATGTTCATGCAGTTTGTGCCGGGGCAGGTTATGGGCTGTATGTTCCTGGTGATCGTTGATGTGCACATGAAATGGCTGGTGGTACACCGAATGTCGTCTATCACCTACCGCGTCACCATGCACTGACAACAATCTCTCAATGTCAGCAAAACTAAGGAACTGGTTATTGATTTCAGGAAGCAAAGTGTCGTGCAAAGGAAATTCAGCATGTCCACACTGACTCTTACCAATTTCTGTAGATGTACCACAGAAAGCATTCTATCTTGCTGCATCACAGCCTGGTATGGCAACTGCTCGCCCAAGACTGTAAGAAACTACAGAGCATCATGAATACAGCTCAGTCTATGGTGCGAACCTGCTTCCTATACATTGACTCTGTCTACACCTCCGGCTGCCTTGAGAAAGTGAACAGCATAATCAAAGACACCTCCCATGGGGTCATTCTCTCTACCAACCTCTTCCGTCGGGCAGAAGAGACAAAAGTCTGAGAACACAGACTAACAGATTCAAAAGGTTGCTGGACGTTGTAGCCACAGACAGTGGGGCCTCATTCACAAGCGAGGCGTTTGCCACCTTCATGAAGTTGACCGGCATTCGACATGTCCGCACGACGCCCTATCGCCCCGCATCGAACGGATTGGCGTAACATGCTGTCCAGACTGTAAAATGGGACCTGTGTACACAGTCTGCGGGATCGATGAACACCAGGCTGGCTCGATTTCTTTTCTCGTATTGGACCACTTTGCATGCAGTCACAAGAGTTGCTAAAGGATCGCTGTCCTCCCACTCCTTTGGAGTTATTGCTCCCCCACATCAACGGAAGGTGCACTGCTCGCAAGAAATACAAGGTTGTGGTCCCTCTGGGCGTCGCCTTTTCACACCTGACCAGGAGGTCTCCGTTTGCAACTTTGGTGAGGGTCCTCGCTGGCCTTCCGGGGGTCGTCGTTCATCACAACAACCCCATCTCATACCAGGTTTGTGTGTGCGGCCAACTAATGAAGAGGCACCTTGATCACATTTGTACCTGTTCATCCGCTGTTCCTCTGTCCCCTTGGCAGTCCCCACCCACGGTTCGATTGATCACCGGGATGCCTCTTTGTGAGCAATCCACCCTGCTATTGCCAACTCCATCGCCTCCAATGCATTTTCTGCTACACCTGTTGTTTTCTTCTTCCCCTGGGGGATACCGAAATGCCTAATGTATGGCCCTCGGTTTCCAACATGGATATGCAGCCCTTGGAGGTCTTCAACCTGGACCTCGTCACCCGGCCACCACCCGAGGTTGCCTGCCCCGGTTGTACAGCCAAAAGCCCCATTCTCCTGTTTGCTATACTCTGGCTACTCCAGTTCCGGCATTGGAGTGCAAAGTGCCTCAGCCGAAGCACCTGCATCCCCCGCAGCTTCTGATCTCGTAAGTGCAGGAAATGAGGTAAGTGTGGCCTCAGCGGAGTGTTCCTCACCAAGGCCAAAACAATGCCCCAAAACAGGATTCTGTCTTTTGCACGTTAAATTATGCCCTAAATTTAAAGTATCAATGTAACACCAACAGAAGTCAATACTAAAAAGGGGTTTTCAGCCCCAGTACGATTGGTTCAGTGGCAATTGTTGCTTCACTACTCAACAGGACTTGGGATTTGAGACCATCTCAAGAGAACAGAGGATGTAGAAGAAACATAACTTGCAAGAAACAAAAATACACCAATTTACTCTGTACTTTTTCACTTTTTGTTTTTTGGACGACTGTAGAAGTACACTAGCTGTATCTTTCGGTTTTTGAAACAGCCCAACTTCATGTTTAAGAATGCCTTTCTCATTTCACCCTGGGTACAATACCAGGGTGTTACTGTATTTTGCCTTCTCATAAGAAGAGGAAAATGAGTTGGTGCAAAGAAGATACAATGTCCAGGCTACAGAGAAAGTACCCGCAGACCATCCAGAGGTCCATGTTAACCTGTTGTTATAGATCGGGGAGATCTTCCTGATAGCGCTGAATCCATCAGTGCCAGAGGTGCAATGAATTTTCAAGCCTGATTCCGTGAAGATACTTTGGAGGATTTGCTCCACAAATACACAGTTGGCTATACACCTATGATGGAAAAATAACCATACTAAGTAGTACTAATCAATACTGACACTAAATATTATTACATACTCACCAATTGACGCTCACCTTGTCTTCTGCCAGCATCATGCGTTTTCATACTTCATCACATTCTCAATCCAGATAGACACAAGACCAAAGTGCCAGCTTGATATTGAGGCAGCATTTGACTGAGCATGGCATGAACATCCCTCGCAATACTGAGATCAATGGCAGTGTGAACAAAGCAAAACTCTTCAGTGTCGAAACGATACTTGGTGCATGGGAGGATGGTTGTGATTGCCAGAGGCCAATCATTACAGTTACACAGTTCCTGAGGGCAGAATTGGCATCGTATAAGTTCATACTAGAAATTCTTGAGACACTATTACTTTGCCCCTCCTGAAAAGTTTGTTAAACTTCGTTCTGCACTGCACTTCACTGCCTGCTGGCAGTGAGGTGATGCCCCGAGTTGTTAGGCTGTTCTTACCTTTGACGACCGGGGTGCTCCTTTAATGGCCTTTTTCACCGGGCCTCAAAAACAGGTCAGTCCTGCTCACTATGCCACAGAACTACCTCTTCTCAGCATTGCTGAAATCGACTGATTTTTGTCCCCAGAATGTTCCTATATTGATATTTTGTGAAGTTGCTGTTCTTTCTCTACTCACGCAGTAACTCTAAGCTGCTGCTCCGATAACCGTAAAAATCTTACTGTTGTGTTAATCACCCTGCGGTAACACGGACTGCAACTGGATGCAGCTGTACTTGAAAGTAGACTCCAAACTTAGATGTTAGTTCAATACGCTTTATTGAACTTGTTAAGCAGTGCACACAGTTTGCTGTGGGTTTGATACTCTACTAATCTAAGCGTGCTTACTATAACCGTCTAGACCAGGCTAGCTCTGAGCCATGCGTAGAAGGTGCTAACTGATATATACACCCTGACTGTCACTACAGTTGTCACCAGTGGAAAGAGGCAGAGTGCTGATGCCTCGGGTGTTTTATAGTGGGAGACCACTTGCTAGTGTTCTGCCTGATGATTGGTTGTGTTCTGTCCTGTGTGTTTATTGGCTGTACTGGGTGTCTGTCACTGCCTGTCTGTATCTCATTATGTGCCTGAGTGCATATCATGACACTTACCAGGCATCAAGTACCGCTCTCGCCACCGAAGAGTCTTCTCCTTAAGCGCACTGATCCGTTTTGCTCAGGCTCCTTCATGCCATACTTTGTCAAATGTTGCCCTGCTTTCAAGTGTAGTTACTTTCACTTCACCTCTAAAATTCTGCTAGTTTGATGGTGAAGCTGCCAGGTGGAAAAATTTAAGATCCTATGACCTTATTCAATGGCTCCTATAGTCTAACATATTGCATGCACTCTTGAACTAGATCTGTGAAGGCCATTTGTCTTCAAGTACTTTTCAATATTAGCACTTCACATATTTACACGAAAACAACTCAGAACTGTATAGTGTTTTCCATGTAACAAAACATCCAAAGGCAGTACACAAGAACATTAGCAAATAAAATCTGAGCCACATAAGGAAATAATATGGCGAAAAACCAAAGTGCTTTATTGAAAAAAGGTAGGGGTTAAAGAAAAGGTAGAGATGTGGAGATAAAGGAAGAGAAAATTCTGGAAAATCCCTGGGTGTATGGTAGCATTTGTGGTAGGAACAATAGAGTTAATGCTTCCAAGTTCAATGTGACTCCTCTTTGGAACCGGAGAGGGTTAGAAATTACATAGAATTACATAGAATTTACAATGCAGAAGGAGGCCATTCGGCCCATCGAGTCTGCACTGGCTCCTGGAAAGAGCACCCTACCCAAGGTCAACACCTCCACCCTATCCCCACAACCCAGTAACCCCACCCAACACTAAGGGCAATTTTGGACACTAAGGGCAATTTAGCATGGCCAATCCACCTAACCTGCACATCTTTGGACTGTGGGAGGAAACCGGAGCACTCGGAGGAAACTCATGCACACACGGGGAGGATGTGCAGACTCCGCACAGACTGTGACCGAAGCCGGGAATCGAACCTGGGACCCTGGAGCTGTGAAGCGATTGCGCTATCCACAATGCTACCGTGCTGCCCACGGTATGGGAGAAACCCAAATGTGATGGGTTTTATGATGTTGAAAAAGTACAAGGGGTAGGCAGAGCAAAATAGAAAGTCAGGGATAGGTTAGAGGGCAGGAGAGATTAAATGACAAAGATGTAATGGTAACAAGACAAAGCGAGTGATAATGATAGTATTAAAGACTAAAGCTTGGGTCCAGACTAGGTGTTAATAGCAGAATAAAGGTCAGCACTGTCTGAAGGCAAATTAGATTAATGTGTCAATAGTAGGATAAGGGTGAACAATGTTCAACTTCCTCAGCTGAGGAAAAAAGATATGTCAGTAGCACAGTTGTGGAAGGTAGCATAATCAGAACAGATATGACCGAGACAAAGAAACTGAGAGAAAGGACTAGAGGCCTTACAGAGAGCAGGGTGTGAGGAGGTGTAGCCAAGGAAACTGTGGGTTTTGGTGGGCTTATAATGAACACTGGGAGACAGTCTATCCCCAGAAATGGAGATGGAGAAGTCATGGAATAGAAGGGAAGTGTCAGAGATGGACCATGTGAAGGTGAGACAGGAGTGGAAATTGGAAGCACAATTGACAAATCTTTGCAGGTCTAGATGAAAGCACGAAGTAGAACATAGAACAGTACAGGCCCTTTGGTCCTCGATGTTGTGCCGAGCATTATCCGAAACCAAGATCAAGCTATCCCACTCCCTGTCATTCTGGTGTGCTCCATGTGCCTGTCCAATAACCGCTTGAAAGTTCCTAAAGTGTCCGACTCCACTATCACAGCAGGCAGTCCATTCCACACCCCAACCACTCTCTGAGTAAAGATACCTACCTCGGACATCCCTCCTATATCTCCCACCCTGAATCTTATAGTTATGCCCCCTTGTAACAGCTACATCCACCTGAGGAAATAGTCTTTGAACGTCCACTCTATCTATCCCCCTCACCATCTTATAAACCTCTATTAAGTCACCTCTCATCCTCCTCTGCTCCAAAGAGAAAAGCCCTAGCTCCCTCAACCTTTCCTCATAAGATTTTTCCTGCAAACCAGGCAGCATCCTGGTAAATCTCCTTTGTACCCTTTCCAATGTTTCCACATCCTTCCGATAGTGAGGTGACCAGAACTGCACACAATACTCCAAATGTGGTCTCACCAGGGTCATGTACAGTTGCAGCATAACCCCGCGGCTCTTAAACTCAAGCCCCTTGTTAATAAATGCTAACACACGTCAAGCCTTTTTCACGGCTCTATCCACTTGAGTAGCAACCTTCAGAGATCTGTGGACATGAACCCCAAGATCTCTCTGTTCCTCCACATTCCTCAGAACCCTGCCGTTGACCCTGTAATCCGCATTCACATTTTTTTCTACCAAAATGAATCACCTCGCACTTATCAGGGTTAAACTCCATTTGCCATTTTTCGGCCCAGCTCTGCTTCCTATCAATGTCACTTTGCAGCCTACAACAGCCCTCCACCTCATCCACTACTCCACCAATCTTGGTGTCATCAGCAAATTTACTGACCCACCCTTCAGCCCCCTCCTCCAAGTCATTGATAAAAATCACAAATCGCAGAGGACCCAGCACTGATCCCTGTGGTAACTAGTCTCCAGTCTGAAAATTTTCCATCCACCACCACCCTCTGTCTTCTGTGTGATAGCTAGTTACTTATCCAATTGGCCAAATTTCCCTCTATCCCACACCTCCTTACTTTTTTCATGAGCCGACAATGGGGAAACTTATCAAACGCCTTACTAAAGTCCATGTATACGACATCAACTGCTCTACCTTCATCTACACACTTAGTTAGCTCCTCAAAGAATTCAATCAAATTTGTGAGGCAAGACCCTTCACAAATCCGTGTTGACTATCCCGGATTAAGATGCATCTTTCCAAATGGTCATAAATCCTATCCTTCAGGACCTTTTCCATTAACTTACCGACCACTGAAGTAAGACTAACTGGCCTATAATTACCAGCGTCATTCCTATTCCTTTCTTGAACAGAGGAACAACATTCGCCACTCTCCAGTCGTCTGGCACTATCCCCGTGGACAGTGAGGACCCAAAGATCAAAGCCAAAGGCTCTGCAATCTCATCCCTTGCCTCCCAAAGAATCCTTGGATTTATCCCATCTGGCCCAGGGGACTTGTCGACCCTCAGGTTTTTCAAAATTGCTAATACATCCTTTCTCAGAACATCTACCTGCTCCAGCCTACATGCCTGTATCACACTCTCATCCTCAAAAACATGGCCCCTCTCCTTGGTGAACACTGAAGAAAAGTATTCATTCAACGCCTCTCCTATTTCTTCTGAGTCCATGCACAAGTTCCCACTACTGTCCTTGACTGGCCCTACCCTCACCCTGGTCATTCTTTTATTTCTCACATAAGAGTAAAAAGCCTTGGAGTTTTCCTTGATCCGACCCGCGAAGGACTTCTCATGCCTCCTCCTTGCTCTCCAAAGCCCTTTTTTTTAGCTTATTACTTGCTACCTTGTAACCCTCAAGCGACCCAACTGAACCTTGTTTTTCATCCTTACATACTCCTTCTTTTTCCTCTTGACAAGACATTCAACCTATTTTGTGAACCATGGTTCCCTCACACGGCCATTTCCTCCCTGCCTGATAGGGACATACCTATCAAGGACACGCAGTATTTGTTCCTTGAACAAGTTCCACTTTTCATCTTTGTACCTTTCCCTGACAGTTTCTGTTCCCATCTTATGCTCCCTGATTCTTGCCTCATCGCATCATAATTACCCCTCCCCCAGTTATAAACCTTGCCCTGCCGTTTGGCCCTATCCCTCTCCATTGCAATAGTGAAAGACAGCAAATTGTGTTCACTATCTCCAAAGTGCTCTCCCACAAACAAATCTAACACTTGGCCCGGTTCATTACCCAGTACCAAATCCAATGTGGCGACCCCTCTTGTTGGCCTATCCACATATTGTGTCAGGAAGCCCTCCTGCACACATTGTACAAAAACTGTCCCATCCGAACTGTTCGACCTATAGAGGTTCCAATCAATATTTGGGAAGTCGTAGCAAATTTCGCTCCCAGGATATTGGTGCCCCTCTGGTTCAGGTGAAAACCAGTGGAACCAACAGAGTCATTACTGTACTCGAAAAGAGATTGTGGGGAGGGGCTTGAATAGGACTGGCACAAGGAATGTTCCATGTACCCCAGAAAAGAAAGTACAAAGGTTTGACCCAAGATTTATTCTTTAATAAGGGCAGCAGGGTAGCATGGTGGTTAGCATAAATGCTTCACAGCTCCAGGGTCCCAGGTTCGATTCCCGGCTGGGTTACTGTCTGTGTGGAGTCTGCACGTCCTCCCCCAGTGTGCGTGGGTTTCCTCCGGGTGCTCCGGTTTCCTCCCACAGTCCAAAGATGTGCGGGTTAGGTGGATTGGCCATGCTAAATTGCCCGTAGTGTCCTAATAAAGGTTAAGGGGGGGGGGTTGTTGGGTTACAGGTATCGGGTGGATACGTGGGTTTGAGTAGGGTGATCATGGCTCGGCACAACATTGAGGGCCGAAGGGCCTGTTCTGTGCTGTACTGTTCTATGTTCTATGTTCTAATATTATCATTCCCACTGATCATCCCAATATTTAGAAGGAAGAAATTTCTGCTCATCCATATTGCTTAACGGGTAAGCATTTTAGACAATTTTTGAGGAGTTGAAGGGTGGTGGATGCCATCAACATATTTGTGAAACTATTTTTGCATGATGTGCTGATGAGAAATAGGAGGGGGCCACGAAAGACCGTTGAGGGGCATTAGAGGTAATAGCACTGTAATGGGAAGGGAAGACATTGTCGGTGATACCTCTGTCTATGACTGGCTGGACAAGAATAGATCCAGTCCACCCAACTAAATGGTGGAGGAGAGGTGTTGGAGGAGGATGGCCTGGTCAACTGCCTCAAAGCCTGCAAACAGCTTGAGAAGAAACAAGTGCGATAGTTTACTTTTACTATAGTTTCCGATATAATTTGTGACATTGTGACATAGGAGTCATTTGGGTACTGTGGTGGGGTAGAATCCTCATTAGTGGTATTCAACATGGAATTCCGAGAAGGATGAGCTCAGGCTCAAGGACATTGTAGAGGACAGGGAGGTGGCAACATGAACTTTTCCCAAGTGGAGATAAATGACAGACAGAGAAGAACTCCCAAGAATATTTGAAAAACATCTCTTCTGACAGTATTTGGATCAATAGTCAGATAACCGAGTCTCTACAAGAATATAAATTACGCTTTGTGATAGTTTTAATGTGGAAATGCATTGATTTCTACTGTTGTAAGTTCTAGTTCAATGATTCTGCAGCAAATACTTGTGAAAACCACTGTCTTTCAAGTTCAATGTGAGTGCACATATTTTCATGACAAGAGCCAGGAAATTGGCCCATTGCCAAAAATGAATGTGAAAATTGTTTAGGTATGCTTTGAGATAGAGGCTCGTTTGAAATTGGGACTTAGGTCTCTACGTAAAATCACCAAGGTGCAGATTTCAAATGAGTAACTCAGTGCAACAGGCTGGTCATGGCACGGGGTGGGAACCAAAGCAAAGCTGAATCAACTGAAGGGGAATTAGAGAGTAGGAACAGTAAGACTCAAAGGGCGAGCAGGCAGGGTGCGGATGCTGATCAAAAGGGGTCTAGTGGACTGAAGTGCATTTGTTTCAATGCAAGAAGTGTAACAGGCAAGGGAGATGAATTTAGAGCTTGGATTAGTACTTGGAAATATGACGTTGTTGCCATTACAGAGCCTTGTTAAGGGAGGACAGGATTGACAGTTTAACGTTCCAAGGTACAGATGTTTCAGGCAGGATAGAATGTGATGTAAAAGGGGTGGTGGAGTTACTCTACTGGTTAAGGAAAATATCACAGCTGTACTGCAGGGGGACACCTCGGAGGACTCATATAGTGAGGCAAAATGGGTAGAGCTCAGGATTAGGAAGAGTGAGTCACAATGTTGGGGGTTTCCCAACAGCCAGCAGGAAATAGAGAAATAGACATGTAGGCAGATTTTGGCAAGGTGTAAAAGTAACAGGGTTGTTGTGGTGAGTGATTTTAAACTCCCCATAGTGACTGGGACTCAGTTAGTGCTAGGGGCATGGATGGAGCAGTGTTTGTAAGGAACATCCAGGAGGGCTTCTTAAAACAGTATGCAACAGTATGCAGAGAGTCCAACTAATGAAGGGACCGCTCTGGACCTGGTATTGGGGAATGAGCCCGGCCCAGTGGTTGACGTTTCAGTAGGGGAGCAGTTAGCGAACAGTGACCACAATTCAGTAAGTTTTAAAGTACTGATGGATAATTATAAGTGCAGTCTTCAAATGAAGGTGCTAAATTGGGGAAAGGCTAATGACAACAATATTAGGCATGAACTGAAGAATGTAGATTGGGGGCAGATGTTTTTTTTAATAAATGTTTTTTATTGGGTTTTTGAAAAAAAGTATATTTACCGTTATGTACACAGGATAAGAAACATATATATATAGTATATATGCACATATATAGGATAGAAGGGCACACCCAAACATATCAAAGAAAAGAAAATAGTAAATAGTAATAAAAAAACAATAAAAAATAAAATCGAATAACTGGTAGGATATTGTGCACCAGCTCAACAGCAGCAACTCTGTACACCTGGCAAAATTATTTACAACACATAAGTAGGCGACTGTTGGTGGGGGGTGGGGGGGGCGGGGGGGGTGGGACTGGGGAGGTAAATATACATTCGGGTGCCGGAGAAATAATTACAGTGGGCAATACTCAAATGGGTTTGGTGTTGTTGTCGCTTGCTTCTCCTGGACGGATCTCGCTGCCGTCTCGCGCTGACATCCGCTTCTGCCATTCCTCCCGTCTTTCGACTTTATTCTCCTCGTTCCCTGCTCCTGGAGATGCCATGTTCGTTATTGTATCCCGTGCCTTGCTTCCAGCTCTCATTTTCCTGCCTCCCCCTACCTCCCCGGTTCTCCTCTCTTGTTCCCTATCTCTTCCCTCTTCCCCCACCACCCCCCCTCCCCGCCGTGGTTCGCCTTTCTTTCCTCTTAGGTTTAGCTGTTCCCCGGTCTTTCCCTCCCTTTCATGCTTTGGCTACTTTCCCCTGATTCTTGGCTACCTGGCTATTCGTCCTCTTATTCGTTGGCCACAAACAGGTCCCGGAACAATTGCGTGAATGGCTCCCACGTTCTGTGGAAGCCGTCGTCCGACCCTCGGATGGCGAATTTGATTTCTCCATTTGAAGAGATTCCGAGAGGTCGGACAGCCAGTCTGCAGCTTTGGGTGGTGCTGCTGACCTCCAGCCAAACAGGATTCTACGTCGGGCAATCAGGAAGGCAAAGGCAAGGGCGTCCGCCCTCCTCCCCAGGAATAGATCTGGCTGGTCCGAGACCCCGAAGACTGCCACTTTCGGGCATGGCTCCACCCTCACCCCCACCACTTTGAACATTGCCTCAAAGAAGGCTGTCCAGTACTCCACAAGTCTGGGGCAAGACCAGAACATGTGGGCGTGGTTGGCCGGGCCTCTTTGGCACTGTTCACATCTATCCTCCACCTCTAGGAAGAACCTACTCATACGGGTTCTTGTTAAGTGGGCTCTATGTACCACTTTTAGCTGTGTCATGCTGAGCCTTGCGCACGTGGCAGTGGAATTGACCCTTTGCAGTGCTTCGCTCCAGAGTCCCCATCCTATCTCAATCCCCAGGTCTTCCTCCCATTTCTATTTTGTTGCGTCCAGTACGGTGTTGGCCCTTTCTATCAGTCGGTGATACATGTCACTACAGTTTCTTTTGTCTAGTATGCTTGCGTCCAATAGTTCTTCCAGTAGTGTCTGTCGTGGCGGTTGTGGGTACGTCCTTGTCTCCTTTCGTAGGAAGTTTTTGAGCTGTAGATAACTTAACTCGTTCCCCCTGGCTAGCTGAAATTTCTCTGTCAGTTTGTCCAGTGTTGCGATCCTGTTGTCCGTGTATAGGTCCCTGACTGTCAGTGTCCCTCCGTGCCTTTTGAACGTGGCGTCAGTCAGTGCTGGTGGGAACCTATGGTTGTTGCAGATGGGAGCTTTGTCTGACATTTTGGTCAGGCCAAATTGCTGCCGTAGTTGGTTCCAGGACTGGAGGGTGGCTATCACCACCGGGCTACTGGAGTGTTTTTTGGGTGGGGATGGGAGTGCTGCCGTGGCGAGGGAGGTCCCCATGCAGGAGGCCTCTTCCGCGCGCACCCACTCGGCTTCTGGCTCCCTGATCCATCCCCTTATTCGCACGGCCATCGCCGCCCAGTGGTAGAGTTGTAGGTTTGGGAGGGTGAGTCCCCCCTGGATTTTGTTTTTTGTAGGACCCTCTTTGGGATCCTAGCATTCCCTGCCCCCCCCCCCCCCCCCCCCCCGCCATACGAACGCCATGATTAGTTTGTCTAGCGCTTTGAAAAAGGCCTTGGGGATGTAGATTGGAATGAATCTAAGTGGGAAGAGGTACCTGGGCAGTACGTTCATTTTGATCGTCTGGACTCTCCCTGCGAGGGAGAGTGGGAGTGTGTTCCATCTTTGCAGGTCCTTTTTTACTTCCTCCGTCTGGCTGGTGAGGTTCCATTTGTGGATCCCTTTCCAGTCATGGGCTATTTGGATCCCCAGGTAGCGGAATTTGTTTCGGGCTTGTTTAAACGGCAGCCCCTTTAGTGCTGCCCCACCTACTTGTGGGTGTACTGGGAAGATCTTGCTTTTGCTCATGTTGAGTTTGTAGCCCGAGAAGGCGCCAAACTCTTTCAGGAGCGCGATGATTCCGTCCATGCTGCTTTGTGGGTCCGCAATGTAGAGGTGCAGGTCATATGCATAGAGTGAGACTCTGTGCTCTCTGCCTCCCCTTCGGATCCCCCTCCAGCTTTTTGCTTCTCTGAGCGCGATTGCTGGTGGTTCGATAGCTGGAGCGAACAGCAGCGGGGACAGTGGGCATCCTGGGGGGGGGTGGGGGAGGGGGGGGGGGTGGGGGGGAGGGGGGGGCGGGGGGGGGGGGGTGGGGGGGAGGGGGGGGGGCGGGGGGGGAGGAGGGGCGGGTGGGGGGAGGGGGGGCGAGGGGGGGGGGGGGGGGGGGCGGGGGGGGAGGGGGGGCGGGGGGGGTGAGGGGGGGGGGCGGGGGGGAGGGGGAGGGGGGGCGGGTTGGGGGGGAGGCGGTTTGCGGGGGGGGGGGGGTCAGTCGGTCGGTCCCTGCTGCTGTCCCTACTGCAGTGGAAGAGTGCGTTTCTGAATGGAGGGGTGTGATTAGTGGCATTCCTCAGGGATCAGTGCCAGGACCTTTGCTGTTTGTAATAGATACAGCAGGATATAGATCAGTTGGAGACTTGGGCAGAGAGATGGCAGATGGAATTTAATCTGGAGAAATGTGAGGTAATGTATTTTGGAAGGTCTACTACAGATGGGAAATTGAAGAGCCCTTAAGTCTATTGATAGGTCGAGGGATCTGGGTGTACAGGACCACAGGTCACTGAAAGTGGCAACACAGGTGGAGAAGGAAGTCAAGAAGGCATGCTTGCATTCATGTTTGAAACTTTATAGAACCTTAGTTTGGCCACTCTTGGAATATAGTTTTCAATTCTGGTCGCCACGCTACTAGAGGGATGTGGAGGCTTTGGAGAAGGTGCAGAAAAGATTTACCAGGATGCTGGTATGGAGGGCATTAGCTTTGAGGAGAGATTGGAGAACTTGGTTTGTTCTCACTGGAACAATGGAGGTTGAGGGGAAACCTGATTGACGTGTACAAGATTATGAGGGGCATCAACAGAGTGGATAGTCAGAAGCTTTTTCCCAGGGTCGAAGAGTCAATTAGTATGGGGCACAGGTTTAAGTTGTGAGGGGCAAGGTTTAAAGGAGATGCACGAGGCAAGTTTTTTTACACCGAGGGTGGTGCAAGCCTAAAACTCGCTGCCGGGGGAGGTAGTGGAAGCAGGTGCAATAGTGACTTTTAAGGGGCGTCTTGACAAATACACGAATAGGATGGGAATAGTGAGATATGGTCCCCGGATGGGTAGGGGTTTTTAGTTCAGACAGGCAGCATGGTTGGTGCAGGTTTGGAGGGCCGAAGGGTCTGTTCCTGTGCTGTAATTTTCTTTTGTTCTTGGTTCTTCTCAAATTCAGCTGGCTCATTATTGAGACAGCGCGCTGGTAATTCTTGGCTGATGGAACAGAGCAGCTATGAAAGGCTGGGTCTACAGTATTAAATTTCTCCTCCTCCTGCTTCCATATTGAGATAAGTAAACACTAAGATACCTCTCTGTTCTTTGTCAGCCTTCAGTGAACCCTTATATGAATCTGGTGCGAAAGAGAAGAGCGGCTTGGAAATTGACCCTCAAATGCAAACTCTGTGCATGCCAAGAAATCATGGATAGCACAATAGCTTCACAGCTCCAGGGTCCCAGGTTCGATTCCGGCTTGGGTCACTGTCTATGCGGAGTCTACACATCCTCCCCGTGTGTGCGTGGGTTTCCTCCGGGTGCTCCGGTTTCCTCCCACAGTCCAAAGATGTGCAGGTCAGGTGGATTGGACATGATAAATTTCCCTTAGTGTCCAAAATTGCCCTTAGTGTTGGGTGGGGTTACTGGGTTGTGGGGATAGGGTGGACGTGTTGACCTTGGGTAGGGTGCCCTTTCCAAGAGCCGGTGCAGACTCGATGGGCTGAATGGCCTCCTTCTGCACTGTAAATTCTATGAAATGATCAGGAAATTCCTATTTTTATAGGTCATTTAGCCAGTAAAGGAGAGGAGATTAAAAAAAACAAGTAACTATAGGCCAATTAGCTTAATTTCTGTCTTTGGGAAAATATTGAAGTCCATTATGAAGAATATAATAGCAGTGCATTTAGAAATTCAAAATATAGGGGGACGAGTCAGGGATGTCCACTTTACCCATTGTTGTTTGCCTTGGCTTTTGACTCAGGCATTGGTATTGAGAATGTTGAGGGTCTGGCAGGGTAGTATGGGGGATTGGCGGGGAACACAAGGTCTCGCTCCATGCGGACGATATGCATATCGGACCCAAAGGGGGATTGGAGGGATTATATGGATATTAGAGGAATTCGGCCAGTTTTTGGGATAGAAATTGGGTATGGGTAAGAGTGAGGTCTTTGTGATCCAGGCAAGGGGGGAGGAGAAGAGGTTGGGTGAGATACCATTCAAGGTGGTGGGAGGGAGCTCTTTTTGATATTTGGGTATCCAGGTAGCTCGGGAGTGGGAGCAGTTGAAATAACTGTATTTGGGACGGTTGGTGGAACACATTAGGTGAGCCTTTTGGAGGTGGGACGCGCTCCCATTGTCATTGGCCGGGCGGGTACAGACAGTTAAAAAGACAGTTCTCCCGAGGTTTTTGCTTGTTTTCAAGAGCCTCCTAATTTTTATCCTGAAGGCATTCTCCAAAAAAGTGAATGCAGAGATCTCGGGATTTATTTGGGCGGGTAAAACCCCATGGGTGAAAAAGGTGCTGTGGGGGGTGGGGGGAATTCTCCTGAATTTCATAATTACTACTGGGCGGTGAATATTGCTATGGTCGGGACGTGGGTAGTGGAGGAGGGGTTCATATGAGAGCAGGTGGGGCAGCATCATGTAAGGAAACGTGTTTGGGGGCTTGTTAATGGCACCTCTGCCATTCATGCCGGCTTGGTACTCCACATGCCCGGTAGTAGTGGCAACCTCTGAGGGTGTGGGGGCAGTGGAGGCAGCACATGTGGTTAGAGGGGGCATTGGTGTGGGCACCGACATGTAATAACCAATGGTTCACTCCGGGGGAGCTGAATGGGGGGTTTTGGAGGTGGCAGCGGGCAGGGATTGAGAAATTTGGGGACCACATTATTGATGAGGGTTTGCCGAGCTTGGAGGAGCTGGAGGAGGAGTTTAAGTTCCTGGGGGAATGGGTTCCGGTATTTGCAGGTGAGGGATTTTGTGTGGAGGCAGGTTTCGAACTTCAAGCACCTGCCGTACCGGGGACTTCAGGATAAAGTGGTGTTGCGGACAGGAGTAGGAGAGGGGAAGGTCTCGGAGATCTATAAGGAGCTGATGGAGTGGTAGGGAGCCCCAGTAGGGGATGTGAAGAGAAAGTGAGAAGAAGAGCTGGGTGTGGAGTTGGAGGCCGGTTTTGGGAGGACGCCCTGAGGAGAGTTAATACACCCTCATCGTGCACCAGGCTCAACCTGATACAGTTTAAGGTGGTCCACAGGGCACACATGACTGTGGCCCGGATGAGTGGGTTCTTTGAGGAGGTGGAGGATAGGTGTAGACGCTGTGCGGGGCTCCTGCAGACCATGTACATATGTTTTGGGCAAGTCCGAGGTGGAGGGGTTTCTGGCAGGGGTTTGCTGATGTCATGTCAAAGGTCTTTCAAGTGAGGGTGCTGCTTGAGTCCAAAGGTGGCGATCTCTTGGAAGACCTGGGAGCCCAGGGGATGAGAAAGGCTGATGTCCTGGCCTTTGCCTCCCTGGGACGGATCCTACTAGGGTGGAGGGACTCAGAGCCCCCAAAGTTGAGGGTATGGGGTAGCAACATGGATGGAGGGTTTCTCAGACATAAGAAATTTAAATTTGACTTGAGTTCATTGCGGGGTTTGCTCGGAGGTGGCAGCCGTTCATCGACTTCTTTGAGAAAAATTAAGCTGTCAGCAGGTGGGGAGGGGCAGGAAAGGGGAGGCCTGGGAGAGACAAGTAAGGACAGGAGAACCAACAGTGGGGTGGTTGGGGAAGGTGGCACTGTTTGTGTAAGCCATGTTGGCTGAGGTTTAATGCTTGGGCAGTTGGTTGGTAATAGTGTTGCGTTTCTGTTTAAATTTGATGTTGAAAATTGTTAAAATTATGAATGTCTCAATAAAATATTTTCTAAAAGAAAAAGAAATGCATAATATAATCAAACAGCATCAGCATGACTTCATGAAGGAGAAATCCTGACAGAGTTATTAGAATTCTTTATGGTGGTAATGAGGAGAACAGATGAAGGGGAACCAGTAGATATAATATATTTAGATTTCCAAAAAGTATTCGATAAGGTACCACACAAAAGGCTAATTAATAGCGTAGTGTTGGCGCTAGGTTATTAGCATGGATAGATGTTTTGCTAACTGATGGAAGACAGAGTTGGGATAAGAGGGGCATTTTCAGGATGGCAACTTGCAACTAGTGGAGTGCCACAGGGATCTGTGCTGGGGCCACAATTATTTACTATATATATTAATGACTTGGATGAGGGAAGTGCATGTGCTATTGCCAAGTTTGAGGATGACACAAAAAGTTGTGAAGGCAAGTGGTGAGGATGATGCAAAGAGTCTACAGAGGGATATGCATTTATATTTTCTTTTACAGAAGGATGTAGAAAGGTTAGGTGAGTGGGCAAAAACTTGGCAGATGATTGATTGATTTGATTTGATTTATTGTCACATGTACTGAAGTACAGCGAAAAGTATTTTTCTGCGGCCGGGGGAACATACAGTACGCACATAGTAGACAAAGAGGATAATCAACAGAGAACATTGACAAATAGTGCATCGACAAACAGTGATTGGTTACAGTGTGAAACAAGGGGCTAAACAAAGCACATACATGAGCAAGAGCAGCATAGGGCGCCGTGAATAGTGTTCTTGCAGGGAACAGATCAGTCCGAGGGGTAGTTGTTGAGGAGTCTTAGCTGTGGGGAAGAAGCTGTTCCTGTGTCTTGATGTGCGGGTCTTCAGACTTCTGTACCTTCTGCCTGATGGCAGGGTCTGGAAGAAGGAAATGCCTGGGTGGGAGGGGTCTCTGACAATGCTGTCTGCCTTCCTGAGGCAGCGGGAGGTATATATAGAATCAATGTGGGGGTGGCAAGCTTGTGTGGTGCGTTGGGCTGAGTTCACCACAGTCTGCAGTTTCTTGCAATCTTGGACCGAGCAGTTGCCATACCAGGCTGTGGTGCAGCCGGATAGGATGCTCTCTATAGCATATCTGTAGAAGTTTGTGAGAGTCGATGCAGACATGCCAAATTTCTTTAGCTTCCGTAGAAGGCATATAATGCAGGAAAATGTGAAGTTATGCACTCTGGCAGGAAAATAAAGGAGCTGAATAATATTAAAAAGGAGAAAGGCAGCAGAAAACTGAAGCACAGAGGGATTTTGGGCTCCGCGTGCATAAATCACAAAATGCGAGCATGCAAGTTCAGCAGGTTATTTGGAAGTCAAATGGAATGTTGGCCTTTATTTCAAAGGGCATGGAGTATAAAATCAGGAAGTCTTTCTAAACGTATACAAGGCACTAGTTTGACCACAGCTGGAATATTGTGAGCAGTTTTGATCCCCTTATCTGAGAAAAGATTTAATGCCATTGCAGGCAGTCCAGAGAATATCCACTAGGTTAGTCCTAGGGATGGAGGGTTAAGGAGGAGAGTTTGATAGATTGCGCCTGTAATTATTGGAGTTTCAAAGAATGAGAGGCAACCTTATTGAGACATATAGCATTCTCATAGGGCTTTACAGCATAGATGCTGAGATAATGTTTCCTCTTATGGGAGAGTCTAGGATCAGAGAGTATAATCTCAGAGTAAGGGGTCACCCATTTAAAACAGATGAGGAGGAATTTCTTCTCTGAAAGTAGTGAATTTGTGGAATTCTTTACTGCAGAGAGCAATAGAGGCTGAGTCGTTAAGTATATTCAAGGCTGAGACAGACAGATTGATATTCAGTGAGGGAATCAAGGGTAATGGGAATAAGGCGAAAAAGGGGAGTTGAAGATTATATCAAATCAGCTATGATTTCATTGAATGGCTGAGTGGTCTTGATGGGTCGAATGGCCTGCTTCTGCTCCTGCATCTTATGGTGAGTGGAAGCTCGACCATTGAATACATTCAAGGCTAAGCTACACAGATTTTTGTTTGAGAAGAGAGTGGTGGGGGCAGGCAGAAAAGTGGAAATAAGGCCACAATTGGATAAGCCACTTGAAGACCTGAAGGTCTTATGATTTCCACCACCGGGGAAGGTTCCTGGGTTGGGTAGGTACGAGGAACACCTGCCTATACTACTGAGGTGGACAGGAAATTAGCATTAGTGCCGAATAACAGGAAATTATTGCACAATTAGGGATGCTTTTGTGACCTCCATGGCATTACCTGCTGGCAAAGAGGCCCTTCAACTCTCTGCAGCCGGCTGACGGCCATCAGAACCACAGACTCAGGCTCCATTTCCTATTGAGCATCGAGCATGAAAATGCTCACAACTTTGGCCAGTCCTGATCCTGTGGAGAGGTTTCTCCTCTATTGTAATAACCTACCAGTATTCGCCTTGTTTAATTCTTCTTTGTCGTGCAGGCCATCGTGGTCACTGACCTGCCTCGATCAGCGCCGTGCGCCGGGGCCCGCCAAAGCTAGCTGCTGGCCCTCTGAGTTTATAGTACTTAGAGCCTGCTAGCCACCTTTAAAGCAGTGCCGAGTTCGGAGGTGGGCAATTACAGGACCACCTCACTCAGGATTGTCGAGCCAGTCGTATTGCTGGGAAGCGCGGGCTTCGGACTCCATTTGGTCCCGACATTGGGCTCCTGAATCCCGCACACTATAAATGATGCCAAACCTCCAGATTATTACCAGCACTTTTTCTTTTAACTTTGAATTTCCAGTACATGTGGTATTTCACATTAATATTCCATTTAATAGCTCATATAAAAGCATGCACACTTGCCCATTAAAAGTAAAAAACAAAGGTACATGCTAAGTGACTGAAAAGACGAACTGGAGCCCTCCCCATTGGAGACTGCCTATTGCTGAAACAGAGACACTAGAGGAAGCAAGTATTTGAAGACAAACAGCATTTAAACATCAAAAAGCATAATCCTGTGACAGGCTATGGTCATCACAGTGTGAGCTCTCAGGAATCAAGGATAATTTCCTGAAACAGATTGCTCCATGAAACATCTGCCACTCCCCGGGAGTGAAGCTGCTCGGTTTGGTTAGGACCTTTTACCCAGCATTGCTTTCATTTAAAGTTAATGTAACAGAAATGAATAAAAGCACCAGATAATTAAGGTAGACTGTGGAGAACCATGAGCGCTGTTGAGTTAAACTCTTCATGAAATCGCCTTTCGTTTCACAAGTGGCAAAAAATATGATAGAAGGACACATCAAATGCTTTTTTTGTACTATAATGCACATGATAGAGACCCTGTTGCACAGGTTTAGAAAACATTTCACTTGCTTAAGACATGAAAGATGACCAGCCTTAAAAAGTATTATTGGTCAAGAATTGTTCTTGGATACTTCCAGAAGATGGAAGTAACAACAACTTAATGGCATGTAGCACTCAGTACAGGGATATATCAGTGAAACAAACAGCTGGGAAGAGTCTCTCATGTTTTCTACAAGACGCAATAAAATTAAAGGAACATTTTCACCACTGCGAAAGTGTTCCCAGTAAGAAGCTCTCGTGATATCAAAATAAAGTTGCATCTTACAACCTACTGATAGTTTGAGCGCACTTTACAAACTAAAATACTTGAATTATACAATCATTTGAATTTCTCAAGGTAATTAAGTGGCAATTTAGCATAAATCACATTTTTAGTTCACAAAATCAATTGACTTTCCACTGAGTGGATATCATTTGTAGCATGAAATTGTTTAAATGCTCTTTGAAGAGTAACATTATTCCAGCATTCCTGTTAATAAATAAATGTTTTATCTGGAATTTTATGTAAGGGACGAGAATTTAGGAATAGGCCATTTGGCCCTTCAATTCATTTAATAAATTCATGGCTGACCTAGTTGTGTCTCAACTCCACTTTCCTGTCTATTCCCTAAACTCATGCTTCTCTTGACATTCAAAATATGCCCAACTCTTCTTTGAATAAATTGAACAACACAGCTTCCGCTGCTCTCTGGGGAAGAGAATTCCACATAATGATGAGCATTTGGAGAGAAAAAATTCTCCTCATCTCAGTCTTAAAAGGGTGACCTTTTATTCTTAAACTGTGTTTTTCTAGTCTAGTCTCCCCCATAAGGGGAAACATTGTCTTGGTATCTATAGATACCATCAAGTCCCCTCAGGATCTTATCTGGATCTTGTATGCTTCTGTATGACAATCTTTATTTAATAATAGGTTGTAATTTAAGGTTAGTGAGGTGGCTCGAGGCAATGCCAGGGAGATTT
The DNA here is from genome assembly GCF_902713615.1 of Scyliorhinus canicula. Taxonomy (NCBI): domain Eukaryota; kingdom Metazoa; phylum Chordata; class Chondrichthyes; order Carcharhiniformes; family Scyliorhinidae; genus Scyliorhinus; species Scyliorhinus canicula. The sequence continues at coordinate 160,767,740 of NC_052151.1, read as the reverse complement.
CCAGTATAACTGAACATGGGTTTATTGGTAACAAGTAAAGGTAAACTGTATACAGGCACAGGGTCACTAAACAGGTCTTCACTTTCTGACTCCAGGGTCCACTCTGCCTGGGATCCCGCTCCCAGGGCCTATGCCTTTTCCACATTGGTTGGTGTTTGCACATTTCCGTGCGATAGGTTCCAATCCGGTCACATGGACCGTGAGTGCTCGCTCCTTAAAGGGGCCGCACTACCATCCCACCACCCCCAAGTCCCTCAGTAAGATATTGACAGAACAGGTCATGTACAATAAATTATACAACAAATAGATTGAGAAACACATGGAGAGAGAGCCTATAACAGTCCATCACAATGTCAATGTGTTGTAGGAGGTTCTGGGTCCCATCGACCATTTAACTCTTCCCACTGGCTCCTCCAACTCTTGAGGTAGCAAAGTTGTCATCCAGGGAAGATTGTCTCTGAGATTTTACCACTATGGCTGGGGCATTTCCTTCTCCAGCTCCCTCCTGGGTCGTCGACAGGGCCTCCTCATAAGTCCTAGATTTCCTCTGTTCTGGCTAAACCACGTGACCATTGGTGCTACCTGTTGGTTCGAGTTATTCCGAGATTGGAGTTCTGGTCCCCCAGCTTTTTACATGGTCAATGTGCTTCCGCACTTTCCTCCCAGTCATATCCACCACGTACGAGATTGGACCTGACTTTGATATAATTTGATATAATTTTAACTGGGTGCCATTTCTGCCTGGGAGCCAGAGTGGGCCTGAGGCAACGTTCCTGACGGGGATCAGGTCACCCACTTGAAATGTGCTATTTCCACCCTCCCACCACATTCGGGAAAACTAAGTCCAATTGGGTACAGAAGCAATGGCCAATGAGTAATTCACCCAGTGTGATGCATGTAGTGGTGTGAGGGTCATGCTAAAAGGTGGAAGAAAGTTGCCCACCTAAGATGTAGTGGTCTGGTGGACAGACTTTTCATGGCTATTTTGAATGCACAGCTCTCTCCGCTAACTCTTTTTGAGGCAGGGTGATAGGGGGCAGCTCTAGTATGGCCAATACCGTTTATTCGGACAAAGTGCTGAAAGTCTTCTCCAGTGAACACAGCGCCATTGTCAAACACTATTACTATGGGGAGACCATGGGTATCAACAATCCAACACAGGACCTCTGTGGCTTCCAAGGTTGGCATCTCCATCTCTTGGGCATCCAACCAAGGAACATTCTGCTCAAGGAACGGCCTTCAAAGTCCACCTTTGTCCATGGATGACCAGACCATTCCCATGTGGAATGTTGGCTGTGAGTGGCAATATCTGCAGTCCCTGGCAGGGGTCTCACTGGTGCACCAACCTTTCAATATCTTTATCGATGCCGGGCCACCAAATGTAGTTTTGAGTTAATGTTTTTTGTTTGACTCGGATTGGAACTGTTCAATTCCTGCAACAGTTGTTCTCTTGCTTGGGGTGGTACCTCTGTGCAGGAACCACAGAGTATGACTCCATCATTGCTATTGAGTTCATCATTGTGAGTGAGGTAAGGCCTTTACCGGTCAGAGTTATCATGGTGCCACACGGTTAAGATCATACCCTTCACATTGGACAGGACTGGGTCGCGTTGTGTCCAGTTTTTTATATAAGCTTTATATAAGCTAATATTGGCAAAATGTCATATTTAGTGCCATGATGATTTCTTGAGGCACCAGTGATGGTATGGTGCCAGGTTCTTTGGCAGTGGGAGCCGACTGAGTGAACCGGCATTTAGAATTTGCGTGCCTGACATGTCATCATAGGCCACCAGCAACAAGGCCCACTGTGCAACTTGACAGAGGACTTTAACTTCAGCTCGCCAGCTGAGTCTTGCACGTAAAGCAGATGCGTTGAAGCTATTGATTAACACATGGGAATATATTATTGCTATCAAGCAACATGGTTGAGGGAGGGATAGGACTGGCAGCTCAATATTTCAGGGTATAGAAGCTTCAGGCGAGACAAGGTGGGAGTTTAAAAGAGGAGGTGGTGTCACAATATTGATCAAGGAGTCAATTAATGAGGTGGTACTCAAAAGAGGCCGGGGATATCTGACTGCCCCAGGATGTAACTGTCATACACAGTCTCTGGGAAGCTTGTTCACATGAGCATGATCTGAATGTGGTGGTCACACATAAGCTGTATGTTCAGGGAGTGGAACCCTTTCCTGCTAACATAGGGAACTTCGCCCTTTGGACCTTGAGCATCCTGGAGATGGCAGAGAATCTTACTGCCTTGGCACCTTGTTGGGCTTGGTCCTTGTCAAAATTGATGTAGTTTTCCACCTGGGCAAAGAGGGCATCCATTACCCCTCAGTTGCGCCTGTGGACTGAGAGATTCCACACAGGTCCCTGCCCGAGCCCTGGAATGGTCCCATGGTGTAAACGTTCATAGCTACAGTGACCTTGGTGGCCACAGAAAGCAGGTCTCCTCCTCCTCCATGTGGTGCCAAGTCCATGAGGACACGTAACAGGCGTCACACCATCTCCTTCTTGAGATGGAACATCCTGTGGCATGCGCTGGCTGTCATCTGTTCAAATGGCCAGCAATGCCTGTACACCATGGGTCATCATAGGCCTCCTCCTCTGGGTCTCACCCTGGCCTGATGGACGGCTGGGTCCTCAAGATTTGGGGCACATGAGCCGCCTCCTTATGCTGCTGATGCTGCTGCTGCTTCCAGCTCAGGTGTCTGGCTAGCAGTAGCACCATTAGGGCCCTCTTCTGCGGGATCCAAAATACCATTCAATATCTGTAAGGAATTGAGACAGAGAGTCATAATTTTACAAACACTGGTGGATCCCACCCCGGGACCATTCCACTATTGATTCTCCCCTCCCCCATGCCCAGCATGCACTCTTGGATGCAGTTGGCCCCCCTCAACAGACGCCAGACCCTGTGCCCCCGACACCCGCACATAACTTCACCTGGACCGGGCGTTGGTCCGCTCCCAGTAGCGCTTACCCACCCTCCAGCCGTGGACATGTCCCCAGATCTGTGTCCCATCCCCTGGGTGTTTGGATGTTGGCTGCTGCGTCTTGTGGTGTTGCCTTCCGCAATGTTCAGGTATCGTGGTCTGATTGCGATGCTAGGCAATGATTCCCACATGTAACATGGCCTGTTCACCCATGCAAATCCACTTGGGTTGTGTGAAGTGCTCACTTAACCACGATTGCCAAGTCAGCAATTGCCTTCAGGCACACGGCCAGAGGCCTCAGTAGTTGGTGGGGGTTATGGGTGGTCGGTGGAGCAGACGGGTAGGGACATGAGTTTCCCCGGAATGGGTAAACATGGTCCAGGAGTTGGCATGTTGGAGCCATGTGCGGTTGCTCCCCAGCAAACCCCCCCTCCCTCACGGCAGCCCACATCAGCCAAGGGTGCCCCACACCCCCCTGCCTGGGGGGTGGAGCCCACCGCCACCAGGCTCTTTGCCTGTGAGCAAAGATGGCTACTCAGCTCCACAGAAGCTCTTCCACCAGTTTCATGTTTTTCAAAAAGGAGTTCTAATCAGCGCTAATCAACCCCTGACCACTTGCTGGAGAATTACGTGAGCCTGTTGGATTTAGGGTAGTTCCCATTAATTGCATGGAAATAGGGCTTAAGTGGTGATAAGTGGCTTCTCGCCACACTACGGCGGGATCCAAATTTCGTCAATGGGAGAGAGTGGTTACATCGCAAATTGTTTGTCACCTGGTGCTGTTCTCCCACTATTCACGAGACGTAGAGCTTGAGCGCAATGAGGCTAGAAAATCACACCCATAGTGATTTTATATGTTATAACTTCTCCCTCTTCTCCGAAGTCCCAGTGTCTCCAAATTCCCAATTAAGCCACTCTGAATTTCTACTGACTACAAGTCACAAAAGGACACTCTATTCAGATGCCACTCCTTTTCAGAACCACTCTATTCAGGCCATTGTGTTACTTAGATTCAAAGACTGAACTCCTTCTCAAAGACATTTGAACACTTGTTCGCTGACACCCTTGTGCCAACCTCCCTCTTTAGTGTTTTTTTTCCATTTACGATATCTCAATTGGGGCTAATTTGCTCACTTTCACCATGTTTCATTTGTGCATTTAAGGTTATTTATCTGAATTCCTCTCCACTTTGTTCACTGGAGTCATGACTTGTTTTTTATTTGGCGCTCTCTGCCTGGCCTGGCAAGGTGTCTGGATATGGCCCTCCTCTTGTACCAAACACAAGTAAACTCTCTGCAGCTGCAAGCTTCTTGGGGGTGGTCACCCCCACATCGGTATCAATCATCCTGACTTCTGAGCTGACAACCCATTTTCCTTCTTGACCACTGACCATGATCCTGTTCCTGAGATTGTGGCTGTCTGCCTATCGACTTGGCTGCGAGCCGTGCACTTTCCTAATGGAGGTTTCTGAACTCCCCACTGTTAAGGACCACCATCCCAACGTAACACAGAACTCTCCCTACATCCTGGCCCTCCCTGTTGTCCGGGCTCACCTAAAATGTTAGCCCCCTCCAATCGCGCCTGCACCCACCCACAAAATCACCTGTGTCACTAGTACATTCTCCTCCTCCCACCCCCCAATCCCTTCCTTCCTCTCCCCTTAGCACCACTCCTCCAACCATCCCCCTCCTACCTAACCGTGCTCCGCTCCCCCTAACTACCTGCCGTAGCCCCTCCCCTACACCACCTCTGTTTACTAGCATCCCTGCTGTCATGGCAACCCCCACCTGAAGATATACACAAATAATGCTCAAACCACCCCTTCCCCCACTCTGTCTCCTCCACTTTTACCCTTCGGAAAGCCCCCTCCCCTGTCAGAACCCCACAATCCCCCTCTCCTTCAGGAGGAAGAAACCCAGGACTCGGAACCGTCCCCCCTTTGACCATAACACGAGAAAGACCGACATGTGCAAAACAGAACCAAAACAAAACTTGTACAAATATATCAACACTAGAAATTGCTACTATTCACTCTCCTCCAACCCATGCTCCTTGACAAAGTCATTTGTCTCCTCCAGCATCGTAAAGTAATGTTCTTTGCTCTTGAAAGTCACCCAGATCCTGACTGGGTACAACATCCCGAACTAGGACCTTGTTCTGAAAGAGTCTCGCCTTGGCCCTGTTAAAACTCATCCACCGCTTGGCCAGGTCGGCCCCAATGTCCTGGTAGATCTGGATCTGCTGACCCTCCCATCTACAATCTCACATAGACTTCGCCCATCTCCGAATCCTCTCCTTTTCTTGAAACTTTTGCTTTTGGACAATTCCTGCCTGTAGCAGCACCCCAGCTCTCAGCCTCTGTCACAGAAACTGAAGGCCCGATCTACCTCTGGGGGTTTCTCGAAGAGCCATTCCTCAACCAGCTTCGCAAACATCCTCAAGACATAGTCCATGGCACACGTTCTCTCCCACTCCCTCCGGCAGTCCCAAGTTAAGCTCTGCCTCCTGGACCTATTCTCCTGATCTGCCACCTTCACCTTGAACACTTTGCAGACCTCTTGCAGCATTGTCACCTCTGTCTCCAATGACACTATCCAATTGCTTGGCCAGATACCACTCTTTCTGCCTCACAGATCATCGCACATTGCATCTCCAAACATTTCTCCATCCATTCCAAAGTCCCGCAAAGAGAGGCTGCAGCTCCCTCAATCGCTTTAGACCAGTCCTCTTGTTTCTCTAGATAATGATGCCGAAACTCCCCCTTGATGAACTCCCATCAACTGCTCCACAGGCAGTGAGGTAGGCGATGACAATGCTCCCGACTCCACCATGCTCTCAGTTATTGCGTCATGTGGCTCCTTCATCTCTTGAGCCAAGGCTTTACTCGACTTTTGCCGGATGTTGTAACTCGTTGACGTTCCACTTTGGAGAAGAACTCAACTCCCTCCAATTATTTTGCACTTTTCCCAGACAAAGCTTCCATTAACCAGGTAGAAAGGGCCAAAACCAAAGCCTCCAAGTTTTTTTGGATACATGAATTACATTACACATATTTAACTAACATTTAACAATCTCTTCCTCAACCCAAAAATAATGAATTAATTAACAACCTCCTTTTAGCTGCTTACTGAGGTTAATTCCTTAAAGTGAGATATGAACGGAGGCCAGATTTAATGAAACCCCTCCTCATTCCCTCTTAAGCTAAATTTAACCTTCTCTAGGCACAGAAACTCTAAGTCTCCCAGCCATACTGAGGCACAGGGTGGAGAAACTGACCTCCTCCCCAATAGAATCCACCTCCTCGTCACCAGAGAGGCAAAGACCCCTGCCCCTGTCTGGAGCTACGGAAAATCTGACACCCCGAATATATCCTGAGGGGACTGGGTTCTTCGTCCAACTGTAACACTGCCAACATGGTGATATTTTGTGCATAATTACATTAAACACAAATTGTTCTTGTAAGACTGAATAACTTCCTTTGCCTCACTCTCGGTGTGTTTTGCCAACACTTAATTGTCATTGGAAATCTACTGAGGATTCGCAACATATGCAGCAAGACACATGCACAAAGAAGAATAGTTGAATATTACACAAACCTGACACAAACATGAGCAATGAACAGGGCCATCTTTCTAAATTAGAGTAAGTGCTGTATACTTAATTTCTATGCTTGATTCAACTGATGGAATGCAATTGCCATCAATTGAAATACTACATTCTTACAACATTTATTTTCAAGGACTCTCTTTTTGATTTACAAGGCAAGTTTGCTGAAAATATCTGTTGTCATGTGAACTTTTGAGACACAGCTTTTGTAAATTTTATTTCATATTAAATCCTTTTTAACTTTATTTTTTTCATAATCCGTTGCAATAGTTTCCATTATCTGGTTACTGCCACGCAGAAAAGAAAATACACTCTTAAGGCCCCATAATGTTTAATCCTTAATTTAGGATCAATTTATGTTCAAATTATCTTAAGAATGTATTTTAAGTGAAAAATATTTCTTAAGTGAACTTGCAAATGATAGATCTGCCAATTTTGCATCACTCCGAAGGCTCGCACTATCAGAACTCAGAATGGCTGGCAGTGTAAGCTCAGTGTAGCACCCTCACCTCTGAATTAGTAGGTTCTGAATTCACATCCAACTCCAGAGATCTGAGCGTGTAATCTAGGCTGACACATCATTGTTGTACAGAGGGAATGCTGTGTTCTCGGAGATGGTGCTGTCTTTTGGGACTAATGCATACTCTTCCTGATGTCCTGGTCAATTTAGAAGTGCTTTTGTGCATCCTGAAGTTATGAAAGGTGCTATAAGGCACAATTCTATTCTGTAATAACAGATTGTGCTCAGCAGCAAATCATTTTACAGTCTGCTTTAGTTTAATGGAAGCCTCGGGCAGAAGAAAGTGACCACAAGGCAAAACCCCCGGCAAATTAGTAGCGGATTTATCTTCGATTTCCAACACTTAGTGCTAGCTCTCAGGTAGGCAGTTCGATCGCTAGTATGCAGAAAACGTTCTTCTTTCGAAGGCTGAGCCCCTAACTTCTGTAGCTCTCCCTCTTTTGCAGATCCATGGTCTCGGACAATCCCTTTCCTGGACTGTCCTTTCTACCTGCACCAGTGAACCATCCAATTGCAGACCCACCCATCCGGCGGCAACGATGCTGATTCATTTGCTGGTGCTCAGAAGAGACAAAAAAAGAACTTCATTTATATTGCATCTTCCACATCCTCAGGATCCTAAAGCACTTTACATCCAATGAAATACGTTTGGTGGTGCACTGACTATTGTAATACAGGAAACATGACAGCCAATTTGTCCACAGCAAGACTCCACAAAGAGGAACGTGATGAAGATCACGTAACCTTTTTTTTGGATGTTGTTTGGGAGATAAGTATTTGCTAGGACGCCAGGTAAAACACCCACACTCTTATTTGAATAGTGTAATGGAATATTTTACATTCATCTCAATTTAACGTCTACTTACAATGGTTGCGTATCTTTGGGACAGTTTATCTCCTGTCTCTCTCTCTCTGAAGTTGCAGGGTCTGAGCCATCAGAAGAATCTGGAAAAAAGATAGAGGGTCAAATGTTAGTCTCTCGTGTCAAAGCTAAGCAGCATCATGCAGTTTCAGATTGATATGCAGTGTGGGTTGTGCGTGGGCGTAAATGTACACCCAGGAGAGTTGAGAAGAGCAAAGAAAGGGGAAGAAATTTCCAAGAATCTTGCTAGCTATGAGTCCCTGCCTTACCATCACTAGTGCCTGCCTGCCAATGATGCCAAAGGCAGTGTTCGGACATTGAGCTTACAATGTTCTGTAATTTCAACTGTTGGACTCCAGTTTTTATTGTGTGCTACTTCTGCAAGAGAAGTGGGAGTGGATTGATTTGTGCCTTGTGAAGGGTTGTGGAAAATGTCTGAGGCACTTTGGCACAGTGTGGATACAAAAGACAAGAAGCAACAACTGTAAACAAGAGCTGGGGATTGGATCAAAATCATGCGGGGGCTGGACAGAGCAGACAGGGAGAAACCATTCCCACTCGTAAAAGGATCAAGAACGAGAGGACACAGATTTGAAGTGATTTGCAAAAGAAGCAAATATGATGTGAGAAACATCTTTTTCACACAGCGAGTGGTTCGAGTCTGGAATGCACAGCTTGATGGGCACGTTCAATCGAGACATTCAAGAGGGCATCAGATGATTATTTGAATAGAAACAGTGTGCAGGGGTACGGGGAAAAGGCAGGGGAATGGCACTAAGTCAGGATGCTTGTTTAGAGAGCTGGTACAGACATGATGAGCCAAATGAATCATAGAATCCCAACAATGCAGGAGGAGGCCATTTGGCCCATTGGGTCTGCACCAACTCTCCTAAAGAGCACCCTACCTGGGCCCACAATTTTGTGATTCTGTGAAGGTGTATGTCCTGTGATTGTCGGAGAGCTGAACGGAATTGGAATGATCTTACCCAGGTCCAGAAACAATAGTAGAATGTGATTTGTGCTGGTTTGGGGACAAGAGCAGCGATTGAATATTTGAGTGTAAGCAGAAGGAGATACAGTGAAGTATCCTGTTGCGATTAGAGATGAGCTTTATGCATCAGCTGAGGGAAAAGCAAATGTGTGGTGTTATAAGACGTGACTTTTTTTTTTGCACAATGCAGCCAGATCTTTGGAACGACACAGCTGGTCTTCTAGATATCTAACTTTATGTAGGTTGCCCTATTTGGCAGGGTGCTTGCTTGCCATCTAAATAAAACAAGGTCTCTTTCCTGGCTTTGACTTTCTCAAAACGTACCTCCATTAGAGCAGCTGAAAATTAGGATGCCTTTATCATTAATATTTTGCATGCCAGATCAAAGAAAAATCCATCTCCACTTTAAAAGACATAAGCTGGTTTTAAGATAAGGCAGGTGTGCAGGTTTCTGTCCCTCAAAAACAAATGGTGAGCTGTCTCATAAGCAGCATGCTTAATGCTGGCAGCTCACCAGTCAAACTCCAATGAGACCCAATGACAAAAAATTGATCAGGCGTCCCGCTGATATCATCCGTCGAGCATTTACAAGAGAGAAACAGCATCTGTGCCTTAGAAACATGTCCTCGGAGCCTCCTCTGTAGAAGCTCATAGCTACTTTCACTTTATGGTGGACTGGAAGCCTAAATTGCTCTCACGTCATTGCAATTGTGTAAGAGCTGTATTTCTTCAACATTAGGTAGAGGGAACCATCCCTGGCTCCTGCAGTTGAGTAATAGCTGGGCTAGGCATCCATGAGCTATCCTATCTAATGCCGGCTCCATTTGATGCTCTTTATGTATTATATGCTTATTCATGAGCTCTCCTCCTGAATCTGATGCAATGTATCCCCTGTGGTGGATGTGTGTGGGCTTGCTTCTGTACCATAAGGAATGTGCGACAGGTGCTGATGAGACGTGTAGGTTTCCTGATTATTTCTGGTAGCAGCTTTGTCATCTTAGGAGATCCTATGTAATAAGCAAAGAAACATTTGTTAAAATGGTGTCTGTGTGAAATTACAGTGGCCAGGGTTCCAATTACATACAATACAGATATTGTGCAGAAAATGCATCTGAGTGAATTTGAAAAGGAAAGCAAATAAGGTGAAAGAACACACTGTGCGGGATTCTCCCTCAATTGGCGGGGCGGCCTGTGCTGGCGCCAAGAGCGGAACGAACCACTCCGGCGTCGGGCCGCCCGGAAGTTGCAGAATCCTCCGCACTGTCGGGGGCTAGGCCGGCGTTGGTGGGGTTGGCGCCGCACCAACTGGCTCCGAAGGGCCGCCGCCGGCCGGCGCGAGTTGGCGCATGCGCAGAACTGCCAGCGTGTTTCCTGCACATGTGCAAGCGGTTTCGTCCCCACGCCAGCCATCGCGGAGCCTTATTGCCCCCACGGCACAGACCCACCCGCAGATCGGTGGGACCCGATTGCAGGCCAAGCTACCGTGCCTCCACCCACCTGGGCCGGATCCCCGGATCCCCCCTGCAGCCCCTCAAGGACCCCTCTAGATGGCTGACAAGCCAGGTCCCGCCGGGATGGACCATATCCATTTCATGCTGGCGGGACTGGCCGAAAATGGATGGCTGCTCGGCCCATCGGGGCCCGGAGAATTGCCGGGGGGCCACTGCCAACGGCCCCCGACCAGTGCGGCGTGATCCCCGGCCCAAAAACCGGCGGCAGAGAATTCGGCAGCCGGCGTCGGAGCGGCGGGGCGGGATTCACCCCCCCCCCCCCCTCCCCCCACCTCGCGATTCTCCGACCCGGCGGAGGTACGGAGAATCCCAACCAATGTTCTTGCCGCACTGTGACACAACATTCAGGGTCTTCTCATCCCACACCCTCAATTTATTTCAGTGCAAAACTCTTTGTCAGTCTGGCTCTGTCTTGTTCTCTTCTCAGATTTAAAAAATTGCACTGGTTCTTGTCGCCTTCTTATAGTTCTCTGTCAACACCATGCAAAACTATTATCCATTGGCATTTTGTAGAGCAGAGTGCCAGCCCAGTGCACAGCCTCCACTCCACATTGTGTGAATGTATCACAGCGCAGCAAATAGTTTCATGGCCAGCTTGATCAGATCCTACAGCATGCAAACATTCTTTAAGCGATAGCTTACAGAGGCATTTTGAGTGCCAGCCTCAAATTTTACCCTGTGCCGAGATGAACATAGAATCCCTAAAGTGTAGAAGAAGGCCATTTGGCCCATCGAGTCTGCACTGACCCCGAAAGAGCACCCGATCACGGAAACACAGATGTGATAGGTGTGTTAGATTTTTCCATGTTCCTTGATTCCATTTGTCTGAGGCTCTTAGATCAATGTTTGTCTCCTTGCATGATAATACAGTATGTTCTATTAAAGTTGACAAATTCTGGACAGCAATATTTTGGAATCCTACCCAGGCCAGGAAATGTTGCTTAATGGGCAGCACAGTAGTACAGTGGTTAGCACTGTGGCTTCACAGCGCCAGGGTCCCAGGTTCGATTCCCTGCTGTGTCACTGTCTGTGTGGAGTCTGCATGTTCTTCCCGTGTCTGCGTGGCTTTCCTCCAGGTGCTCCAGTTTCCTCCCACGGTCCAAAGACATGTAGGTGAGGTGGACTGGCCATGATAAATTGCTCTTTGTGTCCAAAAAGGTTAGGGTTAGGGGAATAGGGCAGAAGGGAGGGCTTAAGTGGGTCGGTGCAGACTCGATGGGCCAAATGGCCTCATTCTGTACTATATGGTCTATGTTATCTATGTCTATGTTAACAGCTCTCATATAGACCTGAATCAATCTGAGAACTCTAGCTCTGCTTTGATCACTCCCTTTTTAGTCAGTCACTGAAGCAGTATTAGTAATCCTCTGATTCCAATACCTTCTTCGGTGATGTTTTCACTCTGTTCCTTCCAAAATTAGTAGATGAACAAATAACAAACGTTTTCTCAATTAATTCAGTTGCTATAATTTTTAAAGGTGTAAGGGTCCTTCCTGTTTATTTCCCTTTTCTTTACTTTGTCATCATCAATTTGATCCATGGATCTTTAATGGGCACATACCTTTAAGTTGAGCAGGGGAAGTGTGGAACTCAAAAGTTGCAGAATAGTTCACTGTGCTATGAAGGTTTAGATTCAGAGAACCAAGGAAGGGACAATTGGGTCCTGGACGCTGAGAAGTGATCCTGTGAGCTGTCCCTCTCTATCACAGTCACTCTCTCTCTCTCTCTGTCTGTCTGTCTTTCTCTCTCCCTTTTTCTCTCTCTCTCTGTCTTTCTGTCTCTCTCTCTCTCTCTCTCTCCCCCCAGAAATGTTATTTTCTGAACCACCTTGATGAATCTACAGTGAACACCATTACAGACTGAAAGCAAAAGCCTCAGACCGGAAGACATGAATCTGAAACAAAGACTTTTATACTTTTTATTTTTTTTCACATCTCTCCTTCTCTTCTGATTTTGTCTGTCTTGTGTGTGTGTCCATGGGAGGGGTGAGTTAAAGAGGGGGAGTTAGGCCCTTGCTAATACTTAACCAGTTCTATTTTCTGCCTATTTGCTCATAGTTATTGTTATTAATTAAAACTAATTGTGTTTAAATTAACAAACCTGGTGACTGTAGTTATTGGGCAGCCAGAGACCAAAGACTTTGGGTATTTTCCAAGAATTAATTTGTTAATTTCAATTGCGTTGCGACTCTTGGTCAAGTGGGGTTGAAATTAACCATGCACTAGTCCAAGGTATTGTAACAAAGGGTACTAATGAGGTTTCTTGCTCCTTAAAGATGACACCAGTGAGCCACTTTGTTCATTACCCCTTGCACCACCACAGATGGCTGTTAAAGAATAGATCTGTGTTCATACTAGGCAAACTAAAATAAAGACATGTATTCGGATATACGGTGCACACACTGGTAGGAAAGTTAAAACTTGTGCCTGAAGGTAATGTTCTTCCTTGTGCAAAGCGAAGATCTGGCAATAAGACTGCAGGTTCCACTTTGTGATTAGCAGAGAACCCTATTTGTGAACTAACTGGTTTGAATTGGCTGTATTCAGTGGATTTGGCCATTGTTCAGCATGCCTGGAAAAAGACCATTTGAATCAGCAGGTCAATGCAAATATGTTCATGCTCCAAAAGAGTTTCTCCAAATTCTTTATTGGATTTATCTTATATTTGCTGATTCAATTTTTGGGCTCCTCCAGAAGCGTTTGCTACATCTTCCCTGCTTAATTGCTTCGTAATGCTCGGCCAGGTCCCTCGCATTCATAATGATCTTCCAGAAAATAATTTCCAATTTAGTACCACTGTGCACTTTCTTGTCACCATTCTTACCTGCTTAATTTAAACTGGTTAGAATAAACAATAATCGATTTGGTGTCTCATGTAGCCTAATTATTTTCTCAATAAAACACTAAACCCCTGTCAGTATGGTACTGCTTCATTAGCTGGTGGCTCTGACAGGAACTTATTTCTGCTTTATTTAATCATTCTTTTCTGTTTCTCAAGTGAGGCGAAAGATAACATTAAATTTAGATTTCTGAGCACAATGCCTGAGCTTGTGTAAGATCTGTCCTCTTCCTCTGTCAACTGCTCTTCTTAAAAGTATGTAAAGTAACCTATCTAAGCCAATGTTATTGTAAAGTTGCAGATTTAGAGCTATTATTGAACAGAAGGAGACCATTCAGCCGATCAAGTTCAGTCTAGCTCGCCAGAGGAATTCAGTCAGTCCCATTTCTGAGTTCTATCCCCATAACCTTCCAATTTAATTTCCCTCCAACGACTATCCAATTTTCTTTTAAAATTGTCCATCGTCTCATCACCCACTATTCTTGTAGGTAGTGGGTGCAATTGAACAGAAAAAAAGAGTCCAGTTTTGGGTGCATTCAGCAGAGTGTTTCTCCGCGCCTGCAGCGCTGAGAACGACCCCGCTACCAAATGGGACACTGCTTTTGTTTTGGTCTCGGCGAGGAATGCCATGTAGGAAGTGATCGGGGCACTATTTTTAAATGTCTCACAGATCTCTCAACTCCCTTTGGGTTCCCCACTGTAGCGTAGGACCCCCCCTCCCCATGCCCTGACTTGCCTGTTGGGGGGTCCCTGAGACCCCCCCCCCCTCCACACACACAACCCACCTCATAATGGCAGGGCACTCCGGGCCCAATCCCTGGAACAGGCAACCTGGTACTGCTACCTGGAAACCATGGCAGTGCCAAGTTGGTATGGTCAGGGTTCCTGGGTGGCAGTGCCAAGGTGCCTGGGTGCCAGCAGGAGTGCCAGGGTACCACCCTTCCCAGTGCCGGACTACCCGGGGGCCTCCGATGGCCTGGGAGAGACCCCTGTCCCGGCCAGATGCTGTTATGTCTGGTCGCTGTTTGTGCGGAGCAGTGCTAAACGGCGCCATGGTGAGGTCTCCTGTTAGTTGCTGCACTTTGGGAGCATCGGGCACCAACATATTGCTGTGAGCCTTGTCATGTTATTCACCCTGGGGGTAACACGGACTGCAACTGGATACAGTAAAGCAGACACCAAACTTAGACGTTGGTTCAATACAATTTATTGAACTCCTGTAACAGTGCACACAGCTTGCCGTGGGTTGTCACTCTATTACTCTTAAGTGTGCTAACTATAACTAACTAGACCAGACTAGCTCTGAGCCACGTGTAGAAGGTGCCAACTGATATATACACCCTGACTGTCACGACAATTCGAAGTCTTACAACACCAGGTTAAAGTCCAACAGGTTTGATTCAAACACGAGCTTTCGGAGCACTGCTCCTTCCTCAGGTGAATCAGCTGCGCTCCGAAAGCTCGTGTTTGAATCAAACCTGTTGGACTTTAACCTGGTGTTGTAAGACTTCTTACTGTGCTCACCCCAGTCCAGCGTCGGCATCTCCTCATCATGGTCACGACAGTTGTCACCAGTAGAAAGAGGCAGAGTGCTGATGCCTCATGTGTTTTATACTGGGAAACCCCCCTCTAGTGTTCTGTCTGATGATTGGTTGCATTCTGTCCTGTGTGTTGATTGGCTGTACTGGGTGTCTGTCACTGCCTGTTGTATCTCATTATGTGCATGAGTGCATATCATGACAAGCCTCACAGCGAGGATGAGATCTCACGAGATCTCGTTCGATCTTGTGAGGCATTCCACGTGTCACAAATCTCGCGAGAGGCCTCTCATGCCAACGCGTCAGGTACGACGAGGCCGTTCAATCATGCCCAGTGAGTTCCAGGTGATTATCACTCACGGCACAAAAAAACCCTTCCTTGTATCCCTTGTGCATCTCTTGCCCACATCTTAAATCTGTTTCCCCAGTCCTGTACCACCAGCTAATAGGAAAAGCTTGTCTTTACCTGCCTCATCTAAACTTGTTGTAATCTTTATGCCTTAATTAAAATCTCCCCTCACTCGTCTTTCTCCAAGGAAAACATCTCCTACTTCTCCAACCAAACTAAAATAGGTCATTCCTGAAATCAATCTGTTCTGTACCCTCTCAAACATCCTCACATCCGTCTTCATGTTCGGTGACCAGAATTATTTGAAATGTTTAATGAGGAAGACTAGTTTTTTTTTTAAGAGGAGTGGAGGGTGATCTCAATTATTGTCACTATGTCCCATTATTCTCACCTAGGGCTGGATAATTCTGTCACAGGTAACAATCCAATTCAAACAGAGGAGTGTTTTTCCAGTGGCAGATTTTCAAGTTAAAAATTGTACGCTGTCGGCAGGAATAGAAAAATAAAAACATGGGATCCAGAATTCCATTGGGTGTGAGGGGAGGGATGTGGCGGGGAGGTTTGTGGAGGCAGGGGGAGGAGTGGGGAAGTTCTCCATACACCAGTACGGAGGAACTGCTCAAGTCTTCACTTGCCCCTAAATCTTCAAGGATCTACCAGGAATTCTGTTAATTGCCTCCCCATTAACGTCAGTTGAACTCTTGCCAGCTGAGTTGCAGCAGGTGTGCCAGACGGGTCTAGTAAAGGCCCTGTACTCCAAGAAGAGGGTCGATTCAAGAGAAAGTGGCTGAATAAAGGTATAACTTCGGCTTAGAAATTTGTTGGCACCGTCCCTTTTGGTCAGTCACAAAATGGATCCCTAAATGTTCAATGTGGTAGGTAGGGCACAATAATACGTCAGCTATCGGAAGTGTGCCAGTTGCCATTGGTAAAAGAAGAAAAGAGGCATTTAGGTCTGTAACTGAAGCAAGCATTTTGTGCATCTATAAATGGGGGACCTGATATTGTGGCAAAGTTGTTTCGTGTCTTATTAACAGGTTTGGAGCTTGTGTGGTTGAACATAGTTTACTTAACAGATAAGTATATACTTACCTCCATATCTTCATGCCAACTTCCCTCAGACTCTATCTACACCATAATGTGGATGGTACTGTCCCAGCCTCACATGAACCCTTACTACCTGAAACTGAACACTGAAGGCTGCCCTATCTCTGTGAGCTTCAGGGTTCCTCACACCCGTCACCCACGGGCAATGTCCCCCCCCACCCTCCCCCATAATACTCCATAATCCCCAAATGAGGACGCCCGCGATGGGGTTTGCTGTGGGCTCCCCCTTTTCAGGCATATCCACCCTTCACTCCTCCCACCCTTCTACCTCCTCATCCTCCCTTTCATGGGCATGCCCCCCCCCCCCCCTCTCAGGCCCTGGCCATTGGCAATGCCATTTTAGCACCCAGGGACCCTGGCACCGCCACCCACACAATCTGACAAGGCCCCTGCCAGCTTTACTAGGGCCACCTGGGCACCTCGGCAGTACCTATGTGCATGAGTGCCAGAGGGAGAGCCCGTTAGATCTCGAGAAGTGTTTCCAGCATCGCAAATCTCAAGAGAGGCCTCTTGTGAGATTAAAGGCCTCGCCGTATCACCGAGCCAGGCATTACGAGGCTGTTTGATCACACCCACAACTTATATTCTAATGTAGGAAATCACAACTTCCAGTTAGTTGAGGACTGCATTTTTGCGAATGCACTGGTTGGCAGTCTTGCTTTGCTTAGCTGCCATGGGATTAACATCTCACATGTAACACAACATGCAACATGCCCTCAATATACTGCACTAAAGTGTCAGATTTGTGACTCAGATTTCTGGAGCTGGGGTTATACCACCAAATTTTGACTTACAGTTGAGGTTACTATCACTCAACCAGGGCTGACTCTTTAGTGGTGTTGAGTGGACAGCATAATGACACTGCCTCTCACTCACACATTGCACAATTGGCACAAATACTACACCCAGTGCCTACAGCTGGAAGAAAGCATGCCTCACTGGAAAAAAACTAGGGCATATTCTCTTTTTTTTACTTAACTAGATTTGTACACAGCCTAAATTGTATTGCATGGTGCTGATTAATACAACATTATATTTGCACATTCCATAATAAATTGTTGTTCTTACTGTAATCATAAAGGGGCATGATACCTTACAATAATTGCATTTTTTGCATTTAGCAGAAGAGACTGAAAATAATTTGAAAAATAAAATGACTAAACTAATAAATTCTGACGAAACATAGGAATTAGGAGCAGAAGTAGGCAATTCAGCTTTTCGGGCCTGCTCCATCATTCAATCAGATCATGGTTAATCTCTTCCTGGCCTCAAATCCACCTCCCTACCTGTTCCCTATATCCCTTTAACCAGCTTTTTTCTTATCAGAAATATATCTATCTCCTTGAAATCATTTAATGACTCAGATTCCAAGTCATTATGGGACAGCGAGTTCCACAAATTCACCACCCTCTGCAAGAAGTAGTTCCTCCTCATCTCAGTTCTAAATCTACCGCCGCTTAACCAATATCTGTGACCTCTCGTTCTCAATTGCTACACAAGGGGCTCTTTTATCAATCCCTTTTAATATTTTATATGCCTCAATCAGATCCTCTCTCATCCTTCTGAACTCCAGCGAGTATAAGCCCAAAATGTTTCATCTCTCCTCATACGTCAACCCTTTCATCCTCGGAATGAATCTGGTGAACCTCCTCCGAATTGTCTCCAGTGCCACTGCATCCTTCCTCAAATAAGGAGACAAAAGCTGGACACAATACTCCAGATGTGGGGCAGGATTCTCCGTGAACCGGCGGGACAGACAACTCCGACGCGAAGGAGTGGCGTGAACCACTCCGGCATCGGGCCACCCCGAAGGTGCGGAATCCTCTGCAACTTCTGGGGCTAAGCTGGAGCCAGAGTGGTTTGCGCCATGCCGGCTGGCGCCAAAGGGCCTCCGCCAGCCGGCATGAGTTGGCGCATGTGCTGGAGCACCAGCGTGTGCAGGTGTCATCCCAGTGCATGCGCTGGGGGGGGATTTCATCTCCGCGTCGGCCATCGCGGACTGTTACACAGGCCAACACGGAGGAATAGAGTTCCCCATGGCACGGGCCTGCCTGCAGATCGGTGGGCCCCGATCGAAGGCCAGGCCACTGTGGGGGCACCTCCTGGGGCCAGATCCCCTGCGCCCCCCTGAGGACCCCAGAGGCTGCCCGTGCAGTCAGGTCCCGCCAGTAAGTACCTGTTTTAATTTACACTGGCGGGACTGGCCTAAAATGGGCGGCCACATGGCCCATCGTGGGCCGGAGAATTGCCAGGGGTGCCGCTGCTAGCAGCCGCCGACTGGCATGGCGCGATTCCCGCCCCTGCCAAATCCCCGGCGCTGGAGAATTCGGCAGCCGGCGGGGGCGGGATTCACGCCGCCCCCCCGGCGATTCTCCCACCCGGCGGGGGGTCGGAGAATCCCGCCCGTGGTCTCACCAACACCCTATACAATTTCAACAGCACTTTTATACTACAGTCCTTTGCGATAAACACTAAAATTGCATTTGCCTTTTTTATTACATGATGTACCTGCAAACCAGCTTACACTGAAGTTACACTTAACAGTAAAAAAAAATCAGCCAGATGTTTGCGATTGCAATGAATTAAATTTCCACTAGACATCAAATTAATATTTTATTGAGCAGATAATTTGGGGATGGTGGCATAGTCACTTATCTAGTAATCCAGGAGCCCAAGCTAATGGGGTTTAAATCCAATCATGGTAGCTGGTAGAATTAAATTGATTTAATAATCTGGCATTGAAATGCTGGTAATCATGAAACCATTGTCGATTGTTGTCGAAACCCATCTGGTTAACTAATTTGGGGAAGAGTGTCTGGCATCTTTATCTGGTCTGGCCTATATGTGGACTCCAGATCTATAGCAACACGGTTGCCTCGTAACTGCCCTTTGAAATGGTCTTACAAGCCAATGGGTTCAAGGGCAATTAGGGATGGGCAACAAATGCTGGCCTAGCCAGTGATACCCATGTCCAATGACAGAATAAGATAAGAAGCAAGTTTCAGAGTGTTACATTGCAGGAAGAAATGTATATTACTAGGGATGCACTACCAACATGAGGTCAGTGTGAAGTGACAAGTTTTTTTGTCATGCGTTAACTGTATATGTAAGGCATTGCTTCATGCCAAAACCATTGTGTTCTGGAATTTCAAGACACAGTGTCCTGGGATCATTTACAAAGGAATTATTTTGCAAACATTTGTATAAACTTTTTTTCCAGGAACCATAGACAAGAACCATAGTTCTGTATAATGCTTTCTTTACAGAGATGCTGGTGGTAGCCTGGAATCCTAAAAATACTGAAATGTCTTCAGTGTACTGCATGGGAATGGAACGGGTGCGGTGGTCTAATGCGGGAGGAGCTTAGCTGCATTATTTTGACGTTGGGTCTTTTCTCAGTTTGTAGTCATCTCAACTGTGCTGCTTCAAACTGTGCTATCTGCTATCTAGTGGAGTAAATAACATCAAACTAACGTCAAACCATGTGCTGTCACAGGAGCTTTGCCTGAATAGTTAATTTTAACATTAATTTTCTTCCTCCACCTGGATTAATTCAAGTACCGCTTCATTCTACATATCCACCGTGAAAGTTTGGCGCTTCATTTCCTTGTGACTACCGCTGCCTTTCCTCTTTCTCTGATTCCTTGCTGAGCTGCAGGAGGAGGCCAGCAGTACTGCATTTGCCCAAGTGTGCCATCTTGTCATTCATTTTCTGCACACTTCTACAGGATCCAATCAGCAGGGAGCTAATTAAACTGTTAATGAAGCAGATCTCTGCTGTCACAATGGAGCCATATATAAAAGATTGAGAGGATGAATGAGCATAATCTCTTGCTTGAGGGTGGTAGCTTTAGCTGGCGCTTTGCAATTTAGCACTTAATCCACAATTAATGTGTGTGAGACAGAGGTAGGTTTGCAGTCTGTCATATATCGTAATTTGGAGTTGAATTAAACTAATAATGTTTATTCACACTCTGACCAAATTTAGCAATGTTGGCAGATGTAAGCCAGGGTGACTCCATTTGCCAAGGAAGCCATTCCAATCATAATTTATGCCACCACAACAAACTTTTCCAAACCTTATCGCTATAGCTACCATAAGGGTTTCTTTCCACGATTTGCAAATGCAGGCAGCATTTCCAGAAATGACAGACAGTATATAAATAATGATTAAATCTAACAGTGTATTAGGGACCGACTGAGTTAGATTGCCAATGCAGCTGGCAGTATGAGGAACCTTGAATTAGATTGCAATAGTAATAAAATGGGTTATGAATTTTACTGATAGTATGACTGTGTGTGTAGCTGATTAATACGGTCTAATCTCAAGTCAAAGACTGACCGCGAGTGGCAGTATCTAAGGATCTGACTGAATTGAACTGACAATGTTTAAGATACTCATTTGACTCAAGGACTTTGACTCTAAATGTAATAATGTGCTAACACTGGGGGTGTGATGCAGAAAGATTGACTGATGAAACTATATTGATAAGGATAAAAAAGCTTGCATTATGGCTAAAAATGGATGAGGGTCTTTACAGCATACCTTGTCGCAACATATGTCCGCCATAGAAGTTCATGGTTATCTACCTCTTACTGTACATTTGTTTATTCGGTGAATTACTTTGGACCATTTGTGAATGATGAGGTTGCCGTAGAGCTTAAAGCTGTTGTTGATGTTTGCTCAAGTTGCCCGGCTTCAGTGTTGAGTATAAAGTATGTATCAGTTGGTCAGCTATCCATCTTTCAACACTCATTTCCAACCCTTTTGTCTCTTACTTTGCTTGAGGGGCAGGGCAGGGGCGGCGGCGGGGGGAGGGGGGGGGGGGGGAACAGGGGGCTGCTGCCGCTGCCCTGTTGTATCGCTCAATTGGACTTCACATAATTTTCACATGAATTGGAATTGACCTGATTTTTACAATAACTTCATTGCAGTGTTAATGTAAGCCTACATGTGATACTAATAGAGATTATTTTTATTACATCAACTTGGTTAAATTAGCAGGGATTCCAATCAGAGGCAGATTGAACTCCCTGCATTTGATGCTCATTAGTTTGGTGCCCTACAGCAACAAATGAAGAATGAAATCCGACTCTGACTGGATGAGAACCAAAGAGTGGGAAGGTAAGTAACTGTTGGCAGCAGGCACGCACACGACCATAAGGTGTGGGAGAGACCAGGTGACCGGCCACAATAATCTTAAACATAATCTTTATTATTGTCACATGTAGGCATACATTAACCCTGCAATGAAGTTACTGTGAAAATCCCCTCGTCGCCACATTCCGGTCCCCGTTCAGGTACACTGAGGGAGAGTTCAGAATGTCCAATTCACCTAACAGCCCATCTTTCAGGACTTGTGGGAGGAAACTGGAGCACCCGGAGGAAACCCACGCAGACACGGGGAGAACGTGCAGAATTCGCACAGAGAGTGACCCAAGTCAGGAATCGAGCCCGGGTCCCTGGCGCTGTGAAGCAACAGTGCTGAGCACTGTGCTACCATGCCGCCCCTAGGGTGTGCTGTGGGGAAGATGAGATCTGTGCTCGTAACAAGAGTGGACCCCCCGCCCCAACATGCCTGCAGCAGGCACACGAGGCCCTGAGGCTATGACGAGGACACAGTATGGGGAAGCAGAGAGTGGCACGGGCTGCAGTGCGGACAACACCCTCCCCCCACCTCCTCACCGACCACAACCCCAGGTCAGCAGCTGGCGCGCAATGCTCCAAGATGAGGGAGAGGCACTCCATCACGATGAGAACACAGCGTGGGCGAGTGAGGTGAAAATGGAAGAGTGTGTGGGGATGAGAAGTGGAGGAAGTCTGAGGGAGTGGGGGAAGGGATAGTGTGTGAGGGGATTGCGTTGCAGAAAGGGACATTGTGTGAGGGGTTGCATGGAGAGGGAGAGTTTGTGAGGGCTCATAGGGAGGGAGAGTTTGTGAGGGGGTCATAGGGAGAGAGAGTTTGTGAGAGAGTTACAGGGAAGGAGAATTTGTGAGGGAGTTTCAGGGAAAGAGAATTTGTGAGGGGGAATGGGAACGAGGAGAAAAGAGTGAGTGTTGTTTGAAATCCATGCTCAGAATCACAGCTTCATAGATAAAAGATGAATCCCATTTTTGCAGAGCTTGGAACTTGACAAAAACATAACTTTGACTGTGCAAATGCATACTCTTTCAGACACTTTATTAGTTACCTAAAATCAAGATCAGTTTCTTTAGCAACATGCGGCAACATTATCAATGTGGCAGTCAAAAACACAGAAGAAAAGAAGGCAAGGCAGAGGATGAAGCTAAGCAAAAAGACAGTTTGTCATTTTAAATTAAAACGCTCTAAGTATTGAAGAGTTTCTCTGGCCTGGTGTGGGCGGGGTTGAGGTTGGGGGGGAGTGCATGGTGAGGCTGGGAGGGAGTGCATGGTGGGTGTGGGAGAGGGCAGGAATGAAGGTGAGCACAGAGCCCCACCTCAGAGGCACGCTGCATGTTTCCAGTATGGCTAACAGAAAGTGAGGCTTCATGTGACTTGCAGTTAAAGGTACCATCTGAGGGAATTGCCCTGAAGAACCCAGAGAACACCGTTTTGGAGACCGACTCAAAGGCGTATATCAATACGTACATTGTATCAAACAGAGTTAAAATTGACTTCTCTTGCTAGACCATAATGTTCAGAACATTCACAAATTCACATCATTTTATTCAGTAGCATACAGGCAAACAGTCAATGTTTCACAAGTTGTGCTCATTTGTCAGCATTAACTGACAGAAATCAGTGCTGGATATAACCTTTTATGCACTGCCTTGGTGCAGCTTTATAGTTGGCATGAAATTGTCCATATGCATAGCCGCAAAATCAGCTAGCTCCCACATTGACTTATGATCAAGGCACTGCACAGCAGAAAGCTAATATGTTTAACTGTATAAAGAGTTGAGAACATGTTACCCCTGTTCACAGCATACACTAATTCAAACATGGCACCACGCTGGCTGAGCACTGACTGATCTTGTGCCTGTATCCTCTACATCCCTCCTCTTGAACTCTTTTTTTACATTTTATGATAAGGAATGCAATTATTGCAATGACTGGACGATGGTGGTATTGTGGTAATGCCACTGGACTAGTAATTCAGAGGCCCAGGCTAATGGTCTTGGGGCATGGGTACAAATCCCACTATGGCTGGTGGAATTTAAAATTCAGTTAATAAAATCTAGAATTGAAAGCTCGTTCCCATGATGGTAACCATGAAGCTACCATCCTTACCTGGTCTGGCCTATATACGCAACTCCAGATTGAGCTTGACTCTGAAATGGTCTTACTCAATTCAAGGGCAATTAGGGATGGGTAAAATGTTGGTCTTGCCAGTGACGTGCACTTCACATGAAAGCATAGAAGAAAAATTGAAGCCAAAGACCATAGAGCATCACATGTTCAGGTAGAGATTGCGACAGACACATTGGATTATATCTCTGGATATCGCTGCCTGGTGAAAATTCAAATCATGAATTTTCTGTGCGTTTCCCACTGTTTCTCTCTTTTGCACACATACATGTTGTTAGCTTTAAAGATATGGGGCTGGATACTCCAGTTTCCCGATGCCAAAATCGATTTCGGCGACGGAGCGGAGAATCTGTTTTGGCGCCAAAATCGGAAGCAGCGCCGGTTTTTAAATTCTCTCCCCCCCCCCCCCCCCCCTCCGAAAATCGGTGTGCTCATCAGAGTACGCATGCGCGCCATCTGACCCGGAAGTGCTGGGGGACGTATTGGCAGCTAGAGCTGCGAGCTCTATGATAGCTGCCTGCTAGTTTCCAGCAAAAAAGTGTATCTGTGGCCTTTTGATGGCAGTTTCCTGGCAGGATTCTCCGCCGGCGGGATTCTCCGTTTTGCCGGCACCCAGGGGTTTCGCGATGGTGTGGGGCTACCCCACAATGGGAAACCCCATTGACCGGCTGGCGTGACTGAAAATCCCGCCGGTGGGTCAGGGCAGAAATGTGAGAGTCCAGCCCCACTGTTTTCACGACAGCGTGGGGATTTAGTCCCAAAAAACGAAGAATCCAGTCCATTGATTATTTGAAGGATACTATTGCATTTTTACTTAAAATCCTCTCTATCTCAATCCCAAAACTTCATTCAAGCCTTCAGGATTTCTGTGCTGACACACACACAGGGCATCATGTATGCTAACCATTTTATATATTGGGCCTCTCAGGATTACAAATGTCATTTTAAAGCCTTGTGATGGCACCAGATTTTTTATTGTGAAGCTCCTCTGCACGCCATGGAACCTATTAACATAAATGCAACCAAATTTGGACAGGATGGGTCTGTATCCATTGACATTGAGAAGAATGAGAGGTGATCTTATAGTAACATATAGATTTAAACATGCTGAAAGGACTGTTTCCCTCTGGGAAAGACCAAGGGCATGATCTACCAGCCATGTCAGGTCCAAAAAGGAGCGCAACATGGCTGGTAGATGCCAGGAGAATCCTCCCCTAGGCTTCTCGCCAGCCAATATGCCTCATGAGATTTACCCAGGTCTCATGAGTCATCACAATCAGGATCCCGCCCACAATGGGTATGACCAAGCATTGTGCTCCTATGTCAGTTTTAAAGCCACCTAGGCATCCCATCTCTTGACTCCTCTATGTGACCCCCCAAACTCACTCCCAAAAGGCCCAATTCAACTATAACGGGGTTCTCGGGCCACCTTGTACCCATGCATGACACCCCTGGGCTTGATACTGTATGCTGGAAAAATGCCAGCTTGACACCTCGGCATTACCAGCCTTGGCAGTGCCCTGACCAGCTGGCAGTGCCACCTGGCATATTGACATGCCAGGCTGGCACCCAGGTGGATCCGCCAGTGTGTCAGTCTGGCAGTGCCAGGGTGCAAATATGGCAGTGCAAAGATGCCCAGGTGGCACCAGCAGTGCCAGGGCACCATCCTTCCCAGAGGGCAAAAACCTGCAGGCCTCCAATCCCCTGGGAGACACCCATGAGTGCTTCCTGATCCCCATTTGTGGAGAGCAGCACTGAATGGTGCTTGCCTGTAGTCTCCAAGGTGAGGGGGTTAGATCCCAACACCTTGGGTAGATTATAGGACAGTATGTTAGAGTATATTAGAGTGAGACTGGCTGTCTCACTCTAAAATGCAGATTTGCAAAATAGTGAGGGATTCATATCGTGAAATCGGGCGAGATTATGTTAGATCTCGGGATGTGTGCCGAGCCGTTTCGATACTCGAAGAGGGATCTCCTGGCATTTACCGGCCATGCCGCCTTTTGAGCGTAATACGGACGGTAGATCGCGGCCAATGGATATCAAGGGTAGTTGGAGTTGAGGCCTTAAGCTGACCTGTCATGATCTATTTGATTAGTAGAGCAGGCTCGAGGAGCCGAAGGACCTATTCCTGCTCCTAATACATACGTTTGTAACTAATCAGGTGGGTCTAACACTGAGATGTTAAAATGCAGTTTGTAAATGATTTAGACCTTAGGAGAGAGAGCAAAGCGTTGTAGAAAATTATCCTCCACCAGAGAGTCTAGCAGTCAAACTTTACAAGGCCAAATGCCGCAACCGTGGTCCCCAAAACATTGGAATCACCTAACTTCAGACATGAAACTATTCAGGACTCTTTGTGTGTTTTACATATGATCATCTGAATTAGGAGCACAAGTAGTCCATTCTGCCCCACGACGCTGCTCCGCCATTCAATCAGATCATGGTTGATCTGAATGTGGCCTCAATTCCACATTACTCCAACCCTCAATTACCTTTCACCACTCTGTTAGTTTTCGGTTGACCCAACATTTTGAAGCTGTTCATTGACCTTTATTAGTATTTTTCATGTTTGGAAGTACAAGGCCACATTGATAGAGTAAAGGCACAGATTCTGCTTCGTTTCACTTGTAAAGTGTCCTTGCAGAATATTCAGATGAAATGCCGAAATGTATTCATCATATGAATACAGATTTATGTTAAGAATTTTTTTTTACAGGAAAGACGCACGCTTTATAGAAGTGTAATATCGGAATCAGTCTTGTTAGTCCATAGAGAGGAAAAATTGCAATGTCACAGTGAATACTGATTGGAATGTATACTCAGGGTGCTGCCATTATCAAGTATTCCTTTGGGTGTTGATTATGACAGAGCACATGCTGATTCACTCCACACTGCTACAAAATACTATCCTGCAGCTCTAACCTCAAGTGTGATTAATCCTTATTTTGATTCTTGGTTTCTATGAAATTTAGCAAATTTCAAGTTGTGCCTCTCGTGTCTTTTTTTCTGACATTGAAACACAATAAATGAGTAAGAGGAAAATATTACTGAACACATTAAAATATCAAGCGTACCACCAGTGGTTTGGTTCTGTAATGTATTATAGATGTATTGGGACCATGCTTGAGCTCATTTAGCAGACTCGAAGAGCTTGTATGCTGCTTAATATTCACAGAAGAACTGTTTAATGCAAATTTAAACATAGATTCTGCCAGAATTTTTTGTAAGGTTTAAAAATAAGACATTTTTTCCAGGCAAAGTAAAAAGAAAAAAAAAAATCTTGGGTAGATTTACCTTGCAACATATTTTAATTTGGCTTCCGGCTATAGTTTGCTGCAGGATAGTTCAGGCCTTGAACAATGTGCGAAAGCCGTGATATTCTATTTTCCATATTTTTAGCCTTATATTTAATTCTGACACAGGGACTGGCAATTAAAGCCTTTTTAAGGGTAATTGCTAAAAGTTACAACTTAGAATCAATACGGACAGGCTGGTCAGATATGAAGGCAAACTCATACATTTGCTGCAGTTTTGCAGTGCTTGTAAACAGAGAACCTTTGAGCAGAATCTTACCAGTTGAAAAAATGAGTGCACTTTTCAGACAAAGATTTGGAATGTGATTTTGTGGACCGTTGCAAATGTGAAAAACAATTGGCAGGATTCTCTGTTTGGAAGATTATGTTCTCACTACTGTGAATTGGAAGCGGAACTGCAAATCACGATGTAATTCAATATCCCTTGCCATGCAAATTCATGCATGGCGAGGGATTCCTGAGGGAATCCTTCCAACTGGCTGCCATTTTGAGTAGAAGGCCCGATGGCGGGGTCCCACGGTGGCCAAACATCCCACCCAGTATCGCAGAGCAGTCCCCCAACCTTGGTTTTTCTGGGTGCCCCCCCTTCCCCCAAATATGGGGGTAAACCGACCCACCCACCCCCGTCCAGCGGCCCCTTAATATTGAGACCCCAACAGAGACTCCCTAACTAAAGGAAACCCCCTCAAGAGACCCCCTAACTAAAGCCCCCACCCCACCCCACCCCACCCCACCCCACCCCACACCACCCCACCCCACCCCACCTCCCAGAAATGAAATCCCTGTCTGGAGAGGAGTTCAGACAGGGGCAGTGAAAACAATTTCTGTTGTAACACTCACCTTGTCATACACCTGTTGGTTCAGACAGAGGAAGCACCATGTCCATTCCTGAAAAACAAAAAGCAGTGACCTATGTTTAAACCCCTCTGGTCCTTTAGCTGCAAGCCATTCATTTATTTCTCTTAATGGGCTGTGACTGACAGCTTCCACAAACGCAACTGATACATTGCTTAATTGATCTCTGTTCATGGATTAGAAACTCTAAAAGTGCTGGAACCACAATGTTTACAAACATCAATCACTTCAAAGAGAGTTTAATGCATTCCAATCATGCCCCTTCACGCTTAAGTGATTTTGAAGTGCTGAGCTGGAAATGTTTACCACAAGTTTACAAAAATAAACCACATCAAAAAGAGTTAAGTGCTGTCACTTTCTATCTCAGGCTTAAACCAATTTATTTAATTGTCTCTGGAAGGTGGCCAACCATGTAGAACTGTCTAAGAAAATTAAATCTGTGAAATATCTCCCGGGAACCCTCAAGTAGTCTAACAAAACCTAATGCTATCATCTAACATTATTACCTAACATATTCTACCCTGAACGTTGAATTGTACAGGAGACTTAATGATGGGTTCAATAAAACCAAAATCATAATACTTCAGAGATTTGATAATTCATGTCAGATTAATACTTAACTCTTGAAGGTTTTCTTTATTCAGGTCAGCCTTGTCATGATATGCAGACACACACATAATGATATACAGGCAGGCACAGACAAGTAG
Organism: Scyliorhinus canicula; assembly: GCF_902713615.1. NCBI lineage: Eukaryota > Metazoa > Chordata > Chondrichthyes > Carcharhiniformes > Scyliorhinidae > Scyliorhinus > Scyliorhinus canicula. Next base: position 160,739,332 of record NC_052151.1, on the reverse strand, counting down.
CTAATGGACACGGACATGACCAATAAGCAGGCAGGATACTCGGGGGTGGGATCTGACTATAAAGGACACGAGGCGCTCACACTCTTCCTCTTTCCACTGATGAACATCTGGAGAGTCAGTCAAGGGTGTTGTTACAATCTCACACCTCCACCACGTGGCTAAGAGCTAGTCTGGTTCAGTCAGACAGAGTAACCACACTTAAGTTAGCAGAGAGTCGAACTCACAGAGAACTGTGCTATTAGTTCAATAAACATGATTGAACTAACTTCAAGGTCTGGAGTATCTTTTCGATCTAAGCTGCATCCAGTTGCAGCCAGTGTACCTAATACAACAAGCCTCTCATTCAATGTCAAGATCGTGTCCGAACCAGTACTATCAGGCTGCAGGACACATTAAAGAATTAACGATCCAGTAGAACAGCTTTTCTTTTTGTCAAATAAAAATAAAGATCAATAAAAACTTATTCCCTCCAAGATTAGATGTGAGAATGTTTGCCGATGTTTGCAGTGTTCAATGGTATTCACAACTCCTCAGATACTTAATCGGTCTGTGCCTGACTTTAGCAAGACTGGACAACATTCAGACTTGGGCTGAGAAGTAGCAAGTAACATTTGTGCATCACAATTGCAGGGAGTGACTACTTCCAACAAGAAAGGAGGTAGCATTGACATTGAATGGCATTACCATCTCTGAAACCACCACCATCAACACCTTGGGGCCACCACTGACCAGAGGCTTAACTGGACCAGCTGTATGAATATTGTGGTAACATGAGCAGGTCAGAGACTGGGAACTCTGCAGCAAGTAACCTTCTGACTCCCCAAATTCCCACAAGACATAATAATTGTGATGTAAACTCTGCACTTTCCTTGTCTGCAGTTCCAACAACATTGGAGAAGCTCAATATCATCTGGTAAATAGCAACCAACTTGACTGGCACCTCGTCCAACACCTTAAACTTTCATCCCCCCTCCACCACCAGAGCCTAGTGGTAGCAACATGAAACATAAGATGATAAGAAATTGGAGCAGGGGTAGAGCAGTCAGCTCCTTGAGCCTCCTCTGACATTCAATATAATCATGGCCGGAAACCTATCTACCTATCCTAACGATGAAATATCCACAATCATCTGAGGTAGAGAATTCCAAAGATTAGCAACACTCTGAGTAAAGAAATTTCTCCTCACTTCTATCCTAAATGATCAGCTGTTTATCGTGACATTGCTCCCCGTGTTCTTGATTCCCAATCTGGGGAAGCAACCTCTTGGAATCTACTCAGTCAAGCTTTTTCAGAATCTTGCATGTTTCAACGAGATCGCCTCATTCTTCTAAACTCCAGAGACTATTGGCCTAATTTACTCAGCTTTGCAACATGAAACAACCCTTTCAGCCCATGAACCAATACAGTGACCCTCTGCTGTACCATCCCCATATCCTTACTTAAATATGGAGACCAAAACTCTGCAGTGTTATCACTAAAACTCTATAAGATTGTAGCCAGACTTCCTAATTGTTGAATTCCAATCCCCTTGTAATCAAACCCATTGTGCCATCTATGTTCCAAATGGTTTGCTGCACCGACAGTGAGAAATCCGTTGGGAGCATCAACAGATTTGTGCATAGATAGTTGTGGATAGAGAATGGGTGGTTATCTAGTGGAAACTGAGGAACCAAGAATTAGAGAGTTGACCATGATCCATTGTGGTTTATTCGGCAGTCCAGTGGAAATCTCTAGTGGCCTCAGGCGGCAGGCATATACTTCATCAATGCAATATGGCTTTGGAGAGTGAAATGTAAATCTATGGTATTAATATAGATAAGGATAATGATCTGAGAAACAGCTATAGGAAGCTGAAAATTTCAAGAACTAGTAGGAGACATAAGAACGAGAAAAGCCAGTCCAAGCCAATCTTCTGAAGGGTGACAATGCAGGTCCTGAAAGATAACAGGAAGTCAGGAGCCTTGTTGACCACCTAGAAAGCAGCCAAGTAAAGTTAATTAAGTAGCATGCGAACCGAAGACAGAGGAAAATGAAGACAAATCTGAGCTGGTACAATGTGGAATGAAACATTTCAAGCAAAGGCATGGAAAACTGAATCTGTAGAAGAGCAGTAAGTGGAATAAATGCAGTCCAGTCCAATTTCAGTAAAATGTGGCAGCAAATAATGGGGGTTCAGGGGTGACTAAAGACACAAGGGAATAATTGAGTGTTAGAAAAGTGTACATGAAGTGCACATCAGTAGAGGAGTGTACGATAAGAGGGAATATGGAGAGATTTGGAGAGAAATATAAAATAATTAGAAAAGCAAAGACGAACTAAGAAGTTGAACTTTCAAGGAACATAAAACACAACCATAAAATATTTTACAGACAAATCAATAAAAGAGGAAGGCTGTGATAGAAATAGGACTATAGTGAATACGTTGGATAATACCATAGGTAACAATAGAGGTATAGCAGAAATATTAACAAATTACTAATCTTTGACATTTGCCAGAGAGATAGAACAAATAGACACAATATTGAACGATTAGATTAGCAGTAAGATAGGTGTGTTTAAAATATAAAAAGGGATGTATTGAATAAGAGGATAAAGCAACGCCCCCCCCCCCCCCTCTAGAAGGATTGCATCTAGGGGAGATAGCAGAGGCTTTACTACTATATCGTTAGACAAATCTATAGAGTGCGATGAAACGGCTATAATGTGCACGAAAAGCCGTTAGAAGTCTGGAAACCTCATTCCCAGGATCCACCTCGCTCGCAACCCCTTGCTAGAACAAACCTTTTGGTAAATCTGCATATTAAAGCAAGACAGATAGTCTCACTCTAATAATAATAATGATAATAATAATCGCTTATTGTCACAAGTAGGCTTCAGGGAATTTACTGTGAAAAACCCCAAGTCACCACATTCCGGCGCCTGTTCAGGGAGGCTGGTACGGGAATTGAACCCACTCTGCTGGCATTGTTCTGCATTACAAACGAGCTGTTTAGCTCACTGTGCGAAACCAGCCCTGTGCAGATTATCTCAAGGTACCCAACGTTTAGGATATATCTTCTCCTTCGCCTCAGAGACCTCGGGCGAGTGCCGTTCAGTACTGCTCTCTACAAACAGGGACCAGATGGGACGGCACTTGTGGGGAGATCAGAGGCCCCCTCTGATCTCCCCCACAAGATAAGTCATTATTTAAAATATAACACCCCTTTAATTTACTGCTGTCCATGTGACTGTCCAAGAGTCGCTTAAAGGTCCCAAATGACTCTGACTCTACCACCTCCACTGACAGTGCATTCCACGTACCCACCACTTTCTGTGCAAAAAAAACATACCTCTGACATCTCCCCATACCTCCCTCCAATCACCTTAAAATTATGTCCCCTCATGATGGCCATTTCCGTCCTGGGGAAAAGTCTCTGGCTATCCACTCGATCCATACCTCTCATCAACTTGTACCCCTCTATCAAGTCACCTCTCTTCCTTCTTCGCTCCAATGAGAAAAGCCCTAGCTCCCACAACCATTCTTCATAAGACATGTCCTCCAGTCCAGGCAGCATCCTGGTAAATCTCCTCTGCACCCTCTCCAAAGCATCCACATCCTTCCTATAATGAGGCATCCAGAACTGGACACAATGGGCCAGATTGCCAAGCCCCGCGCCGGGCCAGAGACCACAACCGCACCACGCCACTCCGATGCCCACAGGCGATTCTCCGAGGAGCGGAGAATTGGCACCATTTGCGCCTGCGCGTTTGGCGTGGCACCGGTCACGGGCCGCTGTCCGCAGCCGGCCGCCGATTCTCTGGCCTTGGTGGGCCGAGCGGCCATGTGAAAATGGCACAGTCCCGCCAGCGCCGTCCACACCTCCTCTCAGCCAGCGGGAACTCTGCACGCAGGGTCGGGGGACGGCCTGTGTGTGGGCGGGGGGGGGGGGGGGGCTCCAATGGGGTCTGGCCCGCGATCGGGGCCCATCGATCGGTGGGCCGGGCTCTCCAGCCCCAGCCCTATTTTGTTACGCGGTCGACCCCTGAACCCCTGTGGGGGCCAGAATCGGTTGTGCCCGCACCCAGTTCGCACCGTCGTGAAACACAACGGCTCTACACGATGGCGCGGACACTCTGCCTCCATTTCGGAGAATCCTGCCAAATATTCCAAGTGTGGTCTAACCAGGGTTTTATAAAGCTGTAGCAAAACCTTGCTGCTCTTAAACTCAATCACCCTGTTAATGAAAGGCAACGCACCATATACCTTCTTAACAACCCTATCAACCTGGGTGGCAACTTTGAGAGATCCATGTATGTGGACCCCAAGATCCCTCTGTTACTCCACACTTCCAAGAATCCTTCCTTTAACCCTGAATTCAGCATTAAAATTCAACCTGCCAAAATGAATCACTTCACATTAATTGAGGTTGAACTCCATCTGCCTTTTCTCAGCCCAGTTCTGCATCCTGCATCCTGTTGTAACCTGCAACAGCCCTCAACACTATCTACAACTCCACCAACATTCATGTCATCGGCAAACTTACTAAGCCACCCTTCCACTTCCTCAACCAAGTAACTTATAAAAACCATAAAGAGCAGAGATCCCAGAACACATCCCTGTGGGATACAACTGATCACCGACCTCCAGGCGGAATACTTTCCATCCACTATCACTCCCTGTCTTCTTTCGGCCAGCCAATTCGGTAACCAGACAGCCAGATTTTTCTGTATCCCATGCCCCCTAATTTTCTGAATGAGCCTACCATGGGAACCTTATCAAATGCCTTACTGAAATCCATATACACCACATCTACTGCTCGACCTTCATCAATATGTCTCGTCACATCCTCAAAGAATTCAATAAGGCTTGTTGCTCGTTTTACTGGAGTGTGATTAACATGCCTCCGTTTAAAGGCCGTGTGCTTAACACTACTATGGCTCTGTATGTGTAATTATGCTCGGAGTCGCCAGGTGCTGTATTGAGACACCGTCACAAGTATATCAAGGTCAGGTTCAAAGTAATAAATCCATACACCAATTAGTAAGTCCAAACGATTGGTGTTTATTATAACAAATATAATAAATACACATGCATACGCTAAAGAGACTAACTTACTTCTAATACTAAACAACTAAATACTTATCTAGACAGGAACAGGCAAGGTCAGGGAGCAAGGCCTTCGTCCCGTTCTTTGTCTGTAACTTTCTGATTGGCAAAGTTGTCAAGGGCTAGCAAGGTCTGGATCACATAGCGATCGTTGTGTTGGCACTTACAGTTCGATGGCTGATGCTCAACGGCCGGTGATGAAACTGGAGTCAGGATGCGATGTAACTGGTCTGGGCCGGAGCAAAACAGACCGAACCATGTGCGGGATCTACTCTTACAGTCTTCTGCAAGCTGTTTGTCCTCACTATGACTGTTTTTCCCTGCAGTCTTAGCAGTTCTCCATTTTGTAGCCCAGTGTCCATCTTAGATGGCTACAGGCTTGTGAGGCATGGCCTGCCCCTCACAAAGCCATGCTGACTATCTTTAATCAAACTATGTTTTTCTAAATAATCATAAATCCTATCTCTCAGAATCCTTTCCAGTATCTTGCTCACCACAGACGTAAGACTGACTAGTCTGTAATTCCCAGGGATTTCCTTATTCCCTTTCTTGAACAGAGGAACAACATTCGCCTCCCTCCAATCATCCGGTACTACTCCAGTGGAGAGTGCGGATACAACGATCCCTCACTTCACGTAGCAACCTTGGATATATCCCATCTGGCCCAGGGGACTTATCTATCCTGATGTTTTTCAAAATTTCCATCACATCCTCCGTCTTAATATCAAACTGCTCAAGCCTATTAGCCTGGTTCATGCTGTTCTCATGAGTAACAAGGTCCCTCTCTCTCGTGAATACTGAAGCAAAATATTCATTTAGGGCCTCCCCCACGTCCTCAGACTCTAGGCACAATTTCCCTCCACTATCCCCGATCGGCTCTTCTCTCGCTCTGATCATCTTATTTCTCACATAAGTGTAGAAAGCCTTTGGGTTTTCCCTAATCCTTCACACCAGGGTTTTTTCCTGCCCCCTTCTAACTCTCCCAAGTCCATTTTTGAGTTCCTCCCTGGCTACCTTGTAACCCTCTAGAGCTGTGCAAGATCCTTGCTTCCTCAACCTTGCGTAAGCTTCCTTCTTCCTCTTGACTAGAAGCTCCACTTCTCTCATCATCCAAGGCTCCTTCTCCTTGCCATCCCTTCCTTATCTCAGTGGGACAAAACTATCCAGCACTCACAGCAAATGCTCCTTAAACAACCCCGACATTACTGTTGTGCATTTCCCTGAGAACAACTGTTTCCAATGTATGCTCCTCAGCTCCTGTCTAATAGCAGTATAATTTCTCCTGTCCCAATTAAATACCTTCCCATACTGTCTGTTCCTATCCCTCTCCATGACAATGGTAAAGGCCAAGGAGTCACCGAAATGCTCTCCCACCGAGACATCTGACACCTGGCCTGGTTCGTTGTCAAGCAACAAATCCAATATGGCCTCTCCCCTAGTCAGCCTATTTACATATTGAGTCAGGAATACTTCCTGGAAACACCTAACAAAATCAGCTCCATCCAAACCATTAGCACTGAGGAGGTTCCAGTCAACATTAGGGAAGTTGAAGTCACCCATGACAACAGCTCTGTTACTTCTGCACCTTTCCAAGATCTGCCGCCCAATCTGTACCATGCAGGGTAGCTGAGGAGTCCTATCCACTAACAGCTTTCACCATTGAAATCCATGGATACCATTATCATCAGCAAGGCACACCTTTACGAACCCTGTCTCCCTCAGGTCAAGACATTCCTGTTTGACTTGCAAAATGACTTTTCAACCGATCAGTCGGCAACACCCCAGTTCACAGTTTGGTGACTTCTGGGATAACACCTAGCTCTTTAGTGTCGATAAGCCATTCACACTCACACAGATTTCCAGATTTTAACCCCCTATAGCCATAATGTACATTGCCTCCAGGAGCCCCCATCTTCTTTAATGCCAAGCAGAAAAACTGCCTCTTTCTGAGAGAGATTCCCTGCTTCTCATAAGACTCACATTTTCTCATTCTGTCTCTGTCTACTTTCTCTTTGTGACTGCATCTGTGGGTTGATCCCCTTCTTTCTTCAGCTCTCTTTTGTGACTGGACATGTGCTTCTGTATCTTAACTCCCTCCCTGTTGGTATTGCTTCCAGGTCACTGGAAAACAGAGTTTCTTATTATTCAAGAAAATTATAATTGATTTCATACAGTTGATGCAAACGCTTAAAAGTCCTTCTCTAACATTCATTAAAAATAATTACAGATTCCCTAGAAATTTCACTGAAATTACAAACTTTCCTTACTCTACTGCTTCTGGGTCAAAGATCATCACACTATAGTTAAGAAGGAGAACAGAACATGTCCAAGGAATTATAGAACAGTCAATTTAACATTCGTGGTTAGAAAATTAATGGAATTCCTACTTTGAGAACAGAAGAACATCGAGAGAAAAAAATTGTGATAATGAATAGTCAGCAAGGATTTCAAAATGGAAAATCATGCTTGACCAACCTTATTGAATTTTTTGACAAGGCAACCAAGAATAGTCAATGGTAATGCAGTAGATATATTTTGTCTGGATTTTCAAAAGCCCTTCGTAAAATGCCCCATAATTTGCAAATGAATAAGGTCAGAATATGTAAAGTTGGGATAGGTGGCATCATGGAATGCTGGCTGGCCTCAAGACAGAAAACAAAGTGTGGGAGTAAAGGGTATATATTCAGAATGAAAGAAGTTGGGATTTGGTCTTCTTAAGATGTGTTTAATGGAAATATTTCCAAGTGTCATTTCAGGTGGGTTTGGCTGGGAGTTTCTCCCTGGCTCTGTCAGCGGGTTTCCCACCAAGTACAGTGCAGGGTGGATCCCTGGTGCTCCTATTGGAATACGGCACCTTGGCTCTGCCTGGTTGACACTTTGGCACATTAACACTGCCACCCTGGCACTGCCGAGGTGTCCAGGTGGCACTGCCAAGCCAACTAAAGCATTGCCAGGGTCACAGTGCAACGGTGCCTGGGTATCATGATGGCACTGCCAATGGTTAGTTCCCAAGGAGGCCCATGCCCATGAAAGGAGGGTGGAGGATGGGGGGTTATGCAGGATGGGGAGGTGTAGGGCAGGTAAGAAGGAGCCACTGGGATGCTCGGAGGAGGGGGGGGGTGGTGATGGGTAGGGGTCCTGGAAGGGTGGGTCTGTAAGAAGGTGTGGGAAGGATCCTCAAGAGGGGTGGCCCCCAGAGACCCCACAGCAGGATGTCCTCACTTGGGGGAGTGTGGGATAATGCCTATGTGTGTGTTGTCCGGGGGGGGGGGGGGGTGACATTGCCCATGGGTAGGATTTGTGGGAGACCCACAAGCTCACTTAGCTGGGCAGCATGATGGAGCAGTGGTTAGCACTGCTGCCTCACCCCGCCAAGGTCCCAGGTTCGAATCACAGCCCCGGGACACTGTCCGTGTGGAGTCTGCACATTCTCCCCCTGGCTGTGTCGGTTTCACCCCCACAATCCAAAGATGTGCAGGGTAGGTGGATTGGCCATGCTAAATTGACCCTTAATTGGAAAAAATGAATTGGATACTCTAATTTTTTTTAAAAACAAGCTCACTTAGAGATTTGGGCACCCTTTCAAAATGGCACCTGATCTCTGAGTTCAGCTCCCCGGTGATGTAAAAAATTCTGGACCGTTTTATTGACTAACCCGCTGCATGTTTTTCGGAATTGGAGGCGACCCACCAGCAGGATTTACCAACCCTGCTGTTGACAACGAGGTTTCCATTTTCCCACAGATTAGCAACTGAGGCTATCTTAAAAAAAAAGCAACAACAGAAAAAAGCAGGTTATTGATGAGCACCACTTTTTATCACTGTTGTTAACTCCTTCCATCTCTCTACTGATGGGAATAGGTCATTAGGAGGCTCATTTTCCAGGGTGGATTTTTCCTTTTTATGGACAAGATCGACCTGTGCAATTTGGGCGGCACAATGGCACAGTGGTTATCACTGCTGTCAACAGCACCAGGGTCCCGGGTTCGATTCCAACCTTGGGTGACTGTCTGTGTGGAGTTTGCACTTTCTCCCCGTGTCTGTGTAGGTTTCCTCCGGGTGCTCCGGTTTCTTCAACAGTCCAAAGAAGTGCAGGTTAGGTGGATTGGCCATTCCAAATTTCCCCTTGGAGTCCAATGATTTGCAAGTTAGGTGTAGTTGCTGGGATAGGATGTGGAAGCGGGCCTGCATAGGGTGCACTTTCAGAGGTTCAGTGCAGATACGTTGGGCCGAATGGCCTTCTCTACTATAGCAATTCTATTTCCCACATTGTTAGAAAAGTGCCACTGCTATAGCTGTGCTAAAGCAGTTGGAAACAAAGAACTTGCCTTTTATAACTTCAGAAACTTTGTTATCTATTACATTGGCAGCATCTACTTTACTATGAATGATCCATGCCGCATAAGAAATCATATATTAAGTGCCATTCTTTCCCCCGATCTGCTTCTTTGCTGAAGTAATAGTTTCTACACCCTGCATCTGAGTGGAATTAATTGGTTTGCGAAACATTGCAGACGTCTCCTGAAGTGGATATTTCTACTTCCTTTGAGTCTACATTCGAAATACATCCAAGTCCCTTTTCCACCAAACAAATAAAGTACCAGGACTTGCTGCTTTCTTTTTGCAAACATTTCAGAAATGTATACTCCTCCTCAGATTTAAAAAAATCTATTATGCTTTATTTACTGGTTATGCAGAGATATGCATTGGGATTCTCCGAAAATGGGGCTATCTCCCCACACCGGCGGGAAAACCGGCGCCAACCACTCTGGCTTCAACAGCCCCCAAAATGAGGAATTCTCCAATTTTTCGGGGGCTAGGTTGATGCCAGAGTGGATGGCGCCGCTCCAGCCGGCGGCGAAGGGCTGGCGTGAGTTCGCGTCTGCGCGGAATGGCCGGCGTGATCTCGCGCATGCGTGGACTAGCCAGCATATTTCCGCTCATGTGCAGACCGGCTGGCGTATTTCCACGCATGCGTGGGGGTTCCCTTCTCTGTGACGGCCCCCGGGTAATATGGCAGAGCCCTACAGGGGCCTGGCACGGAGGAAAGAAGGCCCCCACGGAACAAACCCTCCCGCAGATCGGTAGGCCCCGATCGTGGGCCAGGCCACCATGGGGGTCCCCCACTGGGGTCGGATCCCCCCGTGCCGCCCCCAGGACTGCCCCCGCACACTTACCTCCCAGATCCCGCCGTGCGTGAGGTGAGTAATTCACGCCAGCGGGAGTGGCCAAAACTTTATGGCCACTCGGCCCATCAGGGCCCAGAGAATCGCTGGCGCTGTCAACGCCCCCGACCAGCATGGCGGGAATCCCGCCGGCCCCCGATAAACGGCGCCAGAGAATAAGGCAGCCGGCATCGGCGCGGCGGGGTGGGAGACTCCTGGCCATGGTTCCGCAGGAGGTAGAATGTGTTCTCGTCCTATCAGATACATAAAGGTGTCATCAATCAGTAAGGTACAGAATATGGAATAACCTCCATCATTGCAACAGCTGCTTATAGTAGTCACCTAAATGAATATGAAGATGCAGACAGTTCAGAATAAAGATGCATGACTCAATTTTATCTTTGGATGCTCCTTCCTTCCTCCCTCCCACTCTCCCTCCCACTCTTCTACCATCCCACTCTTCCTAGCTCCTGCCCTCCTTCCTCCCTCTTGTCAAAAATTAGAAACATCAAAATGAGAAACTGCCATGGACAAATGTTATGGACTCAGCCATGTGAAAGTAGAGTTATTGTTGTGATTCCTGATTGAATGTGGAAACAGGCAACCAGAGTGTCCACCTTTTTCTGTGAGGCTACCTGTGACCTGCATCAAGGTCTACTTTTAGGCCCCCAATTGAATTTTTCAGATACTAGTGATTGGCGGAATAATAAAGACCACGAAGGAACTACTGCAAAATACCTGCAACTCTAATTTCGTTGGCTCGGAGGTCAATATTCCTATCCCTGGGCCCATGGAAATCTTCCCTTCTGTCAGTGACTTGTTTGCAGTGTCCTCCTTTCCTAAGTTCTTTTGTTCTGGCTCAGAAGCAATGGATAATTCATCCCTCTGCATGATCAACACACTTTTCTTGCTGGTGTTATTGAGATGCAGCCCACCTATCAAAATAGTATTGGGCCACTTGCCAAGGTGACCCATCACACCAACACCAGGTGTGTCCAATAACTGGAATAAAATCAGCCCCTGGGGCCTTGAATTAAATATTCTTTGCGTACAGTGATCAATTACTAGAAGCCGCAGATTTTATTTTCTCCACTGAATTCCTTTATTATTATTTCTATGTGGAATGTAAATCTTTCGTTGTTCCGCAAGAGGTCTAATTTTACATTTTTACTTCAATCACAGGTAAAATAAAACGGGTGTCTTCAGTACCTAATGGATTTTAGCAACCTGCTTAGTTTCAACAGCTTAGTTCCGTTTGATCTTAGGCCATTAACATAAGAACTGAAGCTTTGATTAAAATTAAGCCACTAACTTTCGAAATTGACTTTTCCATAATGGTCTATCAACTCGTGCATCAAAGTTGTCATGTGAAAACTACAGCAGAAGATCTAACAGTGACATTACCTTTCCAAACTTCAGATGGCTTTTTAAAAAATGATTATAGTGTGTATTTCTATAGCAACATAAGGAGTCTTACAGCACCAGGATAAAGTCCAACAGGTTTGTATCAAATCACTAGCTTTCGGAGCACTGCTCCTTCCTCAGGTCATGCCAGCATTTCCACTTCATCTGTTCAATGGTGACAGAATAGGAGTTGGGTTAAATGGACTGTTTCTGTGCTGTATATTCTATGTAATTCCATGATGCCACAAATGTTGAAATCAGGCTGTCGCAATTTAGATGTTCCATTATAAAGTGGTCAATTACTTCATTTTGGGACATTATTAAATTGAAGCCACTCATATGATCATACTGTGTTCTAATCAGCAACATGCATGTGTTAGGCTAGCCTGTTCTTAGTTGGAAGTAACAGTTCATAGAGGCACTTCACCCCATCGAGTCTGCACCAACACGTGAAAAATACCTGACCTACCTGCCTAATCACATTTACCAGCATTTGGCCCATAGTCTTGAATGTTATGCTGTGCCAAGCGCTCAACCAGGTACTTTTTAAAGGATGTGAGGCAACCTGCCTCTACCACTCTCCCAGACAGTGCACTATAGCAATGCTGAGAAATGTACAATACAGCTTCCTGTGGTGATCCACTGTGTGCACCTGTATTAGAGGATGTACGGTAGGACCTGCGCTACCGGTTTGCCGGTAGCCCCTGCCGGCTAGCTCCGCCCACAAGGAGACGTATAAATATGCATGACCTCCTCCTGATCAGCCATTTTGCCAGCTGCAGTAGGAGGCCACGCCTCTGACTGTAATAAAGCCACAGTTGTACCAATCTGAGTCTTTCGTGTAATTGATCGTGCATCAATTTATTACAGTCAAATTTTTCTACATTATGGACATCAGGATCAAACCAGATCGCCTGCAGCTGGATCCGCACTCGCCAGACGCCAGAAAGGACTTTAATCACTGGCTGGCTTGTTTTGAGGCCTACATCAACGCTGCGACCCCACGCCGATGGAAGCTCAGAAGATCCAAGTTCTATACTCCAGATTGAGCTCCAGCGTGTTCCCATTGATCCAGGACGCCCCGAGTTACGCGGAAGCGATGGAACTCCTAAAAGATAACTATATTCAGAAGACAAACACACTCTTCGCAAGGCACGTACTTGCCACTCGCGTACAACTACCTGGTGAGTCGATCGAAGACTTCTGGCGGGCTCTTATCCCACTCATACGGGACTGTAACTGTCAAGCCGTCTTGGCCACTGAACATTCCAATCTCCTCATGCGTGACGCATTCGTGACGGGGATTGCGTCGGACCCCATCCGACAACGACTGCTGGAAGGGGCCACACTCGACCTAGCGGAGACGAAAGCTTTAGCGCTCTCCATGACAGTCGCATCTCGCAACGTCCAATCCTACCCCGCTCGCCGCACGGTCCACCCCTCCTACCCCTCCTGGACCCTGCAAACGACCCCCCCTGGCTGGGGCCTCTCCTACTCAATATGCCTGTACCGCCCGCCACACCACGCACCCTGGGGGTCCCCCCGCTACTTCTGCGGCCAGCAGAAGCACCCCCGCCAGACTGCCCAGCCCGCGCCGCCACTTTCAAATCCTGTGGTAAGAAGGGCCACTTTGCGGCGGTGTGCCAAGTCCGCGCAGTCGCCGCTATCATGCCTGCAATCGCCCCCTGCCCCCAGCCGATCGCACAATGGGCGCCACCATGTTCTGCTCCCGGGGCCACGTGCGACCAGTGGGCGCCGCCATCTTGCCCCACCCCCACAATGTGCGCTCCATGGACGCCGTCATCTTGCCCCACCCCTACAACGTGCGCTGCATGGGCGCCGTCATCTTCTCCTGAACAGGTTCTCCGGACGCTGGCATCGCTGCCATTTTGTCTCCCCCACAGGACTGGAACGCTGGATCCGGGTGGCCGACGCTCTCCATCTGAATCCTCGGACGACCACCCGCAGCTCGCCTCTATGACACTGGACCAGTCCCGTCCTCACAACCTGGCCACCGCTTCGACGACAGTGGAAATCAACGGCCACGCGACCTCTTGCCTACTGGACTCCGGGAGCACCGAAAGCTTCATCCACCCGGACACGGAAAGGCGCTGCTCCCTCGCGGTCCACCCGCCAACCAACGGATCTCCCTGGCCTCCGGATCCCACTCTGTCTCGATCCGAAGTTTCTGTGTGGTCAATCTCTCTGTCCTGGGCGTAGGATTCAGCATAGGATGTAGGATGTAGGTTTCCACCTCTACATCCTCCCCAACCTCTGTGCTGCACATTTGCTGGGTCTGGATTTTCAGTGTAATCTCCAGAGCCTCACCCTCAAATTCAGCGGGCCCCTACCCCCACTCACCGTTTGCAGCCTCACGACCCTCAAGGTTGACCCCCCTCCCCCTTTGCCAATCTAACTGCGGATTGCAAGCCTGTCGCCACCAAGAGCAGACGGTACAGCGCCCAGGACAAGGCCTTCATCAGGTCCAGCGGCTGCTTCGGGAGGGTATCATTGAGGCCAGTAATAGCCCCTGGAGAGCCCAAGTGGTAGTGGTTAAAACTGGGGAGAAACCCAGAATGGTCGTGGACTACAGCCAGACCATCAATCGGTACACGCAGCTCGATGCGTACCCCCTCCTTCGCATATCTGATATGGTCAATCAGATTGCACAGTACCGGGTCTTCTCAACGATTGACCTTAAATCCGCCTACCACCAGCTCCCCATCCGTAAATCGGACCGTCCCTACACTGCCTTCAAGGCGGACAGTCGCCTCTATCAATTTCTTTGGGTTCCCTTCGGCGTCACTAACGGGGTCTCGGTATTCCAAAGAGAAATGGACCGAATGGTTGACCGGTACGGACTGCGGGCCACGTTTCCGTACCTGGACAACGTCATCATCTGCGGCCACAATCAGCAGGACCATGACGCCAACCTTGCCAAATTTCTCCACACCGCAACTCTCCTCAACCTCACCTACAAGGAGAAGTGTGTGTTCAGCACCAACCACTTAGCCATCCTCGGCTACGTAGTCCATAACGGACTCCTGAGGCCTGATCCTGACTGCATGCGCCCCCTCATGGAGCTCCCCCTCCCCCACTGCCCCAAGGCCCTCAAACGCTGCCTTGGGTTCTTCTCTTACTACGCCCAGTGGGTCCCAAACTACGTGGACAAGGCCCACCGACTTATACAGTCCACTCAATTTCCCCTCACGGCCGAGGCACAACATGCCTTCGCCCGTATTAGAGCAGACATAGCCAAGGCTGGTGTGCACGCAGTAGATGAGACACTGCCCTTTCAAGTAGAGAGCAACACTTCAGATGTCGCCCTCGCCACCACTCTAAACCAGGCAGGCAGACCCGTGGCATTCTTCTCCCGCACCCTACATGCCTCTGAAATTCGACACTCGTCTGTTGAAAAGGAGGCCCAGGCTATCGTTGAAGCGGTGCGGCATTGGAGGCATTACCTGGCCGGCAGGAGATTCACTCTCCTCACTGACCAACGGTCAGTAGCTTTTATGCTCAACAACATGCAGCGGGGCAAGATCAAAAATGATAAAGTGTTGCGGTGGAGAATCGAGCTCTCCACCTACAATTACGAGATTTTGTATCGCCCCGTCAAGCTCAACGAGCCCCAGACACCCTCTCTTGAGGTACATGTGCCAGCGCACAAGTAAACCAGGGGTCACTCGATTGTATCACCTCGTCAAAGCCCACAATCTGCCTTACTCCGTCGAGGAAGTACGGACAGTCACCAGAGACTGCCAGGTCTGTGCAGAGTGCAAGCCGCACTTCTACTAGCCGGACCGTGCGCGCCTGGTGAAAGCGTCCCGCCCCTTTGAACGCCTCAGCGTGGATTTCAAAGGGCGCCTCCCCTCCACCGACCGCAACACATATATCCTCAGTGTGGTCGATGAATTCTCCAGGTTCCCCTTCGCCATCCCATGCCCCGATATGACGTCTGCCACCGCCATCAAGGCCCTCAACTCCATCTTCGCTTTGTTCGGTTTCCCCGACTACATCCACAGCGACAGGGGATCCTCATTCATGAGTGATGAGCTGCATCAGTTCCTGCTCAGCAGGGGTATCGCCTCCAGCAGTACGGCCAGCTACAACCCCCGGGGAAACGGGCAGGTAGAGAGGGAGAACGGGACGGTTTGGAGGGTCGTCCAGCTGGCCCTACGGTCCAGAAACCTCCCAGCTGCTCGCTGGCAGCAGGACCTCCCGGATGCACTGCACTCCATCGGGTCTCTATTGTGCACCGCCACAAATAACACACCCCATGAACGGGTTTTAACCTTCCCCAGGAAGTCCACATCCAGGGTGTCGCTCCTGACTTGGCTCGCAGCTCCAGGGCTGGTCCTTCTACGTAGGCATGTCTGACTTCACAAGACAGGCCCGTTGGTGGACAGGGTACACGCCAACCCCCAGTATACCTATGTGGAGTTCCCCGACGGCCGACAGGATACGGTCTCACTCAGGGACCTGGCTCCCTCAGGTTCCACTCCCACACACTTCCCCACCCAAGCGCACCCTCCCCTCCCCCGGCGCTTCCAGCATTAGCCCCACCAGGTCCATCCCTCCTTCCCCTGCCCACGCTAGAGGACGAGGAAGATTTCGGCACACTCCTGGAGTCATCCAACTACTGGCCAGCACCAACACCGCCAGCACCGACGTCATCGACACCGACACCGCCGAATGGCGCCAACAGCCTTTGGCGCCACGCCGACCGGCGTCGGGGCTGGCCAAAGGCCTTCGCCGGTCGCGTGAGTCCGCGCATTCGCCGGAGCGTCAGCGGCCGCTGACGTCACCACCGGCGCATGCGCGGTGGAGGGGGTCCCTTCCAGAAGGACAGGAAATTGGACTGAACAAAGACAATACCGGCATGTTTGAGAATAACGGTGTACTGATAAGCATGAGAAATTCATAATTTATTGATTTGCAATGTAACATTTATTATTAGGAACTAACAAAGTAATATTTCCAGGCATCATAAGACTGAATATTTTGATGCATGCCAGGGAAAGAATGATCCATAATATGGCAGAAGATAGGAAATCAGTATTTAGATGCTGGGTATTTAAGAACTCATTAGATAACCCATAAAAAGCAATTGATCCTGAATAGTTACAAGCTAATATTATCCATTGAATAGAGAGTGCTCTTCAGTATCATCGTCCTCTCACCCAAAGTAATTTGTTTTTTGCGGTGATAGCCATAAGGATTACAAAACAGAAGTTGTAGGAAATTTATTTCTACTTTATTGAAGTATTGTTTCATATGAAAATGTTCTTGGTGGAAAAGATTTTTTCTCAGGTAATTCAATTTGCATAGAGTATCATGTCAAAGACTGTCAGGAGGATCCTAAGTGCAGAGTAAAAATAATATTCACCGAGCTACTGAGGGGATTATGAAATACTCTTAAGTTGAAGATGTAATCAGAATTTTCAATGGGGCTGAGAAAGTTGAGCAGGGCAGGGCTCAGAGAATAGGGCCGGATTTTAGAAATCGGGTTCGCCAATGACCATCGTGATAATTCGGTGTCACGGTCCTGACCTTGAACTACTTTTGGAGATGTAGGATTGGAGTTGGATTGGCTGCCCACTGGCAAAGCAGCGGGTAGCCAATTGAAGGCAATTTGGACCGATTATGGGCTGAGACAGGCCGTGTTCTCAACAGAAGGGACAACTGGGATTTCCAGTCAGGAATGCAGCCAAGAGACATCAGCCTGAACCTTGGCTGGGCAACCATGGTGGGCTCACATTGGGAAAGAGGGATTAATCCCATGTGGTCTCTTTCTCTGGCCTGCGCTAATGGCTGCCAGGCCATATCTGCAGCTGTTGATAGCCACATGGCGGAGTTGCCCCTCCGTGATCATGCCTATAGGGTGCTGTGGCTGATTTAAATGAAATAAAATAGGATCTCTTCTACAGAACTCCCTCTCTCCATCTGAAAGTGGCAGCTAAGGCTTTGAACAGTCAATGCTGGGGAACCTCCCATCGACTCTCCAGCTTCAGGAGTCTGCCTGCCATCCTTAACTGAATAGTGAACCTATACCCTGCCATGAATTGGCCTGATCCTTTAAAATTCCTGGTTGGCCTGCCTGAAACGTGCTGTGCAGATCAGGACTCGGAACTGGTTCCAACTTCAGGTTCCTGGCCCCGGACTGAGAAATCTGGGCTTGATGTTGTAACGATTTGAGCAATTGGTTGATAACTACCTGAAACAGGCACTACATTTTGGAAAAAAGCTGCCATTTCATCTCCTCAAATTTGATGACATATTTTCCCAAACAAGATATGACTTTGCTCAGCCGTTTCAGAATCCAAAATGATTATAACTAAGAAAATGTATTAAGAAATGGAGACCAATTAATCTTCTGAAAAGCATTTGCTTAAGAAGTCATGTCGTGTTTGTTCATTTTCTGGGATTTGCTTTTGCATGCACTCAGGCTGGTAATGAGGTTGCAGACTGGTTGACCAAGAGAGATTTTTAAAATTTTCTTTTTGAATGAAAACTGTTCCACAAAAGTAAAAATGCATTGGCCGGATTATTGTGGGGTCTTGACGACTCTGAAGACATTTAAGAATGCCGATGAGTATCTGATTCCGGATGTGGGCCTCCATTCATGGCGCTGCTACTTTTCTCCAGTGCAGGCAGGGAGCTCACACCCTTCAATCCCCGATTTGGCTGACTCCACTGCAGTGCAGGCACCTCATAGTGCAATTTTTGTGGAGTTGCTCCAATTTTTCCATGTCTCGTGGTTCTCAACCCCCTCAGAGGGATTGTGAACCATAGGTTGGATTCAGGAACCTTTTGAAATATAACTTCAAAAGGCATTATCCATACATCCCCCATGCCACATCCATGCCTATTCACCCAGTAAGCACTAGGTACAGAACCAATCAATCATAAGGCAACAATGGTTCATGTGGAAATGCTGAGAAAGAGACTGGAGGCCGTCGTGGGGACATGGTCATGAAGAAGGCATGGAAAGTGGCTTGAGGGAATGAGGGGACTTGGACTGAGTGGAGGTGAGGGGCTGTGAGGGATGAGGGCTGGAGGACCTAAGAGCTCCTGAAACAACTGCGACAATATCACAGAGAATTGGCCGGGCCTTCTAACCAGCCCATCTCGGTAATCAGTCGCCCCTGGTGGCCATGACTGGGGTCACTGGGCCCAACTCCATCCTGCACCCACACCTGCCAACTCCCATCATCCTCTGGAATGCAAATTGTGTAATTCAAGGCATTTTCCCCCCAAATTACAGCTGGCAAGTTGGAAAATTTCCTGACTCACGCTACTCGCCTTGGTAGCCAAAATTGGGCCCTAAATAATTTTCTCTTGAATTTCTCTTGTATTGACCTCGTCTTTTGAATCTTCTGTTACCAAGAAGTAAGGAGAAAACTGGTTTTGCGAGATTATGTTCTCAATCAAAAAAAATAACTTTACCTTTTCATTATACCAAAGCTATATATTTATTTCTATTTATTTACTTATTTCCTATAATAATACAAAGCTATTTATTTACTGGAAAAATGTATCAATTTTGCTTCCAATTTCCATCCTTCTATTAGCTTCACAATGTCCATCTCTGACACTTCCCTACTTTTCCTTGACCTCTCTATCTCCATTTCTGGGGATAGACTGTCCACTCAGATCCATTACAAGCCCACCAACTCCCACAGTTACCTCAACTACATCACTTCACACCCTGCTTCCTGGAAGGATTCCATCCCGAGTTTGTTTGTCTCTGTCGCATCTGACAATGCCACTTTCCAAAACGGTACTGGGTACATTTCTTCCTTCTTCCTTAATCGTGGTTTCCCACCCACTGTGGTTGACAGGGGTCTCATTTGTGTCTTACCCATCACCTACATCTCTGCCATTACCTCTTACACTTCCTCCCAGAACCAGGGTAAGGGACCCACTTGTCCTCACTTTTCACCCCACTAGCCTCCCATGTTCAAAGGATCGCCCTCTGCCAATTCTGCAACACCAACTCCCCTCACTCCTCCTGTCAGCATTGCACAGGGACCATTCCCCCAGCACCTCAACCTTTTCCCACGGCACCTTCCCATGCAATCGCAGAAGGTGCAAAACCCACTCCTTTACCCCCTTCCTTACTCACCATCCAAGGGCCTAAACACACTTTCAGGTGTGGCAGCGTTGCACATGTACCTCCTTCAATCTGGTCTATTGCAATTGCTGCTTTCAAAGTGGTCTACTCTACACTGGAGAGACAAATGCAAACTGGATGACCGCTTTGCAGAACACCTTTGGCCTGACCGCAGTAGGAACTAGACCTTTCTGTCGTTTGCCACTTTAACTCCCCATCCTGCTCTCATGTCCACTTCTCCATCCTTGGCTTGTCGCACTGTTCCAGTGAAGCCCAACGCAAACTGAAGGAACAGCACATAATCTAACGATTAAGCACATTACAGCCTTCTGAACTTAACGTTGAGTTCAACAACTTCAGACTGTGTACTCTCATCGCCACCTTCTTTTATTTCTATCAATTTTCATTTCTTCCATTGATTCATTTCTCTTTCCCTTTCCCATCTTGGTTTCCCTCCCCTTACCCCACCCCACTAGGTCTATCTGTTCCCTGTTCCAGGCTGTCTCTTGACACACTACTCATCTTCGTTCTGCCATTAACACATTCTGATCTCTGAATGTGCCATGATCAGTACCCATCTTTGTCATTATCACCACCATTTACATTTGCTTTTATCTATGTATTTACTTGCAGTTTTTCATTAATCATACATTTATGAATCATTGAGGTTCTCTTTGCACCCTGTGTGAACGTATCTGTCACAGAACAATAACAGCAATTATTGCATTTGTAAAGCACCTTTGATGTTAAAAAGTGTGTCAAAGGTTGGTAATCCAAGAATGGACACCATGGCCGGGATTTTCTGCACCCTCCATGGCATGTTTGTGACAATAGAATCAACCTGCCATTGGCTGGCGGCAGGATCTTACTGTCCCACCGCTATCAACAGGTTTTCTATTATCGCACCCTCCACCACTGGGGGGGGTACTGGTTTTAGGATGGAAAGTTTGGTTAAAGAGGTTGGCTTCAAGAAAAGTCTTAAAAAGGAATTAAGGAGGCATTTTTGGGAGACAATTGGAAAAAACTCACAGGTTTATGCTGTTGAAGGAATCTGCACCCCAGAGGGGCTATGCGGGAATGTCAGGTATTTGAGACTGAGACGAGGAGAATTCCTCTGCTCTTGGAGGGTCATTAGTCTTCCCAAGAGAGTGGTGGGGACTGGGTCATTGAATATTTTTTTAAAGCTAAGTTAGATAGATTCTTGATTTACAAGGAAGTCAAAGAGTTTGGGGCAAGACATCAAAGCGGAGGTCAGCCATGATCTTATCAATTAGTGAAGCAGGCTTGAGGGGCTGAATACTCGATGAATAAGTTATTCAGCATAGACAAAAGCTCAAAGGGTGGCAGTGTGTCTTAGATTTTGCTGCAGAAACAGCGGGCGAGCCCATTAATTAGTGGACATATTCAATTCAATCCTTTGATGATCTGGACAGTTTTAAATGCAAGTTTAGCACTTTTTGACCATTAGCCACCTTTATTCAATGAACCAATGCATTGATTGGTAGGATCACCAAATCATCCACTTCCACATGGATGGAGATAAAAATACAATAAGATGGAGATGGTCTTGCTGTATTTTTTGCTTAGGACCGTATCATTGACTTTATAGTGACAAAATTCAGTCATTCCTTTAGCCCCACTCACTCAAATCTGCTGGGATAATAACTCACGGGAAGTTTTTGAAGGAATGCAGCATGTTGCACTGTCTATCATCTGAGAAACCCTCATGCAGTAGCAGTGTAAAGCAAAGGATTCCAAGATTTGTCATACTTCTAAGTTAGAACTGCAATGTTACAAACTTTAGGAACAATCGGATTTCCTTCATTGAACTGGGTGTCATTTGTCTCTGCAAAGGTCCATATTCCGCCTGATGCTCATCCTAACTGCAATGGTCCAAATGACAACCTAACTCTTATCCAATGTTATTCGTTGTATAAGCCTTTCATGCACAGGATGCTTTACACAAATTTGTACATTTAGATCCATAGACAGTTGAGAGAGCTCACCAGAATTTTAATTAGAGGTGACTTCAATTATCCAAAGGTAGGGAAAAAGGCAACCCAAAGTCCATGATTAAAATGAAGAGGTGTTTCCAGAATGATATCCAGGGCTTGATGTTCAATCAGGAGCCAGGATCTGGATTTGGCAGGGAGTGAGCTTTCGGTCCTGACCCTGCAGGGCATGCTTTGGACCTGCCAAACCCCATTTTCAATACTTCAGCCAATTACAGGCAAGTGGCTTTGCCATCCAAAAGGGGAGAGCCAATGGGAGGCATTCCAGTACTTGGGGATCAGCAGTCCCATTGGCCGAGATGGGATTTCCTGCTTCGGGAATGATATCTACAAGGGACGAAGGTGGGACATTTGATTTTCACTTCTTACAAGGCCACCTCTTACAAGGCCTCAGCTGCCTGACCATGAGCATGGAGAGGCTTCCCCTCCAGTGGATGACCAGCAACTGCAGTTGTAGCCTGATTGGTTGGGTAATTGGTTTGGGAACGGAGTGGGGCGTGTTCTTAGATTGTCTTTTTTTTCCCCCAGCCCCTGCCCCACCTTCTGCTCTGAACCCACCATGTTGGCCATGCTCCAGGTCAACATGGGCTGCTTGCATTGTCGACTGTAAATTTCAGTACTTGGAGGACAAGTCCCTTAATAGGTACCTTAATTTGCAACCATTAGCTTATTGGCTTCCTGGCACTTCTCAGCTGGCAGCTGGTCCATTCCCAAGCCGCACTCATTGGAAATGGTTGGGATCAAGATCCTGGCAGGAAAACAGCATGGAAGCTGGCAGTGCTAATTACATGCCCACCCACCTCCGATCCCCTCACTCAGTTAAAAATCCTGTCCCCTGAACTGTTCCTTTGATCAGTATGTTGAAAGAATGTTGGATTCTTAAACAAGACATGTACAAATCTGAGGATAGGAATTCACTTGGAAAAGAATAAGTTAATGAACTTAAAAACAGATAAAGAAATAATGTCTAACTTAATTGTGTTGAACTGGATTTCATGTAACTTCATGTAAATGCTTAACGAGGATTATTACACAGAAGGAAGTCATGAGAAATATACAAGTGGACACAAAATACTTAATCAATATTTAGTTTAGGTTTCTACAGAGAAAGGTGAAAGCAAAACTATGGCAGTCCAGAGGAGAATGTTGACAAACTACTGGAGAAAAGTATTCAGTAGGAATCCCGATGAAAAATGCTTGTGAGACTAAAAGTAAACATGTCACCAGGGATAGATGGCACGTTCGACCGAAAACAGTAGGAAGTTAGGAAGGAAACAGTAGAGCCACTAGTTTGCTTGCAAGTACATGACTTTTGGTGGAATCAGCAGAAGCATGAGGCCAGTTTATCTCCTGATAGTAGAAAGAATGCTGCTCATCATGACTTGAATGGGGAGAATATGAAGGAAAGTAGAAATACTGTCTTCAAAATGTTCATTTCCCTCTTTAAAAAAAAATTGAGAGAGGAGACTTTTCTTTCGGTATAATTTGTAGCAAAGCCATAAACATGAATAAAAAATAGCAAACAGGAAACCTTTCCCGGGAGTGAAGGTCACAACAAAACAAAAATGAAGCAGGGATGTGAAATCCTTCATAATTACAATACTAATTTACCTTGAAAAATATATCAAGCTTTAGTCTGACTCAGGGGATGCAACACAGAGCTACAGCAACATAAAAATAGGTACTTATCTCCAACTATGATATTCGATAAATTCTGACAATTTTAATAACATAAATGCCTCACTACCTTCACAAGTGCACATCAGCAGTATCACCATATTCCCTGCAGATTTGATTCAATTTCATTGAAGTTTCATGACAGTCCAGCACTGTTACATTTGTCTCTGGTAGAAACCACATTCAGAGTTATCCTCCATTCATTGATTCCTTGATAAAATCAATTCATCGCTGGCACTGTCACCGTGACTTTTGGCGTCACTGACAGGAGGCTTTTAATATGAGTACAGTCAGCTTAGCTATGGCCAAACACTTAAAACACACTCGAGGCATTGTAACTGCTTTGTGTAGATTCTGTTAACCAGCCATTTCCATATTGATTTGATACCTTATGTCCTCATTCCTTTCTCAATCTGCTTTCACTTAACGCCTTCTGCAACAGAATGATTTGAAACCGAGAATCTTTCTATATGTTCCACTTTTAAGGGGAAATCTTCTAGCCAGAGGGATAAACTCTGACAGATTTGATTTGCTTGTTTGTAGATTAGGCACTCAGTAACATAAGGTTTGGAGGTAAGGCTTAATACCTATGCAGATTGATGTAGAACTTGTGCAAAGCGCCTCATTTTAATATTTTAGCAAGAGCATAATTAACACTAATTTGAGCAAGCGTGAGTTCCATCTTTTACAATATGCATTCAATCTGTTCATTTAAAGCACAAAGTATTCTGGGTGTTAGTAATAGGGGAGTAGAGTAAAGGAGCAAGGTGGTTATGGTGAACTTGCACAAGACACCAGTGGGATCTCAGTAGGAGTATTGTGTACAATTCTGGGCACCACCCACTTGGAAGGATATGAACATATTGGTGAGAGTACAGAAGAGATTTACAAGAATGGTTCCAGGGATGAGAAAATTCAGTTTTGGGGATGGGTTGGAGAGGTTGGGACTGTTGTCCTTGGAGAGAAGAACGCCAAGAGGAGATTTGATAGAAATATTCAAAATTATGAGGGGGTGGATAGAGTTGATGGCAAGAAACCGTTCCCGCTTGTAAAAGTGAACGAAAGGGCATAGATTTAAAGTGATTTGTGAAAGAAACAAATGTGAGAAAACATTTTTTCACACAACAAGTGGTTCAGATCTGGAATGCACTGCCTGAAATTGTGGTGGCAGCAATTTCAATCGAGGCATTCAAGAGGACCTTAGATGATTATTTGATGAGAAACAATGTGTAGGTGTATGGGGAAAAGGCAGGGGAATAGCACTAAGTCATGATGCTCATTTGGAGAGCTGGTGCATACATGGTGGGCCGAATGGCCTCCGTCTGCATCGTAACAATTCTGTATTGTTAATTGTCTTTTTTTAAAATTTAGAGTCCCCAATTCATTTTTTCCAATTAAGGGGCAATTTTGTGTGGCCAATCCACCTACCCTGCACATCTTTGGGTTGTGGGGGAAACCTACATAAACACGGGGAGAATGTGCAAACTCTACATGGACAGTGAACTAGAGCTGGGATCAAACCTGGGACCTCGGCACCGTGAGGCAGCAATGCTAACCAATTTGCCACCTTGCTGCCCTGGAATTGTCTTAAGCACCAAGTGCAAATCGAGGTCTTGAAAGGGTAATGACATATTTAAAATATTTCCTTTCATTGGTTTTGTAACCTTTAATGCAACAACAATAGCTTGGCTATATATTATCATTTTAACATAATAAAATATCCGAAGGTGTTCCACAGGAGTGTTAAACAGAATTTGATGTAGAGCAGCATATGGGGATATTAGGGTCGGGAAGAAATGCAAAATACTGCAGATGCTGGAAATCTCAAATAAGAACAGAAAGTGCTCATCAAACCGGACAGCATCTGTGGAAAGAGAAAGAGACTCAACTACCGTGATTTTGCACCCGCGTTCACCGTGAGCACCTCTAGCGACCTCTTCCCCCACTTTATCTCCATTCGGCAGCATTACCTGCTGGTGTGACAACTCCCACTCCAAGGCCCCCCCTCTGCACACCTCTCCATCTCTCCCCTTCCCCCATCGGTCTCCTCTTAGTCTGTACCCCTTGAATCCCCCACAACCGGCCAGTTCATCCAACATGCCCCACCATATACACCCCTTAGCCATAAAGAAAATAACTCAAAATCACAAGTCAACCTCTCCCAAAAGAAAAACATCACAAATGGCAGGGGGTGGGGAGTGGGGGCGTTGGGGGGGGGGGAGGGGGGGGGAGGGGGGTTCCGGGGGTCAACCCCTTACAAAGTTACAACTTCCCAAAATATTTCCCACCCTCTGGTAACACAAAACAGCCATAACTTCCAACCTTTGCAGATTTAGCTCCTCGACCTGACACCAACTCTCAGTTCTCCTCGTTTATGGTCCCTTATGAAGAAATTGGCCTCTTCTGGCATTTCAAAATAATACTCCCGGCCTTCAAACGTGACCCAAAGTTTTGCCGGGTACAACACCCCAAATTGAATCACCCTTTGGCACAACACAACCTTGGCCTTGTTGAATCCAGCAGGCCTCTTTGTCAGCTCCATGCCAATGTCTTGATATATTCGGACTCTGTTTCGCCCCATTTGCAGTCTTGTTTCTCCCCGGCCCATCTTAGAATCTCCTGCTTCTCCACAAACATCTGCAACCGCAAAATCTCCGCCAACAGTGGTTCCCCTGCCTTCAGCCACTGCCTTCAGGGCCTGTGGGCCGATCAACCTCTGTGGCCTTGTCCAGCACCCTCTCCTCCTCTGGCTGCCATCCTCGACACATACTTTCTGGCACTTGTTCCCTCCACACCTTCTGGCAGCCCTGCAATTCACGGATTCTGCCGCCTGAACCTTCTCTCGTGCTCCTCCACCTTCACTCGCAGCGACTTTCATAGGTCCTCCAGGATTCCCACTTCTGCCTCTAAGGACATGATTCAATCGCTCTGGTCGGACACCACCTTCTCCATCTCGCGCATCATTGCACCTTGCGCCTCGAGGTACTTCTCTACCCAGTCAATTGGGCCTCACACAGGTGCTACTGTTCCCTCAATGGTTCTTGACCAGACTCCATGCAGCTCCTTCCTTTGCTGGCGAAATTCTTCCTGATGAAAGCCATCAACCACCTGGGGCTTTACCACTGGCAACGACCCTTTTCCCTCCGCCATTCTCACAATTATTGCTGTGCCACAGGTCCCCTCCAATTCCTTAGCCAGGTCTTTAACTGTTTTTTGCTGGGTTGATAGCCAGTTTACATGCCAATCTTGGAGGGAACCTCTCCCTCTACAGCTTCTACACCACTCCTGCTGTGATGTCCTGAAGCTGAGATGATTGACCTCCACCACAATCTTCTTCCTTTGAGTCAGGTATGAGAGTTGGAGAGTTGGAGAGTTTTCCCACTGACTCCCATTGATTCCAGTTTTGCTCGGGCTCCTTAATGCCATACTCGGTCAAATGCTGCCTTGATGTTGAGGGCAGTCACTCTCACCTCACCTCTGGCATTCTGCTCTTTTGTCCATGTTTGTACCAAGGCTGTAATGAGGTCAGGAGCTGAGTGACCCTGGCGAAACCCAAACTGCGTGTCCGTGAGCAGGTTATTGATGAGTAAGTGCCACATGATGACACCTTTGATCACTTTGTTGATGGTGGAGAATAGTCTGATTTGGCAGTAATTGGCTGGGTTCGATTTGACCTGTCTTTTGTGTAAAGGACACACCTGGGCAATTTTCCTCATTGCCAGGTAGCTGCTAGTGTTGTATCTGTACTGGAACTGCTTGGCCAGGGGTGCGGCAAGTTCTAGAGCATATGTCTTCAGTATTATTGCTGGAATGTTGTCAGGACCCGTAGCCTTTGCAGTATCCAGTGCCTTCAGCAGTTTCTTGATATCACGTGGAGTGAATCATTTTGGCTGAAGACTGACATCTGTGATGCTGGGCACCTCTGGAGGAGACCGAGATGGATCATCCATCGGCACTTCTGGCTGAAGATTGTTGTGAATGCTTCAGCCTTGCCTTTTGCACAGATGTGCTGGGCACCTCCATCATTGAGGATGGGGATATTTGTGGAGCCTCCTCTTCCTCCAGTGAGTTGTTAAATAGTCCACCAGCTTTCACAGCTGGATGTGGCAATACTTCTGGGTTTAGATCTGATGCGTTCGTTGTGGAATTGCTTAGCCTTTGTCTATTATTTGCTGCTCATGCTGTTTGGCACAAAAGTAGCCCTGTGTTGCAGCTGCACCAGGTTGACACCTCATGTTTAGGTATGCATGGTGTTGCTCCTGGCGTGCTCTCCTGCGCTCCTCATTGAAATGAAATGAAAAATAAAAATCGCTTATTGTCATGAGTAGGCTTCAAATGAAGTTACTGTGAAAAGCCCCTAGTCGCCACATTCCGGCGCCTGTTTGGGAGGCTGGTACGGGAATTGAACCGTGCTGCCGGCCTGCTTGGTCTGCTTTCAAAGCAAGCAATTTAGCGTTGTGCTACCAGGGTGATCTCTGATTCTATTCTATTCTATGATTCTATAAATCCCTGGCTTAATAGGGGGATATGCCTGGCCATGAGGTTGCAGTTGGGGTTAAGTACAATTCTCCTGTTGCTGATGGCCCACAGTGCCTCATGGATGCTCAGTCTTGAGTTGCTAGATATGTTTGAAGTCGATTCCATTTACCACAGTGGAAGTGTAACACAACACAATGGGAGTATCCTTAATGTGAAGACGGGACAAAGATTTTGGTCAACAAAGTAAGTTTTAATGAGGTGTCTTAAAGGAAGTGACAGAAGTATTGAGGCAGAGATATTTTCAGAAGGAATTCCAGAGCTTCAGGGCGACAACGGCTGAAGGCACAGCCACAAATTGTGGAAGGATTACAATCAGGGGTGCATTGAGGGAGATGCGGTGGTGCGAGTGCACCGATTGATTTGAAAACAAGGAAAATAATTTTAAAATAACGCAAATGTTTTGTGTTTTTATTTTTTTAGGAAAATATATTTCTGTCCAAGTATTATATGCCATTATGCCACAAACCACATATTCAGACTCTGGCACATCCACTCGCTAATTATGGAGGGTTATCTACATTCGGACTATCCATGTCAGTACAAACTTGTGCTCCATGTATCTATACATGCGTATATATGATACACTCGGGTGGCAGTCAAGATCATTGATGGTCTTAACTGTTGTACCTTTACCTCCTTGGCATAATGATCAACTGTGATATCAGTCACTGTTCTACCTGTGTACATAGCAAATTATTAATATGCACTGGTGGGCATAGCCTTCACTTACTGAATAGCAAAGTAGCTAATCCAGGGGTGGGCAAACTTTTCCGTCAAGGGCCACATTCAGAAATTCACAATTTTAAAGGGCCGCTTAGTATATTACTTCACCCGGTTATGATTCTGGGCGCCTCATATAGAACATAGAACAGTACAGCACAGAACAGGCCCTTCGGCCCTCGATGTTGTGCCGAGCAATGATCACCCTACACAAGTCAACGTATCCACCCTATACCAGTAAGTAACCCAACAGCCCCCCCCCCCCCCCCCAATAACCTTTTAAAAAAAACATTTTTTTTTAAATTTAAAAAAAAATATATATTTTTTATTTTTGTTATGACTTGGTGGGCCGCATAAAGACCTTCGGCGGGCCGCATGCGGCCCGCGGGCCGTAGTTTGCCCACCCCTGAGCTAGTCTATTGGATCCTCAGATGACTTTATTTCCCAAAGTAGAAGAGGCCACTGATAACAGCCATATTGGGTTATGTTACGAACATCGACTTTATCCGGTGGCTATGTTTAAAATTGTCTTATTTAATCAAGATAAACGGGTTTCGTTTGGAAAAGGGGATATGCCCTGCTACAAAATCTGTTCAGAGTCAAGCCCTATGACCTTGTTTCCAGATGGGACAGCGACCCAGGTCAAAACTAGGTACGGTGCATGTTTAATAGCTAGACATTAAAGAGGAGGTGGTTGTTCTTGTTGTCTACATATTCTGGGTGTCAGTCAGACAGAAAGATTTAATGGAAGAAGACCCATGACAGATTCTGCCATGCTAAGCAGGAAAAAAGATCTGGGACTGAATTTCCATTTTTTGGGAGACAATGTTCTCCTCTCAGAGCTGAATTGCACCAGTTTTACGATCCTGTTGGGGTCGTAAAGCGGAATGCAATTCCGTATTCTTTGCTCTGCAAATATATGCATGGTGTGGAATATGAGGGATTCCCAGGGAATCCTGCTATCAGGCCGGCATCTTGAGCGGGCAATCCAATAGCAAGGTCCCATGGACAACCCCCCCACACTGCAAATTGCCTGGGTGCCTCCCCACCCCCCGGTAATAGGAAGACCCTCCACAGGGAGTCCTGTGATAGGAAGTTCCCCACAAGGACCACGGTAATAGGGGGATCCCCCACAGGGACCCCATGCCTAAAGGGACCCCAACACAAACCCCCCCCCCCCCCCCCCCCCCCCCCCCGGTACCGATCCACTCACCCATTCCCAGAAAAGGGACCGCTGTCTCGAAGCTGGAGAGCAGTCCAGACAGGGATAGTGAGAAGAAGTACAGCAGTAAACTTGGCTTGAAGCTCCATGTGTCCATTCCTGCAAGGAGAGCAGCTGTGACCTGTGTCTGTTTCCCTCGGATCCATTAGCTGCAAGCCATTCATAGCTTTCCCTTCGTGGTCTGTGATTGACAGCTTCTACAAACCATCTGCAGCTTTGATTCATTCATCTCCCTTCACTGTTCAGTGGTCTAAATTATGAAACCCCATTGTAATCTCCATTCACATCGGCAGGACCGGAAGGTCCCGTCGGCGTGAATGGCTGAAAAATTCCGGCCTCAAAGTTTCAGTTTAAATGTGTATCAAGGTCAGCAGTGAAAGAGCTGTCAGGTTGTATGAAGCCTTGGCAAGTGGCAACAGCAAATGTGTAACAGATTAACAGGCAACACACTGTGACATGCATATTAGAGCATCTAGCTGATAAATGGTACTGTACAGGGAGTCTTATCTTGACAGCTTTGTTAAGGTATTCTTCTGTATCTGTTCTCAGACCACATAAGTAGTGCACACAGCCTTGATCTAGGCTGCCACCTGCTCCGAGTATTAAACACTGTGGAAGGTTGGACCAAGTCACCAACATTTCAAGCCTCCTCATACCCATCATAGCAACAGTACTTTCACTTGCACAACCACAAGACAGGCATGAGGGGGACAGACGAGCAAGAATTTCCAGCCCACGTGTCTTTTAGCATGTCATGTTTTTTGTAATCACACTCCTTGTGCCATGGACAGCTACCTTTGCAGGGTTTTAAAAATTTTTTTTAAACAAATTGCAGCCTGTGGAAAGACTATACCGATTTTGTGCCTCATATCTTTAATTAGCCGTTTAAAACAATATCAGCAGTTCTGCACTGCGGCTGTACAACTTCCTGCCCATCCCTCCTGCAAGGCGAATTCCTGCTACATGGCCCAGGATCGCCAAGAGCTCATCCTCAATCATTTATTGACGTCAAGCTTGGAATCTAGAGCAGTGGAATGCTACGCTCCAATAACTATGCCCTGATGCCAGGAGGCTGGTCGGATGTGACATGAATCAAGCTCTGCCTTTAAATAGACACAGTTAAATAGAAAACAGAACATAGTTATGAGACAAATATAATCTGGATTATTTGTTCTTAACTAATTTGAATGAATTAAATATATTACTAGAGATTTAAAGACACAAATCAGCAGCTAAGGATGCCAGAAATGTATTTTGTTCCTCCACTGTAATGCATAATTAGACATGCATTTTGTCGAGTTGCATGAGTATATTATGATATTGGATCCTAATCATCACCGAATGCATTGGACAAATTTTGCTAAGTGCATTGTAAAAATGCTAAATTAATTTGAGTGCTGCTGTCCTGTGAATGCGCAAACCTATTACTATGCTATGGGTTGGATTTTTGTGGTGTTGGGAAGGTCCCACAGATCTTTAAAGATGGCAGATGGAACACAGATCTGGAAGTCAAACCCACATTTCTGATGGATGCAATTTTCCCCATCAGTGGGAAGGATCTGGACCGTGATTCACACAGTAAGGAAGCACAAACATGCAGGACCACACAAACTTAGTGGGAATTCAAACAAACCCCATTTTCCTGCTCCAAGAGGCTTAACCCGCTGTTTGAGAGTCACAAATTGATGCAATAGACATAAAAGCTCTTGAATGGTGGATAAGGTCTGTTAATGTGTCATGATCTAAAGTTTTTTTAAATCCCCTGAAAAAACAACCAACAAGCTGTCAGTGAGAGTTAAAGAAACGATGGGCAGAATTCTCTCACCTGAGGACTAGGTCCTGTGGCAGGGGAGGAAACATGGAATGTTTCCCGTTGCTGGCACCAGCGGGAAAACATGCCTGATCTTACAGCCCCGACCTCATTCATGACGCAACCCGTGCTTAATATTGTATTTTGTGGCGGGACAGGCCTGGTAGCAGTCGTCCTTTCCCGAAAATATTTTGAAAAGGCTATAACGCCACTGACCTACTATTGAAGAAAGAAGGAGGACTTGTTAAAAATGAAGATGAATCTACAAGAGCACTCTGAGGCTGGCACATGGACCTCCTGAGAAAATGGATGACTCTCCAAGAACATTCAAACTTTGGAAGATGGACCCCCTTCAGGACACCTCATTCAGCAAGGTGACCTGTTGATGTTCCCTTCACCACTGCTGTGGTGTTCCAGGATCTAGATTTCCATCCTGAACTCTGGAGGCAGCCTCGGACATTGTCCAGGTGAGCCCCAACATCTTATGCCAAACAGATTTTGCACTGGTGTGTTTTCCTGTTGGTACTGTGGAAAATTGGGCATGTGTGGTTGGACCTTTTATATCCCGTTAGGGCGAGGAAAATGAGTTTCACGCCATCCTCCAGTGGGTTTTCCAATTTTCAATGGTGAGCACCAGCAGAAAGTCCTACTGTAAATTCAGGCTGGTGTGAAACTGATTTTCAGACATCGCTGCAAATTCTCCCCATTCCCCACTTGCCTGTGATTGAACCTTCTGGCAGGGGCCTGAGAGAATGCACCAATGATTACTGGACTACATTTATTGACAGTCCACCTAGTGTAGAATAGAAAAACATTATCTGTTAGTGCAGTTTCAACAGACTTCTTTGTTGCCATTTCCAAAGAGCTATTATTATATGATTATGAATTATGTGATTATGAATGCTTGGCTGAGTTTCAAAGGCTACACGTATCTCAGTGGAGGTTCTGAGTTCAAAGTTTGATTGGCAATTAGCTGAGACTATTAAATTATTAGCTGCCTTTGATGTGGCGTCTGAATTGAAGTTTTTTTTAAAGCGAGTAACCACTTGATATTTACAAGCTTTGAATGGGTTTTATGAATGGGAGATGTTTCATTATCAAGTGTATATGAATGAGAGATGTATTAATTTGTTAGAAGTCAGTTTTTGTGTGAGTGGCGATGGAAGTAGCATGGAAGTATGAGGGACTATAGGGCTGGGTGGGAGCATGAGTTGGCATGGAGGTGGGGGGTGTTTGTTGGGGGATAAATGGGGTTTGAGCAGTGAGGGCCAGAGGGCCAAACAGCTTGTAAAATCACTGGGATGAATTCTCAGAGAACAGAGGTGGGGCTTCCAGTTATCCAGCCTCAGCACATTCCTGCCCCTATGGTTACTTAAGATCTGTTTCTGCGATTGGCAAGCTCAACTCTTCGGAGCAAACCTTGGGTCCAAGTGGGCACTTGAAATCTTGCACGAGTTGGGTCAGCACGGCAGCACAGTGGTTAGCACAGTTACTTCACAGCTCCAGAGTCCCAGGTTCGGTTCCAGGCTTGGGTCACTGTCTGTAAGGCGCCCGCAAGTTCTCCCCGTGTCTGTGTGGGTTTCCTCCGGGTCCTCCGGTTTCTTCCCACAGTCCAAAGATGTGCAGGTTAGGCAGATTGGCCGTGATAAATTGCCCTTAGTGTCCAAAAAAGGTGAGGTGGGATTCGAGGGATAGGGTGGAGGTGTCAGCTTCGGTAGGGTGCTCTTTCCAAGAGCCGGTGCAGACACGATGGGCTGAATTAGGTACTTCTGC
This sequence comes from Scyliorhinus canicula, assembly GCF_902713615.1. Classification (NCBI taxonomy): domain Eukaryota; kingdom Metazoa; phylum Chordata; class Chondrichthyes; order Carcharhiniformes; family Scyliorhinidae; genus Scyliorhinus; species Scyliorhinus canicula. Next base: position 160,705,809 of record NC_052151.1, on the reverse strand, counting down.
ACTGTATATTCTTTGATTCTATGAGATGAGCACAAATACCTCAGATTTGTTTTTTGCAATATGCCTTTGAGGGACAGGATAATGTCATCACTAGCAAGAAAGTGAATCATGTGATGCAATTTTAGTTTCGCTTTTGCTCTTAAGCAGCGCACGTAGGGTCAGTTCTGCTGCTGGTGCCTTCAATTTTGAAGCCCGTGTTTATCTGTTCTCATGTGCCTAGCCTTACTAAATTAACCCACAATATGTTTACCCAAACCTTTATGGGTTGTTTGTGATTTTATGCCATCACAAAAACACAACAGTTATGGCCTGGAGGAGATTACAGAGGTAGCAAAGGGTGAGGCCATGGAGCGATTTGAAACCAAAGATGAAAATTTTAAATCAGAACATTACTTTCCCAGGAGCTAAAATACAACCACAAACACAGGGGTGACTGGTGAACAAGACTTGGTGCGAGTCAGGAAACATGCAGCAGAGGTTTGGATGACCACAGGAAGGTAGAACGTGGGAGCCTAGCCAGGTGTGCATTACATGAATGAGGATTTCAGTGGCAGTTGAACCAGGTGATATTATGATGGTGGAAATAGGTGGTCTTAATGATGGTGCTTCTTTGTGATCAGAAGTTTATCTCAGAGTTATTTCCATACATCTGGGGCGGGATTTTCTGATCCTGAGGCGAAGTGTTGATGCTGTCCGAAAAGCCGCAGGATCACGGCCCCAGGATCAGCAATTCTGGCCCCTACTGCATGCGCAGTCCCACCGGCACAATTTCCGCGCATGCGCGGTGTCTCCCTTGTCTGTGCGGCCCCAACGCAACATGGCGCAGGAGTACAGGCGCCGGCGCAGAAGAAAGGAGGCCGGAGACAGAGAAATGAAGGTGGCTTCCCGTCGGCATGATGCCACATCAGTGGGGTTTACAACAGGTTTCAAAAAGTGGGGGGAAACTGGCAAACAGAACTTGTTGTTGGTGCACAGTTACGCACAGCCCTCAGGGGGAGAGGGTCATGCCTGGTCAGTACCCTGGCAGTGTGAGGGCTTTCATTGTGGTGGTTTGGGTGGGGGGCGGTGGGGGGGGGGGGGGGGGGGGGGGGGTGCCTGTGGGTTATCAGAGAGGTTCCCTGGAGGGGCAGGGGTTCCTTGTTCGTGGCGGAGTTCCTTCATTTATTTTTATCTTTTAAAATCGGGTGCCCTTCCCGATTTGTCAGGAGCCATGGGTGATTGTGGGATGGATTTATTCAGAGCCCACCCCACCGACATGATGTCGTATGACCTGCCTCTTCACTTTTTTTTGTCCAAAGTGTGTAAAAATATGCTAGGAAAACCCAGACAGCCTTTGGATTTTCCTGCTTGACACAACACTTTTGGGGGAAAATGGGAACGTTCCGCCCAGTGTGTCTGACCCAGCCAGCTCTGGCCAAAGGCAGCTATTTGTGACTCAGAGCATCCCAATGTGGTTTTTAAAAAATAAATTTAGAGTACCCAATTAACTTTTTCCAATTAAGGGGCAATTTTAGCGTGGCCAATTCATCTACCCTGCACATCTTTGGGTTGTGGGGGCGAAATCCACGCAAACACGGGGAGAATGTGCAAACTCCACACAGGCAGTGACCCAGAGCCGGGATCGAGCCTGGGATCCCGGCACCGTGAGGCTGCAGGGCTAACCCATTGCACCACTGTGCTGTCCCCTAAGGTCCCCTACCATTGCCTTCTCCAAAACACAATGGGCAGAATCCTCCGGGTCTCATTCGCCCTGCCACCGATGCCACTAAGAACAGAGAATTTGGCGAATGGTCAAAACTCCGTTCACTGCAGCGGGGCCCTTCTCGTGATTCTGACCCGGGCCTTGCCATATTCTCGTCTTTGCTCACCCATATTTGAACTGTGTGTTTTCTGATGCTACATTACTCAGGGTCTGGCAATATTGTTCTATTCGCCCAAACAGGGGCACTCCGGTGGGTATATCTTTTATTTTTCTCAGACTTTGCTTAAAACAGAATACTCACATGTGGTGATCCAGAGGTAGTGTTGGATAATTCATCCTCATCGTTGCATGTAATGACACACTTTCAGAGACTTCATGAGTCAACAAGAAAGGATTTATTTACAAGGATCGACAAGAGCAGCAGCATGTCTGCAGCTAGTCCTGGAATACCTCTGCCTCAGAAAACACCTCTCCCTGGGGTGATTTCCCCATGCTGAGTCCCAATCGGTCACCCAGGCCAGCTGACCGGTACTCTGCAGTGCTGCTCTCAGAGGGCCAATCACCACACTGGAGCAGATGGTGTCCCCATGCAGAAATAGCTGGAAAATATTCAGACTTTGGCTGATTAGTGGCAAGTAACATTTTCAGCACAAAAGTGCCAAGCAACGACCAGCTCCAACAAGAGTAAATCTAACCATCTCCCCTTGATATTCAGTGGCAGTACAATCACTGAATTTCAATATCCTGGCGTTATCATTGAACAGAAACTTAACTGGACTATCCATATAAATACTTTGGGCGCGATTCTCCGCACTCACGACGGGGCGGAGAATAGCGGGCGGCGTAAATTTTTACGGACACGCTGGTCCGACGCCCTTCCGCTATTCTCCCCCCCCCCCACGCCCGCCTCCCGACACGAATTGCTGCCCGCCGTTTTTTTACGGCGAGCAGCTATTCACCCCTGGCCGATGGGCCGATTTCCAAGGCCTTTACGGCCGGTTTTATGAACGTAAAACACACCTGGTCTGACCGTTCGTAAAAACGGCCGTAAAGTCCCGGTCTCGGGAACCATGGCACCGATTGGCACGGCAGTACCACGGCCGTGCCAAGGGTGCCATGGGCCCGCGATCGGTGGGCAGCGGGTGCTTACCCCGCGCACTCTTTCTCCCTCTGCCGCCCCTCTGTATCCATTCGCGGGGCGGCTGAGGGGCATACCGGCCCGCGCATGCGCGGGTTTCACGCATATGCGTGATGACGTCATCCGCGCATACGCGGGTTGTAGTCATCCAATCCGCGCATGCGCGGCTGACGTCATCTGACGCGTCAGCCGTCGCTAACTCTGGCTAGCGGGCTTAACGAAATTCATTCTTAAATTCTTAATTCTTAAATTCGTTAAGCCCGCGATGCCGGAGTTCACGGCCACGCGGTACTAGCCCCGACCGGGGAGCTGAATCGGTTCCCGGTCGGGGGGGCGGAGGCTGGCGTCAAACCCGCCCGTTTTTGACGCCAGCTTCCCGAGTCTTCGGGACTCGGGAGAATCGCGCCCCAGGGCTATAAGAGCACGTCCAAGGCAAGAAGTACGACTCTGCATAACTCCCCTCCTGACTCCCTAAACCCAGCTCACCAACAAGGCACAAGTCAGGAGTGTGATGGACTATTCACTATTGTCTGGCTCAGTGAAGTTCCAATAACATTAAAGAAATTTATACCATCCAAGGCAAAGCAGCCCACTTGATTAGCCACCATGAAAGCACAGTGGAAACATGTACAGGATGCACTGCAACAACTCACCAAGGCGCCTTCAAAGGCACCTTCCAAGCCTGTGACTTCTACCACCAAGAAGGACAAAAGCACCTGGAGCGGGATTCTCTCAGCCTGGGGCCGGAGAATCCCCGCGACTGGCGCGAATCACGCCATGCCGCCCCCGACGCCAGCACGTGATTCTCCGCAGAGTGGAGAATCGGAGCCATTGGCGCCGGCGTGGTTGGTGTGGCGCCGGTCAGGGGCTTCTCTACACGAGCCGGGATGGGCCGAGCGGCCGTCGTGGAAACGGCAAGTCCCGCCGCCACCGTCCACAACTGCTCTCAGCTGGCGGGACCTCAGCGTTGAAGGGGTGGGTGATCGCGATCGGGATGCACCGATAGGCGGGCCGCCCTCTCTGTCTCCCGGCCTCTTTTCTTCCACGCTGGCACCTGTACTCCTGCGCCATGTTCCGTCGGGGCCGGCGCAAACAAGGGAGACACCGCGCATGCGTGGAAATTGTGCCGGTAGGACTGCGCATGCGTGGGTTCGCGCCAGACCCACTGCGCATCCCTCGGCGTCCATTCCACGGCCAAATCAGCAGCTCGAGCGGCGTGAACCGCTCTAGCGCCGTGCTTGCTGATCCTGGGGCCGTGATCCTGCGCCGTTTCCGACAGCATCAACACTTAGCCTCAGGATCAGAGAATCCCGCCCCAGATATATGGAAATAATAAATAACCACCATCTGGAAGATCTCCTCCAAGTCATAAACTACATTGCCATTTCTTCACTGTCAAAGGGTGTAAAGTCTGGAACTCCTGAACAACACGGTGGCTGTGCATACATCATCTTCTCAAGGGCAATTAAGGACAGGCAACAAATGCTGGCCTCGTCATTGCTGCCCACATACTGTGAGAGAATTTTTAAAAATTACTCTAAAACAAGTTTTAATTTCTTTTTTTTTTAAATGTAAATTGAGAGCACCCAATTATTTTTTTCCCAATTAAGGGGCAATTTAGTGTGGCCCATCCACCTACCCCACCCATCTTTTTGGGTTGTGGGGGTGAGACCCACACAGACATGAGAATGTGCAAACTCTGCAAGAACAGTGACCCAGGGCTGGGATCGAACCCGGGTCCTCGGCGCCGTGAGGCAGCAGTGCGACCATGCGCCACTGCGCTGCCCACATCTTTCAATTTCATACATTTCCATCGCAATGCTCACCATAAATGTTTGACACTTGCACTCGATTTTGCATTACCACACGTGGTGAAAACATAACATGGATGCTGGAGAATACTTTACCATAGTGCACTACTCCAAAAGTTTTGGTGGGCAAAGCAGTGCTACTCTCGAAGTTTCACTACTGCAAATGGCATATATGGGAGAATTACCACAAATTCCACATTAATTATACTTTATTCCAGGTTTAAAGGAACCTCCTTTCAATGCACAGCTATTCAATGAGGAGGTACATGTCATTTTAAAAGTTAAAATGGGCATGATTATTTTAAGCATGAAATCGTTTATAAACCTTGTTAAGTTATTACTTAGAATACCCATTCTAATCCCGTTCCTCATCTGATAGCCGAGATTTTCTGCTCACATTCATGTCGAGTGGGTTTGGCGGCAAGAGCAGAAAATGTCACAAGAAAGCCTAAGTCGCATTTCACGTTGGTGTAAAAGCAGGGAGTAATTGTCGTCTCCTCCTGTCAGTGGTGGGCCACGTGTACCTCATTGTAATAGATTAGCATGGCATTATCAGGCCCATATGCCAGAAGCAGACCCTCATGCCAAATAATGCATCCACAGCAGTGTGATGTCGGAATGGCGCGATGCATGACTGGTCTCAGAATACATGCGCCTGGTGAGCAGTACTCCGAGGAGAGCACAGAGGTGAGTGCAGCACTCACTGAATGGCTTGGAGCTCAGGTGGGAGAGTGGGCAGAGGTTGAGTGGGGGTGCCAGGGTGTGCACTTGGGTGAAGAATGTTTCTTGGTGTGCTCGCTGTGTGCTCGGGCGGTCTTTAGGTATGGCCCCTAGATCGCTGAGGTGATGGCAGGACAGGCAAATCAGAAGCTGCCCGCAAGCGATAGGGCATGGATCCCATGCCTGCTGCCTTTCCCAACCATGCCTTGCACTATATCGCCTTAAAAATTGCCATTGCAATCGGTGGGTTCAATTCCACTTTTCTCACCTGACACTTAGCCAATATCAGTGAAAATGTTGTCTTATAGCTGTACCATATTGAATCTCTCCTGTGCCAATAATATAAAGCTTCCTTAAGGGCATATGATCAAGTCACATTAATGCAGCAATAGATATTCTTAATTAGTGATCAGTTGTACAACTTCACTCAAAGGAGCCGCATATCAGCAATTGGTTTCAGAATATTCAAGTGCCTCACTCAATTAGCTGAACTTTAAAATTGGTGTGTGAAAAACTGTCTGGCATGCTGAACCCGAACTGTGTATGGTACCATGTCATTGATAAAATAAAAGCCATGTTATTTCTATTTTTTCCCATCTAAATCAAAATCTATCTTTCTTGTCATGAAACACCTTGGGAGTTAAAACCTTTGCATACACTAATCATGTACAAAAGTGTGATCTGCCTGCAGATGCATGTATTGACGGCTGGATACAAATTAGCCTGACCTGCATGGTATCACTTTATTAGTCACCTTCAGAGCATCCCAGACAGGATAAATTCCATTGGGAAGCCCATTGAGATACTGAGACGATTTCCATTAAAGTTGGGTAGGTTAATATGTAATACCAAATAGAAGTCTTTTTTTAAACTATGAAGGATTTTAATTGGGTGAATAGAGAATGACTTTATCTTAGTTTTGAAAGGTAATGACACATGGTTATTTATTTAAATTGGCATTATGAATGTGAGTAGAGAGCTTAGGAGATAATGCTATGTGCAAATAGTTGCTAGGGTTTGTTGTACTAGTTCAGGCAGGAATAGTTTTGTATTTTAAGGGAAGAATAGGTAAATAGTTAATTCAGTGGAAGCGACAGGACTGCGAGGAACCAACGGTATATTGACATTAGATTTGGATTGCTCCAGCCATAGGCCAATGTACAAAAATGTGCCAAATGGCTTCCGTCTATGGCTCCCTTGTCCAATTAATCCAGATAATGATAGCAGGAGCAAAATAAAAAACACCCTAGTACAGTTCCTCATGTCAATGTAAGTACTACCAAGGAAAAAAAGGAGGGGGGGGGGGGGGGCTGCAAAAGGACATAAAGAGCCTAAAACCTGTGAATGAACTTTCTTTTCTTGACCTTGCACAGGTCAATACCTGGAACCCTGAACAACAGTTTGTAGGGAATCCATTTGGCAGGGGTTTGACAGAGCACAAAGCCTGAAGTATATTTGGGAGATATTAGTTGGCAATTCCCCAAGTTATCTGAATGCTATATAATGGGCATAAGCACAACACTGCTGCAATTTGCATTGTTAGGACATCTAGAAGAGGTATTCTCACACAAATTGTAATATGTCAGCTGCACTATAAAAGCAGTTTGTGTGAAGCCTGTCAAAACAATTGCATTTTGGAAGTAAGAATACTCTCTGGCACCTTTCTGCGCTGTTATTTTTATTTTGCTAGTTTTTCCTTCAGTCATTGAAAATCTCCTTGCTTGCACAGACAGCTAACAGTGCTCATTGTATGTGCAGATTTCTGAACCTCGTAGCTTCACACCCATGTCAGCTGACAGTACAGCAAAGAGTCACATCTACATCACTGCTGAGTCCAATATGTACCATCGAGGTGAAGCACAAAGAGTTGTCGGCAGCTGGAACACTCTCCCTCAAAGTGTAGTGTAAGCTGATTCCAGAAGAAATTTTTAGGTCTTGAGCACATACTTGAGAATGTATGTACCTTACAGGGCTAGAGGCACGAAATGGGCATGTGTGTAAAGTACAACCACTCTTTCAAAGAGCCAGAACAAGCATGCAGGGCCAAATGGTCACCTTTTCTGTATGTTTCTATGATTCTTCAAGATGACCATGTGAAACACATGGTATGACGTTCACCATTGGCACAGTCTGTCTTTGTGGGCTGATAGAGGCGTCAGCTCCTTGCAATATGGTTCATTGCTGTGCTCCCTCTGACCCAGCTAAAAACATCTCTTTGTACCAGAGGTAGCAAATTGTAAATTAGTCCTTTGTAGACTAACAAAGAACTAATTGTTCTTTGTTAGTGATTTTTTTGCAGCTAGTGTAGAGGTAAAACATCTCTAGATCAAGTGAACAGAGGTAATGATATTTGCAACATTAAACCTATGTACTTGACAGACCATGCTTCATTTAATTTTCTCATTGTAACATCGTGGTTCAGTGAGTGGATTGTGCTCTCACCACTGAATCAGAACGTGTAAGTTCCATTCCAGAGATTTGAACTCAAAAATCCAGGATGGAAATTCAGTTGGACTGAGGGGGTGCTGTGCTGTCTTTATTATGAGACATTAAACCACTTATGTGGATATAACAAACCCCACGATATTGTTTCAAAGTACAGAAGGGAAGTTATCAACCTCATGGTCATGTATGAGCAATGTCTGTGAACGTCACGCCAGCTCTCACCATTTCTACCTCCACATTGTTCCAGGACACTGTATGAGTCATATCCAGGAGCTCCATGTCAACAGCACATATGTGCAAAACGTAAATATTAGAAGGGTTGCTTGCCATGTCGGAGATTATGTCAACTTCACCTGTGATGAAACCAGTCAGAATGAGGATCTCAGCTTTGTACATCTGGTCTACTTGGTCCAGAGCATTAACAATGGAAGTGGAAATCACACACACCCCAAACAAGCCAATGTATTTGTAAGTTGCAAGGACTCCCTGCTCCATGAACATACACCTGTTGTGCAACCATGAGAAGAGGTTTACACAGAACATGTTACCTGTACATGGAAAGCCTACCAGTGTGTCTCAGATATTCTGCTGCCCATCCTTTTTACCGACACCTTCCCCAGGGCATCCGTGTCCAGTGAGAAGAACTCAAAGAGCCTTCTCCCCTAACACAAGGAATTTTCATTCTTATTCCTGCCACCCCATCTGTTCTTGCTCAGTTGTGAATTGAGAGGCACCCGGGCGCGATTCTCTCAGCCCCACGCTGGGCCGGAGAATTGCTGCAACCGTGCCACACCGCCCCGACACCAAGGTGCGGAGAATCAGCGGCATTTGCGGCGGCACATTTGCAGCGGCGCCGCTCACAGGCCGCTATCCGCGGCCAGGCCGCCGATTCTCCGGCCCGGATGAGCCGAGCGGCCGCGCGGAAACGGCAGATTCCCACTGGTGCCGTTCATCCCTGGTCGCTGCCGGTGGGAACTCTGCGTGAATGGTCAGGGGGCGGCCTGTGGGCCGGGGAAAAGCGCTCCTTCACTGGGGGGGGGGGGGGGGGGGGGGGGCCTACGATGGGGATGGGCCTGCAATCGGGGCTCACCGATGGGCGGGCCAGCCTCTTTTCCCCTCCCCGGGCCTACTTTGTTCCACCTCCGGCCCCAGAAGCCCCGCGCCATGTTGCGTCGGGGCCAGAGTGCTGAGGAAGACCCCCGAGCATGCACGGGTTGGCGCGGCCCAACTGCACTTGCGCGGGTTGGTGTGGCGCCCATTTGGCGCTGGGAAGGGAGGCTGTAGTGGCGCGACCCGCTCCAGCGCCATGCTGGCCCCCTGTGGGGGCCAGACTCATTGTCCCTGTGCCCGTTTCGCACCGTCATGAAACGCGACGGCGTTCACGACGGCACGAAAACTTAGTCTCCATTTTGGAGATTCGCGCCCAACAGGTGAAAACTCAACGAACTCTCTGGCTGGACCCACCAAAGTGTGAGTAGCTCCATTGGTGCATCATCCGCACTCAGAAGTAATCAATTCCTCTGCAGGTTTATTTTTCATGAGATCCACAGACATCTGCTGCATGCATGGGGACCTTGTCATAGAGGAAAGATCCAAATCAGTTACGGTATGCAAGAAAGTTGCAACTTCTCACTCCCTATTGAAATCAATATGATGGAGATATGTGGGTTCATGATTGTGAATTTTGTCACCAAGTAGCTGTGAGGTTACCCCATCTCTGATGGTGGACATGAAAAAGTCAGTGATCGCCAATGGTTCCTCCTCTGTAGGTGGCAGCTGCATGATCTGTGGAAGCCCATCTCTGGTTCTCTCTCCTGCTTTTTCTTGTGTTCATTCCCTGAAATGGTGAAATAACAGAGCTATAAGGTAGCTTTTAAAGGAGAGGCATGATAATGCATAAAGGATAAGGGTGAATTTCAGTTGTGGATGGGTTGACGGAAATGTGAAGAAGTGAACAGGAAGAGATTGGAGCACCTGCAAGGTAACTGGATGTGAGGGCGATGTACTTGAATAGACCTGAGAAGGCAGAGCGAGGGAGTCAGAGTGATGTACAGAATAGAATGTAGGCGAGTGTGGCACTGTGCTCACGTTTCCTGACCCGCTAAGGAGATTAAAACACTTCTGACACTGAATCCAGGAACATGCCACTACTGTTCCTGTTGGTTACATCCGCTAACAGCTCCAACCAGACGTCCTTTGTTTCAGCTGCAGGCTTCTTTAAGATCATAAGACCATAAGACATAGGAGCAGAATTAGACCACTTGACCATCGAGTCTGCTCCGCCATTCTATCATAGCTGATATTTTTCTCATACCCATTCTCCTGCCTTCTCCCCATAACCCCTGATCTTATTGATCAAAAACCTATCTATCTCTGTTTTAAAGACACTCAGTGATTTGGCCTCCACAGCCTTCTGCAGCAAACAGTTCCACAGATTTACCACCCTCTGGCTGAAGATATTCCTCCTCATCTAGGTTTTAAAAGATAGTCCCTTTAGCCTGAGATTGTGTCCTCTGCTTCTAGTTTTTTCTACAAGTGGAAACATTCTCTCCAGGTCCACTCCATCCAGGCCACGCAGTATCCTGTAAGTTTCAATCAGATCCCCCTTCATCCTTCTAAACTCCAACGTGTACAAACCCAGAGTCCTCAACCGTTCCTCATCCGACAAGCTCTTCATTCCAGGCATCATTCTTGTGAACCTCCACTGGACCCTTTCCAAGGCCAGCACATCCTTCCTTAGATACAGGGCCCAAAACTGCTCACAATACTCCAAATGGGGTCTGACCAGAGCCTTATATAGCCTCAGAAGTACATTCCTGGTCTTGTATTCTAGCCCTCTCGACATGAATGCTAACATTGCATTTGCCGTCCTAACTGCTGACTGAATCTGCACGTTAACCTTAAGAGAATCGTGAACGACTCCCAAGTCCCTTTGTGCTTCTGTTTTCCCAAGCATCTTCCCATTTAGAAAATAGTCTATGCCTCCATTTCTCCTTCCATATAGCCTCACACTTTTCCACATTGTATTCCATCTGCCACTACTTTGCCCACTCTCCTAGCCTGTCCAAGTCATTCTGCAGCCCTCCTGCTTCCTCAATACTATCTGCCCCTCTTTGTATCATCTGCAAACTTAGCAACTGTGCCTACCTTCAATTCCTTCCTCCAGATCAGTATATTGTGAAAAATTGTGGTCTCAGCACTGACCCCTAAGGTACACCACTGTTCATCGGCTGTCATCCTGAAAAAGACCCCTTTATCCCCACTCTCTGCTTTCTGCCAGTCAGCCAATCCTCTATCCATTCCAGGATCTTACCCTTAATACCATGGGCTTTGAACTTATTTAACAGTCTCCTATGTGGCACCTTGTCAAAGGCCTTCTGGAAATCTAAATAGATCACATCCATTGATTCTCCTTTGTCTATCTTCCTTGTTACTTCCTCAAAGAACTCTAACAGATTTGTCAGACATGACCTCCCCTTGACGAAGCCATGCTGACTCAGGCATAGAGTCATAGTCATAGATGTTTACAGTATGGAAACAGACCCTTCAGCCAGCTGGTCTGATTTTATCATGCACTTCTGCGATCTCATCTTTAATAATGGACTCCAAAATCTGACCAATGACCGAAGTCAGACCAACCGGCCTATAATTTCCCGTTTTATGCCTCCCTCCCTTCTTAAACAGCGGTGTTACAATAGTCACTTTCCAGTCCCCTGGGACCCTTCCTGCCTCCAGTGATTCCTGAAAGATCATCACAAATGCTTCCACAATCTCCTGAGTTATCTCTTTTAGAACTGTGGGGTGTCGTCGCTCCAGTCCAGGTGATTTATCCACCTTCAGACTTTTCAATGGGCTAAACAGCTGGCTTGCATTGCAGAACAAGAGCAGCAGCACGGGTTCAATTCCCGTACCGGCCTCCCCGAACAGGTGCCGGAATGTGGTGACATGGGGCTTTTCACAGTAACTTAATTGAAGCCTACTTGTGACAATAAGCAATTATTATTATTAATTATTATTTAAGTTTCCCCAGAACCTTTTCCTTAGAAAAGGTCACTGCACTCACCTCTGCCCCTGGTTCTCCTGGAGCTCTGGCATCCCACTGATGTCTTCCACCGTGAAGACTGATGCAAAGTAACTATTCAGTGTGTCTGCCATTTCTTTGCTTCCTATTATTATTATTATTTGGGAAAAGTATTTCTCTCTGACTCTGAAGTGCCTTCAGCAGCACATCAAGGGTTAGCCATTCAACTGGGACAAAGCCCATTCAGGACCTTACTTCATCTCGCTCTCTATGCCAGACCCAACGTCTTTAGAGTTTATCTTCAGATTGGCCTTTTCAATATTCCAGTTGAGATGAATATAAATCCATGTTGTACCCACTTCCCCACATCCCTGTGTCCTTGTTGGTTTCCTCCGGGTGCTCCGGTTTCCTTCCACAAGTCCTGAAATATGTACTTGTTAGGTGAATTGGACATTCTGAATTCTCCCTACTGCCAACATTAAAGACTCTGCTGGTTTTTTTAAGTTTTCCATCAGTGGAATTTCTTTCTTGACCAGACTAGGAGGATGAAAAGCAATAGGTGGACATGTGGGTCCGTGTTTGACCGCAGTTCAGGTTGGGTTAAAAATGGCCCTGATTTCAGCTCCTCTGCCTGAGGGAAAGCAGACAAGTGGGGTGATGCATTTAATAGAAGGCAAGCCACTGCAGCCTCAGACCCAACTACATCCTGCAAGTTCCCCGATTAATCTGCTTTTTGGGTCGGTGAGCTCGGCATCTGGAATGGATATTGAGTATTACTTTCAATATGCAGATTGAGTCATCAGGATTCTCGATTTGCAGTTTGAATCAGAGGCCTGACTAGGATGTGGATGGTGCTATATTGGTAACCCCTGTCAGGGAAAACATGCCAGAGCTGGAATCAGAAGGGGTCCAGAAGGGAAGTTGAAAAGTTGTTTTTTTTTAGGTTTCCTTTGGGCAAAAAGGGGTGAACGTTCTTGAATTTTGACTGATTCTTTGGTCATCCAATTCTGCCAAGATATTCCCCACTCCACTGATCCTGTCCAGAGAATGTTCCTCCCTCCCCCATACCGTCTTCCCCAAAGACGTATCCCACCCTGACCTTGCCCAGAGACATTCCAAACCCCCCCCCCACCCTTCCAAATCTTCCCAGAGACAATCCTGTCCTTCCGATCCTTCCAAGAGACATCACCTCCTCCAATCCTTCCTAAAGTCTTCCCCCAACTTCAATTCTGTCCAATTGTCCAGTGACCATTAACCAAATCATGGTGGCACAGTGGTTAGCACTGTTGTCTCACAGCGCCAAAGACCCAGGTTCAATTCTGGCCTTGGGTCACTGTGTGGCGTGTACACGTCCCCCAACCGTGTCTGCGTAGGTTTTCTCTGGGTGCTCCAGTTTCCTCCCACAGTCCAAAGATTGCAGATAAGGTGAGGTTACAAGGATGGAGTAGGGGAGGGGGGTGTGTTGTACCTAGGTAAGATGGTCTTTTGGAGGGTCGGTGCAGAGGCGATGGACCGAATGGCCTCTTGTTTGCATTGTAGGAATTCTTTGACTCTATGAACTTTAGTCTTATGCTAGGGCTGTTTAGCACCCACCATAAAACCCCAGCTCAGTGTCAAAGTACTGTGTTCACAGATTTAACTGGACAGGGGCTTGCAATTGATTGGTTCCTGTCCTCGCTAACGCAGGTGCTACCTCTGCCATGTTTGAGGCAACCTAACTTGGCACAATAATTCACATATTTAATCTGGGCCTTTCCTAATCAGTAAGCTCAGTTCCACAATGGGAAGCATGTTTATCTACAAAAGCTATAGGGGGAGCTCTGCACACACACTTTATAATTGGTGTTTTAAAATAAGATCTTTGGTGAAGAAACAAAAGGCTCGCTTGAGTCGTAGGTGAATAAGGAACTGCTTTAGAGTTATAGAAATGGCTTTCATATTACTTTTAACACAGATGTGTGAATGGAACTGTCAGGCTTAAAGTCCGAGAGAAGGGGAAATTACACCTGGAGAGAATTGGTGGACTCAACTGATCAGAATGAAAGACACTGAGTTTTGCAGGCTGTAAAAATAACTCTTCAAAGGAGCACTAATCGAAATGATTTAAATCTAAATGAGAAAACGTCAAATAAACCACCATGATAATGGGGTAGAGTTTCCACTTTGAGTATTTCTGGCCACACATTGGGCGGGATTCGCCGGGTTGGAGGATCCCGGGGGGGCGCGAGAGCTGCCCTGACGCTAGCTCTCCAATTCTTCAGCGGCAATTCTCGGGCACCCGCGGGATCGCTGCCGCGCCGCGAGAGGGCTGTTGAAAGCGGCCCCCCCTGGCGATTCTCCGGGCCTTGACGGGGCGAGTGCCCGGCGAGTCCCGCCGACATGGATTACTCTGGTCCCACCGGGTGGGACCTGGAAGTTCTGTCTGCGGGAGCCGTCCTGGAGGGGGGGGGGGCTGGGGAACCAACCCCAGGGGGAGCCTCCATGATGGCATGGCCCGCGATCGGGGCCTACCGATCGGCGGGCAGGCTGGTTCCGTGGGAGCCGATGTTCCTCTGCACTGGGCCCCTGTAGGGCTCTGCCATATTGCCCGGGGGCCGACGTGGAGACGGGAACTCACACGCATGCGCGAACTCACACCGGTCGTGGTGCGCATGCGCGAACTCGCGGTGGCCGTAGCATGCATGCGTGGACTCCCGCCGGCCATGCCGTGCCGGCTGGAGCAGCGGAGACCACTACGGCGCCAACCTCGCCGCCGAGGAAGTGGTGAATACCTTTTTTTTTTTATAAATGTTTTTATTCAGTTTTCGTATTTTATATTGAACAAATTACAAATTGTTAGGAGAGAGAAACAAAAAAAAACAAACAAAAACAAACACGCAAAAATTAACATACATATTTACAGGTAAGCATCTTCGTAGTAGTAACTGCGCCCCCCCCCCCCCCCCTCAACATGTTTATTTAGCTTGGTTTTGGGCCTTAGCTAGCCATCGAACCCCCGTAACGAACCTGTAGCCCCCCCCCCCCCCCCTCCCGCTACCTTCCCCCGACTATTCTTCCTCTTGTACATTGGCCACAAATAGGTCCCGGAACAGTTGCATGAATGGCTCCCACGTTCTGTGAAAGCCGTCGTCCGACCCTCGGATGGCAAATTTGATTTTCTCCATTTGGAGAGATTCCGAGAGGTCGGACAGCCAGTCCGCAGCTCTGGGCGGTGCTGCTGACCGCCAGCCAAACAGGATTCTACGGCGGGCGATCAGGGAGGCAAAGGCAAGGGCATCCGCCCTCCTCCCCAGGAATAGATCTGGCTGTTCTGAAACCCCGAAGACCGCCACTATCGGGCATGGCTCCACCCTCACTCCCACCACTTTGGACATTACCTCGAAGAAGGCTGTCCAGTACTCCACGAGTCTGGGGCAAGACCAGAACATGTGGGCGTGGTTGGCCGGGCCTCTTTGGCACCGTTCACATCTGTCTTCCACCTCCGGGAAGAACCTACTCATACGGTTTCTCGTTAAGTGGGCTCTATGTACCACTTTTAGTTGCGTCAGGCTGAGCCTTGCGCACGTGGAGGTGGAGTTGACCCTATGCAGTGCTTCGCTCCAGAGTCCCCACCCGATCTCCATCCCCAGGTCGTCCTCCCATTTCCTCCTTGTTGCGTCCAGTACGGTGTCGTCCCTATCTACCAGTCGGTCATACATGTCACTACAGTTCCCTTTCTCTAGGATACTTGCGTCCAGTAGGTCTTCCAGTAGTGTCTGTCGTGGCGGTTGTGGGTACGTCCTTGTCTCCTTTCGTAGGAAGTTTTTGAGCTGCAGGTACCGTAGCTCGTTCCCCCCAGCTAGCTGAAATTTCTCTGTCAGTTCGTCCAGTGTTGCGATCCTGTCGTCCGTGTATAGGTCCCTGACTGTCAGTGTCCCCCCGTCCTGCCTCCACCTTTTGAAGGTGGCGTCGGTCAGTGCTGGTTTGAACCTATGGTTGTTGCAGATGGGAGCCCTGTTCGACATTTTGGTCAGGCCAAGTTGCTGCCGCAGTTGGTTCCAGGATTGGAGGGTGGCTGTCACCACTGGGCTGCTGGAGTGTTTTTTGGGTGGGGATGGGAGTGCTGCCGTGGCGAGGGCCCGGAGGGAGGTTCCCATGCAGGAGGCCTCCTCCGCACGCACCCACTCAGCTTCTGGCTCCTGGATCCATCCCCTTACTCGCTCGGCTGTTGCTGCCCAGTGGTAGAATTGTAGATTCGGGAGGGCTAACCCTCCCCTGGTTTTTGTTTTTTGTAAGACCTTCTTTGGGATCCTAGCATTTTTACCCCCCCATACGAACGCCATGATGAGTTTGTCCAGCGCTTTGAAAAAGGCCTTGGGGATGTAGATCGGAATGGATCTAAACAGGAAGAGGAACCTGGGCAGTACGTTCATTTTGATCGTCTGAACTCTCCCCGCGAGGGAGAGCGGGAGTGTGTTCCATCTTTGCAGGTCCTTTTTAACTTCCTCCGTCAGGCTGGTGAGGTTCCATTTGTGGATCCCTTTCCAGTCATGGGCTATTTGGATCCCCAGGTAGCGGAATTTATGTCGGGCTTGTTTGAACCGCAGCCCCTTTAGTGCTGCCCCCCCCCCCCCCCCCCCCCTTGCGGGTGTAATGGGAAGATCTCACTTTTGCTCATGTTGAGTTTGTAGCCCGAGAAGGCTCCAAACTCTTTCAGGAGCGCGATGATTCCGTCCATGCTGCTTTGTGGGTCCGAGATATAGAGGAGCAGATCATCCGCATAGAGTGAGACTCTGTGCTCTCTACCTCCCCTTCGGATCCCCCTCCAATTTTTTGCTGCCCTGAGCGCGATTGCTAGCGGTTCGATTGCTAGTGCGAACAGCAGCGGGGACAGTGGGCATCCTTGTCTGGTGCCCCTGTGCAGCTGGAAGTATTGGGAGTTGGTATTGTTGGTCTGTACACTCGCCATGGGAGCGTTGTACAGGAGCTTTACCCAAGCGGTGAACCCTGTTCCAAGCCCGAACCGCTCCAGTACCTCTATGAGGTATATCCATTCGACTCTGTCGAAGGCCTTTTCTGCGTCCAGGGAGACGATCACCTCTTGTGTTCTCTCCCCGGAGGGGGTCATTATCACGTTCAGCAGGCGCCTGATGTTCGCGGTCAGCTGTCTACCTTTGACAAAGCCCGTCTGGTCCTCTGTGACCACCTCAGGTACACAGTCTTCTAGCCTTTTGGCTAGGATTTTGGCCAGTATTTTGGCGTCTGCATTCAGCAGAGATATGGGTCTGTATGACCCACATTCCGTTGGGTCTTTGTCTTTCTTAGGTATCAGCGAGATTGAGGCCTGTGCTAACGTGGGTGGCAACGTGCCCCTAGCTAGCGAGTCTGTGAACATCTCCCGCATGTGCGGGGCCAGCGCTGTCGCAAATTTTTTGTAGAAGTCCGCCGGGAATCCGTCCGGTCCCCGGCGCCTTCCCCGCCTGCATGGAGCTAATGCTCTCCATGATCTCTCCCAGTGCTAGTGGTGCTTCCAGATCCCGTTTTCTGCCCTCTCCCACAACTGGTATGTTCAGTCCGTCAAGAAACCGGTTCATCCCAGCCTTCCCCGTTGGGGGCTCTGAGGTGTACAGCTCTTGGTAGAAGGCCTTGAAGGTTTTGTTAATCTTCTCTGGTTCTGTTTCCAACGTGCCTCTGGTATCTCTGATTTGCGCAATTTCTCTGCTGGCTGCCTGCTTTCTCAGCTGGTGGGCCAACAGGCGGCTGGCTTTGTCTCCGTGTTCGTATAGGGCCCCCGCGTGCCTGGCGGAGTTGGTGTACTGCTTTCCTGGTGGAGAGCAGGTCAAAGTTCCTTTGTAATTCTTTTCTCTCCGCCAGGAGTTCTACAGTCGGGGCCTCGGAGTATTTATGGTCTACCTCCAGTATGGAGTCGACCAGCTTCTGCCTAGCCACCCTTTCCTCCCTATCTCTTTGCGCTTTGTAGGCTATGATTTCCCCTCTTAGTACGGCCTTAAGCGCTTCCCAGAACGTGGAGGGTGAGACCTCCACGTTTTGGTTGATCTCAGTGTACTCCGCTATGGCCTGCGCTATCCTTTCGCTGAAGGCCTTGTCAGCTAGTAAGGCACCGTCCAACCTCCATTTGGGGCGCTGGGCCCTTCCCGTCTCTAGCCGCACATCCATGTAGTGTGGAGCGTGGTCTGATATCACAATTGCGGAGTATTCCACCTTGTCTATCTCTGGAAGCACCGTTTTCCCCACCACAAAGAAGTCAATTCTGGTGTACACGTTGTGTACTGGGGAGAAGAAAGAGAATTCTTTCTCCCCCGGGTGGGCGAATCTCCAGGGGTCTACTGCTCCCATCTGCTCCATATAGTGGCTGAGTTCCCTTGCCATGTTTGAGGTTTTCCCCGTTCTGGGGTTTGATCTGTCCGTCGTTGGGTCCTGTACACAGTTGAAGTCCCCCCCCATGATTAGTCGGTGCGTCGCTATGTCCGGGATTTCTGCCATGGTCTTTTGGATGAAGCTCGTGTCGTCCCAGTTGGGCGCGTACACGTTAACTAGAACTACCGGCGCCCCATCCAGGGCCCCGCTGACCATGACATACCGTCCCCCTGGGTCCGTAACCGTCTTTGTCGCCCTAAACATTGTCCTCTTGCCAATCAGGATCGCCACCCCCCTGGCCCTTGCCCCATAACAGGAATGATAGGTTTGTCCCACCCAGCCCTTTCTTACCCGCAGTTGGTCCTGCTCCCTCAAGTGCGTCTCTTGGAGGAAGACTATGTCGGCCCTCATGTTTCTAAGGTGGGTGAGGACTCTAGATCTCTTCACTGGGCCGTTAAGTCCCCTTACGTTCCAGGTGACTATTCTGGTGGGGGGCTTCTGCCCCCTTGCTCCTGTGGGGTTAACCATATTTGTCCGGTGGACGCGCCCCTGCCCTCTGGGGTTTCCCTATGTTAGGGGGCCGTCCAGGATGTCCACTATCACTGCTCTCCCCATGCGGTCGGGTCCCTGCGCTCCGGGGTTCCCCCTTGTCCCGGGGACACCCGCCGTGGCCGTCCACTTTGTGTCCGCTACGCGGGTAGTCCCCTGCACTCCGGGGGGCCCCTTCACCCACAGACCGTACTGGGTGGGTGCTTGCAGCAGTTCCCTGTTTCGAGCCCTTGTCTGTGGCACTTTGTGGCCCTATTCCCTTACTGGCCTCTTTTGTCCCTTCGTCCCTGCGTTTCCCCTCCCTGGTCTCTCGCCCCCCGGGTGCCCCCCCCCCGCTCTATCCCTTTCGGGGATACCCCTGTGTACCCCTCCATTGCCCCTCTCTCCCCCATTCCTGTCCCCATTTGCTCTCCCACCTTTGATGGGTGATCCCCCCCCTCCCCTGCCTGGCGCCTTCCCCCCTGTTGGGGGTGCGCTGCGGCCCTGCTCTGTTGCGCGCCCCCTTCACTAGCTTTCCTGCTAGCACCGTGGCTCCCCTCTCGGAGGTTGCTGTCCCGCTTCCCCTCTCCCCTCTCCAGTACTCCCGTTCCCTCGTGCCGGGGCCTGGCCTCCCACCTGGAGCGGGCCCTAGGGCATTGGGTTGTTTTCCGTTCTGGGTGTTCCTGCCAGGGGGGAGGGGGCTGGCTTTGCCTTGCCCCTCCCCACCCCCCCGTCGGCATGACGTGTCTCCTTGCCATGGGCCCCTCGTCCCTACTTCCCATGGCGTTTTTCCAGCCCGTGCTCCTCGACGAATCTATTCGCCTCGGCAGGGGCTGTAAAGAAATATTCCTTGTGTTGGTATGTGACCCAGAGTTTTGCTGGGTACAGCATACCAAAACGTACTTTGTTCTTATAGAGAGCTGCTTTCGCTCTGTTGAACTCCGCCCGTCTCTTAGCTATGTCCGCTCCAAAATCCTCGTAGATTCGGATGGCGTGCCCGTCCCAATTGCAGGCTCTATTCTCCTTGGCCCAGCGCAGGATTGTCTCCCTATCCCGGTACCGGTGCAGTCTGGCTATAACTGCTCTCGGTTTTTCCCCTTCCTTGGGCTTCGGGCGCAGTGACCGATGAGCTCTGTCCATTTCCGGTGGGGTGGGAAAAGTTTCCCGCCCCACTAAGGAGCCCAGCATCGCAGCCACGAATGTTGTGGGATTTCTACCCTCTATCCCCTCTGGCAGGCCCACTATCTTAATATTTTGCCTTCTCGAGTTGATCTCCTGGTCGTCTACCCTGCCCTTCAGGCTCCCCTGTGTTGCACTCAGTTTCACCATTCCCCTCTCCAGGGATATGACCCGGTCGCTCGCGTCAGTCGCTGCCTTCTCCAGCTCTTTAATGGTTGCCCCCTGGGCTTCCAGTATCTTCCCTTGGGCTTCCAGTATCTTCCCTTGGGCATCCACTTTCTTCTCCAATCTGGTCAGAACCTGCTGCACCCCTGACATGGCCCTGGTCACTGCTGCCTGTGCTGCGGCCTCTGCGTCTGCTTTTAACTCTGCCTTGAATGCCTGCAGCTGCTCCCTCACCACCTCGGCAAAGGCTTCCTTCCAATTCACGCCCCCCTCTAACCCCAGGGGAGAGGTTGCCCGCCCGTCCAGCTCTTCTGGATGCGGCGAAGCATCCTTCCCGCCGCTTCGCGTGTTGACTCGTTCGCCCGAGCTGGCTTTCCCTTTGCCCAGTCTACTTCCGGTGCCCCCTTTCTCTTGGCTCCCTTCTGGCACTTTTTTCTCCCCCTTCCCCTTCATCTTTTCTTCTCTCCTTGTTCTTCTTTTTCCCCCTTTTCCGCACCCTATTTTTATTTTATTTATTATTATATATCTATATATGTATATATATATATATATTTTTTTTTTTTTAAATTTATTTCCCCTACCCCTTTTCTCTTTACCAGTTTTCTTTTGGGAAGAACAGAAATACAAGTCTCTTTTTTCTTTTGTCTTCTTTCCCCACTCAACCAGGAGAGAGAGTCCCTTTGTCTTTGCCACGTGGTGGTCACAGCAGTTGGGGGGGGGGGGGAGGGGCGAGTGGGCCGGTGGTCGCTGCTGGTTGGGGGGGGGGGGTGGTCGCTGGTGGTTGGGGGGGGGGGTGGGGTGTCCCCGCTGCTGGCTGGGGGGGGGGGGGGTTGTGTCCCCGCTGCTGGCTGGGGGGGGGGGGGTTGTGTCCCGCTGCTGGCTGGGGGGGGGGGGGGGGGTTGTGTCCCCGCTGCTGGCTGGGGGGGGGGGGGGGTTGTGTCCCCGCTGCTGGCTGGGGGGGGGGTCCCCGCTGCTGGCTGGGGGGGGGGGGGGGGGGGTCCCCGCTGCTGGCTGGGGGGGGGGGGGTCCCCGCTGCCGGCGGGGGGGGGGGGGGAAGAGAAGAGGGGCCGCCGCCGCCGCACCGCTCCTGGCCCGCGTGGGGGGGGGGGGAGAGAAGAGGGGCCGCCGCCGCCGCACCGCTCCTGGCCCGCGTGGGGGGGGGGAGAGAAGAGGGGCCGCCGCCGCCGCCGCACCGCTCCTGGCCCGCGTGGGGGGGGGGGGGGGGGGGAGGGAGAGGGGATGGACCTGCTGCTGTTGGGCCCCCCTGTCGCCGCTCCGCTGCCGATCCGGCTCCTCCGCTCCGGCTCCTCCGCTCCCGCTCCGGCTCCTCGGCTCCTCCGCTCCGGCTCCTCCGCTCCCGCTCCGGCTCCTCCGCTCCGGCTCCTCGGCTCCTCCGCTCTGGCTCCTCGGCTCCTCCGCTCCGGCTCCTCTGCTCCTCCGCTCCGGCTCCTCGGCTCCTCCGCTCCGGCTCCTCGGCTCCTCCGCTCCGGCTCCTCGGCTCCTCCGCTCCGGTTCCTCGGCTCCTCCGCTCCGGCTCCTCGGCTCCTCCGCTCCGGCTCCTCGGCTCCCGCTCCGGCTCCTCTGCCGGCGCTCCTCCTCCGCCGTCCGGCCTGTCGGGGGGGGGGGGGGGGGGGGGGTTGTTCTTCTTGTCTACCGCTTGCGGGAGCCCCTCTCCCTGCGACCTCCTCGCTCGCCGCCCGGAAGTCCTCTCTCAAGTGGTGAATACCTGACAATCGAGGACCGTTGACGCCAAAGTGGTTCACGCCGCTTTTCACGCCGGCATCAGAACTAGGCTGCGTGATTGGAGAATCCCGGCCATTGTATCCAAAACTGCAACCATTTTGAAAGTTTTTTCCCCCCCGCTATAGAATGCAACCTTTGCCTCAAACCAAAAAAATCAGACAACATTTTGAATGTGTGTTTTAAAAACAAAAATTTTGCATTAAATATTTTCCGTTAACCTGGCGCAGTATGATCAATACAACTGGAAATGGATTTATCACAAAAAAATTAAACATTTTTAATTAGTGTCAATCATTACCTGTGAGTAACCTAATTGTAATTTTGGAAAAAACAGCACAACTTGGAACTTGTAGCATTAAAACCTGTCTGAACCGACTTTAAAATGGAACTCCAGCCTTACTGGTGCCAGTATTACTGATTTTTATTGGGATTTCACCATTTTCAACTGTTTTTTCCTTCTGGGTGAGAATTACTTTTAAATAGTATGCAACACTAACTATTAGCTAAATTGGTGCACAATAGCTAGTTCATTGCAAAGAATGCATTCAAAGCTTTTAAATAATGTCCTTATTTTCCCCTTAATTTCTAGAGCCTCCTCAAAGTCCTGTAATTAGTGGCATCTCAAAATGATAAATAGTTCACCCTGAAAATGTGGCCAGATCTGTGGGTGGGGCTGGTTTCCAACAAGATGATTTTTAAATCAGCGTAGTAGATTGTGGAAATCTGATTTGCGCTGAGCACAATTTCGTTCTTTTCAGTCTGCAATCTTTTTCACGCGTTGCGCTGATTTTGGATGAATTACACCAGAGCAATAGCACAATCGAGTAGAAACTCTACCCTAATATTTCAAGCAAATAGGACCTTGACTGTTACAATCAAAGGATAGTCTCTCCTTATCTTTTACAGGAATAATTTCTCTTATTACATTCAGTTGGTTTCAGTGAAACTGTCTACCTCTGTGCAATGCTATGCTGACTGAAAACATGAAGCCATGCCAGGCAGGCTTCACCGTAAACAACACTGCTTACTCTCTGCTGAAACTGTGTGTTGAAACTGAGCATTTGTTTGTCTGTCATGGATTATTCATTGCATTCTGGTCACACTGTACACAGGCTCAAAACCAAATTCACATGAAGAAAAGCACCACGGACGTTCTTAACAATTGTCTCGCCGACATTCTTTCAGAAATTCAGGTGCAAATTGGAATTTTTGTACCTGATTGCACGATGCGCTGCCTTTCACGCAATTACGAACAAGTTAATTGAATTTTCTTGGCGTAGTCAGGTAGGACAATGTCACTCTGCTCACAAGTAGGGATAAAGTTAATGATTTCAAAAAAAACACTGCACGTCTTGTTGGTTATCTTTGGATAGCAAAGACCCATTTTAAATGTTCTGAATGTCTGATCACTCAAATAGAGTTAAAAGAAATACAGCCTTTTTCTCAAAGAACTTAGGTTTATCTCCCTGCTGCAAAATAGCCTGAGAGCAGCCAGTCTGAAGACAAAAATGATAGGGCGCTGTGGGAGCAAGTAACAATGTGAGAAGTAGTTATCATGATTGAAGGGCCAATTTCAGGTTGAGGATTAGCCCACGAGAAGCATCTTTATTGTTTGACATTTTGAGGAGCTTAGTAAAAGTTTCTAATTAGTCGAAATGTAGTGAGTGCTGTTCCTTTACCTCGTCTGTATTCAATGCACTTATCTCGTCACTCATAGCCTGAGGCAGTGTCTGAGAGTGTTATGTTTCCCGACATAAACTTGTTAATCTGTAAGCAAAATTGTAGAGAAATCCTATAATTGTCCAATGCACTCTATTGCGCTGCTTCCCAAGAATCACCAAGTTTTACTGTGCAACTATAAATGACATCTATTCAAAATATAGCAAAATAAAGGCAATCGGCGCAACATCGAGGGCCGAAGGGCCCGTACTGCGCTGTAATGTTCTATGTATGACTTCAAAATGAGGACTGAACTCCTGTGAGAGCTAAATTGGCTTCACCTGAAGATGACACTCGGGCTCAGATTTTCACTTTTGCGGTATGTGTGTGAAGAGTCGGGAAAATTCCCAGCTCAGCAAACTCATCTGGGAAAAAACAGCCCCGAATAACGGGATCTTTGAATCGGAGTGGGTACATGTTGGAGCCAGGCCTTCTGCCACTGTAAACACTGTGCAGACAGCAATAGAGGCTGCCATGTGACAAGGTGAGCTGTTTAAAAGACCTGCATGGTGCTCTGAGTCTTCACGACAGTTGTAATATAAATAGGGAGGCCCTCTCACCATTACCCCTCCCCCATGTTATTCTTGATGCTCTATCCACACCAACTCATGCCGACCTTCAGTCCCCATGGCCCCGCATTGCTACCATGAAACCTATGTCTCTCACACCACCTGAAGGCTCATGATCGCCCCCATGTCAACTTAGTGTCAACTCATGCTGAGTCATGGCACCATTTCATCTAAATAGTCCCTTAGAGCCACTATGCCAACTCATGACACATGATCGGTGCAGGTTTGGAGGGCCGAAGGGCCTGTTCCTGTCTGTATTGTTCTTTGTTTCTTTGTATGACTCCCCCACTCATCCCCATAGTACGTTATAGCGCCAATGCAAACTTAGTGCCAACTCATAAGAGCATAGAAACTAGGAGCAGAAGTAGGCAATTCAGACTCTCCACCTGCTCTGCCACCCATACAATTATGGCTGATCTCATCTTGGCCTCAATTCCATTTTCCTGCCCGTCCTCCATTTGTAATTAAAAATCTCCTTATTTTACTCAATGTCCCTGCATCCACTGTACTCTGGGGTAATGAATTCCACAGATTCACAACCCTTTGAGAGAAGTAATTTCTCCTTATCTCTGTTTTAAATCTGCTACTCCGTATCTTAAAACCATGACTTCTCACTCTAGATTGCCCCACAAGAGGAAGCAGCCCCTCCATGTCTACATTGTCAGCAGCCTTTATCATCTGATATACCTCAATTAGATGATCTCTCATTCTTCTAAACTCGAGAGAATATATGCCTAAACTGCTCAACGTCTCTTCATCTCTGGAGTAAATCTAGTGAACATCCTCTGAACTGCCACTAATACAGCTACATCCCTCCTCAAATAAGGGGACCAAAACTGTCTACAATACTCCAGTTGCAGTCTCACCCAGCTTTTTCCATTGCAGCAACACTTCTCTACTTTTATACTCTCTTCCTTTAGCTACAAAGACCACAATTCCATTTGCTTTCCTCATTCCTGCTATACCTGCATGCTAGTTTTCTGTATTTCTTGCACAAGGTCACCCAGATACCTCTGCACTGAAGGACTCTGAGGTTTCTCTCCATTTAGATAATAAGTTGTCCTCCCATTTTTCCGACCAAAATGGACAACCTCACACCATGTCAAACTCCACCTGCCAAATTTTGGTCCACTCGTCTAACCTATCTATATCCATTTGTCCATATTTTTATTTCCTCATTGCAACTTACTATCCCAGCTATTTTAGTGTCATTTTCAAATTTGGGTATAGTACCTTTTCTCTGCATCCAAGTCATTAATATATATTGTAATAGTTGTGACCCGAGAACCGAACCCACTAGTAACATCTTGACAGTCAGAAAAATACATATTTATCCCGACTCTCTGCCTTCTGTCAGTTAGCCAGTCTTCTATCCAAGCTAATAAATTACCCCTCATGAGATCTTATTTTGTGGATTAACGTTTTGTGTGGCACCTTATCAAATACCTTCTGAAAGTCCAGAAAAATGCATCTACAGGAGCTCCATTATCCACTTGGCTTGCTGCATCTGCTAGGGACTCCAGCAAATTAGTCAACAATGATTTGCCCTTCATAAAACCATGTTGACTCTGATGGATTGCGTTTTGACTTTCAAAATGTCCTGTTATTACTTCTTGAATATGGATTCTAACAATTTCCCAATGACAGATGTTAAACTAACTGATCTATTATCTCTTACTTTCTGCCTCCTTCCTTTCTGAATGAGGGTGTTACATTAGCATTTTTCCAATCCATTGGAACCTTTCCTTTGTCCAGAAAATTTTGGAATATTGTAACTGATGGATCCACTATCTCTGCTGCCACTGCCTTTAAGATCCTAAGATGCAGGTCATCAGGCCCTGGGAACGTGTCTGCCTTCAATCACGATAGTTTGCATAGTATATTTTCCCTATTGGTGATGATTGTTCTAAATTCTTCCCTTTCTATTTCCGCCGAATTGCCTGTTCCTATTGAGATGGCAAAAGTGTCCTCCCCCCGCCCCCCCCCCCCCCCCCCACTCCACTATTAATTTTAAAGTCCTATCTACAGCCCTCATGCAAACCTGCACCCAGCCACACTTTGCCCTTACTTCCTCCATGCCAACTCACCCAATATTCACCACTGACATACCTCAGGAAGCATGCTGCAATGAAATAAAATTAATTTATGAGTATCAATTACAGACTTCACAATATATAAACACAGTCTCATTGATAAAAGTTCTCCAAGTTCTTAATCTCTTTCAAACAAACATTTGTATTCATAACCCTATGTCATAGATAGCTAATCCATGAATAATCTTTTGGAGCTGTCAATCAAATTGTGAATTTACAGGCCTCCCACTGTAATGATCATAGGCTGTGGAAGCAGTGAAGTATCAATAATCTATAATGATAACCCTTAGTGTTACAATCAACAGCCAGCTATTGAAATTCCAAGCACAACCTTTTTCAATTCAGAAATAAAAGGTTCTTTTATTCAAAATTTAAGCAGTAGGGGATTTAAATGACTTGATAATTCCAGACTTTATTTCCCCTTTATGTACATTCATGTCGACTCTCAAATATTGTAAGTCACAGACTGTGGGAGAAGACCTTGCTCCAGTAAAAACTACTGAGTTCAAATGGGTTTGCTGAGTTTGGCCTTTTTGGCCCTCTACAATGCATGAACCATATCCCATCCACTAAACCCCCAAACCCCCTCACCGCCCCCCCCCCCCCACCCCCCACCCTGCTCCCACTCCATCCCCAGTGAAAATAAGATCTGTTGGAAATGAGACTGTAAAAGATAGGGGCAGATGCAGGCAATTTGACCCATCGAGTCTGCTTCACCATTCAATGAGATCATGGCAGATCTGATATGACCATACTGAACTCCACTTTCCCACATTATTCTCATAACCCTTGATTTCCTTACTAATTAAAAATGTGCCCATTTGAGCCTTGAACATACTTAATGACTCAGCCTGTACACCCCTCTCCGGTAAAGAATTTCACAGATTCACTATCCTCTGTAATGGAGTTTTGCTCGACTTCAGTGGGTGGCGGAACCAGGGACTATGCATATCCGGTGAATGGCCCCCCCAAAACTGCCAGATGAATCTGAGGTATTATAGGCCAAAGAACAAAGAAAAGTGCAGTTCAGGAACAGGCCCTTTGGCCCTCCAAGCCTGTGCCGATCATGCTGCCCGTCTAAACTAAAATCTTCTGCACTTCCAGGGTCTGTATCCCTCTATTCCCATCCTATTCATGTATTTGTCAAGATGCCCGTTAAACGTCATTATCGTCCCTGCTTCCACCACCTCCTCCAGCAGTGAGTTCCAGGCTTGCTTGCTTCGTACACCTCCTCTAAACGTTGCCCCTCGCACCTTAAACCTATGCCCCCTAGTAATTGACCCCTCTACCATGGGAGAAAACCTCCAACTATCTGTTGTTGGCCCAAGATTTCAGTCATATATGTATTAGGCATCACCAATTGTCTTTTCTAATTGTCAGCAAAGAAAACAGATCAATAATTAATTACCTTCAAAATATACCAGGGTTTACAGAACACAAAAGTATATCATGGAGTTCACCTGACCCACAACGTTTAATAGATTTTGGTTATGGGGAGCACAAGGGCCCACTTTATAGGTGTGATGCAATTGAGATCTAAAGTATTTTTAAACATAAACAATGTTTGTTCTATGAGTCCAGTTAACATTTTATAAACACGCAGTAAACATCTTATCAACTATCAACACTGATAATCCCCACAGATACAATACTCTATAAGTAACCCTTAATTACTTTCCTAGCAACATCCGTAAGTCAAATACCCTTTTTTTAAACAAAGACAGAAGGTTTGAATTCTCCACAGAAACAGGTATTACTTTGAAATCATCAAGTGATCTGGACACATTCTTTAGATTGCAGAGAGAGAGATCAATACACCTTCTTGCTTGAATGCAGCTCTCTAACTACCTAAAATGAATGTAAAACACAAAGTCGCTTCCAGCTCAAAACAAAAGTAAAAGACAGAATCACATTCCAGCTCCACCCACACAATGACATCACTGCAGCTATTTGATAAACACCCATTTCTTAAAGGGACCTACACATGACAGAGGGCTGGCAGCTCAGCAGTCTAATCAGCACCACCACTTGCAGTGACCATTGCTCGGGTTCCAGCTGCAGATTGAGGGCCGTGCACCCTTGAAGGCAGGTACGTGGGTTGTGGTTGTGCCAGGACCAAGCAGGTGGGTCCCAGTTAGGGTTGAGGGGCACTGGGCTGGCGGCACTGTTGCCTGTGGTGGTACTGGGGGCAGGGCTCTCCGTATTCCAAAGACTGTCAAACAAAAAGAGGACCACCCATAAGCCCACTGCAAAGCCACCAGGATTTACCGGCTGCTCTTCCCATGCAGCAATGGGTCCTCCTTACACGGGAAATAATGTCCTCTGTGAAAGCAGGAGGTGGTCCCGAGTTTACTAGTAATGTGGATCAATTAGGCTGCTAGCCTAATTACAGGTGGCACGCCTGCACCTTGCCTGCTGCTAACAAAATGATGCCTTTCTCAATTATCACCAATGCATTCAAACATTCTGGCTGTCATCTCTACTTTTTTGCAAGCTCGAACTCTGCTCATCATTTAATCTGTTTTTTCATCTCAATGCACACTTCATAGTTGTCCTTTGTTGGTGTACATGGCTTGTGCTATATCCTGAGAAGTGTTCAGGCAATGTCTCTACTTGAGCCGAGATAAAATGCTTAAATCCTCATTTGTTCATGGGACCTGTGGTGGGCCCTGCTTTCAGTGGTGCAGTTGCTATTGGTGGTGCTGTGTGTATCAATGGACGATGGCTGCCAAGGAAGATGTTGCTTTGGCTGAAAATCTCGACTCTGCGGTACAGGTCATCAGAACTGAATTCCAAGAGTTGCGGGGTATTTTTGATGGAGGCATCTATGAGGGTTTTTACAAAAATGAGAACATTTTCCCTGATGAGGGTCCACTTCTGAGCTGCTGACATCCTGTTGCGTAGCATGTCGTCCACCCTGACGGATTCAGGAGAGGGAGGAGGAGGACCAAGTGGGGTACACTACTAAGACAAGTCCTTGATGCGAGGTGGTGGCAGAATCCCTGAGTGAGTCCGAGAATTAGCCGTCATGTGATGGAGATCGTGATTTGGAAGATGATTTATCATATCAGATTCAATGGAGCATAATTTATCTTATCCTCACGGCCTGAGGTTGCCAATCATTCTGCTTCGTCCTATTCCTGATGGGAATTCACGAGGGATTGGAGATGGTCAAACTGTCCGAGTCATGCCCCCCGGTTGGGGCCTCGGCTATAGACTGCCTGGGTTTTGGGGAGATGTCACAGTGGAAGCCATGAGGCGAGGTTACCCATACCAGGGATTGGGCTTGGAATGCCCTGCCATTAAGAGGTGGGGTCAGGGACCCCCCTAATTGGTAAGCTGGGGTTCGTTAATGCAGGAAATGAGTCCCAGTGCGGCCTCACCGAGGCCCAAAAAAGAAGCAGAAACCCCTTTGAAAACAAGGTCATTCTCAAAACTGCAAATGCCGGAAAAGACCCCGGTAAACATGCCCAAAATGGGACTCTGTTCTTATTCTCTCAAATCGCGCTCAGAGCTTCCTATGCTTAATATCCCATAACAGCCCACATTCTGTGATTCTTTTTACATTGTAAAGGCCTATTGTCTTACTGTCTTCAGGGGTAAAGGTTATTGCTCGTACTTATACTGAGTTTTGCTAAAATGTGTGTCCCATGCACCGGATTTACTTGGTCCAATTTTTTTAACAAAAGGAATTACTTTTCCTGTCCCCGTGGAGATCCAAATGATGCTAAGTTTTGTTGGGATAAAGTAACGGCAGTTTGATTGAAGGCTGTTGAAACAATAGTAGGTGCTGTATTCCTCCACCTCCAGCCTCATGTGCATCCGCCACTTCCTTTGCTCCACTATTGGAAATTATACCATCGGCTGCTGAGGCCTAATGCTCTGGAACACTCTCCTGAAAATGTTTGGCCTCTCCGCCCCTCACTGCTCCTTCGAGACTGCTTAAAAATGGATGACTTGGACCAAGTATGTGGTCAAATGCCCAAGTGCTTTTTGGCTTTGTGTCAAAGCGTGATTGTTAACACTCCTGTGCTGTGGCCAGGATGTTTTATTATATAAAGGGTGATACATCAATGTAAATAGTTGTTGCTAGATTGCGATGTGGCTTTGCCTGTGATATCCATGCCCTGTGAATAAATAAAAAATAAAATCTCTAGCTGTTTTTCGCCATCACTGACATTACCAGGTTTTACTGCAGGGATAAAGACTTCAACTGAGTGAGTAGATTTTTTTAAAACTAAATTTAGAGCATCCAATTAATTTTTTCCAATTAAGGGACAATTTAATGTGGTTAATTCACCTACCCTGCACATCTTTGGGTTGTGGTAAATCCCACGCAAACATGGGGAGAATGTGCAAACACCACACGGACAGTGACCCAGGGCCGGGATCGAACCTGGGACCTTGGCGTTGTGAGTCAGCAGTGCTAACCACTGTGTCACCGCGCTGCCCAGGTTTTTTTCTTAAATGGATAAATGGATAAATGCATATTATTTTTACATAGAATTGGAGGAGTTCCTTGAAGCAAATGTACTTCTTATTGTCATGTGAGAGAACCTTTAAGAAATGGGTGTTCAAGAAATGTACCTTTAAGAAATGAGTGTTTATCAGTGATGTCAGAGTGTGGGTGGAGCTGGGCTGTCTGTCAGCTTTTTACTTTCGTTTTAGGCTGTTTGCTGCATGGGTCTGTTTTAGCTTCGGTTTCAGAGCTGGATAGCTGCAGCCACAGCCAGAAGGTGTATTAGAGTCTCTCTCTCTGTAACCTAAAGAATGTAAATCGATCTTTTGGTGATTTAAAACTAATAACTGCTCACAGTAGTAACTTTAACCTGATGTGCTTCTGCTGAAAGTTTTTTTAAAAAGTCTTCTGGATGTTAAAGGGACAGCTTACGGATTACTTAGTGTTGTATTCTTTGGGGGTTGTATTTGAATTAATGGTTGCTGAGATGTTCACTGTTTTAAAAAGGTTAACTTGAATTCATAGAATAAACATTGTTTTGCTTAAAAAAATACTTTTCCATTTCTGCTGTACCACTACTGTAGAGTGGGCTATGTGCTCTCCATACCACAATCTATTAAAAGTTGTGGGTCAGCCGAACTCCATGATACACTTTGGGGTTCTCTAAACCCGGACCCATAATACTTATATATACTTTCTTCTTAGAGGAGATAATTGGATTGAAAGGGAGGAATTTACAGCAGTTTACAGCTTTATTTAAGACTTTTATCTAAGCCTCATTATTCTTTGATTTTCAACTGTACTTCCTGTCATGATATGCAAACATGGAACCAATGAACACTCAGAATAGGACACAACCAATGGGTAGTCAGGACATTCAGAGTTGGCGTCACCACAAGGGGGCATGACATAAACACTATAAAAGGGATGAGGCACTCACACCCTGCCTCTTTCCACAGACAGACATCTAGAGAGTTAGACAGGGTTGATCAGCAGCATCACGCACCAGCACGTGACTTAGAGCAAGCTGGTACAGTTAGACTGAGTTACTACAGTTAGATTTTTGAGAACTGTGTGAATAGTTCAATAAACACATTGAACTCATTTCAGAGTCTGGAGCATCCTTTAGTTAAGAATGCATCAAGTAGCAGCCTGTATTATCCGAAGCAGCATAACACAACACTTCCATGACATGATACTTTAGTATTATTGGACTCTGACTGGAGTAAATCTCTCAGGTTGGCATGATGAACTCAAGTCTCCATACATGACTGTCAGCTTAAGTGCATAAATTATTGTGCAGCAACCAGCAGTCAACCCAAAAGCTTTCTAAGTGAGACAGTCTGTTTAATGTTTTATTGTTTAATGGATGACTTTAACATGTGTTGTGCATAAAATCTTATCTTTGGAAAACATTGAATTGTGAGTTAATGTAGATTGAGATTGCAGATGCATCACATATTACCATCATGATTGATAATACTTGAGCAAGTCTATATTTGGCTTTATGTGAGGTTTCGCAGTTCTGCTGCACTCTCCTTGGATATGGAACAGATGCGCGTCATTTTGGTTTGACACAATGTAATTGTGAATTGTCAAGCTCACATTCTGCCTGATAAACAAAGATATAGCAAATTTCCAGCACAGAAAGACGCCATTTACCCTGATAGGCCCATTCTGTCACTTTGAAGAGTAGTCGTGCCCTATCCCATGTATCCCAGCAATTTGTTTGTAACTACAAATTCCACAGCCTCAACTAACTGCCCGATTCCCTTTTAAAATTATTAATCAACTTCCATCACCTTTTCAGGAGCAGCGTTCCAGATCCTGACAACCCAGAGTGAAAATTTCTTTTCAGCTTCCCTCTAGATCTTTTGTCAATAATCATCCCTTCCTGAGGCTAAATGCCGGCTCCAATGGAGAATCCGTGGGTGGTTCACGACGGGAAAATTGGCGTGAACCCCTCACCGATTCTGGTGAGGCGCTTACACTGGCACCATGTGAAACACCCATAGATCACGTGGAAAATGGCTGGAGAATCGCCGGGTCCCAGGCCGCGCATGTGCACGGCTGACAAGCTGTACCAGTCGCACCTGCAAACATGGCATGGTCATGCTGGAGCGCACATTCATCCACCCTGACCCCATGGCCATTGGGACCACAGGTGGCCCGCACCATCAGGAACACGGCCCATGGGGACAGAGCATCGCTAATGACATCGGAAGCTATTCTCCTCCGGATCACCGATCCCGATTTCGGCATCAGGCTACGGAGAATTCCTCCCATAAACAGCAACAATGGCTTTTCTCTACCTATTTGACCATTACATCTTGAAAATCTCTATTAAGGCGCACCTTAACCTTTTCTGTTCCAAGGAGAACAAGCGTAACTTTTCCAACCACTTCTCATCCCTGGAATCATAGAATCATATCATAGAATTTACAGTGCAGAAGGAGGCCATTCAGCCCATCGAGTCTGCACCGGCTCTTGGAAAGAGCACCCTACCCAAGGTCAACAACTCCACCCTATCCCCATAACCCAGTAACCCCACCCAACACTAAGGGCAATTTTGGATACTAAGGGCAATTTATCATGGCCAATCCACCTAACCTGCACATCTTTGGACTGTGGGAGGAAACCGGAGCACCCGGAGGAAACCCACGCACACACGGGGAGGATGTGCAGACTCCGCACAGGCAGTGACCCAAGCCGGAATCGAACCTGGGACCCTGGAGCTGTGAAGCGATTGTGCTATCCACAATGCTACCGTGCTGCACTGACTTGCAATAAACAAGCTTCCAGGAGCACTTCCTGTCTTGGGCTAATTGAGATGGTAAGGAATTCATCCTGAGAAATCTGCTCTGTACTAAGACAGAGATTTATGAGATTGGAAGCAGCCCCCACCCCCCGGCAATTCTCCAGGCCCCGATGGGCCGAGTGGCTGCTCGTTTTCGGCCAGTCCCGCCGGTGTGAAATAGGCACGGTCCATCCCGGCGGGACCTGGCTTGGAGGGCGGCTAGCCGAGTCCTCGGGGGTCACCCTCCAAGCCCGAGGAGGGGGAGGGGGCTACGGTGGCCCCCACGGCCTGGCCTGCAATCGGGGCCTACCGATCTGCGGGCGGGCTTGTGCCGTGGGGGCAGTCTTTCCCTCCACGTCGGCCTCTGTAAGGCTCCACCATGGCCGATGCGGAGAAGAAACCCTCTGCGCATGTGCAGGAAACACGCCGGCGGTTTTGCGCATGCACCAGAACACGGCGGTGGTTCTGCACATGCGCCAACTCGCGCCGGCCCACGACGATTCCGCAACGTCCGGGAGCCCCGACGCCGGAGTGGTTCGCGCCGCTCTTGGTGCAGGTGTCGGGCCGTCCTGCCAATTGCGGGAGAATCCCAGCCAAGGACTCCCAAGTCCCTTTGTGCTTCTGAATACCATAGCATTTCCCCATTGAGAAAATACTCTATGCCTCCATTCCTCCTTCCAAAGTGTATAACCTCACATTTTTCCACATTGTATTCTATCTGCTACTACTTTGCCCACTTTCCTCACCTGTTCAAGTCCTTCTGTAGCTCCCCTGCTTCTTCAATACTATCTATCCCTCTACAGATCTTTGTATCATCTGCAAACTTAGCAACAGTGCCTTCAGTTCCTTCTTCCAGCTCGTTAATGTATTTGTGAAACGTTGTATTCCCAGCACAGACACCCTGAGGCACAACACTAGTCACTGGCTGCCCTCCTGAAAAAGACCCCTTTATCTCCACTCTCTGCCTTCTGCCAGTCAGCCAATCCTCTATCCATGCCAGGATCTTACCCTTAACACCATGGGCTGTTATCTTATTTAACAGTCTCCTATGTGGCACCTCATCAAAGGCCTTCTGGAAATCTAAATAAATCACGTCCACTGGTTTTCCTTTGTCTAATTTAATTAAGTTGATTTAGCACAGTGGGCTAAACAGCTGGCTTGAAATGAACACGGCCAGTAGCGCGGGTTCAATTCCAGTACCGGCCTCCCCAAACAGGCACCGGAATGTGGCGACTGGGGGCTTTTCACAGTAATGTCATTGAAGCCTACTTGTGACAATAAGCAATTATTGTTACCTCCTCAAAAGAACTCTAACAGAATTGTCAAACATGACCTCCCCTTGACAAAGCTGTGCTGACTCAGTCCTATTTTACCATGCACTTCCAAGCCCTCTCTGCCTGTCTGGATGGGCACACAGCCAAGGATCACCCTGCAGAGGGTCTTCTCCCAAACACACAGTTGTGTCCTGGCAACTTTTTCTATTATCAAATTGAAGGTCCAATCAAGCGCCCGGAAAACACCTTCTTGTTGAGGCATTGTCCCTGTTATTTTGCTCTGCAGGTGTGTGTGTGTGTGTGTGTCGGGGTGGGGGTGGGGGGGGGGGGGGGGGGGGGGGGGGGAAGCGGAGCGGAGAGTGCTCCTCTGAAGCTGGAAGGCCTTTGATTGGCCCTAGTTTTGAGTCTGTCATCCTTAATTGGACAGGATATCCCTCATTGCTAATTGAAAGTTTGCCCACCTGAAAATTTTAATTGCAATCCCAGATGTCAGAAAGAGCCCGACCCCTCATTCTCACCTCCATGAAGAAAATTGAATCTATTTTTGTATGCCATCTTGTGCCACCACAAAAATATTTTTGACATGCTGTGAATTGGAATATTTGCTGAAGACTATTCTTGTGGTGATTAAGTGACCATCCATAATGTAGCTAAATCAACGCATTTATTTCTCAAGGGTTTGGAATTCTGGAACCTTTTTCTTTCTGCAGCCTTTTGTAGCATGCATACAGGAACTTCGTAATTGGTAAATGGGTAGGTTTACATTGGTAGTTTCCTCAAGGTATTCCATTTTCTTTTGCATTTGTTCCCAGATCTTGTGTTCCTGCTGATGATGCTAACCTTCATGCTGATCCAACCATGCAGTCAATTCCTAATGCCTGTTGCTCTACAACTCACTTCAGATTGCGTTGTATAAATACTCCTTTCCCAGTATTTTTATTTGTTCATGGGATGTAGCTCTTTCTTAATTTTAAATGTTATATTTTTTAAAATCTCGAACAAAAAAACCCCAGAAGCAATGGAATTCCACGCTTGCAATATTTTATTTTCAATGGCAGAGAGATTAACTTGCAATAATTAACATTCATCAGATTGTTGAAAGTATCCTTAGACTTTAAATGACTTTCTGTGGCGAGTTTAGTTTGGATACATTGGGGAAGTACATCAACTTCAAAGCCAATTTGTGAAATTCATTGAGCGATCCGCTGTTTTTGCAAATTGAATAGTAGAGTGGCAGAAAACAGACAACAACATTTGGATTTCCACATTTAATTGTGCGTATCTACCTTTCACTTGAATTTGCTGTACCATTTGCGCATAAATAATAGCGAGCATTATTCGCCTGACCAATATATTGACATTCAATTGGCCCAATATAAATTGTCCAGGAACAGAAGGCATAGAAATGTGTGCAATTCAGGTAACAGTGTTGGCCTGATAGAGTGGGATAAAGTCTGTGCTGCTTAGATGGGGCTTTATTCTTGAGATTCTGTTGGCCTTCATGGATTTGGTTACACATGTAAGGGCAGCACGGTAGCATGGTGGTTAGCATAAATGCTTCACAGCTCCAGGGTCCCAGGTTAGGTTCCCGGCTGGGTCACTGTCTGTGCGGAGTCTGCACGTCCTCCCCGTGTGTGCGTGGGTTTCCTCCGGGTGCTACGGTTTCCTCCCACAGTCCAAAGATGTGCGGGTTAGGTGGATTGGCCATGCTAAATTGCCCGTAGTGTCCTAAAAAGTAAGGTTGGGGGGGGGGGGGGTTGTTGGGTTACGGGTATAGGGTGGATACGTGGGTTTGAGTAGGGTGATCATTGCTCGGCACAACATCGAGGGCCGAAGGGCCTGTTCTGTGCTGTACTGTTCTATGTTCTATGTTGGTTTTGAGGAATTTGTTCCCAAATTCATTTCAATCTTTTGTTCTTTGCTGACCTGGATTTTAATCCTTTGCTTCTTTTGACTTTGTGTGCATCCTGTAAATGGTGAGGTGATTGCAAAGTACAGTATGGAGATATTTATGGGTATCTTGGGAACTAAGAAAGAGTAGTTCTCGAGGGATTGAATCCCACCAAAGTTTGTAAAGTGTAAACTGGAGGCTGCGCTTAACTTAGGAGGAAATGAGAGAATTATTCCCTTTAATTGCTGAAAAGATATGAGTGTGGACTCTAGTTTTAGTGTGGCATTTTTCATTTCTTATCAGGGTACCCACCTTTTGGCATTACTGGAGTCCTGTCATCCATGAGGCATACAACAAACCCATATTTAGTCATTGTGATTGGTGGATGGGCAATAAATAGTTAACTATACCTGTTGGGGAAATCCAAATAGCAGACGTGCAGTGAGGTTATTCAACCTTCACAACTGGTTGACTTTTCCGCCAGTTCAATCTGACAATAAGGATCCATCTGTCCATGTTGTTGACCTTTGTTTAGCAAATGCATTCCTTCAATTTTATTCTGCAGTATAAAAGTAAATTTCCTAACAGATCATTTTCCACATACTATATTGGGAAACTTTTATAATTTAAAATACAGAAGTAGAAAGCAGTTTTGAAATCCCTTTTGAATGCACTTGTTATATTCTAACACTCATACCAAAGAGGTTAAGTAAAAGGCACTCTTTTTGAGTTAAAGTAATTAAGTTACTGAGCTCCCTATAAAACTAATTTAGGACAGATTTGTTGTTCAGAATGCGCAAATTAATTCAGCAGAAGTAATTTCTTTTCAGCTGTATTTATTTGCTCTTAATACTAGACTTGTTGCAATCCATAGGGCTTTTATCCTTTTATGTGCAAAAAAAAATAATTATGCCCATTGAGGCTGTCAAAAAGTGCAGGCAGGTTGTAATAAAATGTCTTTGGGTACGGAGTAGCTCACAGGTTGTCAAGGGATTTTCATCACAGTGTAATGAATCAGTAACATGACTAGTTATTGAGGAGTGAGTGGGAAATGCAGGAGTTATCTACTCATATTGTTCTCATATTATACAACATAGCTAGAGATGGGTCAGATGATTCTCTCCTCCTGTCCTTGCAACCCTTTTCCTTCATCCACCAATTCAATCTAATCATGAATGCTGACATACTTTTTGCCTTAACCATTAACCCAGCAACTGATTCCACAGCCTTATTAATTTCTGTGCGAATAGATTTCTCCTAACATTGTTCCAAATCTCTGACATTTAATCTTGTCTCCATTACTCCTCATTCCTAACCCTCTACTTGCATCAACCCTGTGCCATCCTTTCAGAATTTGAACATTCTTCTCAAGTCGTTCTGTAAATTGTCGCAAAAAATAAGGAGATTCAATTTTTTGCAAATCTTCGTATTTGCATTTTCTCACACCAGGTAGCATCTTAGAGAATCGGCAATGAATCTCTTAAAACCCACAATATCTTTGGTGCAGTGTGAAGTTCACAAATGCACAAAGTATTCTAACAGAGGCTTCAATAAGGCTTTAGATATGTTTATCGGCACCTCTTTATTTTGTGTTCTATATCTCTTGAGTTAAAGCCCTAGTTCTATTCGATTTTTCTGCAGTCTTATCAACATGAGACCTGCCTATCAGAATCTGTATTCCCAAATTCCACTATTCTTCCACAAATAAAATTAAGTTAATATGTCTTTAAAGTGCCTACGGAGTGAAAACAACAAAGATTTGAACAGCCTTGGTTTTTCCCATCTGATTTGGGTTCCTGGTAAATGCTTATTTTATACTTTCCATCCATTAACAATGGCAAAACAATCTAGCCTTCAATACCTTGAATTTCTTCTCAAGCTTCATACTTTGTTGCATTTTTTTTCTCTGCTTCTGAGTTACTTTGGTTAGGTCTGGAATTTAGCCAGTCTTCAATTAGGAAGAAGATGCTTGGCACATGCTAATGTTCACCGTATTTCCTTTTGAGAAGCTACCTTGTTTTTAACGGTTAACTTGGACCCATTTTGTGATTAGTCTAACTTCCTGTTGTCATCTTGCATTTTCTAATATTTAATTTTTTATCATCCAATCGCATTGTGTAAACTGGAATATTTGCATCCTAAGGCGGAAGCTTGTGGAGGCAATGGGGCTCTCAGCTGCTGGCTAGAGAGCTGGTGGGAGCCCCAAGTCACCTCTTTTTGAGAAGGCCCACTGCATCTTGTTCCACTCAGACACTTGACAGTCATGCGATGGGCCTCCCAGGACTGGAAATTCACTGCCGAGAGCTGGCAAATTAGAGGCAGTACCACCTTGAAGGTGGTGGCTGCTGTCTGTATGACACCCAAAGCCTAGAATCATCACTGAATCCCAGACCAGAGGTGAGTGGGCAGGGGGAGGAAGTGCGGGGGGGGGGGGGGGGGGGGGGGGGTCCAGTTATGGGGTCAGCAGCAAAGACAATGAGGTGACTCTCAGTGGTCCAATTCTTCCCATTTCTAGATCCTTTGATTAGGCACTGAGTACCTTTGATCAAGCGACTCCCCTTGGGAACCCATGAGCAACCCTGACAGGGTTTGTTTGTCGTGCTCGCTGGAGTCCTCTGCCCTCTGCTGGTTAACATCAGCGACAGCAGGATAAGACTCTGAAGTGAGCATTAATTGCCCAATTAGGGGCCTCGATTGACGGTGGGACAGGTAGCCACCCATGGTCCCCACATGCCACCCTCCCACCTGATTAAGTATCCGCTATCACTGAACTCACCATGACGGAGGGCACAAGATTCCACCCTATCTTTCAAAAAACATTGCCATTATTTTAGAAAGTGGGTCCAAAATGGGTCCAAGTTAACCGTTAAAAACAAGATAGCTTCTCAAAAGGAATATGGTGAACATTAGTATGTGCCATAGAAAGTTCTGATTTTGATCATTTTTTTCTTCTTTTTCCATAGGGATATATTTCATTTATGCATCCTTAGACTGAAAGATAAATCTTTTATTTCTTTTTGTTTAAATTTTCAAGATGCATTTTACATCTATTTCTCCCCAGGGAGCTTTTGTAGTACTGAAACTGGTTCTTCTAACATAATGTATATCCATATTGTTATTTTTGGTCTTAACCTTAAACACACTGTCATATCCAACTCTGCAATGACCCACTTTCAGGTTACTAGTCAGTTCTGAGCTGCTAAATATAAATCTTAATTTGGTATCTACCTAATTCTTTGGATCACAAATTCTGTGAAATAAATCACTCCTTGACTAATTTGCGATTAAATTGTTTGTGCTTGAACTCTTTGTGGCCTTAGACTGTTCTTATTAACGCCAGAATGCTCTAATCCCCCATGATTGTTAATTCTTGTTGTCTTATGCTAGTTCATTACTTGCTTGCTAACTAAAATAGCTGTTACTATTAATTATTACATTACCCCAGTTATCGTCACTAATATCCTTCCATATTGCTTCAGCTAACTTCTCCTTATGCCGGAGAGTATTTTCTGTCCATTGGTGTTCTGTCCGTTTCAATACATCGGATTTTACTACTCTCCCTCTAACTCTTTTCATCGAAGCTTCCAGCATTGAAGCACTGCTTTCAGGCATGTTAATTCATGTGTCGACTTACACTGGTAGCATGCGCTCCAGTTTAAGTCAATTATTCCTCAAGCTTCTTGCATTAACATAACAAACCTTTCATTTTCTCCCTCAGAAAATGATTATCTCAATTTGAATCTTTTATCCTCAATATTAGCGCATGACTTTAAATTGTTTTCTCTCTCCTTCATTTGTGCTTCTATTGACTTTGTAAACATGTCTGTATAGGGGGTGTGATTTAGCTCACTTGGCTAGACAGCTGGTTCGTGATGCAGAGCAAGGCCAGCAACGTGTGTTCAATTCGGTTCAGGTTATTCAGTTTTCTCAATTTTCCCCTCGCCTGAGGTGTGGTGATCCTCAGGTTAAATCACCACCAGTCAGCTCTCCCCCTCAAAGGGGAGCAGCCTATGATCATCTGAAATGATGACTTCATCTTACCTTAAACATGTCTGTGTAAAAAAATTAGCCATTTCTGACAGAGACACGTGACATTCCCCCCTCTCCTCACTGGATAGCTTTAGTACAAAAAATAGGTGATGGGGCTTTCAGCCCAGCACAAAATGCAGGGTTAGCATGACTTAAAACGAGCCAGCACTTTTAAATAGGAGGTACACACTGGCTTGACTAGGTGCTGTACCTGGCTGGCAAGACATTCTGAGCAGGGAAAGGACTGAGAAATGTAACAAGGCAGAGGCCACATTCCATGGTTCTCAGATGTAGCACAGTTAGCCTAGGTGCTGTCATAATATACATCCATGTATATGAT
Organism: Scyliorhinus canicula; assembly: GCF_902713615.1. Classification (NCBI taxonomy): domain Eukaryota; kingdom Metazoa; phylum Chordata; class Chondrichthyes; order Carcharhiniformes; family Scyliorhinidae; genus Scyliorhinus; species Scyliorhinus canicula. The sequence continues at coordinate 160,664,829 of NC_052151.1, read as the reverse complement.
GGAGTGCAGACTGGCAGTGATTGACAAACAGGATGACCAGTGAGCACACAGAACACAGCAGCCAATCACCAGACAGGACACGACCACTATAAAGCCAGAGTGCACCAGTTTTCCCACTCTCTCGGGATCCAGCCTCTGAGACAGTCAGAGCTCGTGAGCATTAGCCAGTGCAAACACCATGTGGTAGTCAGTTAGTCTGGTCAGGCTAGCCTCAGGTCTCCAGTCAAGTCAGCATAGTGTCAACCCACAGTTAAGCATGTATTATAGTTAGATGTTAAATAAAATCGTGTTGCATCTCATCAAGTGTTGGAAGCCTGTCTCTCTCTATACTGCATCAAACGCAGTCTACATAGACCCAGCTTACCCAACACATCAGGTGTGAGAAGTTCTGTATCCACAGAGTGTCACAAGGCCCGCCAGATGCACATACAAAATGCAAAGGGAGCACGGTCAATGTCAGCAGTGCAGCCATGCGTATCAGGGTGCAGTACAGCAAGTAACCTAATGACCTCACATGAGTGGTGGAGGTCAGTGAACACATCTTCAAAAGCTCTATGGGTGTCACAGTGGTTAGCACTGCTACCTCACAGTGCCAGGGGCCCAGGTCCAATTCCGGTCATCGTCTGTGTGAAGTTTGTATGTTCTCCCCGTGTCTGTATGGGTTTCCTTTGGATGCTCCGGTTTCCTCCCACAGTCCACAGATGTGTGGCTTAGATGGATTGGATTTGATAAATTGACCCTTAATGTTCAGATTGTGCATTTCAGGTTATGGGGTTACGGGGATAGTGCGGGGTGGACGGGTGACTGGACATGGGTAGAGTGCTCTTTTGAAGGGTGCAGACACGATGCAACAAATTATCTCATTCTGCACTTGGGGTTCAATGACTCTATGTGCTATAGAGTACAACACTAGCCACACACATTGCTCAACTCACCACACCCCCAGCCATCACCGACAACAATCCGTCCCAATCTCAGCAACTACCTCACATCTGCTTCACATTTCCCTAAAACACTTAGCACTGCTGCAAGCTTCACACCCACATCTCCATCTTGCACACACTGGAAGCTATTCAACCATGATAGGCGCATCGTCCAAAAACTTGGCACCACATTCACTAGCACACTTCCTTCGCTCTTGCATGACAAGTTGCCACATAACTACAAGTAGCAGGGTCAACCATTAGGGTATGGGTCCATTTCATATTGAAAGAGATGGTGTCCCCATGCTTAATCATCCTGTCCACGTTACAGCTCTTCCTGATTTACAAGCTGAAAATAGTTTAATTATGCACCTCTTGATTCAGCTCCTGGCCTCACCACAACCCTACCCCATGTAGCTTTCTCGTTTCAGATACTCAAGGACTTTAACCTAGTCATACAGTAATGAAGGAGTAAGAAGTGGAACAGGAAGAAGAGGAACATTATCAGTCACAGCCTCACACTCAATTCACCAGCTCAGATACTGACACTGCATGTAATATAGAGAGTTGCTTTGAAGAAGTACCAGTCACTGGATATGTTTTGCCTGCAGCCATAGCAGGGGCATCTCACCAAAGGATGAGATTGCACACGTTCTCTTCTCCAGAGAACTCAAATAAGGACTTCAGTGGGGGAGGTATACAGATGAACGCTGATGGGTATGTGCAATGAAAAGCATGGTTCATTGGGAAGCTCACAAGAAAGTTTCCATGAGCTGTCAAGGAGCATGAAGGAGTCTGATACTGGGCCTTGTTCATCCCCAGAGCTTGGAGTCACTCATTTTCGATTTGGGAATGACGGACAACTCCATGGCACTTGTAAATTGGACCATGATGCAACATCTGATGGCCAATGTCTCAGCTTCCATTGCCCTGAAAAACAGGAGCCACCTAACAGCTGAATGCTGCAGTGAAAGCTCAGACTAAAGTCATACGATCTCAGTCTGCTGCCATGACGACTGGAGCTCCCAGTGCTTACAGGGTCACACAGCAGTCCGGCAATCTGTTCTTCCGTAGATTGCGAGAATTACTGATGTACCAGCTCATGAAGTGGCAGTGTCTCTGGAGCACAATGTTTGCAGTCCTCTCTTATGTTTAAGAAGGGTAGCAAGGATAATCCAGAGAAATTACTGGAGCGGATTCTTTGAGACAGGATCTACTCCCATTTGGAAGCAAGTGGTTGTATTAGCGAGAGGCAGCACAGTTTTGTGAAGGGGAGGTAGTGTCTCACTAACTTAGTGGGCAGCACGGTAGCATGGTGGTTAGCACAATTGCTTCACACATCCAGGGTCCCAGGATCGATTCACGGCTTGGTTCACTGTCTGCGGAGTCTGCACGTTCTCCCCGTGTGTGCATGGGTTTCCTCCGGGTGCTCCGGTTTCCTCCCACAGTCCAAAGATGTGCAGGTTAGGTGGATTAGTCATGCTAAATTGCCCATAGTGTCCAAAATTACCCTTGGTGCTGGGTCAGGTTACTGGCTTATGGGGATAGGGTGGAGGTGTGGGCTTGGGTAGGGTGCTCTTTCAAAGTGCCGGTGCAGAATCGATGGGCTGAATGGCCTCCTTCTGCACTGTAAATTCTATGACTAACTTGACAGAGTTTTTCGAGGAGGTCACAAAGATGATTAATGCAGGTAGGGCAGTGGATGTTGTCTATATGGACTTCAGTAAGGCCTTAGGCAAGGTCCCTCATGGCAGACTGGTACAAAAGGTGAAGTCACACAGGATCAGAGGTGAGCTGGCAAGATGGATACAGAACTGGCTAGATCATAGAAGGCAGAGGGTAGCAATGGAAGGGTGCTTTTCAGATTGGAGGGCTGTGACTAGTGGTGTTCCGCAGGGATCAGTACTGGAACCTTTGCTGTTCGGATATAAATAATTTGGAGGAAAATGTAACTGGTCTGATTTGTAAGTTTGCGGACGACACAAAGGTTGGTGGAATTGCGGATAGCGATGAGGACTGTCAGAGGATAGAGCAGGATTTAGATTGTTTGGAGACTTGGGCGGAGAGATGGCAGATGGAGTTTAATCCGGACAAATGTGAGGTAATGCATCTTGGAAGGTCTAATACAGGTAGGGAATATACAGTGAATGGTAGAACCCTCAAGAGTATTGACAGTCAGAGATATCTTGGTGTACAGGTCCATAGGTCACTGAAAGGAGCAACACAAGTGGAGAAGGTAGTCAAGAAGGCATACGGCATGGTTGCCTTCATTGGCCGGGGCATTGAGTATAAAAATTGGCAAGTTATGTTGCAGCTGTATAGAACCTTAGTTAGGCCACACTTGGAGGAGAGTGTTCAATTCTGGTCGTTACATCACCAAAAGGATGTCAAGGCTGTAGAGAGGGTGCAGAAGAGATTTACCAGGATGTTGCCTGGTATGGAGGGCATTAGCTATGAGGAGCGGTTGAATAAACTCAGTTTATTCTCACTGGAACGACGGAGGTTGAGGGGCGACCTGACAGAGGTCTACAAAACTATGAGGGGCACAGACAGAGTGGATAGTCAGAGACTTTTTCCCAGGGTAGAGGGGTCAATTACTAGGGGGCATAGGTTTAAGGTGCGAGGGGCAAGCTTTAGAGTAGATGTATGAGGCAAGTTTTTGACACAGAGGGTAGTGGGTGCCTGGAACCCGCTGCTGGAGGAGCTGGTGGAAGCAGGGACGATAGTGACATTTAAGGGGCATCTTGACAAATACATGAATAGGATGGGAATAGAGGGGTACGGACCCTGGAAGTGTAGAAGAATTTAGTTTAGCCGGGCAGCATGGTCGGCGCAGGCTTGGAGGGCCAAAGGGCGAGTTCCTGTGCTGTACTTTTCTTTGTTTTTTGTATGAGGACAGAATGTGTGCTTTTGCCACTGCCATTCTGCCACTGCTATTGGTGTTGCCTATCAGCTAGCCAGCCAAGACAACCGCCCATGTGAAGGTGGCCTTCTGCCCAGAAGCTATTTCAGGTTTTTAAGTAGCCACTCGTACCCTACCAATGGTAGGACATCATCCACCAAATGGGGAAATATCATGAAAGACTCGTGACCTTAATTCCTGTCGGCCTGAGCTCGTGTACCTGGAACCCCACCCCTTGCCCACACTTACCGTCTGCTCCCACTGAAACACCTGCACTGCCCCCACCCCAGCTCTGCCACTACTCTACACCGGGAGGCGCTGTTGAGTGACCTCCCAGCTTTGATGAGCCCGCAGGTCTTGGAGGCAGGCTTTTCACTATTAAAGGGACAAATGATGGGATGTACTGTCGGTCCTCCAGGTCATGGCAGTGGAGGGGTTGTCCCTGGATCTCTGGCCCATGGACAGGGCCACTGCCACCTGCATTGAATGCAAGTTAAGGAATGCACAAGACTGATTAGTTGATCTTTGAATTTGTCTTATTCGGTTTTCAGATCTGAGCCTCAGTGGCAAAGCCAACATTTGTTGTCCATCCCCAACTACCCTTGTGAGAGTGGTGGTGAGTAACCTTGAACTGCAGATGCCCATGTGGTGTCGGTGTACCCACAGTGCTGTTAGGGAAGTCATTTCGGAATATTACCCAGTAACCCTGAAGGAATGGCAATGCAGTTCAGAGCTAGGACAGTGTGTGACTTGGAGGGTAACTTGCAGGTGATGGAGTTTGCATGCATTTACTGCACTTTGTCTTTCTAGATGGTATAAATCGCGGGTTTGGAAGGTGCAGTTGGAAGGAGCCATGGTGAGATCCTGCATTGCATCCTGTAGATCAGTGCTTCTCAAAGTGTGGTACGCGTACCGGCGCCGGTACGCGAGCCATCGTCTGCCGGTACTTGGAGTGTTTCCAGAAAAGAAAGAGACAGTAAGCCTGGATTGGCTTGTTTCGCTCACCGGTCCCTGGCACATTGAAAAAAAAAACTGCCGGTATGCCACATCAGATAGATGCACTGCTGTAGATGATTCAAACTGCTGCCAATGTGTACCAGTGATGAAGGGAGTGGATGTTGAAGATGGTGAATGGGGTGCTAATTAGGCTGGCTGTTCTTTTGTCCTGGATGGTGTCACGTGTCTCGAATGTTGTTGGAGCTACATCATCCAGGCAAGTGGAGAGCATTCCATCATACTCCTGACTTGTACCTTGTAGATGGCGAACAGACTTTGGGGAATCAGGAGGTGAGTTACTCACTGCAGAATACCCAACCTCTGACCTGCTCTGGTAGCCACCCTATTTATAGGACTGGTCCAGTTATTCAGCCATGTAGCATTTTGTAGTAAATTTGATTTGGAATGTTTCGTCGTGCCTTTTGTTTTTGCATTGTGGCCCGGATGACACTTTGATAGTCAGTGCCAAAGGTAAGTTGTGGAACTGTTGCTGAACGGGGAATTGGGTTTGAATTCTCTGGTATTGCAGCTGTCTGAGTTGCTTTCTCACAGCACAGCCAGAATGAAAACATATTGGTTACCTTGTCTCTCCTTCACCCTTCCTCCTCCTCCTCTTCCTCCCCAGCCAGTCAATTTGAAACTGGTGCAGGAAGGTTCTCATGATGTTTAATGCCAGAGGCTGCAGATTTTGACATGTGCTCTGTTGAGTATTGCAGGGATCCTCCAGTAAGGTCCAGGCAAATACATTTTAATTTAAGCACCCCAATGGTCAGGTCTATGTAATGTTATATGGCAGCACAGCTTTTATGCCCAGTTATGCAAGTTGTGCATCAGTGTTATGTTGTTGATGGTAGTCCTTGTCACTTGGCTGCCACCCTGTAGATTGTTGGGGTGCAGCTTACTCAGTGGACTGGTAGAGAACAAAGGCATGTTGACTGTTACCCAGCATTAGCCTGCATGGTGTGTTGTGTCCAGCCACATACCAGTTGGACCTTGAGGGCTTTGAATCCTTTTCTGGTATGTATCAGATTGGCATGCAATCCCCATGAAGCTACATGCGTGCAGTATGTAGTACGCAACGCCATGGGGAATCCTGCAATCCCCATGAAGCTACATGCGTGCAGTATGTAGTACACAGCGCCATGGGGAATCCTGCAATCCCCATGAAGCTACATGCGTGCAGTATGTAGTACACAGCGCCATGGGGAATCCTGCAATCCCCATGAAGCTACATGCGTGCAGTATGTAGTACACAGCGCCATGGGGAATCCTGCAATCCCCATGAAGCTACATGGTGCAGTATGTAGTACACAGCGCCATGGGGAATCCTGCAATCCCCATGAAGCTACATGCGTGCAGTGTGTAGTACACAGCGCCATGGGGAATCCTGCAATCCCCATGAAGCTACATGCGTGCAGTGTGTAGTACACAGCGCCATGGGGAATCCTGCAATCCCCATGAAGCTACATGCGTGCAGTATGTAGTACACAGCGCCATGGGGAATCCTGCAATCCCCATGAAGCTGCATGGTGCAGTATGTAGTACACAGCGCCATGGGGAATCCTGCAATCCCCATGAAGCTACATGGTGCAGTGTGTAGTACACAGCGCCATGGGGAATCCTGCAATCTCCATGAAGCTACATGCGTGCAGTGTGTAGTACACAGCGCCATGGGGAATCCTGCAATCCCCATGAAGCTACATGCGTGCAGTATGTAGTACACAGCGCCATGGGGAATCCTGCAATCCCCATGAAGCTACATGCGTGCAGTATGTAGTACACAGCGCCATGGGGAATCCTGCAATCCCCATGAAGCTACATGCGTGCAGTATGTAGTACACAGCGCCATGGGGAATCCTGCAATCCCCATGAAGCTACATGCGTGCAGTATGTAGTACACAGCGCCATGGGGAATCCTGCAATCCCCATGAAGCTACATGCGTGCAGTATGTAGTACACAGCGCCATGGGGAATCCTGCAATCCCCATGAAGCTACATGCGTGCAGTATGTAGTACACAGCGCCATGGGGAATCCTGCAATCCCCATGAAGCTACATGCGTGCAGTATGTAGTACACAGCGCCATGGGGAATCCTGCAATCCCCATGAAGCTACATGTGTGCAGTATGTAGTACACAGCGCCGTGGGGAATCCTGCAATCCCCATGAAGCTACATGCGTGCAATATGTAGTACACAGCGCCATGGGGAATCCTGCAATCCCCATGAAGCTACATGCGTGCAGTATGTAGTACACAGCGCCATGGGGAATCCTGAAATCTCCATGAAGCTACATGGTGCAGTATGTAGTACACAGCGCCATGGGGAATCCTGCAATCCCCATGAAGCTACATGCGTGCAGTATGTAGTACACAGCGCCATGGGGAATCCTGCAATCTCCATGAAGCTACATGTGTGCAGTATGTAGTACACAGCACCATGGGGAATCCTGCAATCCCCATGAAGCTGCATGCTCACTATGACAGTAGAGAAAGAAATGTATTCAGTTCTCTTGTAATACACAGCCTCAGTGACTTCTGTTATGCAGCACTGGATGGCTAGCGGTGAAATATTGCAACAGTTGCCTCCTCCAGTATGGATGGAGCCAGAGTTATAAACGTTCATGCCCACAGTCACTGTTACAACTACTGGCAATGCCATCCTTTATGCTGTAAGAAGTCTTACAACACCAGGTTAAAGTCCAACAGGTTTGTTTCAAACACGAGCTTTCGGAGCACGGCTCCTTCTTCAGGTGAATGAACAGTTTATGCTGTTAATTATGGCAAGAGTAGATGGCAAATTTCAACGATTACTTCCTTCATGAAGTGGAGATATCGCACACATTTGTTTCTCATTGAGATTGAATTGGAGAGTTGCTCCGTGAACATGCTCAGCAGATATGGCCCACTGCTCCCTCTACCTCCATCCACCTCCTTCTACCTCCTTCCCTTCTAGAAGCTTGTGCTGATGCATGCCATCCCTGTTCAGTTTCCAAATTGTTATTAGCCCAAGTGCAAAGCATCCTGCTGTTCCAATGTTCTGCGAAGAATCTTTGAAGCTTTCAGCACATGTAATGCCCAGTAAACATTAGGCAACTTTAAATAACCACAGAAATCCACCAAAAATCTCTGGAAACTCAGCAACCAGCCTGAAATTAATTAATGGTGCCTTTACGTAGCACTGGTGAGCTGGTGGGGAAATCTTTCCTGCTGCTGAATACAAGTCCATCTCTAATATTAAGAGACAGCACGAGCTGGAGCATGGAACTCCAAAACGATCGCTCTGATTAGCTTTCTCTTCCATGCTGACTCGCTTGCCAAATAAATGTCTGGTACAAACACACCAGAAATGTATGTGCGCAGCATGGATGTCCTTTTGCACTTATCACCCAGAGCGCTGGAAATTAGGCACAATGGAATTCTAAATAGGAATATGTGAACAAGGAGCAGGAGTTTGCCATTCAGCCCCGCAAGCCTGCTCTGCCATTTAGCAAGATCAAGGCTGACTTGATAGTAACCTCGAATCTGCATTGTGCCTACCCCTGATAACCTAACACTCCTTTGCTTCCCATTAATCTATCCACCTGTGTCTTAAAAATGTTGGAAGACTCTGCTTCCAGCACCTTTTCAGGAAAAGAGTTCCAAAGACTCACGCCCCTCTGAGAGAAAACGTTTTGCCTGATCTCCATTTTAAATGGGCGAACCTTTATTTTTAAAAACTGACCCCTAGTTCTGGAACCTCCTACAAGAGGAAGCATCCTCTCCACATTTACCAGTCAAGACCCCTCAGGATCTTATATCTTTCAACCAAGTCAGTGCTCACTCTCCTAAACAAACCTCTACAATCTCTCCTCCATAAGGCAGTTTCCCATTCCAGGTAATAGTCTAGTGAGCCTCCTCTGAACTGCTTTCAATGCATTTACATCCTTTCTTCAATAAGGTGACAAATACTGCACACAGTACTCCAAATGTGGTCTCACTTGTGCTCTGCATAACTGAATCATAACCTTTTGTATTCATTCTGCTTTTGTCAGAGCATGTGTCCTTGATTTTGGTATGCAGTCTGTATCAGTATTCCAGTGTCACGATCAGGATCAGGAGCTGCAATTTGATTGTGATTTTTAATTGCTAACTAACCTGGATCTTTAAAAGATTTACTCAGGTACTCCCTGTCACAAAACACTGCAATAATTCCTGAGATTAATCAGTTTCATGGGTTTTTGATGAGGAGAATGTGCATATTGCAGGTCCTTGTATATTTGTAGCTTTAAGGTAGAAAAAAAGACCACCCTGTTCTTCTCGTTCTTGCATTTTAATGCGTTTGGTGCTTTGAAGTCCTGTGGCTAGCTTTTGATGAATTAGCCCCAAAGGTTCATTTAAATAAATACAGAGAGATGGAAATGGTCCCTATTCATTCGATCGTTAGGGAAGCCTGTCATGTCTGTCAATATGATGGGCTTGTGCACTATTGTGGAAGGTGGGTCTCCTTTCATCTTTGATCCCACTGATTCCAGATTTGCACTACCGGAGCATGTTGATACCCTGAATGTGGAATACGGAGGAAATTGCTGACATCAGTGCTGAAGTTAAATGGGCAGTTGTGGCGATTGTTCATTTAAGGACAACAGAGCAAAGGAAGAGTCACCTGGCCTGGGTGACCAATCGGGACTCAGCATGGGAATCACCCCAGGGGATAGTAGTTCTCTGAGAAGCATTCCAGAACTAGCTGCAGACATGCTGCTGCTCTTGGAGATCCTTGTAAATAAATCATTTGTTGTTCTCTAATGAAGTCTCTAAAAATGCATCAATATAGTAGTAATGAAGCAAGCATCTATTTTACACCTCACGTGATTTTGCTTTCCTGTTGACTTCTGCCAAAAGCTGAAGTTTACCCCTGAGGTGGCTGAGTAAAATGTTTCCTTTTGCACAACAGTAACTGACTGATTTCTAAAACATGCTGCTCCCCAAGTGAAATTTGACCGCAGGTACTGAGCATTGGCAAAACCAGTGACACCTATTTCAGGCATTAAAAAAATGAGTCTGTACAATGCCATTTAACAAGAAATTAATTCATACATTTTAATTCAATGCATGGATCAGATATGACTTTGTATGGAGATATTGCATGATTTATAATAGGACAATTTTAAGGATTGTTAATATGACAAAGAAAGGGTTTGAACATCAACACTAGAGAAACCATTGTGCACCAAGGTCATCATTTTGAGAAAGTAATTTTTTGCTACTGTAGATTTTCAATCAAAAGTAAGAATGCTATTATCTCTGCTAAACATGAAAAAGAGATTTTCTTCATTGCAATCAATAACTTCTAGTTAAAATAGAAGTAATAGACATTTGAGTGTTAAAAGGCATATACGATCTACAGTCCAATTTGGTTTTAATTAAGAACCAAGAACATTTCTTTAACAATTGTTATCAATTCTGTGCCATTGCAGGAAAATGAAACACAGAAACTAAATTCTGATAAGTGCACTCAGGGAGATAAAGTGATATAAACAACAATTCTGGGATCTGCTGCATATACAGACTGGCAAGTTGAAATCTTGCTTTGCTGTTGACCTTCAGTCCTGATCTTGCCACGGTATCTGGAGTTGGCGGATTGTCATCTATTTTAAGTATTTCTATTGGATGTTCACTCCAGCATGGATATAGTGAGGGATCTTGCTAAATCAGGAAGGATGATAGAGCGAGGTTGGAGGTGTAAGGCGGAAGGTCAGAAGCAGGAGAGATCGATATTCTGTATGTTGGGGGAGGTCAGAGAAGATTGGTGTTGGTGATCAATGGCAGGAGATTGTTCATTGTGGGGTGTTGAGGAGATGGGAATCGTTGATTTGTGAGGGTGATTTGGGGCGTGGTTAGTGTTGGGGTTCCCGTGTGGCAAGAGGTAATGGAGGTTGAGGGGGTTATAGATTTGCTTGTTGGACCCCAGGGGAACACTTTTACACTTCCTGGCCTGCAAGCAGTGCTGTAAATACATTTACATAATGGATCTAGCCCTTCTTGTCTCCTTTTATCTGTCATATTTTGCCAGGCACAGGAGCCCCACTCAACAAGGGTTTGAACTGAGGTAATTGAAGTAATTTGATATTAAGCCTGAGATTAAGATGAGCATTAACAGCATTGAAGAAAACAAATGTAGTTTTAAACATTAACAGCTCTAAAAATAGACAAGTGTGGACATGAGCTTTACGCAGGTGAAGGAGACACATCCTGAGTCAGTGAGACACATCCAGAGTGGGAATTGGAACTTGGTAATTTGGTGCAGTGAGGTAATTCGGTGAAGAGTGGGAGAAGGTGCTTTTTCCCTTCTGTTTTGTTCTCTTTCTTCTGGCCTGTAACTGTTAATCTGCAGAGAGAGAACCAGAGAGCATCCTGGGAAGGTGAATGATTTTTATTGCCTTTTCAAATTGTGGGGGGGTGGGGGGGGGGGGGGGGGAACTAAGTCACATCACAGTAAAGCTGTGACCTGATTGGCTGGTTGGGAATCTATTACATTTGAAAAAAAAATTGCAAAAAAATTAATTGTTTAACTAGATAGTGGAGTAACTAAACCTGAGGGCAGAGATTAGTATTTAGCATTTAATTTTACAGTAAAAATCATCAAGCGTCAGGGCCATAAAGTTAATTGTAACTGAATCTAACAATAATTCAAGTGTTTATTTTAAATTAATTAGTGCTTAAATGTCACTCAGCGGGGTGCAGTGCTCCAACTGTGAGATGCGGTAGATCTGTGACACTTCCAGCGTTCCGGTCGACTACATCTGCAGCACATGTAACCAATGGCAGCTCCTCACAGATCGCATGGTTCGGTTGGAGCAGCAATTAGATGCAGTTAGGAGCATGCAGGTGGCGGAAAGCATCATAGATAAAAGTTATAGAGATGCGGTCACTGTTATAGAGATGTTATGCTCCTGGTTAGGGAGAATATCACAGCTGTACTACGGGAGGACACCTCAGAGAGCAGCGAGGCTATATGGGTAGAGATCAGGAATAAGAAGGGTGCAGTCACAATGTTGGGGGTTTACTGCAGGCCACCCAACAGCAAGTGGGAGATAGAGGAGCAAATAGGTCAACAGATTTTGGAAAGAGGTAAAAGCAACAGGGTTGCTGTGATGGGAGACTTTAACTTCCCCAATATTGACTGGGACTCACTTAGAGCTAGGGGCTTAGACGGGGCAGAGTTTGTAAGAAGCATCCAGGAGAGCTTCTTAAAACAATATGTAGACAGTCCAACTAGGGAAGGGACTATACTGGACCTGGTATTGGGGAATGAGCCCGGCCAGGTGGTAGAAGTTTAGGTAGGGGAGCATTTTGGGAACAGTGACCACAATTCAGACAGTTTTAAATTGCTGGTGGACAAGGATAAGAGTGGTCATAGGGTGAATGTGCTAAATTGGGGGAAGGCTAATTATAACAATATTAGGCGGGAACTGAAGAACATAGATTGGGGGAGGATGTTTGAGGGTAAATCAACATCTGACATGTGGGAGGCTTTCAAATGTCAGTTGAAAGGAATTCAGGACCGGCAATTTCCTGTGCGGGAAAAAAGGATAAATACGGCAAATTTCAGGAACCTTGGATAACGAGAGATATTGTAGGCCTCGTCAAAAAGGAAAAGGAGGCATTTGTCAGGACTAGAAGGCTGGGAACAGACGAAGCCTGTGGAAAATAAGGAAACTAGGAAGGAACTTAAGGAAGGAACTTAAGCAAGGAGTCAGGAGGGCTAAAAGGGGTCATGAAAAGTCATTGGTAAATAGGGTTAAGGAAAATCCCAAGGCTTTTTACACATACATAAAAAGCAAGACAGTAGGCAAGGAAAGGGTTGGCCCACTGAAGGACAGGCGAGGGAATCTATGTATGGAGCCAAAGGAAATGGACAAGGTATAAATGAATACTTTGCATCAGTATTCACCAAAGAGAAGGAATTGGTGGATGTTGAGTCTGGAGAAGAGTGTGTAGATAGCCTGGGTCACATTGAGATCCAAAAAGACGAGGTATTGGGCATCTTGAAAAATATTAAGGTAGATAAGTCCCCAGGGCCTGATGGGATCTACCCCAGAATACTGAAGGAGGCTAGAGAGGAAATTGCTGAGGCCTTGACAAAAATCTTTGGATCCTCACTGCCTTCAGGTGATGTCCCGGAGGACTGGAGAATAGCCAATGCTGTTCCTTTGTTTAAGAAGGGTAGCAAGGGGGGCAGCACGGTGGCCTAGTGGTTAGCACAACCGCCTCACGGCGCTGAGGTCCCAGGTTCGATCCCGGCTCTGGGTCACTGTCCGTGTGGAGTTTGCACATTCTCCCCGTGTCTACGTGGGTTTCGCCCCCACAACCCAAAAATGTGCAGAGTAGGTGGATTGGCCACGCTAAATTTCCCCATAATAGAAAAAATAATTGGGTAATCTAAATTTTAAAAAAAAAAACTTTCAAAAAAAAAGAAGGGTAGCAAGGATAATACAGGGAACTACAGACTGGTGAGCCTTACGTCAGTGGTTGGGAAATTACTGGAGAGAATTCTTCGAGACAGGATCTGCTCCCATTTGGAAGCAAATGGACGTATTAGCGAGGGACAGCATGGTTTTGTGAAGGGGAGGTCGTGTCTCACTAACTTAATAGAGTTTTTCGAGGAGGTCACAAAGATGATTGATGCAGGTAGGGCAGTGGATGTTGTCGATATGGACTTCAGTAAGGCCTTTGACAAGGTCCCTCAAGGCAGACTGGTACAAAAGGTGAAGTCACACAGGATCAGGGGTGAGCTGGCAAGGTGGATACAGAACTGGCTAGGTCATAGAAGGCAGAGAGTAGCAATGGAAGGGTGCTTTTCTGATTGGAGGCTGAGACTAGTGAGGGTGTTCTGCAGGGATCAGTGCTGGGACCTTTGCTATTTGTTGTATGTATAAATTATTTGGAGGAAAATGTAACTGGTCTGATTAGTAAGTTCGCAACAAGGGTTGGTGGAATTACGGATAGCGATGAGGACTGTCAGAGGATAGAGCAGGATTTAGATCATTTGGAGACTTGGGCGGAGAGATGGCAGATGGAGTTTAATCCGGACAAATGTGAGGTAATGCATTTTGGAAGGTCTAATACAGGTAGGGAATATACAATGAATGGTAGAACCCTCAAGACTATTGATAGTCAGAGATCTCGGTGTACAGGTCCACAGGTTACTGAAAGGGGCAACACAGGTGGAAAAGGTAGTCAAGAAGGCATATGGCATGCTTTCCTTCATTGGCTGGGCATTGAGTGTAGTGAATGTGATTCACACTATATATAGTTGCCAATATCACTCCCTGTATCTATGTTCGTTATCTACCCATTGTAAGATCAATGCTGTATATAGTTGCCAATATGGCTCTGTGTATATATGTTCACTACCCACCATTGTAAGTGCAGTTGCACTATCCGACCACCAGGGGGAGTTGCTCTGGGAGCACGCAAGAGTTTGGACTGGGCTCCTCCCTTGGCTCCGCCCAGGACTCCTCCCCCTGGGACCGATGTATAAAGATCAGTGCCTTAGAGCCAGCCTGCAGTTCATCTGAAGTTCCACGACGAATAGGCTGGCTCTGTTGTAAGTGTATTAAAGCCTCTGTTCAGATCCAACTACACGTGTTTGCTGAATTGATGGTTCCATCAATTTAATACACTTAAGAAGCTGCCGAAGTAAAGCATGGAATCCGCTCTAAAACCAGGACGTCTAGAACTCGATCCGCAGGATGCAGAGGCGAAAGAAACCTTCTGCCACTGGCTGAAATGTTTTAAGGCCTACCTGGCCGAAATCAGCACCGCTGAAACTACGGAGGAACAAAAGCTCAGCCTACTGCACGCGAGGGTAAGCCACAGAATTTCTACACAATTAAATCCAGCCGGTTCCTACACCGCAGCGCCTGCGATTTTGGACAAAATGTATATTAGGCCCATGAACGAGGTCTTTGCCCGCCATGTGTTCACGACTCGCCGACAGCGGTCTACTGAAACTTTAGCTGAATTTGGACACAAGTTGAACAATCTCTCAAATGACGGTAATTACCAGGCTGTAACCGCGGCCGAACATAGGGAGCTTGCTGTGCGGGACGTTTTTGTAGCGGGCCTTCGATCTAACTATGTACGCCAAGACAATTAGAAAATGGGGCCCAGGGCTAAGAGACTACCATAGAAGCTGCTATCACAATGGAAGTTTCCTTCCGCAGCCTCAACTCGTTTCCCGCGGACCCCGCTAACCCCGTATAGGCCCCCGACCTGAGGACCCCCCAAGCCTGTGCCGCAAGGCCCCCCAGCTATCGCGCTGCCACAGCCGGTCGCCCTACTGTCCCAGTCATCTACTCAAGCTATCCAGCTGCTCCAGAAAATTACTCAGCTCCCCCAGCCAGCTACTCAGCTCGCCAAATCAGTTATTCAACTGCTCCAGCCTGCCACTATTCAGCTCCCCAAACCAGTTATTCAAATGCTCCAGCCTGCCACTATTCAGCTCCCCAAACCAGTTATTCAACTGCTCCAGCCTGCCACTTCTGTGGACAAAGCCAGCACCCGCGGCAGCATTGCTCAGCCCGATCCGCGACCTGCAGCAGATGCGGGAAGAAAGGCCACGATGCTAGAGTGTGCCTCGGCAGAAGGGCGCCAGCCCTCAACACTCCAACAGTCCAAAAACATCGCCCCCAGCACCAGCAGGCCTGCGGGGCCCGAAACGCTGCAGGCTACGCTCAGGCTCCGCCCCCTCCCGCCACGTGCGATCCATGGGGGCCGCCATCTTGGACGCCATCTTCATCACCACCCTCCACGTGCAATCCACGGGCCCTAGCTGCATCCCCAGACTCAAACAGCTCATCGGAGGAGTATGACCTCCCCGGGCACCCACCACGCGGCCCGCAACTCAACGCGGTCACCTTCGACCAATCTCGCCCCAAGCATCTGAGAAATTCGATGACGGAGGTCCAGATCAACGGGTACAACACGTCGTGCCTCTTCGACTCCAGGAGCACAGAGAGCTTCATACACCCAGAGCTGGTAAGACGCTGTTCTCTGCCTATTTATCACATCAACCAAACTATCGCCCTCGCTTCGGGCTCCCATTCCATCCAAATCCAAGGCCGCACTACAGCAACGCTAACGATTCGAGGCGCTAGCTATTCCAAACTTAAACTGTATGTCTTGCCCGACCTCTGCACGCCACTCCTTTTAGGCTTGGATTTCCAATGTAATCTCAAGAGTCTCACCCTCAGCTTCGGCGGGCCCCTGCCCCCACTCACTATCTGCAGCCTCGCCACGCTGCGCATCGCCCCCCCCCTCCTCTCTTCGCCAACCTCACCCCGGATTGCAAACCGGTAGCCACCCGCAGCAGACGGTACAGCCTGCAGGATAGGGTATTTATCAGAACGGAGGTCCGAAGGCTGCTCAGTGAGGGGATCATAGAGGCCAGTAACAGTCCCTGGAGAACTCAGGTGGTGGTCGTCAAGACCGGGGAAAAATTCCGCATGGTCGTCGATTATAGCCAGACCATCAATCGCTTTACGCTCCTAGACACGTATCCCCTCCCCACAATTGCAGACATGGTAAACCAGATCGCCCAATACCGGGTATTTTCCACGGTGGATCTGAAGTCTGCATACCACCAGCTCCCAATCCGCCCGGAGGACCGCCACTACATGGCGTTCGAGGCCGATGGCCGCCTCTTCCATTTCCTCCGGGTTCCCTTCGGCGTCACTAACGGGGTTTTGGTGTTCCAACGAGCAATGGACCGAATGGTAGACCAGTACGGGCTGCGGGCCACGTTTCCGTATCTGGATAATGTTACCATCTGCGGCCATGACCAGCAGGACCACGATGCCAACCTCCACCGTTTTCTCCAGACGGCCCAAAAATGAAACCTTACATATAACAAGGAGAAATGCGTGTTCCGCACAAACAGACTAGCCATCCTCGGCTACGTCGTGGAGAATGGAGTCCTGGGCCCAGACCCGGACCTCTTAGAACTCCCCCTCCCCCATGGCCCCAAGGCCCTCAAACGGTGCTTGGGGCTCTTTTCGTACTACACCCAGTGGGTCCCCCAATGTGCGGACAAAGCCCGCCCACTCTTCAAGGCCACACTATTTCCCCTGTCTGCTGAGGCGCGCCAAGCCTTCAGCTGCATCAGGGACAACATCGCCAAAGCAGCCATGCGGGTGGTGGATGAATCCACTCCCTTTCAGGTTGAGAGCGACGCCTCAGAGGTAGCGCTAGCAGCTACTTTAAACCAAGCAGAAAGGCCCGTTGCATTTTTCTCCCGTACCCTATCCGCTTCAGAGCTCCGACACCCCTCAGTCGAGAAGGAAGCACAAGCCATCGTGGAGGCTGTCCGACACTGGAGGCACTACCTCGCAGGTAGGAGGTTCGCCCTCATTACCGACCAATGGTCGGTCGCCTTTATGTTCGACAACTCGCAAAGGGGCAAAATTAAAAATGACAAAATTCTTCGGTGGAGGATTGAATTCTCCACCTACAATTACGATATCAAATATCGACTGGGGAAGCTCAACGAGCCCTCGGATGCCCTATCCCGCGGGACATGCGCCAGCGCGCAAATCAGCCGCCTAAAATCCATCCACGATGACCTCTGCTGCCCAGGGGTCACCCGGCTCGTCCACTACATCAGAGCCCGAAACCTGCCTTTCTCCAACGAGGAGGTAAAAGCGGTCACCAGGGACTGCCCGATCTGTGCGGAGTGCAAACCGCACTTCTATAGACCAGACAGGGCCCACCTGGTCAAGGCGTCTAGGCCCTTTGAACGCCTTGCGATCGATTACAAAGGGCCATTCCCCTCCACTAACAAAAACATTTACTTCCTTAACATTATTGACGAGTTCTCCCGATTCCCCTTCGCCATCAATGCCCCGATATGACCTCCCACACAGTCATTAGGGCCCTGCATAGTGTCTTCACCCTGTTCGGTTTCCCCAGCTACGTGCACAGCGACCGGGGTTCGTCCTTTATGAGCAACGGGCTGCGTCAGTACCTGCTCGATAAGGGTATCGCCTCAAGCAGGACTACCAGCTATAACCCCAGGGGGAACGGACAGGTGGAGAGAGAGAACGCGACGGTCTGGAAGACCGTCCTACTGACCCTCAGGTCCAAGTTTCCCAATGGCAGGAAGTCCTCCCTGATGCGCTCCACACAATTAGATCCCTCCTGTGTAGACCTACCAACCAAACCCCCCACGAGCGGCTCTTCATTTTTTCCAGGGGCACTACCACAGGGGTCTCACTTCCGGCGTGGCTGAGGACGCCAGGCCCGGTTCTCCTCAGGGAGCATGTCAGGGCGCACAAAACCGACCCCATTGTTGAAAAGGTCAACCTGCTTCATTCCAACCCACAGTACGCATTTGTTGAGTTCCCGGACGGTCGCCAGGACACAGTATCCCTCCTGGACCTGGCACCCGCTGGATCCAGCCCCCCATCTACCCCCACCAAGGAACTCCTTTCCCCGTTCCCTATGCGGCCGCCCCCTTGCGGCCCTGATTCTGCGAGCTCACCCCACCAGTCCCGAGCGCCAGCACCAGCCCGCCCCCCGCGCCCCCAGTCTCCATTCGACCAGGAGGTGTATGAGGCTCGGACAAGACTCGCCCTGGAGCCGGCAACCATACCCCAGACCTCGACGCCAGCCCAGCCACCGCAAGAGGCTGCAACCCCGGTGCTCCGCAGTTCAAAACAGACGTTTCGTCCACCGGACAGACTGACTCTTTGAGCCATCACCCCCACCGGACTTGATTTTTTTAACAGGCGGTGAATGTGATTCACACTATATATAGTTGCCAATATCACTCCATGTATATATGTTCGTTATCTACCCGTTGTAAGATCAATGCTGTATATAGTTGCCAATATGACTCCGTGTATATATGTTCACTATCCACCATTGTAAGTGCAGTTGCACTATCCGACCACCAGGGGGAGTAGCTCTGGGAGTACGCAAGAGTTTTTACTGGGCTCCTCCCTTGGCTCTGCCCAGGACTCCTCCCCCTGGGACCGTGGTATAAAGATCAGTGCCTTCGAGCCAGCCTGCAGTTCATCTGAAGTTCAACGACGAATAGGCTGGCTCTGTTGTGAGTGTATTAAATCCTCTGTTCAGATCCAACTATACGTGTTCGCTGAATTGATGGTTCCCTCATTGAGTATAAAAATTGGCAAGTCATGTTGCAGCTGTTTAGAACCTTAGTTAGGCCACACTTGGAGTATAGTGTTCAATTCTGGTCGCCACACTACCAGAAGGATGTGGAGGCTTTAGAGAGGGTGCAGAAGAGATTTACCAGAATGTTGCCCTGTATGGAGGGCATTAGCTATAAGAAGAGGTTGCATAAACTCGGTTTGTTCTCAATGGAACGAAGGAGGTTGAGGGGCGACCTGATAGAGGTCTACAAAATTATAAGGGGCACAGGCAGAGTAGATAGTCAGAGGCTTTTCCCCAGGGTAGAGGGGTCAATTACTAGGGGGCATAGCTTTAAGGTGCGAGGGGCAAGGTTTAGAGGAGATGTACGAGGCAAGTTTTTTTTACACAGAGGGTGCCTGGAACTCGCTGTCGGAGGAGGTGGTGGAAGCAGGGACGATAGTGACATTTAAGGGGCATCTTGACAAATAAATGAATAGGATGGGAATAGAGGGATACGGAACCTGGAAGTGTAGAAGATTTTATTTTAGACGGGCAGCATGGTCGGCACAGGCTTGGAGGGCCGAAGAGCCAGTTCCTGTGCTGTACTTTTCTTTGTTCTTTGAGAGCTCTGTCTGAGCATGATGCAAAACTTAGCCAATACTAGGCGTGATGGGATCCTTGGCCAAAGAGGCAGATTAGCTACATTATAACAACAGCTTTCACAGACATTCATTGCTGAACAGGACACAGAAAAGTTAAGGGGAAACTGAAGGCCATACAAAAGTGAGATAATGGGAACATTTGCTAATAGAATTGTATGTTAGTTAAGAAATTAATGAGAAACATCATAATGAAAAATAGGAAGATAAAAATTAGAAATATGTGCTGCAAACCTTGTAGCTTTGAGAGAGGCACCATGGCAATCTGTGGTTCTCTCTCTGCAGCATATGTTTGAATAAAGACTTGGGGCTGGTTTCTTCCACGCCGCTCATTGCAAGAACTCCACGGGCGAGATGCCGATAATGGAAAAATCCATTGACTTTGGGCAGGATTCTCTGGCCACTGGGCAACTGTGGCCGGAGAATCCCGCCCTTTGTTTATTGCCACTCACAGACTCGAGGCTTCCTGATCTTTTACTGCAACGGGTTAAAGATTGAGACCCTGGTGGTCACATGATGTAAGTGTGGGAATAGCAGCATTTCCATGGCCTCTTGCACTACTCATCCCTTAACCTCTCATTCATCTCACTTACACATTAGCCCATACTCCACCTAATCTGGGAGTGAATAATCAATAATATATCCCCTGAGGATTTCTGGCTAAGCATTGGTGACAAAATGCTGAGGAATCTGGAGAAAATCTTTGCCAAAAGTGAGCAGTTGGGAGCAACTGGGTGGAGCCGACTCCTTAATGTCGCAACTTGATCCTGGAATGGCCTCTAGATTCAGCTCTCTCAAAGTCATTACAGCGAATATTATTAAAGTCACTGATGACAAACTCGGCTTAGTGGCACAGAAAATCAGTGCTTGTGAGGTTGAATTGCAGATGAAACGGAGGAGAGATTCCTTACTATCAAAAATGTAACTTCCTGAGTTGAAGCCCGCTAGAGGGTAAGCTCCATGTTAAATTCTTTGAGAGCTGGATACTAATTCTTGCTTAAGCTGGATACTAACGCTGGGTGTATTAAGTTAGAAAGGACACATCGTATTCTGTGTTTGATGCCGTGGGGAAATCGTCATCCTCGGCCCGTAATTATTAATTTTCAGAACTTCAGAGATCATCAAAGAGTATTGGAAATGGTGAGGTGTAAGGGGGCCTTGCTCTATAGGGAATGAAGCTCTATTTCTTCCAAGATCTCTTGGCGGCGATGCAACAGAAGCACAGTGGCTTTGATGAAGTTAGAAAACCACTCGAGGCTGTTGGAGTGAATGATGTCCTGCTTTATCCTGTTACATGGAGGGTGATATTTGACAATTCTGTCATAACATTCGACAATCTGGTTAATGCCTTGACTTCTGTGAGTAACAATCTGCAGTTCACTGTAAGCTCTGGACCCTATCCCTTGTCATTAGAATTCCAGACTGATCAGATGTTGTTTTTGTATCATACAACAGGGATGTGTTGGTAATTGAGCACTATAATGAATGTTTTACCCTTAATAATAATCTTTACTAGTGTCACAGGTAGAATTACTTTAACACTTCAATGAAGTTATTATGAAAACCCCCTCATCGCCACACTCCAGCGGGTACACTGAGGGAGAATTCAGAATGTTCAATTGACCTAACAAGCATGTCTTTTGGGATTTGAGAGGAAACCAGAGCACACGGAGGAAACCCATGCAGACACGGGGAGAGCATCAGGGACTTGCATTTGTTTTAAATGAAAAATACCCCTCAGCATGCGCATTCTAGTGAAGGAGTGTGCTTTGCAAGTGGTATGGTACCAGGACTGTGTGAATAATATATGTATTTTCTTCTACTTATCCAGATGTTTATGATGGTGGGTGGGGTTAGAATGAGGAAAGGGTATCCGTTTTCTTTCTCATTGTGGCATATCATATCTCCTCCTTTTCGAGGGGAACATCAGATCCTCACATACAATGAGAAATATCCCCTGAGAAAGGTTTTGCTAATTTTGTTCACTTTTTATTTTGGGATTAAAGAAATGTTTTCTGGTTCCTGCAAAGGTACGGACAGGTCTCATATCTGAGAAGGCATTATAATGTATCTCTGGAATTATTGGAGTTGGAGGAGGTATGTTTTAGTGCATGCCCGAATTGGGCATGAAAATCTTATCCTAAAATTTCTTTGGCTGAATGATCAATGGCAGTAGCTGCTTTGAAAATTTATTTCTGGAATGTGTGGGTAGTAGTACATAATCGTATTTGGAGCAAATTATTTTGTTTTTCTTTAAAGAAGAGAAAGTTGATACAGCCTTGTTGCAAGAATCTCATTTAGACGACAAGGAACATCTAAGTTAAAGAGCGACTGGGCAGGACAGATGTGTTTTGCCTTGTTCTCGATCAGTACTCGGGGGTGTTGCAGTGTTAGTCAATAGGAACGTGCCTTTAAGAATAGAGGAATGTGTGAAGGATACGGGGGGTACGTATATGATTGTTAAGGGACTTTTCTATGGGGAAATAGACTCATTAGTGAATGTATACTATGAACCCAACTATTCCCATGATTTTGTTACTGAAGTCTTCATGGACCACTGAATTGGCAATTCCTTGAGAGGTGGTGACTTCAACTGTCATCTTAACCCTTTGGGGGACAAACTCCCAGTAACCAGAAATCTACCCAACAGGCAAGGGCTCTAGGGTAGGTTTGTGAGGAGGCGGGTAGTTGGATGTGTGAAGAACACTGCATCCTAAGGATGAAGAGTTCACTTTCTTTTCAGCTGCCCATCAATATGGGCTGGTTTAGCTCACTCGGCTAAATCGCTGGCTTTTAAAGCAGACCAAGCAGGCCAGCAGCACGGTTCGATTCCCGTACCAGCCTCCCCGGACAGGCGCCGGAATGTGGCGACTAGGGGCTTTTCACAGTAACTTCATTGAAGCCTACTCGTGACAATAAGCGATTTTCATTTTCATTTTTTTCATATTGTCTTGTTCGACAATAACTCACTAATGAGTATGATTGTCCACCTAAGAAACACCTTGCTACTGGTCATGAGTTCTGTGGGTCCTTGCATGGCTGATGAGCCTGATCCTAGACCCACACCTTTGAGTGCACACTTTGTTGGTGTTTCCAGGAGATGGAATTGGTCCTTGGACTCAAGATCATTGGTATTCCTTCCTCAGACTCCTATTCATGGCCCCTCTTGCTGTTGGATGTCTTTATTAATGGTCTCCTTTCAATCAGGTGGTTCCTCCAATAAGCATTCTTCTGAGCAAGGATCTCCCAGACTTGACATGTAGAATGCATTCCTTGAGGTAAGCCTTCACGGGTGTCTTTGAAGCACTTGCTTTGTCCTCCTCATGCTTGGGAGCCTCCCTTGAGCTGGGCAAAGATTTGCTTTGGCAGTCAGATCTCTGACATCCTAAGCATACGGCCAGCCCATCGGGTTTGGTTTCAGATCATCATGGCCTCAGTGTTGGTGCTCTTGTCTCCTTCAAGGACACTGATGTTTCTGCGCCTGTCGTACAGCTGATGCAGAGAATACATCTTGGACAGCTTTGATGGGACCTCTCCAGGGCCTTGAGGTGGCATCTGTACTTAGTCCAAGTTTCTGAGCTATGTAGAAGAGTTGGGAGGACTACTGAGTACATGATGCAGATATTCTTGTTTCCAGGCCTCAAGATATTACATTTTCTAGCATTTGTGATGAATTCAAGAAATTGGTATATATATGTTGTATTAAGTTACATGAAGCTGGTGCAGTAATGGTTTTAAAATCCTGGGTTGGGGTGTGTATGTATCTGCTGCATCAACAGATTTTTTAAAAATCCTGGTTTAAAAGAAAGACAGACACAGTGGCAGCAGAAGGTATAATTAAGATGTCATCATTGTGCGATCACCCTTCTTTCAAAACTTGTATATGTTTACAAGGAGAGGCTCAATGGATTTTTTATTATGATTTCTGGAGGTTCCCTGGGGAGTAGATAATTAGAGACATTTAAACTTAAGGTCATGGGAATTCAGTGGAATGGGGATTATGTAATTAATAGGAGCCGACTCTGGGGTCTTCTTATGGAAGCTGTGAGCTGGTGTAAATCAGTTTTTGCAGGACACTGTCAGAGATTCAGCATAAATTTGACAAGGTCGATCTCTCTCCAAGGAGTCTCTCACAAGACCTCTATCCAAAAATTGGCAAGTATCCTGTGTTTGCTTACACTATTTAAAAGTGTTTTTTGATCTGTGATGGATTTTG
The DNA here is from genome assembly GCF_902713615.1 of Scyliorhinus canicula. Classification (NCBI taxonomy): domain Eukaryota; kingdom Metazoa; phylum Chordata; class Chondrichthyes; order Carcharhiniformes; family Scyliorhinidae; genus Scyliorhinus; species Scyliorhinus canicula. Next base: position 160,641,001 of record NC_052151.1, on the reverse strand, counting down.
CTTACTTGAAGATGAAGAAGATATCAGTTATGTAAGGGTTCTCCCCTGTTTGTTTCCTGTTTATTCCCTTATTTCCCTTTCATTTATTTGTTTTGCTATTACCATTTTGATTCATGGATGAGTAATGGACTGACAGCTTGAATGCAGCCTGCATCTTTAAGGCAAAGCAGCTTGCAGGTGGCCTGTGCCTTTAAATTCAAGTAGGATTACGGAAACTGGTGACATCATTGATGACTCACTTTGATTGACTTGGCTGATGACCAATGAGTTGGCTCAAATGTTTGTGCTCTGCCCAGTGGTCAGTAATGACTGGTTCTGGTCCCACTGACATGTTTCTTGCAGTCACAAGGCTGGTTTTCTAGTTTCACTTTGGTTCTGAAGCCCGGATGGAGGGGTTTTAACTCCCTCTCTAAAACAGCTGTTGAATTCTCTCGAGAAATCCAGTGTAAGAGCTCTCTCACTCTCCAAACTAGGGCGATGTGAAGCAAGAGGCCTCCCCTGAAAATGTTATAAGATATACTGCTGGGCTGCAAAGAAGATCATGACATGCTGTGACTTGAAACCAAACTCATACTGTGAAGAGAGTGAATTGAAGAATTCATCATTTGAAGCAAGGGTTCTATCCTTTTGACACAAAGCCTTATTTTCTTTTACCCTTTTCGTCTGTGTTTGTCTGTCTTGTGTGTGTAGGTAGAATGTGGGACAGTTTCAGGAAGATCAGGGGCGGGATTCTCCCAGCCCTGGGTCGGGCCGGAGAATCCCCGCGACCGAGCCACGTCGCCCCGACGCCGGCATGCGATTCTCCACAGAGCAGAGAATCAGCGCCATTGGCGCCGGCGTGGTTGGCGCGGCGGCGGTCGCGGGACGCTCTACACGGCCGGCCTGCTGATTCTCCGGCCCAGATGGACCGAGCGGCCGTGAAAAACAAAAACGAGTCCCGCCGGCGCCATCCACACCTGCTCGCAGCCGGCGGGAACTCTGCGTGCAAGGGTCTGGTGGTGGCCTGTGGTGGGGGGCCTCCGATGCGGCTTGGCCGGCGATCGGGGCCCACTGATCGGCAGGCTGGCCTCTCTGTTCCCCGGCCTCTTTTCCTACGCGCCGGCCTCTGTACTCCTGAGTAATGTGTCGGGGCCGGCATGTTGAAGGAGGCCGCATTGGGGCCGGCGTGTTGAAGGAGGCCACTGCGTATGCGCGGATCCCGTGGCGCACACTTGGTGCCGGGATCGGCAGCTGGAGTTGCGCAAACCAATCCCGCACCGTGCTGGCCCACTGTAGGGGCGAGAATTACTCCTGGCAGCAGCCCGTTCACGCCGTCGTACAACGCGACGGCGTTTACGATGGCGTAGACACTCTTCCGCGGGGTGGGAGAATCCCGCCCCAGGTGTTAAAGGACATTTAACCAATTGGGTTTACTCCATATTTCATAATTGTTTTAGTTATAAATAAAGAATAATTGTGTTTAAACTTACAAACCTGGTGACTATAATTAATGGGAAGATAAGAGCCAAAGATTTTGGGTTGTTTATTAAGAATTATTGGTGAATTCACTTGTGTTGTGACCCCGGGGCAATTGGGGTTGGATTTGACCGTATAGTTGTCCAGGGTGGGGTAACAGTGAGAAGTTAAAGTGCTTCCTTTTACCATTGTGCATGATTTAACTGGTAATTGTGAGCTAAACGTCTGTAATGTTAAGGTGGTATAATACTGTGTTAATAATAAAGTTTGTTTCAATATACCATATCACTGTTTTTGTGTGGAATCACTTCTAAGTGAAGTATCCTTTCCTCACAGTCTGGTATCCTAACAAATGTTGGGGCCTGGTCTGGGATTATAATAGATTGAACACAAAGGAGAATTAAGGAGCAGAGTAAACGCACCCAATATTCTATCCATTAATTGAAGGAGACAAAATAAACTTCCGTACAGGTGTACACTCCACTCAACCCAAACACGCCCGGGAAGCTGACATTTTCAATGCAGAAAATGTGCTGTTAAAAGTGAAACATGACTGCAAAGTGATTTGCACTTCGCATTGATCAACCTGTGTAGTCTAATTCCAAAGTTTGTGGCTGACCCAGCCCTGGACTTGAACTCCATTCCACTTCTTACTGTAGTGTTTGCTGTGAACCTCAATCACTTCACACTGATGGTATAGTTGCACTATAATGGCATCCTGAGATTCCAAAACACAATATTTGTACAACTATGACCTTTTACTTATAATAACAATCTTTATTGTCACAAGTAGGCATACATTAACACTGCGATGAAGTTACTGTGAAAAGCCCATGGTCGCCACACTCCGGCGCCTGTTCGGGTACACAGAGGGAGAATTCAGAAAGTCCAAATTACCTAGCAGGACATCTTTCGGGGCTTGTGGGAGGAAACCGGAGCACCCGGAGGAAAACCATGCAGACACTGGGAGAACGTGCAGACTCTGCACAGACAGTGACCCAACCCGGAATCAAACCTGGCGCTGTGAAACACTAGTGCTAACCACTGTGCTCCCGTGCTGCCGACAAGTTATCACAAGTGTCAAACAATAAATGTAGTCACCATTAGTAAAGTTTCTTGGATAGCAGCAAATAATTCTTATTTGGGTTTATTTAAATGGGTTTTACAGTGATTATATTAGCAAAATTAGGGCAGCACGGTAGCATGGTGGTTAGCATAAATGCTTCACAGCTCCAGGGACCCAGGTTCGATTCCCGGCTGGGTCACTGTGCGGAGTCTGCACGTCCTCCCCGTGTGTGCGTGGGTTTCCTCTGGGTGCTCCGGTTTCCTCCCACAGTCCAAAGATGTGCGGGTAAGGTGGATTGGCCATGCTAAATTGCCCTTAGTGTCCTGAAAAGTAAGGTTGGGGGGGGAGGGGGGTTGTTGGGTTACGGGTATAGGGTGGATACGTGGGTTTGAGTAGGGTGATCATGGCTCGGCACAACATCGAGGGCCAAAGGGCCTGTTCTGTGCTGTACTGTTCTATGTTCTAAAATGAACCATTTGTCTTTTCCAGCTGAAAGACAAATGGTTCATTTTTCATACTATTAGCATTTGGTATAAATAACATCATCAAGCTCTTGTCATTCCCTTTTGACCTGACACCCACACCAATATCAGTGCATCTGCTAATCTAGTCCATCACTGCATTGCCCCAATTATGACTACCTCAGTCCCATAATTTAATTGTCCTAACAGCCATTTCCTTGGACCTATATGTCGAGGTGATAAAATGGAGTATGTATGGATTCTGATCAACCTAGCAGTGCAGTGCAAGGCCTTCTTCCAGTAATACTGCAGCTCACTTTTTTTTTGTGAAAATGTGTTATTGTTTCAGGATCATTCTGAAAGACAAAAACCCAACTTCTTCACTTCTTGGATCTTCCTCTCTCTTTCCTCCCCCCCTTACCTTATTCCCCTATCTCTGTGTTTAATATTAATTGTGAGGAGCTCATTGAATGTTAAGTCCAAAATTGAGGTTGTCCATAGTTATACCTATATATTAATCCTCCTCCTCTCCCTCCTTCAAACCTCCCACCCATTCAGCACCTATTCTTCCAAATATCTGCAGCTTCTCGCCTACAATTACACCCCACCACCCTCATCACATTGATCTCATAATGAAATCCAATATCTGCTGCCCAATAATCTGAACAAGTGTCAACTTTGACTGCATGGAAGTGCAAGGAAACAGTCCCGATTTGCCTACACTAACAACCATCTCTCCCAGTTCTCCTTCACTGATATAAACCCAAAGAACAACAATTCAGGTCCACTGACATTGAATGCTCTCACTAGCCATGTTAGGTGTCTTTCCATGCAAAAATCTTAAAAATGCATTGATTTTTATTCGTGACATACTAATTATCCTTATGGAAACCCCACTATGCCTGTTCTAGGCATTGTCTACTCTTGTGTTCCTATGAAGTATTCTTCCAGTAGCTGCAGCATTGCGGGTGGAAGGCTGATGTGCTTATATAAAGGCTCTTTAGATGTTTGTGGTTGGTCTCCTCTAGTAGACTGGGCATGAGAGGACCCAGCTACAGATTGAAGCACTTCAGGAAAAGCTGGTGTTTTGGGCACAGCTGCTTTTCTGTCACCAGAGTGGGTTTTCTTGAGGGCTTTGGTGATTGTAATGTCTTTCATTGTCTTAAAAAGTGACTGGAGTTCCGATATGCAGCTATCCAAAGAGAGGGTAATGTATAAAATAGCTTAGCTTCGGGCTGCAACACCCTGGGTTAGTGCGTGGACACGTCCAGCCCCAGAGTTCCAACACAAGTGAATTAACCAATAATTTGTATCCCGTTTCTGAGATCTTTGCCCCTTGACTTCAAATGACTTCCAGGTACCAGATTTGTAAGTGAAACATAACTTTGTTTATTTATAACAAAACTAGAGATAAGACATGCAATACTTGTGACCAGCTAATCTACTTCTCCCCTCTTTTACTGTCCCACCCTCTACCCAAACACACACAGGAACAACACACACAGAGGGAGGGGGAGGGGTGAAAATAATAGGAATTAAAAGATGAAATGGAAGATAAGTGTCCCAGCTTCAGATGCTGAAGTCGTTGCAGCAGTCGGCTGTATTCCATGAGGCGGAGTGATTGGAACCACTGGTTGGATCACTAAAGATGACCTTCTGCCAGGGGCATTCAGTCAGAACCCCCAGGCTGTAGGGTTTCCTCCCGGGGTGTCACTTTACCTTTTATTATCCTGGCCCTTTACTCATAATAACATCAGGCCTGTGTAATTCTTACTTTTTTTCTAACTTAACCAGAATGATCAGCAGCCATTCTGAGAGAAGAACAGAGTTTCCCACATGAGATTTTGAAACAGTTTTTAAACTATTGACCTTGCTTTTAGCTGGTGGCTTGTCTGAATGTTCGTAAGATTTTCTTTGTCTCCCCTCAAACCACTAAGAGTTGTCTCAACCTGGGTTTTACTCTTACTTGGTTTCTAGTCTCAATAGAGTGTCCTCCAGTTGGGCAGAAGAGAATACAGAGTCTTTAATCGGGTGTCTGAGAGAGATTCATCCTTACAGGGAGAGAGAAACTCAAAGAGCCTCCTTCAGCTCCGAGTTCAAAACAAAACTAAAAAGCAAAACACAGTCCTACAAAAGAAGGAACATTCCAAAACGGTCAGTACCAATCACATCTAATATCAGCGAAGGTCTGGCATTTGTAAAACAGCTCATTGGCCACAGCCAAGTCCATCAAGAGGTGTCATCACTAATATCAGACCAAACAGCACAACCTGCTAGAGTGCCCTGTTTTTTATAAATTAAAAGTGACGTCCATCTTGAAGTCAAAGATCCAATTAGTTGACCAGGTACAAAAAATGAAATAGCAGAATAACAGAAATTAAAAGGAGAAAGAAAGGACAGACAGGGATTAATACTAGGATCCTTACATTTGCTCGAGGCCTGCAGCTCGGCACTTTCACTGGTTGTGCACAAAAGCAAATTGTAAAACATCCAGTCTTTGGATGAAGACTACAATTATGCAACCTGACCGAAGCCAGAGAAGTGGTGAAGCCCAGAGCCTACATGAGAACTGCTTTTTCAGAGGTTACAAAGGGCAGGAGTGACAGAGATAACCAAGTCAGGCAGAATAATGAAAGGGATGCAGGATGGAAAAGCGCTGAAGGCCCAAAAAAGGAGCAAGAGAATAGAGATAGACTGAAAATCCAAAACATTGTGAGGGAAATGGGAAGGAGTTGAAAATAGGGCAGAAAGTTGATAAAGTGAGCAGATAGGGCAGAAAGTTGAAAAAGGGAGCAGAAGAACACAGATTGCAAGTAAAACTCTCCTTCACCATGACTATAAAAATATAAATTCTGCATTTTTAGCATTTTTGTTTGGTTGAAACAGCTATTATTAAAAATGTCAATGTATTATTAAAAATTGGGTGTGACTTATAACACAGGTATTATGGTACAGTGCTAAGGTTGCAAGAGGCATGGCTTATAGTTTTAAGAACATGTTTTAAATTTTCCATCTTTCTCATTGGACAAGTTAATTAAATATAATTCATATGGCATATTTTAATTACTTTGTCTCAAATAGATAATTTTGAAATAGCGCACTAGTACATTTCTTTGAGCTGAACCCCTATAGCTAGAAGTAAATTACTCTCTGTAAAATGAATGAGTTTTAAATTGACAGAAGCCAGCTCAAGCACAAATGCAAGATAATTTTCAAATTATTGGAGTACTGTCGATTGGAATCAGAAAATAGAGTTAATTTCAGTGTAACATTGAATCTGATTGCAAAAAGTAATTATGAATATACCAAGACGTGGAATGACAACCTCCTGCAATTTTTTGCACAACATTTTTCTATTATTTCAACGGACTCTTCATGTTTTAAAGTTTCTGTCATGTTTTTGCTGCAATGTTATTTACTTCATCATGTTCAACTACAAATGTAATGCTTGGACAGTTTTACAATTTTCAGGGGCTGCCTTGAAACATGGGATTTTGAGATGTAAATATAAAGTGCTACTGAAAATATTTTGTAACCTGCTAGCCTTCCACAGGTATCCTCCACATCCTATTAACACAATGTAACACTTTCCTAAAATAAAATCATAATTCGGTCAGTTATATCGGTAGCATAGGAAGGCAGATTATTATTTGAATGGGTGTAAATTGAGAGAGGTGGATACTCAGCGAGATCTTGGTGTCCTCGTGCATCAGTCGCTGAAAGTAAGTGCACAGATACAGCAGGCTGTAAAGAAGGCAAATGGCCTTCATAGCGAGAGGATTTGAGTATCGGAATAGAGATGTTTTACTGCAATTGTATAGGGCATTGGTGAGGCCACACCTGGAGTGTTGTGTGCAGTTTGAATGTCTTTATCTCAGGAAGGAGATGGTCTTGCTGTGGAAGAAGTGCAGCGAAGGGTTCCCAGGCTGATTCCTGGAATGGCAGGACTGTTATATGAGAGACTAACTCGGTTAGGATTATATTCATTGGGGCAGCACGGTGGCACAGTGGTTAGCACTGCTGCCTCATGACGCTATGGACCCGGGTTTGATCCCAGCCCCGGGTCACTGTCTGTTTGGAGTTTACACATTCTCACCATATCTGGGGTCTCAACTCCGCAACCCAGAAAGGTGTACAAGGTTGGTGAATTGGCCATGCTAAATTGGAAAAAAAAGAATTGGGTATTCCAAATTTATGAAAAAAAGGATTATATTCATTTAGAAGAGTGAGGGGATCTCATAGAAACTTACAAAATTCTAACAGGATTAGACAGGTTAGATTCAGAAGTAATGATCCCCATCGTGGGGAAGTCCAAAACTACGTGTCATCATTTGAGGATAAGGGTAAATCTTTGAGGACTGAGGTGTGGAGACATTTCTTCACCCAGAGATTGGTGAATCTGTGGAATTCGCTACCACAGAAAGCAGTTGAGGCCAAAATATTGTGTAATTTCAAGAAGGAATTAGATACTGTTCTTGGAGCTAAAGGGATCAAGGAAAATGGGGGAAGGCAGGATCAGGGTATGGAACCTGATGATCAGCCAATGAATGGCGAAGCAGGCACGAAGGGCCGAATGGCATCCTCCTGCTTCTATTTTCTATGCTTCTATTTATCTCTGACCAAATAGACAAACATTCATACTTACTAGCCCAACCTTTATCCCAATGTACTTGTTGAAAACCAACTATGTTTAATTTGGATGCCTGATTTAAACCCCATCTAAGTTAGGGCAGCACGATAGCATTGTGGATAGCACAATTGCTTCACAGCTCCAGGGTCCCAGGTTCGGTTCCGGCTTGGGTCACTGTCTGTGCGGAGTCTGCACGTCCTCCCCGTGTGTGCGTGGGTTTCCTCCGGGTGCTCCGGTTTCCTCCCACAGTCCAAAGATGTGCAGGTTAGGTGGATTGGCCATCATAAATTGCCCTTAGTGTCCAAAATTGCCCTTAATGTTGGGTGGGATTACTGGGTTATGGGGATAGGGTGGAGGTGTTGACCTTGGGTAGGGTGCTCTTTCCAAGAGCCGGTGCAGACTCGATGGGCTGAATGGCCTCCTTCTGCACTGTAAATTCTATGAAAGTTGCGGCTCCATTTGATGCCAATGGGACATAAATTGGGTGGAGTGTAAACTGGGCGATCGCTTCCAATGCATCCTGTTCTCACCAGGCACCTACAAGTAAAATTGGCAGAACCGTCTGAGTCTGCCTCCGTGTGCAGCTCAATTCATACACTTACCTCCCTGTGTGTAAAGTAACCTGAAATCTATATTCCTTGCCATTTCTTCCTCTTCTAAGCTAAAGTCTAGATAGTCTTGCGAGGCTTTGTGTCTATGCAGGGAATTAAAAAGATTTGCGAAAATGGAAGAGGAAAGGATTAGAAATCTTTAAGTTAGGACAAAACTCCAGATGGCCAGCAAGCATTTTCTTTAGCCTTCAGTTTGCTTTGACCAAATCCCCAATCTATGTTCTTTCACAGTGCAAAAAACTGACCGCAACTATAGCTTTTTTCAGGAAGTTTACAGATGTCATGCAATCAAAATGTGATATAGTTTTCTCACGCCAGAGAAGCTATCACTCAAGGATAATTTTGACTCTGTCCAGTGCGGAAAAATGGGTAATCTCGGATCAGCAGACCGTTATATGACTCTCCCGATTTTCAATTTCATTGAAGTCAACAAAAATGAAAGTCAGGAGTGAAATATAACAGATGGCTGATTCAATATTATCCCTTTTACATTATCACCCAAAGTCAGAATTAGGCCAGTATTGCTGGGATTGCTGCCTGTTTTTCTTGACTACCATGTGAAAAGGAAACCTCGCTGAAATAATCTCATAACTGATTTATTTTTGTTGTTTTTGATCATTGATAAATCCTTTGACAGATTAATGTGATTCTTACAACACCATAGCTTTTCAATGTGATCTTCCCAGATTCAGCTTTCAAAATTAATGATAGAATGCTGGTGCAATTGTTTTATTCCCAACTGTGTTCGGTCAATCAGTGTTGACCAACAATGCCAGAGTTGTCACAATCAAGTTCTCGTTTCCCAGTGCTTTCTGTTTACTCCATGCACTCTTTTTTTTCAAACAGTTTTGAGGCAGACTGTTCCAGGGTCCAATAGAACAATGTAATTTAGCCCAGCCTATGGGAATTTCTATCTGAGGCTGGATTTAAATCAGTAGGGGGGGGGGGGGGGGGGGTGGTTACGCCCCATTTTTGATGGGCGGTTAAGGGAGCGGGACAGAGAATTGAGGGGGAATCCCAAAATGGCTTTCATGCTGGTGGGATTTTCCTGCTCAATTGCCCCAATCCCCCCCCACCTGCTAATGACATAACCAAATTCCCACCATTTAATGAACCCCGTCATTATACATTACTATATACTTAGCAGCCCACGCTCCTCTATCAACCCCCCTTGTAGGGAATTCCCTTTCCCCTGGCGTGACATTAAATAGGGATTTTCAAAAGGTTTTGTGAAATAAACTGCCGTACAAAACCCATCGGGGGGGTGGGGGGAACCCTCCCCTGGGAGGGGGGGGGAGGGCGAGTGCAGGGTGTATCATGTCTGGGCAGTACTCTGACAGTGCCCCCTTACCACTGCCCCCTGGCATTGTTCCCTGGATATTTATCAAAATCTTAGTTTCCAAGAAAAACTATGAACTTCGTTTTGTATCTGAAATTTGATATTCGAATCTTGACCTACTTGGCATGCTCCCGACAGTTTTCGATTCAGTACTCCAATTCTGTGTGACATTTACCCAAACATTTTTGTTTTGCAAATGGTAAATTTCATTATCTTCTCCATTTGGCCAGCTTTATGTAAATTCCAAAAGGCGAACAGTTATTTAATTGATTCTCTCTAATTGTGCAGGAAGAAAATGAGTTCAAGATCTTAATCTTGAACAGTGCAGCACATGGAATGTGATCTCAAAAACTTAATTGTTTTTTCCTTTCAGTCTTTTATTTTTATTCAGCGAATTGTTCTTTATATATTACCACAGATAATTAGAGTTCTTTTTTTTTAAATGGCAGTCATTTTGGAGTGAAGTAATTAGCCATCTAAAAAGCCTGATTGAAAATATAGACCCTCAAATTTATTGGGGACAACTTTCACCTCAATGTTAGGCTGGTAAATTGATGGGGCAGATTCTCATTGAGGGTCAGAAAAAAAATCTGACCTTGGTCTGTTCATTCCTGCCAATCAATGCTTTTGATAAATTGTGAATCAGCAACTTCAAACTTTGTTCAAGCCCAATGTTAAAAGACATGAGTTATAGATTTTATTCTAGTTTATCGAACAGAAAGGATTTTAATTTAACAGTTTTATCTCCCAAACACCTTGATTCTTTTTTCTGTTGATATTTTAATTGTTGTAATTTAGCAGTGTGACGTGGACTGAATTTAAGCAGAGCTTGTTTAAATTAAACAAATGTTTGTTGATAATTCTTTGTTTTATCAGTGTTTTTGTATACAATCGTAGAATCACAGAGAAATTTCACGATCCCTCCCACTGGAGGGATTTTTAGGTCCCGCCGAAGTCAATAGACTTTTGAACCGCTTGCCACATTTTTCGGCTCCAGTCCCGCATCGGCAGAGCCATAGCATTCTGCCCATAAGATCTTAACAGAAGCTGGAGTTGGGCAATCTGCTCTGCTCTTCCATAGGATCATGGTTGATGCATTATGACCTTACTCCACTTTCTTGCCTGCCAGCCATAACTCTTAGCTCCCTTGTCAGTCACAAATTTGTCTTGATTCAGATTTGAGTATACTCACTAAGTCAGTCTCTGCTCTTTTGGAAAGAATATTACAAAGTGATCCTTTAAGAGAAAGGATGGAGTTTTATTCAAAATAAGCAGAGTGGCTATGTGGGCAGGAAAGGTAACGAGGAGGCTGCGCCGCCAGCCCCAAAGGCGAGTTTCCCCATCGTACTGTTCAGCAAATGAAAAAAAAATTTTTTTTTAAAGAAAATGAAGCGGCGAGTCCCATCATGCAGTTTTTCCACCTTCAATTGTAAAAGATTGTGGCCCCTTTTTTAAGGAACTGTAAATGAAATTAAAAATATAAAACACTCCCACATGACCCCCCTCCCCCCCTCCACACAATGGAACATCTTGGTACATCGTTGCCAAGGGGCAGTGCAGGGAGCTCCCATTTCTGATCCGCCCCTCAAAAACAGGAGCACAGATTCCCCCCACCCCCCCCACAAACAAATTCCTCCTCATCTCTGATATGTTGGGTACTCTGGATCCGTGGAGATTGCGTCTACCTCAGCAGTAACACATACAGGCTACCAACACTTGAAATAGTACAACACTATTTTATTAAGCTAGAAACTGTTGAACATACTTTCACTGTGGGTCGACACTATGTTAGATTAAACGAAAGACCTACGCCTATCCTAACCAGTCTTTGCACTCAGCACATGGTGAGGATCTGTGCTGTAAGCTGTAAGTTCTGTCCTTCTGAGAGGCTGCATCCCGAATGAGCGGAAAAACTGATGCCCTTTGTCTTTGTAGTGAGTGTGCTCTAACTGGTGATTGGCTGCAGTGTTGTGTGGGTTGATTGGTCTTGCTGTGTGTCAATCAGTGTGTGTGTCTGCACCATGATATACTGGTGTATATTATGACAATCTCCATCGCAAGTGGAGACCTTTTCTTTTTCCAGGAGTTATAGAGCAGGATTTTATATTGTGCGAGGGTTCCGACACTTAGTTGTTGCAGAGGCATTATGCCTTGGAGAGGCTTACCCTCCAATCTGGGGAGAAAGGTCTGCCAACAAATGGTGCTGGCAAATTAAATGGCTGTCAGGTCTCTGGTTCCAGGAACACCACCAAGGGCCACAGCTGGGACTACACTAATCCCCATTGAGGATCTTTGCTGGGGATGGAAGTTGGACCAGGGTGGGTGTGGGGGTTTAGCAGGGCTAGGCTAAGGAGACAAAGGTTGATTCAAACTTATACATGATGTGGAGATGCCGGCGTTGGACTGGGGTGAGCACAGTAAGAAGTCTTACAACACCAGGTTAAAGTCCAACAGGTTTGTTTCGAATCACTAGCTTTTGGAGCACAGCTCCTTCTTCAGATGAATCATTTAACCTGGTGTTGTAAGACTTCTTACTAAACTTAAAAGGGCATATGAATTAGGAGTAGGCCACTCGGCCCCTCGAGCTTGCTCCGCCATTCAATAAGAGCATGACTGATTTGATTGTAACCTCAACTCCACATTCCTGCCTCCCCTGATAACCTTTCACCCCTTTGTTAATCAAGAGTCTATCCAGTTCTGCCTTAAAAATGTTCCACTGCCTTTTGAGGAAAACAGTTCCAGAGACTCAACCCTCTGAGAGAAAAAGTGGATTGGTGGTTCTGAGGTTGGGGAAGCAGGGAAGTTCTCTGGGCGAGAAGGAAGCATTTGTGCTCCACTTGCAGAGTAAAAAAATACTCTTACCTCTTCCATACAGCAGTCCTTGTCTCCCTCTCGGGTTTCCTTAGATGTGAAAAACGTGTTGAGCAGAGATTAATCCAGGTCGAGAGGTGCAGTCTGAGGCTTGCAGCCTCATAGAATATTTAAATTATCAGCGTACCTCCTGGCAGTGGGCTGGTTGCCCACAAGAAGTGAACAGTTTTCAGGTGGGCTGAGTTCGGGCCTGAGAGTTTTAAACTTTTCTCAGCCCACCTGACCAAACTCCACCCTATTGAAACTAATTCCTCTCAAAGAGTGAAAATGGCACATGACAGTCAAAGGCATAATTTAAGCACCGCGAATGTGGTCAGGACCTGGTGACGGCCTTTTCATTTGTATGCCATTGATCTGAAAAAGCTTCGCAGCTTTTCTGTTATGTTATTGTGGGTCAAGTCAATACAAAAACACACTTGGACTACGAAAAACAGATGCACAATAATAAAAAAGAGATTCAGTAGAATTAGGTTCAGTAAACAACGCTAACTCTGAGTTCTGGGACTCGATGTGCGATTAGTAGTCATAGTCTATGAGCACTGTAAAATAACCATTCATGTGCAATCCACCCATTATGAACATGTGAGACTTTGAAGGCCAAGCAGGTCATTCTTATGGCTATAATTTTCGCCAAGTGCTGTATTTCCAGCCATTAATCTATTCCTAGAATTCTTACTCTCCTTCGTTGAATATGGTGAGAATATAATCAGTAATGAATGAAATGTGAATCCCCCATATCAATAACAACAATCCCATCCTCCCACCAAACCCCAGACACTGGCCCGCATGTTAACATAAACAAATGACAAAAAGGAATCAGGAATCACCCAAAGTCACCATTAACACGTACCCTCTCCCCTCTACCCTCCCAGGCCCCAACCCACCTAATGTTTGATGTGATCCAATACTCAAAAGTGCATAATGAATAACGCCTATGAATTGTAGAACCCTCCATCCTTCCCCTCAGTTCAAATTTGACCTTTTCAAGCGTTAAGAATTCCAGCAGTCCCCCCGCCATGCCAGGGCACAGGGTGGAGAGGTTGATCTCCACCCTAACTGTCATAATATACACCAGTATATCATGGTGCAGACACACACTGATGGACACACACAGGGACCAATCAACATGCACAAACACCGTAGCCAATCACCAGTTTGAATAAACACACTACAGTATAAAGGCAGAGGGCACCACGGTTCCCGCTCATTCTGGGTGCTGCCTCTGAGTGTAACAAGAACTCATCCAGCCCAGCACAGACTCACAACACGTGCTGAGAGAATCAACTGGTTCGGACAAGGCTTGGGTCTCTAGTTTAAGTTAGCATCATTTAGACCCACAGTCATCGTGTGTTAGTTAGTTAGATGAAATGAAAAAAATGAAAATCGCTTATTATCACGAGTAGGCTTCAAATGAAGTTACTGTGAAAAACCCCTAGTCGCCACATTCCAGCGCCTGTTCGGGGAGGCTGTTACGGGAATCGAACCGTGCTGCTGGCTTGCCTTAGTCTGCTTTCAAAGCCAGTGATTTAGCCCAGTGAGCTAAACAGCCCCTATAATTAATAGAATTGAGTTGAACCTTCATCAGTGTTGAAAGTGTCTGTTCATCTCTCAAGTCTACACTAGCCAACACTTCACTAACATGATCCACCTTCCCGCGATCAACGAGGCAAAGGCTACAACATCTGCCTCTGCGCCCATTTCCAACCCCGGCTGGTCTGACACCCCGAATATGGCCTCCCGAGGGCCTGGGTCCAGTTTCACGTGCACCACTTTAGAGATTACCCTAAACACCTCCTTCCAGTAATCTTCCAGTTTTGGACAGGACCAAAACATATGAACGTGGTTGCCAGGGCCTCCCCCTCAACATTCACACGTGTCTTCTACCCCCTCAAAGAGCCGGCTCATCCTCGTCCTTGTAAGTGGGGTCTATACACCACCTTCAGCTGTATCAGCCCCAACCTCGCACACGAGGTGGAGGCATTCACCCTTAGGAACACTTCACACCAGGAACCCTCTATACCATCTTCCAACTCTTCCTCCCACTTTGCCTTGATCCCTTCTAGCGGTGCCTTCTCCTCCTCCAGAAAAGCCCCGTAAACCGCCGATACTACCCCCTTCTCCAGTTCCCCTGTCGTCAGCACCTCCTCCAGCAATGTGGAAGCTGGCTCTACTGGGAAGCTCTGTATCTCCTTTCTGGCAAAGTCTCGAACCTGCATGTATCTAAATATTTCACCCTGCTTGTGGCAGCCAATTTCTGGAGGAAATTCCATAAAGAGCAAAGAAGTTAAAATGACCTACCTAGTGGCTGCAGAAGGTAATGTAGTTAGATCTTCAAGTGATTATGGCAATGAGATTATTTTATCACTGGCACTGTTCCATTACTGGTGACATGCGCTCACAATTCGTAATTCAGGCATTAGATCTCTTGTACCACTAACTCGCTCCCATGAGTGGGTCCAGCAGTTGCTTTCCTGGCAATCTCCCTTCTTTAGATGTTTTTCCACAGGTCAAATAAGAAATTATTTTTTATCTGAATGTAGGACCAGAATATTTGAAGTGATAGTTGTATATCAATGCTGAGACCTAATTTTAACTTTACCCATTCAAACGAACGAAACATGTTTGGATTAGGTGCCAAATTTTCACTTCACCAGACTTACATACACAATGTATACTCTGTCTTTGTTTAGGCTTTGTTTAAATTGGTTAAAATCTGGACTTATGTGTAAAGTTGAACAGTATTTCATTTACTACCCAGATTACTAACAAGAATTTAACTCCAATTTTGCGCAGAAGTTTACTTGACAGAATTTTGTTTGTGCACAATTACCTAGGGCTCAAATTAATTGCCTGACTTGGTGATGCGACAAGACCGTTGAATCTCATTGAGATTCTTGATGCTCGAAACGTCTCTCGAGATTTCACAAAATCTCCCTGGGCGAGATCCAGATGAACATATTTAAGTAAGTCATTAGGCTAATTTAAATATGTCTATGCCTGATTCTCCCGAGGCCCGGGAACCAGTAGCCTAACTTGGGAGAACTCACCATGGTGCAGTTTAGCACTGGTTTCCACAAACGTGGACCAGGCGCATGGGCATCTGCTGAGGGAGGGGTGGGGTCTCCCAGAGAGCCTTGAATGGTTAGGCTCTGCACAGGGTGATACCCTTGTAGTCCCGCTGACACCCAGCCACCTTGGCACAGCCAGCCTGTCATCTTGGCAGTGCCAGCTGGGCACACTGGCAGTGCCACCATAGCACATCCAGGGTGCCCTGATGGCACTACCAGGCTGGTAGGGGTACTGCTGTGTTCCAGGCTGACAGTGTCCATGTGCCTGGGTGCCAGAGTGCCCATGCCAGGGATCATGCCGGGGGATGCCTTGCCCTTATGAAGTGGGTGAGCGGGAGGCTCAAGGACCCCATGAGAGGCACGTTGACTGCAGTGGGGCATCCGGACGCTACAGTGGGGCGGTTGGGGAGGGGGGGGGGGGGGGGTCAAAACATTTGACATTTTAAAATGGTGCCTCAATCTGTGAATACTAAAGTGTGATCTCGGTGGGCGTTCTTCGCCGAGGCCAAAATAAGGCGGCAAAATGCTGTTAAATAGTGGTGTCGTTCTCGGCGCATGACGAGAAACACTTCACTAAATGTGCCCAACACGGGACTCTGTTTCTGTCCTGTTAAACCTTGGCCCTAGTCTTTTGTACCATGAGAGAAATAACCAAATGTATTAAAGAACCTAAGTGGAAATCTATGCAATGAGGAAAATCATTAATTTTGTGTGGCTGTCCCTTTAAGTACTTACCCTTTAAATTCAAAATTAAAATACGGCAACTGCTGTAAATCTGAAATGAGAGCTGATGAAAAAATTAACTCTCTTCCTCTTTCCGCAGATCGTATCTGAGCTATGGAGTTTTTCCAGAATGTTATGTTTCCATTTTCTAAATACTTATGTAGATATGGGTATTGTAGTTTTGGTTACATTGGTTAATTGAATATATCATGGCATTTTCCTTTAGTAGGTGTTGAATGTCTCACTTGTTATAAATTAAACAACTCGCCCAAGAATAGCTTTCTCTTCAGGAGAATGAATGATTGATAAGAGATAGATTTTGAAGCTTGGTTGAAAAGCTTCCAAGTAAATTTAGAAGTGTCTTCAACCAATTTCAGCTCAACTAACTGAAATGGTAACCTTGAAGGTAATTAAATCATCCAGTAAGATTTCTTATTAACCCAGTTCTTGTTACTAAAATATGAAACTGCTGGGAAGAAAATCAAATCAAGTTCAGAAGCCCTTCACTGCGGATAACATCAGGATTAATCAAAAGCTGTGGCCCAAATTATACTGTGCTAATGACGGCGAGCTTGTCAGTTTGCCCTTGTTACTGGGTAAAACTGACAGCAACCTCTGCCATTCATACATGCGTAGTTGAACACACAACGTTCATTAATTGTTGCCAGTGGTATCCTGTTTAACCATGCCTGCACTGTTACAGTCTTCACCAGTGGATTCTGTTCAAAGATCACTCGTCAGGGTGCAATCTTGGGCTAATTACCTACTATTGTCACACCAACTGTCTACTAGATTCATTGTAGCAACTCACCAAGTCTCCTTCAACAACACCTTCCAAACTCAGAACCGCCAGCAGAGCATGGGATCATCACCAGCTGCAAGCTCCAACCTGACATCGAACTGGATCGCTGTTCCTTCATTGTTGCTCGGTCAAAACCCTGAAACTGCCTCCCTAACAGCGCACCCTCACCACATGGACTGCAGCTTGGTTCAAGAAGGCGGCTCACCATCACCTCCTCAAAGGCAATTCGGGGTGGGCAACAAATGCTGGCCCAGCCTGTGACATCCACATCACATGGAAGGATAAAGAAAGCTGACATGAAAAGTGTGGAATCTCACACCCTTGGAAGAAAATTAATGTGACAGATTTATAAAATAATGCATACTTTTTGATCAGTTTTTCTGATTTTTCTCTTTTTGTATCTCTTTGCTAATTCCACCTTGACATCCCCATCATTATTATGCATTCTTATAGTAATTTAATTGTAATTTATATTCAATTTTCTTTTTAAACTCCTTGCTTTGCACCTTTACGTATCAGTGACGATCCTTCAATCTGGTTGATTGGGGAGCCTCGCTGCTACTTACCCTGATCGCAGAGTAAACAGATCCCTACAGAAGGCGCTGTAATGGATCAAAGTCCAGAAAACTAGAAATCTCTGCAGACAAGCCAGTGTAAAGTGTCTTGGTAAACATGCACCAGATGAATGGTGAAAGCCACAGTAAAATCGAGGCCGTGAATATTTTTGTGATAGTGGCATTCTACTCTGTCCCTGCAATATTTTGGCCCTGATAAATCACTGAAGAGTCATAGGGACTCGAAACATCAACTATGGGCGCGATCTTCCCAAAAGGCAACAAAGTCTCTGAGCGAGCACGCTTAGCCGCATGGCTATTCAATGAGACTCACTTTGAATAAGTGGCCTAAATGGGGAATGTGCAGCCGAGGCCACACATAGCCCTGTTTTTACAATGGGGAGCTCTGCTTGCCAGAACTCCCCGTTGCAGTGAGAGATCGGGACGCCATCTTTAAATGACATACCGATCTCCAAAGCCCTGACAAAGATCCCTGCCTCACCCCCCACCCTCTGCAATCAATATTAGAGGGTCCCCCAGCCGCCACCCACAAACCCCCAACACCACACCGGGTAACCCAGGCCTGATCACACACTCACAAACAATGCCAGCCTGGCACCTTGGCAGTGCCCCTGCCAGCGCCACCTGGGCACCTTGAACGTGCCAGTCTGCACAAAGGTGGCATTACCAGAGTACCCCAGTGGCACCCGCAGTGCCAGGGCACCACGCTTCCCAAGGGCATGCAGCTGGGGCCTCCGATTCACTTGGGGACCCCCGCGAGTGCTGTTCCGTCTGATCCCCGTTGCTGGGGACCAGTACCAAATAGCACTCACCCGAGGTGAAGGGATTTAATCCCAAAGCATCAGGTACCTTGGAAATCTGCCTATTAGAGGCAGATTTGCCACAAACTGATCCCACCCATTGTGGCCAGGATTCCCCTTGCCACGCCTCGCGAGATTGTGTTGAATCTATGTTTCTCTCTCTGCTGCCAGATTCACTGAATTTTCTGATATTTTCCATTTTTACTTTACATTTTCCATCATCTGAAGTATTTTCCTTTTAATTATGAATCTGGGGCCGGATTCTCTATTCCAGCGGCTAAGCGCAGGCACCAACGGAGAATCCACGGGTGCCGGCAAGGGGCTAGCACTGGCGCCACATGAACCACCTGCGGATCGTGTGGAAAACGGCCGGAGAATGGCCTGGTCCAGGCCAGGACCGCATGCGCAGGGTTGATGGTCTGCACCGGTCACACGGGAAAACATGGTGCCAGCCGTGCTGGAACCTTAACCTGCCCACTCCGGCCCCCCGCCCCCCTACCAGTCCCCCCGCCCCCCTACCAGTCCCCCCGCCCCCCTACCAGTCCCCCCCGCAGCCCTAGCTGAAGCCCCCCCGGCCAGCGGTACAGATCCCGGACAAGCATGGTGGCTCTGAACACAGCTTGCAGCGCACACACCGGGTTTCCGACGGCTGGGATCACACGTGGCCAATGCCGTCGGAAACTCTCCCCAAGGGGGCGGAGCATGGCGTTTGGGCCAGATGATGACGCGCAAACGGCCTTGCAACTGCGCACGGCGGGTGTCCCCATGATGCTGGTTTGGAGGGGGTGGACCATCGCAAACTGGCGTCTGGCCCGGATCTGAGGTGTCGGAATCCTTTCTCCGCCGGATCAGCGATCCCGATTTCCGCATCGGGCTATGGGGAAAGCAGCCTCTAATCTTTCTATTCACTATCATCTGTGAATATCACTTTGACCAGTATTAAGTAGGCTTTGCAATATAAGCCATTCACAATTATCATCAGTATGATAAATGTTAAAAAATATCTAGCCAAATTCACACAGTTTTTGGAGTAAATATTTTGACAACCTAATTTTTAGTAGATTGCTTTAAATCCTGAGTTTAGTCATACACCCAATTATTTTGCGTCTATGCCCTGTTTTTATTGATGTTCTTCAGGATTCTAGACTGTACCACAGTAACATATGTGTCTTGTTTCTGGCTGCTGTGAGTGATCCTTTGCCATGTTTCTATAATGGTTGTAGGGTGTCATACCCTCACCGCATTCATTGCTGTTCAACTAAATTCCTTCCAGCTATCACTGGCAGGAGTAATAGAACAAGGTTCTAAGCTAACTGTTGGGGCACTGTTAACAATGTGTCATAAGTGCACTGTCACCGAATCACAGAACTGTTACACTGTAGAAAGAGGCCTTTCAGCCCATCATATCTGCGTCAGCGCTCAGCAAGACTATGATGACTTAATGCCATTCTCCTTTTTGCCGTACCCTTGCACACTCTTTGTATTCAAATAATCATCTAATGCTCTCTTGAATGCCGCTATGGAACCTGCTTCCACCACACTTCCAGGCAGTGCATTCCAGACCTGAACCGCTCACTGTGTGAAAAAGCTTTTTCTCACATCACATTGGCTTTTTTTGCAAATCACCATCAATCTAAGAGTAGAATCCTGCGGAACCACTGTGCACCTGGAGAGCATTTTTTAAAATAATCTATTTCAAAGATGATCAATATTCTTCCAAATAAGGTAATGGGAATAAAGGTTAGGTACGGGGTTACGGTGGGGTAGGTGGGCAGGAGAGTGGACCTGGCTAGAGTGTTCTTTCAGGAAGTTGAACATACTCGACTGGCCGAATGACCTCCTTCTGCACGATAGGGATTCTTTGATAATAATCTCTGAAATAATTAATTGAGCAGAGTTTTTATGCTGAAGGGTTTGCAGGGGCAGGGGTCTGTAAAATCCTGCCAAGTCTTTCCCTGCCAACCACTCTTCCTGCCACTGACCTGGCAGCGATTTACATGAGGGTGGGTTATACCTAGGGCAGGCCTATGTTGAGGTTGCAGGTTTTGTTCTCCTAGAAATTTGAGCTAGATGGGCTGATGAAAGTTCCCTAATCTGTACTTATTTTAGTATACTAAACGTCAAATGGTATTGCTGTTGAAAAAATGGTGTACTTGCAAGTTAAATCTGAATTGGTTCTGGTTCGAGCATTTTGAATTATGTGCAGAAATTTACACTCCCATCTGCAGGTAGAGCTGTGGTGGGAGGGGGAACTGAATTTCGTTCTCACAATTTACAAGGTGGGTTAAAGGCAGATTGAGCTTTGCAATGAACAATGTCAAAAATCCTATTTCCATGTATTAGCATCCGTGGCATGGTCGTTAAAAGGTCACCTCAACAGAATTGAGTTCCCCTATCAAATTAAGTTCTATGCCAGTGAGGATTTAGAAAGTTTAGTCTTACAACTGTGCATAAATGATGTGCACCTGCTGAGCTTGACCTCTTCCAAGACTTTGCGGCCCATAGATGTTCATTTCTCCTTCTTGGGGACCGCTTGTGACCACACTCATATTGAGTGCTGGGAGCAAATGACGTTCAAAGGCTGGACAAGGTAGGTAGGGAAAAGGCGAGAAGTGGAAGGGGGGATATGGTACTAGGGGTGAAGTAAAGGCGGGACAGGGGAGGTCGGCTAAGCAAGCAAGAGAGGGAAGAGGGCCTATGGTTGTGGAGTATAATGCCAGGGGACGTTGGAGCTGAGAGTGTCCTGAGAAGAGGCAGGAGGGGAATGTATTAGAGGGCGGGGTCAGCAGTATCCACTACAGGGTCCTGGGGGGAGAACTCCGGTTATTGGTGATAGGAGAGAACAGTCATTCAGAGGGAGGACTGGCATGGGTTAGGGTGGCAGGTCCAGGATGAGAGTTTGTTTGGTGAAGATCTCATTAGTTGGGTCATGGAGGGAAACGAGACAGGCGGCTCGGATAACAGGAGAGGTCAGGGTGCGCATGGGAATGATGAGAGGTGTTGGCTCTCGGGGTAGGAGTGGCATGTGGAGGTGGTTTGTGATGGGATCCAGGGTAACGGGAGATGGTGAGGTTCTACGGTTACCGAGGGCACAGGAACGATGATATTGGGTGGTTATATGGTGATGGTGGAAATTGGTGGGTGACAGGGTGAGCGTAAAGTTGGTGGAGTGAGTTTGAATTGTGACGCGCACCATTTCTCCCCCTACTGACAAGTCCACCAACCCCAGCACCAAAGGCCGATGAAGTTATGTCAACGCTCAACTTCATTGGCACCTTGATGGTCACTGCCACCCAGATACGTGACTGGCCATTAACACACTTAGTATTGGCAAAAGTGTGCCACATGAAGCTGCCCGAGGGCCCAAGAGCCTTTGATGCCAAGATGCAGGAGCTCAGTGTGGAAGATGGCATCCTCCTTTGTGACCCTTGCATCATGGTTCCAAGCCAGACCAGACAACCATTCTTCAGGATCTGACAACGGACACCCAGGGTTGCTGGACAGAAGCTCTGTATTGTGGCCAGGCTTGGATGGCCCAACAGTGCACCTTGTACCAGGAGCAGCAGAAGCTCCCACCAGCCGCCCCGCTACGTTCATGGGAATGGCCAGACCGATCTTCAAGGGTCATTACTTCTACTTTTGGTGGATGCCCATTCCAAGTGGCTGGAAGTTCATTGGATGCCGTCCATCACGTCGAAGTATACAGTTGAGAAGCTAAGAATATATGCACCCATGGCATCTTGGAGGTGCTAGTCACAGAAAATGGCACCAGGTTCACCAGTGACAAGTTTTAAGGCTTTGTTAAGGCAAACAGGGTGCGGCACATCCACATGGCCCCATATCACCCTTCCTCGAGCGGGCTGGCCGAGTGAGCGGCGTAGACCTTCAAGAGAGGGATGAAGAAACAAACCATGGAGTCCGTGGAAACAGTTTTTGTTTAGCTACTGGACACGCCACATGCCGCAGTGGGTGTGGCACCAACGGAACTGTTAATAGGCCGGAAGCTCAGGACCCCCCTTAGTCTTACCTTCCCTGATATTGATGGGAAAGTACAACGTGGTCAGGACCTGCCAAGGCAGGTGGAACTGATCACAAGTTTCAAACGGGGGGATGTTGTTTACATCCGAAACTTCGAGAACGGTGCCGCTTGGATTCCAGGGACAATGGGAAAATCGACCAGACCGGTTTCATAGTGAAGACGTATGAGCGGATGGTGTGGAATTACTTTTAGTACCTCAGGAGACAGGGAGCTGGTGTTAGGTCACATCCCAATAGAAGAC
Source organism: Scyliorhinus canicula (assembly GCF_902713615.1). NCBI lineage: Eukaryota > Metazoa > Chordata > Chondrichthyes > Carcharhiniformes > Scyliorhinidae > Scyliorhinus > Scyliorhinus canicula. The sequence continues at coordinate 160,618,320 of NC_052151.1, read as the reverse complement.
CCATCCTCCAGCCACATCGACCCATCACATGGAGGCCTGGGGCATCACACCCTGGGGGCCTCTGACACCGAGATGTGAGAAGTGGATTCCGACTCTGTGAAGGGCTTGTTAGTTCAGTATCATAAAAGCAGGCCCAAGTAGGAGGTGAACCCCATGTCATAATATGCACCCAAGTACATCATGAGGTAAAAGCAGGCAGTGACAGACACCTAGGTGAGCCAGTTGACATGCAGAACAGAACACGGCCAATCACCAGACAGACCACCAGAGAGGGGTTTCCAACTATAAAACACACGAGGCATCAGCACTCCGCCTCTTTCCACTGGTGACAACTGTAGTGACAGTCAGGGTGTACAAATCATTCAACACCTTCTACACATGGATCAGAGCTAGCCTGTTCTAGATAGTTAATGTTAGTTTACTTAGAGTAGGAGAAAGTCAACCCACAGGCAGCTGTGTGCTTCGTTACCGAAGTTCAATAAATTTTATTGAACCAATAAATTTTATTGAACCAATGCCTACGTTTGGTGTATGCTTGATCATTTCACTGCATTGTGTTGCAGTCCGTGTTACCCCAGGGTGAATAACACAACACTGCAGAGTAGTCCCGATTGAGACTGTTACTTGCATGTCTGTTCTTTGAGGAAATAAACATTTTTGACTCCCCTTTCCGGACTCCTCCATGAATACAAAACCTTTGTTTTACCTGCTGTGCTATTCTGGATCAATGTGTGTGCTGTTTTTTTAAGTGCAAAAGGGGCAGTAAGGATATCAAAATCACTCCGTTCTCCAAAGATGTGAACAAAGCTGTGATTACCCTGAGGTGATATGAAGGGAAATATATCCATTGATAATATTGATTTTTTTTTAGGGTCTGGGTAGAACTATTTTTTTTAAGTAAATTGCATTATCGAATAAGATATATAGATGCGAGCATTGACATTTTTTCCAAAGTAGCCTTTGTGATTGAGAATAAAATGTTACAAAAGCCATTATTAGCTAATTATTATTGAAAATTCTTGAAGTTAAATAAGAAAGACACTGATACAGAAAAAAGTCTATGGCTACAATTTCTTAGTAAGAAGACATAAATAAAAGAAAATCAATTTTCTAATTATCAAGCCAGTTGTTTATCATCTTACTGACAATTTGCTTCATGCAAGTTGCTCTCTTTGGCCCTCCTAACCACAGTTGGTTCACTTTACAGGCACGATTTAACAGCTCAGTTACGCCTGTTACGGATTTGGGCACGGCGGTGAAATCGTGGGACAGGCCAAAATCGGGATCCATGCCGGCGGGAATCAGTTTGATTGGTGGGTTGTAGATCCCGCCCAGACATGGAGGGAGACCAATTAAGAGCAATGTCCATCTCCTTAGCGAAATGGAAGCCCAATCGAATGGCATCCTAGGAACTAACCGGCTCCCCAGCGAGAGCCGTGTCCACACAAACGTGGACTAAGCGTAATGGCACCTGAGGGGGGCGGCTCCCAGGCCATTGGTGACCCCTGGGTGCTAGGGCTGTGGGCAGGGTGGTACCCTGGTGCTCCTGCCACCTGTGCATCTTGGCACTGCCAGCTTGGCATGTTGGCAATGCCATCCAGGCACCCTGGCAGGGGCACTGCCAGGTTGGCAGTGCCAATGTGCCCAGGTGCCATGTTGCCCTTGCTAGGGATTGGCGCACTGCCCTGCCCTTGAGGTGCGGTGAGTGGGGGCTCGAGAACATTCTAAGAGGAACGTTGGGGCAGTGGGAAGCCGCAGTGGGGTGTCGGAGAGGGTCAAGAGAGGGTGGCATTTAAAAATGGTGCCCCGATCTCTTCCTGCACTAACATGCTGAGCTTGTCAGTGCAGAAAGTGTGGTTAGTGTGGACTCTGATTTTTGTGCGTTAAATCGCGACCCATGTTTTCTGCCCATTGTAACACTTTGATCCTAAACACACACTCTAAACTCCTAAACACACACGGGGCTGGTTTAGCTCACTGGGCTAAATCGCTGGCTTTTAAAGCAGACCAAGGCAGGCCAGCAACACGGTTCGATTCCCATACCAGCCTCCCCGGACAGGCGCCGGAATGTGGCGACTAGGGGCTTTTCACAGTAACTTCATTGAAGCCTACTCGTGACAATAAGTGATTTTCATTTCATTTCCTTCACTCCTTGAACTCTGAATTTTAGGAAAATATACTGTTCACCTACAATACACCACTGTACCATGATGTTTGAGCTATAAAATTGTTAACATAAAATCTGTGACCATGCAGGTTGGTCAAAGCTGCAGCAAATGTGAGGTTTTCTATGGGAATAGGAGGATCCTCCCTTTGCAACTCAAACTCTTTTAAATTAAACTCCATTTCCTTTGCTCTTTCCTCGCCTTTCTCTCTACTTTTTCTCTTCCTGTCTGTGCCTCTCTCTCACATAAATTCCAATTCAAATTCCACCGCTCTAATCTTAATTCTCGCTGCTAATTTATCCATTTCAATGTCCTCAATTTCCAACTCTGGATGTTTGGCCACTCCTTTTAAAATTTGTTTTTTCTGGCTGAAGTGCTCAGCTAGCCCTTTTAAATATTTGAGGGACAGAACTTTTAAATCCTCAAAAGTAACTTAACTCGCTTCCAGAAAGGCACTGGCTTCAAATGTGGACATTTTGGCACTTAGTTATTACAGGCTCGAGAAAACCTTTCGCAGTTTTGAAATTGTTTTTGAATGATTCATTTGATTTCCCCACTCTAATTCTTTCATTATTCTGTGGGACCAAATTCCAGACACACAGCCCCATTTTGTTACAACTAGGTGAGAATGAGTGAACTGGCCCTCTATTCAACCTCCTCAGTTGGTTGCAACCTCGTACCGGCCTCCCCGAACAGGCGCCGGAATGTGGCGACTAGGGGCTGATGTGTTAGGCAGGTTGATTCGATGTGGACTGCACTTAATGCAGTGAAGCTAGAAACAGATATCCAACACTGGAGAAGATCCAACACGGTTTTATTCAACGATAGAACTAATATACATATTCAGCTGTGGGTTGACACAATACTGAACTGACTGGAGACCTTGTACTAGCCTGACCAGACTTACTAGCTGCCGCATGGTGTTTACACTGTCTAGCTCGTGGACTCTGACTGTCTCAGTGGCTGGGTCCAGAGAGCGCGGGATACCTAGTGCCCTCTGGCTTTATAGTGGTAGTGTCCTGTCTGATGATTGGCTGCACTGTGTTGTGTGCTTACTGGTCGCCCTGTATGTCAATCACTGCCTGTCTGCACCTTATTATATACATGAGTGGATATTATGGCATCTCCCCCCCCTTTTCTTTTTAGATAAATAAATACTGGGGTGTGTGAGCGTATCTACATATATGCCTGACTATATACAAAAGGTGTCTAGATGAACGTATATACATAGGAAGGTGTCGATAGTGCAGATACATGGCAAATTAAACAATATTTACAGAGGTTAAATCGATGAAGTCACAAAATGTACAAGAGTTCAGTCTATAGATTTAGTCTTTGTGGTGGGTGACGAATTCTTGTCGATCACCGCAGAGGAGAATCAGGAGCCGGCAGCACTTGGATAGGCGGGATCGCTGCCATCGCGGTGATCGCGGGGGCCGGCAGGATTTCTGGCAGATCGGTGGAAGAATAATTGATCTGAAGTGGATGGTGTCGAGATCGGATTTCGAGATGAGATTCGCCGATGCGCCGGTATCCAGTTTGAACCGGATGCGAGCCTTGTTAACTGTGAGGACCACACACCACTCGTCGTCGGGATCCACACTGAGGATCGAGAGGTGCTTCGTCGTTGTGGTGGAGGGCAGCGCATGCATTGTTATGATGCCCACCCGGTATGGCGACGTGAGGCACTCAGCATCAGGGTCTGTTGGGCTGTCGGGATCGGAATCTGGCATGCCTTGTTGTATTGAGCGGACACTTCTGCGCCGCAGTTGGAATCGCTGGCTGTTGGGCGGTGGAGCAGAACTGCAAAGGGCAGCGTAGTGGCCAAGCTTGCCACACTGTAGACACCGGCGTCCTTTTGCTGGACATTGCTGCTTTAAATGGGCGGAGCCACAATTCGGACACGTCATGATGCCGACGTCAGCGCGTTCCGTGCACAAAGGCGCAGTGCGGTCGGTCAACATATGTACCTGCGCAGTCGGGTTGTCGGTCTCGTCATCCACTCGGTCGACGGCTGGGTCCAGAGAGAGCGGGAAACCTAGTGCGCTCTGGCTTTATAGTGGTAGTGTCCTGTCTGGTGATTGGCTGCACTTTGTGTGCTTACTGGTTGCCCTGTATGTCAATCACTGCCTGTCTGCACCTCACTATATACATGAGTGGATATTATGACAGGAGCTTTTCACAGTAACTTCATTTGAAGCCTACTTGTGACAATAAGCGATTTTCACAAAAGAAGGGCGCGATTCTCCGCAAATGCGGAGAGTCGTGAAGGCTGCCGTGAAACTGGCCGTGTTTCACGGCAGCCTCCGCGCCTCCTCCCGGGACCCGATTCTGCTCCCCAGTCGAGGCTAGCTGCGGGGCCCCGTGAACCTCGGCATCGCAGGCTTAGCGAACTTCGCTAAGCCCGCGCGCCAAGGTTAACGGTGGCTGACGCAAACGATGACGTCAGCCGCACATGCACGGATTGGACGGCTCCAATCCGCGCATGCACGGATGATGTCATCACGCATATGCGTGAAACCCGCGCATGCGCGGGCCGTTATGCCCCTCAGCCACCCTGCGGACTGATCCAGCGGGGCGGCGGAGGAACAAAGAGTGCGCGGGGTTCAGACCCGCTGCCTGCGATCGGTGCCCACCGATCGCGGGCCCATGCCACCCGCCGTGCCAATCGGTGGCATGGTTCTCCAGAACGGCACTTTGCGGCCGTTTTCACGAACTGTGAGAGCAGGTGTGTTGGAGTTCGTGAAAACGGCCGTAAAGGCCTGGGAAATCGGCCCATCAGCCTGGGGAGAATCGCTGCTCGCCGTAAAAAATGGCGAGCAGCGATTCGTGTCGTGGGGCGGCCGTGGGGGGGGAGAATAGCGAGAGGTCGGGAAAAATGTCGGGAAGGCCCTCCCGCTATTCTCCGACCCATCGTGGGGGGTGGAGAATCGCGCCCAAAATGTTTTAAATTTATTTTTTGAATCCAACTGGATTTTTTCGATCTGTGCAGTGCACTGTTGGGAACCGATCAAAAGCTGTTTTCTTGAGTCAAGAAATGAGCAAGTTTATTGGCCTCTAAAGCAAAAAATAATAATAAAAGATGCAACGACACACAGCACACACACACACAGCACAGACACACAGGCAGAGCACAGACATACACACAGCACAGACACACACACACACAGCAAAGACACACAGCACAGACACACAGCATAAACACACACACGGCACACACACGGCACAGACACACAGCACAGACACACACACAGCACAGACACACACATACATACACACAGCAGACACACACGGGATAGAAACACACACCACCAACACACACACACACAGCATAGACACATAACAGACACACACACAGCACAGACACACAACGCACAGCACACACACAGCACAGACACACACACACACAGCACAGACACACACACACACAGCACAGACACACACAGGATTCAAACACACACCACCAACACACACACAAACATACAGCACAGACACACACTCCCAGCACAGACACACACACAGCACAGACACACAAGATAGAAAACACAGCAACAACAAAAATACACACAGCACAGACACACAGTACTCAGAAACACACAGGATAGAAACACACAGCACCAACACACACATAAGAACATAAGAACTAGGAGCAGGAGTAGGCCATCTGGCCTCTCGAGCCTGCTCCACCATTCAATGAGATCATGGCTGATCTTTTGTGGACTCAGCTCCACTTTCCAGCCCGAACACCATAACCCTTAATCCCTTTATTCTTCAAAAAACTATCTATCTTTACCTTAAAAACATGTAATGAACATACAGCAGACACGCATATAGCACAGACACACACTCACAGACACAGCACAGACACACACACAACACAGACACACACATGATTGAAACACAGCACAAATACACACACAGCATAGACACACAGGCACACAGAACATACACACAGCACAGGCACAGACACACGCAGCACAGACACACGCAGCACACACACATGCAGCACACACACACTGTACAAACACACACACAAAGTGCATACACAGAGACAGACACACAGACAGACACAGAGTGCACACGCACAACAGAGATGCACACACACAGCACAGACATGAACACAAACACAACAACTGATACATATGGTCTTATGATCAGGCCGCTCTGGAATGAAGATGGATAGCTGGATGACCTATGGAGCAGACACCATCACTCCTACAGTATCTGAACTACAGCTCTGTTCACGAGGGGGATGGATGATGTTATGTACACAGATGGTTAATGGTTTCAAGAAATGTTGCTTGCCTAATGACAGACGGAATAAGATTATGCTGTGTGAGAAGGGGTGAGAGATTGGTCTAACCAGGTAGAAAATATTCATGTCAATGGCAGTTACTATGCCAACATAGATCATAATAATGTTGACTGCATGATCTATTCAAATTATTTGAAGTTTTATACACACATCATTAGTTTTTTAGTATTGCTCTCAAATCTTTTGCTGTTCTTTGTATTCCTAATTATGGGTAAGGATGTTTAAGTATTGTATTTCCAGCAGTTTAATAAAGGCTGGTTTCACAGTTACTGGGTTTCTCACAAATTACATCCACACATTACACTCCCCTCCCTTGTTGAGAAGGAAAATGTATATATAACACTCAGGTTCACAGTAATTTGCAAAAAATGATAGCTTGGATCAGGAAAAAGACAATTCAGGGGCAGCACAGTGGTTAACACGGTTGCTTCACAGCTCCAGGGTCCCAGGTTCGATTCCGGCTTGAGTCACTCTGCGCAGAGTCTGCGCGTTCTCCCTGTGACAGCGTGGGTTTTCTCCGGGTGCTCCTGTTTCCTCCCAGAGTCCAAAGATGGGCAGGTTAGGTGGATTGTCCACGATAAATTGCCAAAATGATTAGGTGGGGTTACTGGGTTGTGGTGGAGTTATGGGCTTTTCCAAGGACCGGTGCAGACCCGATGGGCCGAATGGCCTCCTCCTGCATTGTAGATTCTATGATTCTATTATCTAGATAGACCTACCCCTTTTCATGTGTGTACCTGGATACTTGTACTCCTCTCCCAGGGTTATGCGACACTCTTCCAAAACCTCATGTGTGTCCAACAGAAATATCTCTAACATTTGATCCAATTTACGCAATTCATTTTTAAAGGATGCCGAATAATTTTATTGGATGAATTTCATGCTCCCTCACCTTGGCACTCCCACACCAGGCTGGTGTATACGAATGCAGGGGGCATGTGAAATAAAATGGCTGGTCAGCCGACCCAACTACCTAGCCATCTCCGCGACCAGTACACCATATTACGGGGGGTCGGGGGGAGAGAGGTTAAGTCATTAGGCAGCCCACCCTTCCTTAAGGCCTATTAAAGTCCTTGAATGGATATTAGTTTCATTTAAGGGCCTTCAATCTGTCTCTGCTGCAATATTTTGGCCTGCAGGGGAAGATGGAAGGAAGATTGGCAGCCAAGCAGCTTTGACTATGTGGATGATTGTCAGTCAGAAAGTGGAGGGGAGGTGAGATTACCTCCTTTGAGATGTCCACTATTCCCACTGGAGGAAGATCACCCCACCCACCCCCCCCACCCCCCCACCCCCCCAACCCCCCCACCCCCCCACACCCCCCCCAACCGCCCCCAACCCCCAACCCCCCCAACCCCCCCCCCTCATCGCGGGTCTGACGCACATTCTCCACCCCCGCACCGAGCGTGATTTTGGTGCAGAGGCTCGGAGAATCCCGCCCTATATGTTTGAAACAGTCGACTGAGAGCTATTTATACGAATCATGTATTAATTTACCCAAATTGGTTGAGGTTTCCTCTTGAACTACTTTCTTCCCAGACACTCACTCAAAACATCTTGGGTTGGATTCTCCGCTGGCGGGATTCTCCGTTTTGCCGGTGCACGGGGGTTTCCCAATGGCGTGGGGATGCCCCACAATAGGAAAACCCCATTGACCGGCCGGCAGAATGGAGCATCCTGCCGACGGGTCGGGGCTGATATGTGGCGCGGCGGGGAGGACAATCCAGCCCCTTATTTTTTCTCATGGTGCATCCTCATTACACAAAATTGGTTTTCCTGCTATTCTCTGCATTTCTTCTTTTATATCTGTATACATATGATTAGATATCACGAGTCCTCATTCTAGTAAGTTGCATGGCTTTAAATAATTTTTGTCTTGTCTTTCATCCATCCTTGTTCTCAGGGACGGTGCACTCTGAACAATCTTTCTCCAATAATTTTGAGTCTCCATTGTTCTCACTGCCTGTCCCAAAGAGAGGCCAATCCACTTCATGACATATTCGAACCATGCCATCTTGGGTCCTCCTTGTCCACATTTTCCAGGTGTTTTTTTCCTTGCATTACCACTTTTTCAAAATCCTCTCCTCCTGTTCAAATCCCATAGCCAAACTATGTGAGCTCCCTTAATATCAGTGCCTCAAACACTTTCCTCTTCAGGCCAGCTTTCTTGAGCATCCACTTGTTTGTCTGCTTGGCCATCCATGATGTATGTAATATCCGGCTGAGTCTTTTTATTTCCAATACTCTCATTCAAGCCTCATCACTCTTCTGATGATGGTCCAGCTTTCACAGCTGTACATTGACATTGACCACCCAAGGGCTTTCAGAAGATGAATTTTTGTTCAGATTAAACTCCTGTAATACCAAAGCAACCAATTCAAGACACCTAAACTTTAAGTTTTACAGGGTTCTCCGATGCCGAAATTGAGAACGGCGGTCGGCCGGGGAATGGCTCCCGACACTGAAATCTGGGCAGGTGCCGGATTCACGCCGGTTCGCGAGGCTCCGCCCCCTCCAGATCGGCCGCATCGGTACATGCGCAACCGCAGTCGCAACCCTGTCTGCATATAATAATGCTCCGCCTCCGATGGGCCGAGTTCCTGACGGCGTGGGCCACGTGTGGTCCCAGCGGTCAGGAGCTGGCAGGCTGTGGACAGTGTCCAGCGCCGCCACACTAGGCCGAGATCCATGCTGCTGGCCGGGGTGCTTCTGCCAGAGCTGGAGAGAGTGGTGGGGGTTGGCCAGGAGAGCTGTGGGGTCGAGGTGGGCGGGTACACGGTGCACCATGGCTGGCGCCATTTTTTCTGGTGCGGCCGGTGTGTGTGTGATGGTGCCCAGGCCCCAGCAATTTTTCGACCGTGTCCCACAGGTGTTTCATGCGGCGCTGGTGCTAGCCCCTCACCGGTACCGGAATCGGTGACGGTTTTGTGCCGATTTTCCCATCATGAAGCACCACAGGTCCTCTGTTGGTGCTGGCACATGGCCTCAGGAATGGGGAATCCAGCCCTCTGTGTTTGTAATAATGGTTACCCCCTGTGGGAAACAATTCTGCACTTCATCGATGACTGGAAGCTGCATCTGAAGATTTGTTCGTAGCTTGGTTTTCTTTGACGAGTGCAATTCCAACAACACTCAAGAAGCTTGTCGCTATCCAGGACCACTTGATTGGCACCCCTTCCAAAAACATTCAATTCTTCCGCCACCAATGAATAGTGGAAGCTGTGTGTACCATCTACAAGATGCACAACTCACCAAGATTCCTTAGACAGCACCTTCCAATCCTCTGATTGCTGCCATGTAGAAGGACAAGAGCAGCAGGCACATGGGAACACCACCACCTGGAGGTTCTCCTCCAAGTCACTCACTATCCTGGCTTGGAAATATATCACATTTCCTCCACTGCTGCTGGGTCAAAGCCCTGGAATTCCCTCCCTAACAGCTCTATGGGTGTACCTGCACCACATGGACTGCAGTGGTTCATGAAGGCAGCTTACCGTTACCTTCTCGAAGACAATTGGGGATGGGCTCTAAATTCTGGTCTAACCAGGGACACCCACTTCCTGTAAACGATTAAATTAATAAACTCTTCAGCAAATGGGGCGGCACGGTAGCACAGTGGGTAGCACTGTTGCTTCACAACACCAGGATCCCTGGTTTGATCCTTGGCTTGGGTCACTGTCTGTGCGGAGTTCTGCCGTGTCTGCGTGGGTTTCCTCCAGGTGTTCCGGTTTTCTCCCACAAGTCCTGAAAGACGTGCTTGTTAGGTGAAGTGGACATTCTGAATTCTCCCTCTTTGTACCCGAACAGGCGCCAGAGTGTGATGACTGGGGGATTTTCACAATAACTTTATTGCAGTGTTAATGTAAACCTACTTGTGACAATGAAGATTATTATTATTATTTTGGTGGGTTGTTATGTTGGGTCAAACCTAAGGCTGACCAAACAAAAAATATTGTCTGACCAATAAATCCTATAACCTCAGTATGATAACTTTAAAAATTGATTCTATTCTTCTGTTGCATATTCCATCAGACATTGCATTCTTTTCATTTTAAAATTTGTTGTACTGTATTGATTGGACATCAGTGATGAATCCAGACCTCCTCTGAAGAGCCTGTCTATTACAATTCATTTAAGTGCGTACCTGCGGTCACATTTTTCCAACCTGATGTAGCACTTTACGTGTGTCAGTATAATAGCATAATGCAGAAAATCACCAGGAAACTCAGAAAATGCTCTTTGTGATAAATGCGGCCTGGTTTACTTAGCTTTTTTTAAAAGTATTTTAACAATGTATCCTCTCCAATTCTACATACCCATCTCAAATAATGTACCTCAGCTGAGTTCTATCCTTCATCATTTTAAAAACATCAATCATATTTTTTATAAGTCTTATTTCTCAAAAGTAAATAGTTGTAATTCAGAGCCAATCCTCATAGTCCTAGAACACAGTCAAAGAATCCCTACAGTGTAGAAGGAGGCCATTTGGCCCATCGAGCCTGCACCAACCCTCCGAACGAGCACCTACCTATTTCCCCAGCCTACCCCCACAACCCCATAATCCCACCTATTTTACACCTCTTTGGACACAAGGGGGATATTTAGCATGGCCAATCCACCAAACCTGCACATCTTTGATCTGAAAAATGAAAAAAATGAAAATCGCTTTATTGTCACGAGTAGGCTTCAATGAAGTTACTGTGAAAAGCCCCTAGTCGCCACTTTCCGGCGCCTGTCTGGGGAGGCTGGTAAGGGAATCGAACCGTGCTGCTGGCCTCCTTGGTCTGCTTTAAAAGCCAGCGATTTAGCCCAGTGAGCTAAACCAGCCCCTTGTGGGACGAAACTGAAGCATGCAGAGGAAATCCATGTCAACTCGGGGAGAACATGAAAACTTCACACAGACAGACACCCAAGGCCAGAATCACACCCGGGTCCCTGGTGTTGTGAGGCAGCAGTGCTAACCATTTTATAAATAAACTACCATCCCAATCACACCCGGGTCCCAAAAATGCTACAATGTGTACAATGTGTAAACAACGGGCTGCATGCCAGCCTGTCAGTGCATCATAGCACTGCCAAAGTGCCTGGGTGGCAGACGGGCAGTGTCAGCGTGCCAGGGTGCTAGCCTGGCCAGAGGCCGATCACCCAGGACATCTCATTAGATCATGTGAGTTGTCACAACCGTAAGGAATCCCCTCTCCCAGCACCTACCAGCCGCGTCCTGTCCCAATTCCGGCAGGATGCGCCTGGTAAACCACGCCTGTTGTATTCACCAACCCTGAAATATGACATTACACTGACTCAAATTGAAGTGCCACACATGGATCAATGTCAATTAAAGTCACCTCAATTTACTGATTGACTCTGAATTGCAAACTGTGCTGCCCATTTTATAGTAAGAAGTCTTACAACACTAGGTTAAAGTCCAACAGGTTTGTTTCGAATCACGAGCTTTCAGAGCACTGCTCCTTCCTCAGGTGAATGAAGAGGTCGGTACCAGAAACATATATATATAGACAAAGTCAAAGATGCAAGACGATACTTTGAATGCGAGTCTTTGAAGGTAATTACGTCTTTACAGGTCCAAACGGGGTTCAAACGGAGCAACTGGAGAGAGGGATTAACACAGGTTAAAGAGGTGTGAATTGTCTCAAACCAGGACAGTTGGTAGGAATTCGAAAGCCCGGTCCAGGGGAGTGAATGTAATGCGACCTGCATCAGAGGTCCCGGTTGAGGCCGTACTCACGTGTGCGGAACCTGGCTATAAATTTCTGCTCAGCGATTCTGCGTTGTCGGGCGACCTGAAGGCAGCCTTGGAGAATGCTTACCCGACAGCAGTCAAGGGCATTCAGCCTCTGATCTTCGGGTAAGTGGGGCTCCCTTGTTGCATTTGTGGTGATCACATATCACGTCCCTGATACCAATTTTCCAATAGCTTTGCTACAATTTACTTCAGCCTGATCGGGCCATAATTCCTAAAGTTCAATTTCATCCCTTCTTAAATAATAAAACCACATGAGCCTCACTCAAATCCATAGAAGTGAGTGCGGACCCCAATGAGCAATTGAATATTTGAGACAATGACTCACACTTAACAGATACTTGCTTTAAGTATCCTGAAGGAAGTGGAAAGAGGTCCTGCAGAACAATTAACTTTAAGTGTCTTGATCTTGGCTGAGACTATTTCTGCTGAAGCAGTTGTTCCTGTGCACGTGTCTTCTGCAACTCGGACAATCATTTCGGCTTCAGAAATGAAATGTGAGTTAAAGTAGCTATTTTACTATTGGCCATTTCTACATCTGATGAATCATTCAAGGGACAAATGTAAATTACATTTTTTTAAACTTTAACTTAACTGGGGGGAAAATATTACCGTACTTCCTCCAAGTGAGTGGTTTTCTTTTCCCAGTTCTAAAGTTGCTGTCCCATTTCTTATACAAAATGTCCATATTTGTTTATTTTTATACCTGTCCCTGCATTATTGCTGAATTTTTCTTTTGTACCAAGCACTTTGTTAGGTTAATATTTGTATACTAATTGTTCCAAATATCCACACTCCCTTGGCCTTCAACTTTTGGATTGAAAATAATGAATTTTCTTCCATTCCATATCAGTTATTATCCAAAAACATTCCCCAATTTCCCTTTCCTAAATCAGCCTCACAAAGTGAAGATTTGGAGCACCGAGGTAAGTAAAAAAAAGGATTCTGGGAGAGGGAGGTTCAATAACGGGTGGAGGGGACTTGGGGGGAACTTGCTGTGTATCATGTTGCAGGTTTAGGGTTTTGTGTAGCTAGATATGCGGATTAACCGTCATTCAATAAAATAAAACACCTTTTATGGGATTGGAGTGATAGGGGGTATAGTTTCAATAAGAGTACAGATGAAATATAATAATAATAATCTTTATTGTCACAAGTAGGCTTACAATAACACTGCAATGAAGTTACTGTGAAGAGCCCCTAGTGGCCACATTCCGGCGCCTGTTCAGGTACACCAAGGGAGAATTCAGAATATCCAAATTACTTAACAGCACGTCTTTTGGGACGTTGGAGGAAACCGGAGGACAAGGGGAGAACATGCAAACTCCACACCGACAGTGACCCAAGTCGGAAATTGAAACCGGGACCCTGGCACTGTGGAGCAACAGTGCTAACCACTGTGCTACCGTGCTGCTTAACTCCAGTGTTCAGTTACTCAGCATGGGGGTTTCGTACTGAGGCAGTTTCACCCACCCACCTCCTCCAAACTCCAAGACCAATACCTCCACCCCCGCCACCCAATGAATCTTTATTCTCATTGGTTTTCACAATGCTTCAAGCTGGATGCTTGTGGGGGTTCACACGATTTATTAAAGATTGGAAAAGCTGCTTTATTCTAGTTTCATGTCTGCTGTAGATTAAATTTTAAAGAAACCCTAAACTTCGGCCAATCACTGGCAAAAGATCAAATGGAAGTCCTATTCATAAGCTGTGTAGAACAAATTAATAATAATAACAGTAATAATAATAATAACATTTATTAGTAAGACCTTGCTAAGTCATTCGTGTCTCTCATTGCTAAGTTGTCAAGCTTTCATTCCAAGAATAAAATCTTATATTTGTAGAACTCATTGCATTATCTCTTCTTTCAAATAACATCACCTGATTGAAATAATAAAATTTAGCAATACAATACATTATTCTCCACTTCAATAATTTATTTAACTTTGTGCTTAGGTTTTGTAAACTATTAAGAGGAATCTGAGGAAAAAACTTCTCTAGCAATGATGTCCTTTGAAAATCAGCATGTACAACACGCAAAGCGTATATTTATGTGAGTTATTTTTCTGCTGGGACTGCTTTCAGATAATTGTGTGTCACCAGTTACAAATGACAAAAGCTTCATTTCACACCGACTGCTGAAGAATTTATTATCTGGAAGGAGGGAGACAAATGGGAAATGTATTTCTTTATTCCCTTTGTCAAGTTAGTTCCTTCTTCCTGTAGCCTTTTAGCTATTTATTCCATTAATCACTTCCTTACTGTTCTTTTCTACCTTTTGGCCTTCTCCTTTTTTGGTTGGAAATTACCCATTTCAAATTCTTCACTATCGTCTAAAATGCTACGACAATAACATGACTAGAAAGATTCACCTGTTGTGACAACACACTTGCACAAACCGCCTGAGCCCTGACCTTTCACTAATCACATCTTATAATTGCACAAGTGTACTAAAGCTTAGGCTATTTCAGTGCTGTCTGAATTTTCTGCCATTATTAAAAATGATCAACTGTCTTTGAAACATCCAGATCAATTGCTTGCCACTAAAACTCTCAGCTGCAAGCAACATTAATATATACTAGAGAATTGATTTGTAACTTTCCCCAAGTACCTTACTGCTATTGAATTTAACTGCTATCATGGGGTTTTCTCTGGTACTGCAACTAATAATTACTTCTTGCTGCATTTATTCCAGATATGTTTTATTTTTTACTGACAGCTGGACACATTTTAGTTATTGGACAGGCTCTTTGAGTTTTCCATCAGATGTTTGGTCCAATTGCACAATCTTTCTCTTTTGCATTGCATATCTCCGTGTTGGTAGGTATCATTGCTGGTCCTTGTTTTAAAATTAGAAGGTGTCATGCCCAGTAAAGGCATGTCATATTCGTAACTTTAAATATGCAGCGCAGTGGAAGTGCGATCACCATCTATGAGTGGTAGTGTCCAAGAGGACATGGTGTAGATGGGAAGAAAACTCATCGATGAAGTAAATGAGAAAGGGAAGATGGTAGCATAACATTTTCAACAGGTTTTACGTATGTGAAATAACCCAAAATGTTGAGGTGTATAGCTGCTTTGACTATGCACAGTATGTATAACAGAGTGGATCCATTAAATTGTGCAAAATGGCTGCTCTGAGCACCTGCCCAGTCTGTTTCCCTCTGTGTGTTTCATCAGAAAGAATGCCCACCCGTACTTGTTAGTATGGCTCAGGAATATAATGAGAATTTCCGTACAATCTAACCTCATAGGAGTAGAGTCCATTCATGTTTATGTGAGAGAGAATCAGCAGAGCTTCTTCACCTTATTGATTGTCAAAATGTCAGTTTCATTTGGTTGATCACTTCACCTTGATTAACTTGTGAGTGAGGTGGATTGCATAAGGTATTCATCAAATTGTTCATAAGCGGACTTACTACAATTCTACTCTTCAGTCCACTTCATTACTTGCAGCATTGAGAAACATGATAGGAAATGTAAATGTCTCTCCCGTTCCTGCCACCATCATAGGAGGGAAGTAATAAAGGTCACAAAATACTTGGTTGATTTAATGCTTCCAATCTATGACTGATTTGGATTGGAGTTGAGGGGTGGGTGGGGTGGTGAGTTCAGCTGTAACACTTTATTGGACCCTTGCCCATTTGTTAAAACCTTAAAGGCAAAGTCCGAATAATGAGGTCAGAACTTTAGCGTAAAAAATCTCTAAAGAAGTTACAGGTCATTGAAATATTCACCTTAAAATGGAGCCCACAGTTTGAACAGATTTACTTATCTCAGCTATGTCATGATATGCTGACATGTAGGTAATGATATACAGACAGGCAGCTAATGAACACAGAGAACAGGACATGACCAATGAGCAGGCAGGAAACTCAGGGATAGTATCTCACTATAAAAGGCACGAGGCACTCACACTCTGTCTCTTTCCACAGACAGACATCTAGAGAATACATCAGGGTTGATCAGCAGCGTCACACCCAGCACGTGGCTTAGAGCAGACTGGTTTAGTTAGACTGAGTTACTACAGTTAGATTAGCAGGAGAGTTGAACACCTTTAAGAACTGTGTTAATAGTTCAATAAACATATTGAACTAATTACAAAGTCCGGACCTTCCTTTGTCAAAGCATACATCAAAGAATCAGCTGATGCTACATGAAGAAGCATAACACAACATGGTACCAGGAGTAACTGTTAAATCTATTCAGTTCAACTCAGCAAGATCCATGACAACCAGCAACAGCACCCAGGCAAGATGATCGAGATTCCGGTTTCTCAGCAACTCGGATACCACGGCAATCTTATTGCCAACTGCCGTGCATTTAAGCAGAGATTTCAGCTTACTTGGAAGCAGCCGACCTAAATAGCGTGGCCGATGCTAAAAAGATAGCTCTTCTACTCACCAATGCGGGTGAGCATGCAACAGAGATCTGCAACCCCTTCAAATACTCCAAAGGGGCAGGACAAAAAAGACTTCCAGACAGTCCTGGACAAGTTTGAAAACTACTGCGAGGTAAACACAACAGAAATCGGTAAAACTGGTACCTATACTCACCATGAGGCAGAGGTAGAGATGCAACAGAAGCAAACGGCAATTTTGATTGACAGCCATCTTGTGTAAGGAGCCGCACATGCGCATTCCCGAGAAGATGCGATCCGGCAAACCAGTGTTTTGCGCATGCGCGAGAAACCACGCATGTGCAGTTCCGAAAAACGTGCACAGTAAAGGAAAGTCCGTTTGCGCATGTGCAAAGACACATGAAGCGTCAGGACGCCAACGTCATGACGTGCTCGAACTGCGGCAATGCCCACTTAAAGAAACACTGCCCTGCAAGAGCCAGGCGATGTTTAACATGCGGGAAGCCTGGACACTATGCAGCCTTGTGCAGGTCTGCACCACCAGTCAAGGGCCAGTGCTCCTAATTCCGATGTCGGCACGTTCAGAGTGTGTGACAACGATTACTGGACTCTGATCCTGGCAGCACAACGGATCCAGAGGCAGAATGCCTGGACTCCGCCTACTGTGTGGGCATCATCACCAAATGTGAATATGCCACATCCAACTCATCACAAATTCAGTCCATCCTCGCTGTGGATTCTGTGGACGAATGGCGTGCGGTGATGCAGGTCAACCACTGCTCCATCCAGTTTAAGCTGGACACAGGTGCTTCTGCCAACCTCCTCTCAAAGGCAGATTTCAAACGCATCAAGAAGCCCCCCAAGGTCCTTCCAGAGCCTGCAGGCTCCTGGACTAGAACGGGAAAGCCATCACGGCACTGGGATCCTGCCATCTACTCGTCTCCAACCGGAGGACCCATACATGATTAAGTTTTGAAATTGTCAAGCCAGACAGGGCATCCCTACTTGGCGCGCATGCCTGCAAGCAACTGAACCTCATGCAGCGGGTTTACACAACGGCATCCTCCAATGTGGATCTCCAGGCCGGCAATGACGACATCCTCGCTCAGTATCCGGATGTGTTCGATGGGTTGGGCACGCTGCCATATCGATACAAGATTCTGCTGTGGCCTGATGCCAAGCCAGTGGTCTATGCACCACGCCAGGTCCCGGCTCCGCTGAGGGAATGCCTGAAGGAACAGCTCAAGGATCTTCAGCAACAGGGCATCATTTCCAAGGTAACCGAACCGACTGAGTGGGTCAGCTCGATGGTATGTGTTAAAAAGCCTTCGGGAGACCTGCGCATCTGCATTGATCCCAAGGATCTCAATAAGAATATAATGCGTGAACATTACCCCATCCCGAAGCGGGAGGAACTCACCAGTGAGATGGCACATGCACGTTTTTTCACCAAGTTAGATGCGTCACATGGATTTTGGCAAATCCAGCTGGATGAGTCCAGCAGAAGGCTCTGCACATTCAACACACCATTTGGCAGGTACTGCTATAACCGTATGCTGTAAGGCATCGTCTCGGCATCGGAGATCTTTCATCGCATCATGGAGCAGATGATGGAGGGCATTGAAGGGGTTCGTGTGTACGTGGACGTCATCATCATATGGTCCATGACCCCTGAAGACCGTGTCTCCCATCTCCAGCAGGTATTCCGCCGTGTCCATGCCAATGGCCTGAAGCTGAACAGGTCCAAATGTTGCTTTGGCATGATGACACTCAAGTTCCCAGGTGACCAGATCTCTCAGCAGGGCCTGCGCCCGGACACAGACAAGGTCAAGGCCACCAAAGCCATGAAGGTCCCTAAAGACAAGAAGGCGGTGTTGCGCTTCCTGAGCATGGTCAATTTTCTGGGCAAGTTCATCCCAAACCTGACCTCACACACCACGGCCGTACGAAATCTGTTGAAAAAGTCCACTGGCTTTGAGTGGAAGGCAGCACATCAGGCAGAGTGGTTGGAGCTGAAAGCCGAGCTCACCACTGCACCCGTCTTGGCATTTTTCGACCCAGACAGGAAGATGATCTCAACAGATGCGAGCCAGGATGGCATTGATGCGGTGCTGCTTCAACGTGATGACACTTCATCCTAGGCACTGATAGCCTACCCATCAAGGGCCATGACGCCCACCGAAACAAGGTACGCACAAATAGAGAAGGAATGCCTGGGTCTTCTTACTGGCATTCTCAAGTTTCACAACTATGTCTACGGCCTGCCGACAGTCACTGTCGAGATGGATCACAGGCCTCTGGTCCACATTATCCACAAGGACCTGAATGACATGACGCCTCGGTTGCAGCGCATCCTTCTCCAGCTCCGAAACCAGCAAAAGCAGGGCTATGATGCTCATGCCACTGATTTGCCCGTGTTATCCCCGGCAGACACTGTCAGGATCAAGATACTGGATGGTGGCTGGTCTGCTCCAGCTGTTGTTGTTCGACAGGCTGCGCCCCGCTCCTATGTTGTACGCACGGCTGATGGTTCTGTTGTGCGACGAAACTGACGGGCACTGCGCAAAGTTGCCTGCCCGCAACCGCTTTCCTCTCTGTTTCCGTCTGTTATTGTGCCACCTCCTGATACCTCGACCTATGAGGCTACCAATCAGGCTTCCATCCCACCTGTCAAGGCGCTGTCATCCCCACCACCACATCTCCGGCGGTCGACAAGGATCAGATGCAAGCCCCAGAGACTGGACGTATGAACATTTGTTTTGTTTGCTATGTTCCGTTTTCTCACATTAGACAGCTGTCTTCACATGTAAATACGTTCACATATGCCACCGCTTGTAAATATGTTAATATATGCCACCACATGTAAGTACGTTCCCATGTGTCAACAAAACATAAAGGAGAGATGTCATGATATGCTGACATGCAGATAATGATATACAGACAGGCACACAGGCAGCTAACGAACACAGCGAACAGAACATTACCAATGAGCAGGCAGGACACTCAGGGATAGTATCTCACTATAAAAGGCACGAGGCACTCACAATCTGTCTCTTTCCACAGACAGACATCTTGACAGTACATCAGGGTTGATCAGCAGCATCACACCCAGCACATGGCTTAGAGCAGACTGGTTTAGTTAGACTGAGTTACTACAGTTAGATTAGCAGGAGAGTCGAGCGTATTTAAGAACTGTGTTAATAGTTCAATAAACATATTGAACTCATTACAAAGTCTGTACCTTCCTTTGTCAAAGCATACATCAAGGAATCATCTTATGCTACACGAAGAAGCATAACACAACAAGCTATATTTATATTCATTACTGCTTACAGCAATGGTTGTGCATTGACATGGGAAAAAAATTAATTACTCCAATCATACATCACTTTTAGTTCTTGGAATACAAAGTTCAGTTGGTATATTTATATGTTCACGTTTACTGACTTGTGATATTTTGTCTTAAAATACTAATAGTTTGCATCATTATTTTTACTCCTTAATTATTCTTATAATTGATACCCCTGTCAGCAACAGATACAGATTCTCCCAATAATCTTTAATGGGTAAATTCCACACCTTTGCCCTGTGACTTATTTTATTTTGAGAGCTGTGTTTTGCATTGTGTGCAGGAATTACATTTTGTTGTACTTGGAGTTATCTTGTGGTTTGCCATGACATTGCTGGGGGACCAACAGCAGGTGGTTTTCTCTGGATATGTTTCCTGGTCTGATGATATATATATGCACAGAGAGAGAGTAATGAAAGGAATGTGTTTTAGACCTCGAGACATTCCAAAGCGCCTTATGGGCATTTAGAAATGATGAACCGAAAATACATATCAAGGTGAAGAATCTTCCACCTTAAAATATGATCGCTAATAAAAAACAATGGCACAACTTACTAGTAATTAAACAGAATCCGATGTCAAGCTGGCAGTGATGTTATTAAACGGATTTCGACTTCAATTCTGGGACTTGGTGAGGAACGCACTGTCGAGGCCGCACTTATTCTCATTTCCTGCACTAACGAGATTGGGGCATAATTTTTAAATGTACCCAGACCCCCCACCCCTCTCCAACCGCTGCTTCCAGATTTCCCCAATGCCCAACTCACCAATAAGTGGGTCATTGAGTGCCAGGGTGGCGCCTGGGTCGAACTGTCAGGGTGCCCACCGGAGATGTCAACGTACCACCCTGCCCAGAGCCCAACCACCCAGGGGCCTCGATCACCTGGGAGATCCCCCAAGTGCTAGTACGTCTGGTCCATGTTTATGGAAACCAGTGCTAAATGGCACCCGCTCGGGGTCTCCAAGGTGAGGCCGTTAGGTACCAGGTGCTGGGTAGATCTGGCATAGACATAATCAAGTGAGACTAACTGCTCACTTGAATATGCAAATCTGGGTCCCAACCTCAATGGGCGGGATTCAGATTGCGACGCCTCGCGAGATCTCTTTAGTCAGGCGTCATGAAGCCGGCAAACGTCGGTAACGAGGGGACGGGGTGCCAATGATCACAAAATGTCCCCATGCAAGCTCAGCAAGTAATTATGAAGACAAATGGAATGTTGACCTCTATTAAGGAGAATGCAGTAGTAAAGAAGGGTCCCTTCAGCCCCACCATGTGGCAGTGCTATCCGTGCACACCATTTAACCAAAATGTTTCTAAGTGTGGTAGCGAGCGGGAAGCGCCGGCATCCCGAAATCCCTATCTCCGTTGTCTCCCCATCTCCCCGTATCCCCATGATCACCACCCACCCCCGCATGCGCTGAGACTGGTGAGGCCATCACTGCTATAAAATGTTAATTGGTCTAATGAACGTGGCCCCACGGGCTTAACGCCACAAATGATGGTCCCGCCGGCTGATACACTGGGACCATGCTTACCAACCCCCTGTTAACAAGGGAGATCAGCCCTTAAACCGCTCCTGCACAGTCAACCCCACTCAGCTCGCAGCCATGCCACCAAGGAGACAGGCTCCACGATGGGATGCCCTGTTCCACCGAGGGTCTCGCAGGATCAGCCACAGGGCCGCCTTTGTTGCCTGGGAGGAAATGGCAGCAGCCGTTAACTCGGGGAACGTCACCAGGAGAAGATTAATGAACTCCACCGAGCTGCATGGGTGGGTTGGCATCGAACCTCCTCACCCCCCCCCCCCCACCCCCCCGAGAATGCACCTGGCACCACTACCACCCCAGCCAAGCACCATTCCATGCCCCAGCCCACCCATGTCCAGCAGTGCCACCAACACCCACCCCGCCCCCACCATATGTCCCATCATCCCTATCTCCTCTTGTCTCCCCATCTCCCCATAGCCCTATACTCCCCACCCACCCCTGCATCCAGTCCATCATCCCCCACCCCACACCCCCAGATCCAGACCAAGATGGAATGGCAAGGCATGTGCCATCTGCAAGTAGCCCTCTTGGCTCTCTGGACCCAGATCTCTCCGAGGATGCCCGCCAGGGTATGTGGTAGATAGCAGGCTGTCTCCACTTCTTATGTGCATCCTGGGGACACAGCTCGGTGCAGCAGTAGAGCACGGAAGGATAAGCAGCTTGAGGATCACCGAGACAGCACTGGGGGAAAGAGGGGTGCAATGTCATGCGGTTTTGGCATGTTGAGAATTGCTTGGATTTTGTCCTTGGCAGGTTCAATGCGATGCGATGAGAGCTTATCATCTCGGAATGTGATCTCAGTTACTTCGAATTGACACTTTTGCTTGTTGAGCTTCAGCACATTTCTCCTGACACTCGTTAGAACTTTAAGCAACCTCAAAGAACAAAGAACAATACAGCACAGGACCATCCTTTCAGCCTTCCAAGCCTGTACTGGTCAATATACCAAACTTTTCCAAAACCCTCAGCACTTCCTTGTGCATCATCCCTCTATACCCATCCTATCCATGTGTTTGTCAAGATGCTTTTTGAATGCCGTTAATGTGTCTGCTTCCACAACCTTCCCTGGCATCGCGTTCCAGGCACTCACCACCCTCTGCGTAAGAAACCTGCCTCGCACATCTCCTCTAAACTTTGCTCCACAGACCTTAAACAAATGGCACTTGGTGACTGACCCTTCCACCCTGGGAAAGAGTGCCTGCCGATCCACTCTATCCATGCCCCTCATAAACTTGTAGATCTCTATCATGTTGCCCCTCAACGTCTGTCTTTCTAATCAAAACAGTCAGAGCCTATTCAGCCTCTCCACATAGCTAACACCCTCCATATCAGGCAATATTTGCCTCAAGCCTCCACATCCTTCTGATAGTGTGACTACCAGAATTGTGCGCGATATTCCATGTGTAGCTTTACCAAGGTTCTATATAATTGTAGCACAACTTGCCATTTTTTATACTTGACACCCATCCATTGAAGGGAAGCATGCCTTATGCTTTTTTGGCTACCTTGCCCACTTGTGTTGCCACCTTCAAAGATCTGTGGACAAGCACACCCACATCTCAGAAAAACACCCCTCTACTGCTACCCTTTGCCTTCTGTGACCGAGCCAGTTCTGAATCCATCTGACCACCTCACCTCTGATCACATGTGACTTCATCTTTTGTACCAGTCTACCATGAGGCACCTTGTTAAAGGCTTTACTGAATTCCTGAATTTACTGAAACATGTAAACAACATGCACCACCCTCCCCTCATCAATCATCTTTATTGCCTCCTCAAAAAACTCAATCAAGTTAGTGAGGCACAACCTCCCGTTCACAAAACCATGGTGTCTTTCGCTAATGAGACCATATGTTTCCAAATGGGTATAAATCCTGTCCCTGAGAATTCTCTCCAATTATTTACTGACTACCAACTTGAGGCTCACTGGCCTATAGTTTCCAGGATTACCCCTGCTGCCGTTCTTATGCAGCAGTACCACATTAGCTATTCTCCAGTCCTCTGGGATCTCACCTGTAGCCAATGAGGATACAAAGATGTCAGTCAAGGCCCGAGCAATTTCTTCCCTTGCTTCCCTCAGTATTCTGAGGTAAATCCCATCTGGCCCAGCAGAGTTATCTACCTCAATATCTTTTGAAAGAACCAATACCTCCTCCTTTTTGATGTTAATATGACCCAGACTGTCCACACACCCTACCCAAGAATCATCTTCCACAAAGTCCCTTTCTTTGGTGAACACTGATGCAAAGTACTCATTTAGTACCTCACCCATTTCCTCTGGCTCAACACACAGATTCCCCCCACTCTCTTTAAGTGGTTCAATCCTTACCCTGGTCACCCTCTTGCTTTTTACATATGAATAAAAAGCTTTGGGATTCACCTTAATCCTACTTGCCAAGGACTTTTCATGATATCTCCTAGCCCTCCTAATTTCCCACTTAAGTACCTTCCTACTTTCTTTATACTCCTCAAGGGTTTCAACTCTCCCCACCATTCTGGACCATACAAAAGTCTCCTTTTTCTTTTTGTCGAGGTTCACAATACCCCTCGTTATCCAAGGCTCCCTAAACTTCCCATACTTATCTTTTGTTCTCTCAGGAACGTGACTTTCCTGAATCCAAATCAACTGTCGCTTGATAAACTCCCACATGTCCGATGTTGATTTATTATCCAACAGCCACACCCAATCCAAGTTCTTCAATTCCTGTCTAATGTTATCGTAATTTGCCTTCCCCCAGTTTAGCACCTTAACGTGAGGGTTACCCTTATCCCTGTCCAAAAGTATCCTAAAACTTACGGAATTGTGGTCACTACTCCCAAAATCTTCCCCTACTGAAATCTCAACCACCTGTCCAGGTTAATTCCCCAATAACAGATCCAGTACTGCCCTTTCCCTAGTTGGACTATCTATCGTATTGTGCTCTACTATGGTTGAGCCCTAATCGATGATATCATCGACGTACACCTTTGATACCTTCGATTATGTGCTCCATGACACGGAGAAAAATTTCTGATGCCGAAATTATGCCAAACGGCATTTTCAGAAAGCAGTACCGTCCAAATGGCGCATTAAAAGTGCAGTATTTTTTACTTTGTTCCTCCAGCTTTCGCCACCAGAAACCTTGACATTCATCAAGTTTTATAAAGAATTGTGCACCAGCCAGCTCAGTTGTGATTTCCTCATGCTTTGCTATTTGGTAATGTTCTCTTTTAATATTATCGTTAAGATCTTTAGGATCCATACATTTGCGAATATTGTCATTCTTTTTCTTTACACAAACCATGGAGTTTACCCAATCGGTTGTTTCTTCTATCTTTCTGATTACTTTTAACTTTGTCATTCTATCTAACTCCTTTTTGAGGCAATCCCGAAGATTTGCAGGTACTCTTCTTGGTACCTGTATCACAGGTTTTGCATCCTCTTTGAGTTGTATCTTGTAGGTGAATGGTAGTGTACTAAAACCTGTGAATGCACCGCATGGTAGCACAAGTGGATAGCACTGTGGCTTCACAGCGCCAGAGTCCCAGGTTCGATTCCCCGCTGGGTCACTGTCTGTGCGGAGTCTGCACGTTCTCCCCGTGTCGGCGTGGGTTTCCTCCGGGTGCTCTGGTTTCCTCCCACAGTCCAAAGACGTGCAGGTTGGGTGGATTGGCCATGCTAAATTGCCCTGAGTGTCCAAAAAGGTTAGGAGGGGTTATTGGGATAGGGTGGAAGTGACGGCTTAAGTGGGTCAGTGCAGACTCGATAGGCTGAATGGCCTCCTTCTGCACTGTATGTTTTATTTGCTGATAATGTTCTGAGAATCGTCAGAGTGTTGATCCAATCCTTTGTGTATGCTGTATACCAACTGCATTAGACCTCATTCTTCACAGGATTGATCACCAAGCCCTCGGATACAATGCAGGATGGGACGGAGTAAATTATGTTCTTCATACTCAGGTCAGAAGCACCATAACATTAAATGTTTGAATCATTATAATCTCAGAGATATTTTGTGATTTCTTCTAATCGGCTGAATTTTTAGATTTTTAAAATCAGTCATGCTGATTAAATTGGCTTTGGCACCAGTGTCTACTTTCAATTGGACCACTGTACCGTTCACTTCAATGATAGCAGCCATTTGTCCTTATCAACCGCATTTATTTTAAATGGAGTATCAGTTTCCATTTTGTTTTAGTGCTGGAAAATGTTTTGACCTTGGCTGTCCCCTGGAAGAGTTGCCAGGATCGTAGCGGGCAGCTATAACTTGTAAAAAATAAAAGCAACATACCTCGAATTGTCTCTTGTGATCTACATGTTCACAGTGCAGCTGCCAACTCAGCAACTGAGACTGCCAATCTTGAGTGTTGGATGGTCTTCAATTAGTCCTGATTCGATGAGAAGCCCACATCCAGGCCTTCAATTGGCTGGAGCAGTGAAAGTGCTGGTGAACATGTGAACGATCAGAACCCAGAACTAGTCCCAATGTCCAATTCCTGAGCCCTGATTAAAAATTCAGTCCCAGAAGTCTACGCCCTCATCTGAAAATATCACACTATTTTTGATTTTTAAACATTTATTCATTCAGGGGATATGGACACTGCTGGCAAGGACAGCAGTGCTACTTGTCTTTGAGAAAGAAGGTGGGAGTGAGCCTCTTTCCCAAACTGCTGCAGTCCATGTGGTGCCACAGTGGTGTTAGGAATGGAGCTCAAGATTTTGACCCAGCGACAATCAAGGTACAACAATATATTTCCAAGACAGGATGCTAAGTGACTTGGAGAGGAACCTGGAGGAAATGGTATTCCCTTCTGCCTGCTGCCCATGCCGCCTTAGGTGGTAGAGGTCACAAGTTTGGAAAGTGTAGTTGAAGAATATTGCTTGAGGAGAATCATCCATTTCATGGCTGACTGCAGCATATCATGGATTTACCGAAAGAGTTAACTTGTTCAATGTACAAACTAGACTTTCTCGTAGGATAATGAAAGCAATAACTTTGAAATCATTTTGCTGCTGAATGACATGCTTGTAGGTTCTAGTTTGCGATTTGAGATTATGAAACGTGTGTGTTTCATACTTGACCTCCTGGTAAATACTGTTCTTTATTCAGCCTCCGCCTGCCATTGCTATTCCCTATTCTCATAAATCCCACAAGAGACATTCACTCTTTATTAGCATTTATCCTTTGAAGCAACATGATAGTTATTGCTCTTATATCTGTGTCTGCGGAGGTAGCATGAAGGAAAATTCATTTAATTTCTTCGTTCTCTTGTGATATGGTTGTTTTTCTCGAAGGATACAGGAAATAAAATTACAGGTAATGTGTATATTTATTCAGCTGAAAATGTATTCGTCCATCATTGTTTCATGGCTATTGAATTTAGATATGAGACAAGAGTTATTTACCTTTATTTGCTTTGGACTTATTTAAGAATGAATTATTTATGTGGTGCGACTCTTTATATTGTTGTTTGAACAGTGAACCCTCCTGTTATTATTATATAAGTGGGCAATTGCTGTATTGTCCTTTATGAATTATGGATCACTTTGTTGCTTGTTCCATGTTGGAATGACATGGAATAATAATTGTTATGGATACTAGTACGCAGTTATTTATTAGCTCAATGACCACACTTGACCATTGAAGATGCCGACTGATTTTCTCCTGCATTTTCTTTCCTTTCACTCCCTCCACATGGCATTGATTTCTTGTTGGTCTATAGCTACGTGGCCAGTGGTCCCCTTTGAATAATAACAGTGATAATATGCTGGGGCTTATTGAGGTAAGTGGAACCTGATGGAGTAAGGAATGAAAGAGAAGTGCATTTGCCGGACTTGCCTTTCTTGATTTATTTCATTATAAAGTATAATTTTTGTCATTAAGGGGCCACATTTTGTTCTTGAGACACAGCTCAGAGAGCTGAAGAGTTATATAACATTTCAGTGAGCTTCTTATACCTGTCTATGCTCCCATGATGATCAGAGAACAAGCCACAATTCGCATTGTTGAACACGGAAAATTATGGTAGATGAAGCCGTGTATGTGAAAAACTTTGGCAGTGAACCAAGTTAGATCCCAGGAATTATTGTCTCTGAGACTGGACCTTTTTCATTACAAGTAAACTTGGAGGGGCAGAATGTCCATGAACATGTGGACCAGTTGAGGAGTAGAGAGACACTTCTGCAGTCAGTGTTGCCATCAAGAAATGTTTTCGAACATTTAAAGTTTGTAAAGGCTTTATTTTGTATTAACGAGGTCAAGGCTCTAAAATACTTGATATTATTGGATTTTAAGAGTCCTTTAAAGGTTTAATCCAAAGGGGTTAGTCATGACTTAAGCCCATGCCTCCACCCTATTCCTGTAACTCAGTAACCCCACCTAACCTTTTTGGGACATTAATTTAACACGGCCAATCCATCTAACCTGCACACTTTTGGACTGTGGGAGGAAACAGGAGGAAACCCACGTAGACACAGGAAGAACTTGCAGAATCCGGACAGACAGTGACCCAAGCCAGGAATTGAACCTGGGACCCTGGAGCTGTGAAGCAACAGTATTAACCACTGTGCTACCATGCTGCCCATAGGAGTTATATTTCAATTGTAAGGGGAAAAGATGAGTGTTTTTGTGGCTGCAAATGAGACTCCAGGATGGTACTTTGTCTCCCTGGTGCCAGGATGTCTCAGAGCGGCTACAGGATGTTCTGAAGGGGGAGAGTGAACAGCCAGTGATTGTGGTGCACAGAGTTTAAAAAAAAAAGGATGAGTTATTTAATGCCAATTATAGGAATTAAGGAAGTAAGTTGAAAAGTAGGACCTCAAAGGTAGTGATCTCAGGATTACTACCAGTGCCATGTGCTAGTCAGAGTAGAAACAGAAGGATGAATCAGATGAATACATGGCTGCAGTGATGGTGTGAGGGGAGGGTTTCAGATTCCTGGGGCATTGGGTCTGGTTCTGAGAGTGGTGGGACCAGTACAAACTAGATGGGTTAAACCTTACATAGAACATAGAACATAGAACAGTACAGCACAGAACAGGCCCTTCAGCCCTCGATGTTGTGCCGAGCCATGATCACCCTACTCAAACCCACGTATCCACCCTATACCCGTAACCCAACAACCCCCCACCCCTTAACCTTACTTTTTAGGACACTACGGGCAATTTAGCATGGCCAATCCACCTAACCCGCACATCTTTGGACTGTGGGAGGAAACTGGAGCACCCGGAGGAAACCCACGCACACACGGGGAGGACGTGCAGACTCCGCACAGACAGTGACCCAGTCGGGAATCGAACCTGGGACCCTGGAGCTGTGAAGCATTTATGCTAACCACCATGCTACCGTGCTGCCCTTGGCGGGACTAAGAGTGATATCCTGGGGAAGCATTTGCAGTATGGTTCGGGAAGGTTTAAATTAGAATGGCAGGAGGTTGAGAACCTAAGCAGGGTGACGAGCGAAAGAGAAACCCGGACCGTAACAAAATAAAGAGTAACTGCCAAAACGGGAGACAGGGTAATCAAGGGCGAAAAACAAATAAGGGCCCAGTACAAAGAAAAGTTAGGATGATTGAAAATGGCAAAAATAAAAATTAAAGGCTTTGTATTCTAATGCATGAAGTATTCGGAATAAGTTAGATGAACCGGCGGTGCAAATTACGGTACATGGATATGATCTCATAGCCGTTACGAAGGCATGATTGCAAGAATACCAAAACTGGGACCTTACTATTCAGGGATATTTGACCTTTTGGAAGGTTAGGAAGGAAGGAAAAGGTGGTGGGGAGCACTGTTAGTAAGAGATGAAATGAGGACAGTTGTGAAAGACGATCGAGATTCAGATGATGTAGAATCCAGTTGGGTGGACATAGAAAGCAGCAAGGGAAAGTCGACATTGGCAGGAGAAGTATATAGATCCCCAAATGGTAGCCACTCTGTAGGATAGAGAATAAATCAACAAATAATAGGAGCATGTAAAAAAAATAGAGCAATAAGTATGGGTGACTTTAATCTTGTTGATTGGGTTAATCAAATTGGAAAGGGTAGTTGTGACAACAAATTCATAGAGTGCATTAGGGATAGGTTCTTAGAGAAATATGTCATAGAGCCAACCAGGGAACAGTAATGGGCAATGAGGGAGGTTTAATAACTGACCTCAGAATAAAGGAACTCCAAATAAATAGTGATCATAACAGTTTGCGAGTGAGAAAATTGGGTCGGAAATAATTGTGTTTAACTTAAATAAAGGAAATTTCAATGAAACGAGGATAGTTAGCTAAAGTGGACTGGTGGATAGATTAGCTGGGAAGATAGTAAACAAGCAGTGACAGACATTTAAGGAGGTAATTCATGACTCTCTGCAAAAATGTATCCCAGTCACGTGGAAAGATTCTAAGAGAGGGATAAACCAGCCATGGCTAACACAGGAAGTTAAGGAGATTATTGAGTTAAAAGAAAAGGCATACAAGGAGGCAAAAGCCAGTGACAGTCCGAAGACTGTGATAAATTCAGAATCCAGCAAAGGTGGCCTAAAAGGATAATAAAGAGAGAGAAAATAAACTACGAGGACAAACTAGCGAGGAACATAAAAACTGACAATAAGAGCTTTTTCAAATGTATAAAAATGAAGGGGTCAAAGTGAACATAGAACCCGTGGAAAATGAATCCATGGAGATTGTTATGGGGAACAAGAAAATAGCAGAGGAGTTAAACAGATATTTTGCATCAGTTTTACAGTGGAAGATATTTCAAACATCCCATTAGTATTAAAAATTACGGCGAGGAATTAAATACCATCATCATCATTAGAGAAATAGTATTAGACAAACTAATGGGGCTAAAGGCAATAAGTCCCCGGCCCTGATGGGTTCCATCCTAGAATCCTAAAAGAAGTACCTACAGAGATATTGGATGCATTGTTGTAATTTTCCAAAAGTCTTGGATGTGATAGAAGTATCGGAGGATTGGTAAACTGCTATGTGATACCCCGATTCAAAAAGGGAGGGAGGCAAAATGTGTGCAATGGGCAATAGGTTGATTCGTCTAATATCTATTGTTGGAAAAAATGTTGGAATCAATTATTAAGGAAGTAATAGCAGCACATTTGGAAAGTCATAATCTAATCAAGCAGATTCAACATGGCTACATGAATGGGAAATTGTGTCTGCCTAATCTATTAGAGTTTTTCGCAGAAAGCTGAACTAGAGTGGATAGAGGAGAACCAGTAGATGTGTTGTATTTGGACTTCCAGGAGGCGTTCAACAAAGTAGCTCACAAAAGGTTAAGTCATAAGACAAGAGCTCATGGTGTTGGAGGTAGTATATTGGTATGGTTCAAGAATTGGTTAATGGGCAGGAAAACAGCAAGTGGGGATAAGTGCTTATTTTTCAGGTTGGCAACCTGTAACCACAGGGATCAGTGCTGGGACCACAACTATTTACAATATATTAATGACTTGGAGGAAAGAAGTAAATGTACTTAAGCCAAATTTGCAGATGACACAAAAATAGGTGGAAAGGCAAGTTGCAAGTGGGGTACAAACCGTTTGCAAAGAACATAGAACATTACAGCGCAGTACGGGCCCTTCGGCCCTCGATGTTGCATCGACCTGTGAAACCATCTGAAGCCTATCTGACCTACACTATTCCATTTTCATCCATATGTCTATCCAGTGACCACTTAAATGCCCTTAAAGTTGGTGAGTCTACTACTGTTGCAGGCAGGGCGTTCCACACCCCTACTAGGGGGTTTATTACATGGACCAAAAGTTGGCAAATGGAATATAATGTGGCAAAATGTGAAGTTGTTCATTTTGGAAGGGAGAACAAAATCATTATTATTATTTAAATGGAGAAAAACAGCAGAAAGCTGCAACACAAAGGGACTTAGGGGTACTTGTGCACACAACACAAAGCAAGCACATAGATGTAGCAGGTAATCAGGAATGCTAATGGAATGTTGTCCCTTATTTGAAGGGTTTTGGAGTATAAGAAGAGGGAAGTCTTCCTGCAACTGCACAAGGTACTGGTGAGACCACATCTGCAGTATTGTGGGTAGTTTTGGCCCCATTATTTGAGGCAGCTCAGAGTAGATTCACTAGGATGACCCCCAGTCTGGAGAGATTGTCTTATGAGCAAAGTTAAACATGTTGGGACTCTACTCATTGGAATTTCGAAGAACGGGAGATGATCTCATTGAAACATATAGGATTCTTAATGGGTTTGACAGGGTAAATGCCGAGAGGATGTTTCCCTCATGGGAGAGTCTTGGATCAGAAATCATAGTTTCAGAATAAACAGGTGCCAATTTAAGACTGAGATGGGAAGGGATTTCTTCACTCAGAGGGTTGTGTGTCTTTCAAATTACAGACAGTTGTGGGGCCAGTGTCCGTGGCTGTGATCAACTGGCCTCCTCGTACCCGACGCAAAGAAGCCGGTAAATCTCACGAGAGGCCTCTTATGAGATTTACAGGTCTCGTCACAAGATCTCGTAAGGCGTTGCGATCTCGCCCATTGAGGCCAGAATCCAGATTTGCATATTCAAGTGTGCAGTCAGGTTCACTTGAATGTGCTCTTGCTGGAATTACCCAAGGGCAGGATCCAACCCTTGCGCCTCAGAGACCCTGAGCGAGCGCTGCTTAGCACCGGTCTCCATCGACATGGACCAGATGTACGGAACTGGGGGATCTCCCAGGCAATTGGGAGGACGGACACCCCTGATGCCACCTGGGCACCCTGGCAGTGCCATCTGGGTGCCACCCTGGCACTGTCAGGGTACTGGATAGCATTTTGTCTGCACCAGGGATTGGGTCCTGGTGTGTCCTGCCCTCATGACTTGGGATGTGGAGGGACTTGAGGACCCCCTCAGTGATAATAAATTGGGATTGGTGGGGGGGGCGGGGGTTTCAGAGATCAGGGTGCCATTTAAAAATGGTGTCCCAATCTCTTGTGAGGTCGTTCTCGGCACTTCCAAGTGCCAGGAAACACCCAGCTATACACACCTGACGTTGGACTCTGCTTCATTTCCATTATATATTTCCTTGTGTATACTTAAGGCTGAGATAGATAGATTATGGGGAAAGGACAGGAAAGTGGATGTGAGCAATGTCCGATTAGCTATGATTCTGTTGAAAGATGGAGCAGGCTTGAGGGGTTGAATGGTCTAGAATACCCAATTCATTTTTTCCTACCTACCTACACATCTTTGGGAAACCCACGCAAACACGCGGAAAACGTGCAAACTCCACACGAACAGTGACCCAGAGCCGGGATCAACCTGGGACCTCAGCGCCGTGAGACTGCAATGCTAAACATTGGGCCACTGTGCTGCCTGTGATTTTTAATTATTGAACCTATGTATATAGTATATAATTAGAATACAGGACTAAGTATAACTGCGATTATTTCTCAGATTTTGGTAGTGTTTTCTATTCACCTGTATAAAGTTATTTGGTAAACACGGATTGTAAAAAGGAATTAAAGGAGGAGGGATGTCATTATTGTCACTTTCAGACCAGCCTTACAGAGTAAGGGTCACATGGTCTGAAGAACCAATCAACACCTGGGGAAACTCTTGAGGAGATTTTCCTAATTAGAAAGAATATATTCTGGACTAGTTCGAAGTATGTAGCTAATGAAGCAACCTTGTAAATAAAATTTGTTTGTTCAAATTAGAAGCCTCCACAAGTACCTCTTCACAGCTCCAGCAGTTGATGAGTCTACGTTTCTGAATACGTTTCGCCCCAATGTGGAGCAAAAGCTGATTGAGGTGAAAATTCTCAATCTCTTAAACCGCTTTGAAGGTTTATGATACAAATAGCTGGACTGACTTTTTCTGCAGTTAATCTGGAGAGATAGAACTAGTTTTTCAATCCTCGCCTATGCTGTGTCAAATGGTCGTTACATTTCTTCCAATTTGCATGGAGATGCGAACCATGTTGCAGATTTTTAGTCATGCCTTACCAATCCTGTTGTTTGTCTGCCACACCCCCCAAAAAAAGACAGATCACCAGACCTAAATCCCGTCTCTAGTACGGATGACTGAATTATTTGCAGAATAATTAAGTGGTGTGATGAACTAATGCTTCTGTTTCCTTATGACATTTGTGGGAGTGGTGGAGGGTGGGGTGAGAGCGCTTGCTGGCGGGGAGCTGTGAAGGGGGTTGTCCGGGGCCAGATCATTTAAATTGCTGCTTCTTGACCACCAGTATGGTCAACTTGTTGCTGCAAAATTCATATGCACTCTGAAGAACATTCCATGACCAAATTATTTATGATCCTGAGGTTTTTAATCTGTACTCCCATTTTCTCCCAGAATCCAAAATAGGCAGCCTCTCCTGTGGTACCTGTGCAATTTTCAGAGAGGTTAGATTTTCTATGGGTTGTGAGATGATGTTATGAGGCTCAGTGCTTGAGCGTGGAGTGGGAGCTCTAGTATGTAATTACAGATGTATGGCACAAGAACGCCCAAAGCAATGACTGTTATCTGATTAAAATTTGAAGAAAGATGTGCTTCTAACTTATTAAATATTTATTAGGTATACATAATGCCTCATTTCAGTTTTGAGTCTCCTTTCCCTTTCCAGCTTTCAGACTCAGCCTTGCTAATCCCCAAGGAAGGAAAGGAATCTCAGTAGCTAGCTGATCATAAAGTGATTTTGCTCAGCTCATTATTTATAAAGTTGCCCACAGTTCCAGCTGGGGGTGGTGGTGGGGGGTGGGGGGGGGGGGGGGGGGGGGGGGGGAGAGAGTTGGAACCTCTTGTTCCATCTTTTGACAGCAGAATGGCAGGTACTAGTAATACCTGTGGTACAGTGCTGAAGGTCACTCCTTAACCTAGTACCTTTCTGGATTCTTCCAGGCTCACCTGGCTTTGAGGGGTGGAGAGTCATGAACGCCAGCCCCACAAAACATCTGCACACTTGCTGATTTATCTGTGGCTCCCCACATCTACCAGCAACCCTTTACCAACCCTCCTGCCCCCTCCCCCTACCCTATCTGCTTGATGCGAAATGGCAACATGGTCTTGGGCCCACACTATGAATATCAGGTGAGCAGTGTGACTGATCCAATGTCAGATATAGGTTTTATTTATACTTTGGCCTTGCGTCCCTAGATTTTGAACCCAAATATGTTTATCCATATCCATTTCCTCCCAATCTCTCACCATCCTTTTAAAACTCTTTCATGGGATGTGGACATCACTGGCTGAACCAGCATTTAAGGCCCCTTGTGAAGGGGTTCAAGATTGGGGCTGTTTAGCACATGGCTGAATCGCTGGCTTTGAAAGCAGACCAAGGCAAGCCAGCAGCACGGTTCAATTCCCGTAACAGCCTCCCCGAACAGGAGCCGGAATGTGGCGACTAGGGGCTTTTCACAGTAACTTCATTTGAAGCCGACTCGTGACAATGAGCGATTTTCAATTTTCAAAGATTGTTGCAGATCTGGAGTCACATGCAGGGTAGACCAAATTTCTTTCCCTAAAGTGCATTAGTGAACCGGATGGGTTGGCAATGGTTTCATTACTTTTAATTATTTGAACCCAGGTCCCCAGATCATTATCCTGGGTCTCTAGATTATTAGTCCAGTGACAACACCACTACTCCATTGCCTCCCCTGACAGCCGGAAGTCATTTGATGGGTGATCTTATGCTTAGTTGTTAAGAAAGTTGCTAATTGCAAGTCTGATCTTTTTTTTTCTAAATTCCTATCAATTTTCTGAGATAAAGTCAAATATTTATTTTGGTAACATGTTTTATTTTTTAAAAAGTCATATTTGTTTATTTTGTTATCCTTCAATTCTTCAATGCACTGTACTAAGAAACGTTAGTCTGTGGGTATGATTCCCTGAGCACTCACATTGCTGAAGATTTTAGTATGTATGTTTGGACCTAGACTAATACAAATACATCTCAGCAGACAAGAGCTGAAATAGATCATCCTGCTTTCCCTCAAGTAAGTTCCATTTTATATTCCACGCTTTTGCAAAGTTGATTTTTTTCAAAATAAATCTTCGGCAAAACAAAAGCAGAACATCGGACCAAGAGCCAGAAATTGGAATTCGTCTGGACAGCTCGTTGATGGCTGTTGCAGACACAGTGGAGTGACCTGCTTCCATGCTGTAAATGTCAACAATTCTATTTCAATTTTTGGGTGACAGCTTCTGTGGTCGAAAAGTAAATTGATGTGCCAACAGCATGGTTTGATTCATCAGACATGATGGACCTGTAAGATTACGGGCAGCACGGTAGCACAGTGATTAGCACAGTTGCTCCATAGCTCTAGGGTCCCAGGTTCGATTCCTGGCTTGGGTCACTGTCTGTGCGGAGTCAACACGTTCTCCCTGTATCTGTGTGGGTTTCCTCCAAGTGTTCCGGTTTCCTCCCACAGTCCAAAGATGTGCAGGTTAGGTGGATTGGCCGTGCTAAATTCCCATTAGTGTCAAAAGGTTTGGTGGGGTTATTGGGTTACGGGGATAGGGTATGGGCATAGGTAGGGTGCTCTTTCCAAGGGCCAAAGAACACTCGATGGGCCGAATGGCCTCCTTCTACACTCTAAATTCTATGATCTATGATTATTAATTATTACCTGTAATCATTCTGCTAAGCCTCCATCAACCAATGATGTCTTCTTAAAGAGCTTTGAGTGTCTTCTTTTACAATAAGTTTGATGGTAGTGCAACTGTGTACGTGGTCCACAAGCGCTGAAACCAGATAACAAAGAGAAAAATTATCCACTAACAAAGATGCTCATTTGCCAGTTAATTGTGCGCACCAGACAACTGCTGAATAGGGGCAATAGTTTTAGCTTACCATCAGGGTCTATCTGCGCATATGTTATTCCATTGACAATCATTCTCAACCTGTTTCCATTATGTGGAGATGCGGCGTTGGACTGAGGTGGGCACAGTAAGAAGTCTTACAACACAAGGTACAAGTCCAGCAGGTTTGTTTCAAACCACTAGCTTTCGGAGCGCAGCTTCTTCATCAAACCTGTTGGATTTGTACCTGGTGTTGTAAGACTTCTTACTGTTTCCATTAAGCAGTCAAGCATTCCATTGAGTAACATATTCCAGCAGCAAAAAGAAAAAGTAAACCATGGTTCGTTGGAAAACACAGAAAGAAATAGAACGCTAATGTAGGAAGAAACCAAAGGAAAATTGGAAAAATGATTAATCTAACAAATAATAAATATAACTAAGTTTAATACTGTGGAAACATATTGTAGACTAATATGCTGTGGACCCGAGTGATAAAATGCAAGTTAATGCCCTGGTTACCAAATCATTCCCAACCATGACAGTAATAAAAACTTTGCATAATATTTCCAGAGCTGTACACAGAGTAAGCTTTTTGGCTGTGGTCACTGCTTTTGTGCAACCAAATGCACAAAATGCACATCATTGTGCACCAATAATATTCCATTAACAGAAATGAGCGAAATGACTGGTTAATTTTTTGGTGGTATTAATGGTGAGAAAGGATAATAGGCAGAACTGGATTTTCGTTCGGTGAGGAATGGAAGCCGGAGGACAAACCCATGCATGCTGTTATTAATCAAAATAACCTAACATTGGTTGACATATCACATTAAACCCAAAGCCCTGCCTGATTGTGGACACAGTCCACAATCTACCCGAATAGAAACTGTCCTATAGCGAGCACGGTTAGCTTTCGGAGCACTGCTCCTTCCTCAGGTGAAGGAGCAGTCCTCCGAAAGCTAGTATTCGAAACAAACCTGTTGGACTTTAACCTGGTGTTGTAAGACTTCTTACTGTGCTCACCCTAGTCCAACGCCGGCATCTCCACATCATGGGTAAATTGTGGGAGTGCATATTAGAGTGAGACGAGTTGCCAAAACGTGATCCACCACCCACAACGGATGAGATTCAGATCACAATGTCTCACGAGATTGCATTAAATGAGCTGGGTAGATATCGGAAGCTGGATCTCCAGCATCTACCGGCCGCATTGCCCCATGCTGCCTTTCAGACGTAACGCGGCCGGTCGATCATGCCTTGTATGGTGCAATCCTCAGGCTAAATATTTTACACTTCTGCACTCCAGAGTTTGTATCAGTTTCCTCCCCTTGTCTATTAGTTATCAAACTGTTTTCTGATTTAATTCAGTCTCGTTGGCATGCACACAAGCTGGGGAAGATTTGTTAGTTTGATTGTATTATGTAACTGGAACGGAATGTCATAAAGAAACATTGTTTTTTTTTCTTTCAATTGAGTTGTCATCTAAAGCAAATGCACGTCTCTGTTGTCAATATTCTCTCATCACTATCCTTTTTTCATAACTAACCTTTAATGTCTGTAGCTCCCCACACCACACAGGAGAAAAAACATTACCAATTACTTTTTTTACCTTTTATGGGTGTGTGCTCTTTAATCTATGAACATTTTCGGCAAAACCTTCTAACATCTTTTGATAAATTTACCAACAATTATCCATCCAAAATATTGATAAGTCAACTCATTAGAACCTTTCCACATTTGCCATAATACTAGCTTTGCCACCACTGTAAACAAAATCATTCTTGCTGCAATGACAGTTTAAAGAGTGTTTTCTCACTCTCTTAACATGATATGCTGAGCTTCTGCATCAAGGCTGCCCATCAAATATATTATAAATAAATTGGTAATTACTGACTTTTTTCTTCCTACTCCAACTCTGATTTTGCCCCATCTCTTTGATCCTATTACGCTCTCACTAAATAATTTTACTGTTGCCGTGGCGTGCCAAAGCATTTGAAATCTACCTTTTCCGATATTCAACCATTGTGCATATTCAGTATTCCATCTCATTGACCTGGTCGCCTCGTGTTCTAAATTGCTAATTCAGAGGTAAGGAGTTCAAATGCCTTGGGAAAATGCCTGACCGTCTTTTGAAATCCAAAGAAGAACCACTTGTGTTTCTATCAATTTCATGCTTTTTACAGTATTTTCGCCCCCACAACCCAAACGATATGCAGGGTAGGTGGATTGGCCACGCTAAATTGTCCCTTAATTGGAAAAAATGAATTGGACACTCTAAATTTTAAAATAAAACAAAAGAATCATAGAATTTACAGTGCAGAAGGAGGCCATTCGGCCCTTCGAGTCTGCACCGGCTCCTGGAAAGAGCACCCTACCCAAGGTCAACACCTCCACCCTATCCCCTTAACCCAGTAACTCCACCCAACACTAATGGCAATTTTGGACACTAAGGGCAATTTATCATGGCCAATCCACCTAACCTGCACATCTTTGGACTGTGGGAGGAAACCGGAGCACCCGGAGGAAACCCACACACACACGGGGAGGACGTGCAGACTCCGCACAAACAGTGACCCAAGCTGGAATCGAATCTGGGAGCCTGGAGCTGTGAAGCAATTGTGCTATCCACAATGCTACCGTGCTGCCCTAAGCACACCACTCAAGCACAAGCCTCCAGCCTATCCCGTAACCCAGTAACCCTACCCAACCTTTTTGGACAATTTAGCATGGCCAATCCACCTAACCTGCACATCTTTGGACTGTGGGAGGAAACCGGAGCACCCGGAGGAAACCCACGCAGGAAGAAAATGCAAACTCGACACCCGAGGGAATTGAATCCGGTTCCCTGGAGCTGTGAGGCAGCAGTGCTAACCACTGTGTCACCATGCCACCCCTCATCATTGTCATGTTGTTCACCCTGGGGTAACACTGACTGCAACACAATGCAGTTAATGATCAAGCATACACCAAACGTAGGCATTGGTTCAATAAGATTTATTGAACTTCAATAACAAAGCACACAACTGCCTATGGGTTGAATCTCTCCTGCTCTAAGTAAACTAACATTAACTATCTCGACCAGGCTAGCTCTGATCCACGTGTAGAAGGTGTTGAATGATTTGTACACCCTGACTGTCACTACAGTTGTCACCAGTGGAAAGAGGCAGAGTGCTGATGCCTCGTGTGTTTTATAGTTGGAAGCCCCTCTCTGGTGTTCTGTCTGGTGATTGGTTGTCTTCTGTTCTGTATGTTGATTGGCTCACCTGGGAGTCTGTCACTGCCTGCTTTTACCTCATGATGTGCATGGGTGCATATTATTACATCCTCCCTTTTTTAAAAAAATTGTCGGCTGCTTAGAGCATATACGACATATTTACAATATATATTTACATATTACGACATATCGGAGGTGCAGACCTGCACAAAGCCTCA
This sequence comes from Scyliorhinus canicula, assembly GCF_902713615.1. NCBI lineage: Eukaryota > Metazoa > Chordata > Chondrichthyes > Carcharhiniformes > Scyliorhinidae > Scyliorhinus > Scyliorhinus canicula. The sequence goes on along the minus strand of NC_052151.1, from coordinate 160,578,653 downwards.
TAATGGCCAAGCATCTTGCAGTTGAGACATCGCCTGCCTCTTGCAGGGCATTGCCGCTTTAAATGGGCAGTGCCGCAGTTGGGGCATGTCATCACGTTGACGTCGTGACACTTGGTGCATCGTCGCACATGTGCAGTGTGGTCAGCCGCCACTCGCACCTGCACAGTGTAGTTTTCGGCCGCTTCGTTCTCCCGACCGTGGTACGCATGCGTGGGACCCATGAAAAAGCGCGCGAAATGCCGCCTTCATCGATGCTCAGGCACCGCATTCGGGTGGTGGCCTGCACACTCTCAGCCTTGTGGGAGGCAAGTTGGTCCTGCTCTGCCGACTTAAGGTGGGAATAGCGACTTTTTGCCTTTTCGTGGACTTTGTATGTCTCGATGGCCACTGGCAGGGTCATATTGTTTAGTTTTAGGAACTGCTCCCGCAGGGCGTCGGAGTGGACGCCAAACATGATTTGATCCCTGATGAGGGAGTCAGCGGTGTCACCGTAGTTGCAGGATTGCGCTAGAATGCGGAGATGGGTGAGAAAAGACTGGAAAGTCTCATCCTTACCCTGACGGCGCTGCTGGAAGACATAACGCTCAAAGCTTTCCTTCATCTCGACCTCACAGTGACTGTCAAATTTGGCTAAGACGGTCTGGAACCTGGTCTTGTCCTCACCGTCGGCAAAAGTGAGCGAATTGAAGATTTGGATGTCCTGGTCCCCCGCAGTTGACAGTAGCAGCGTGGTTTTTCGGGCATCGGACACACTTTCGAGGTCCGAGGCCTCAAAGTATAGTCTGAATTTCTGCTTGAAGACCCGCCAATTGGCACCAAGGGTCCTAGAGATCCGGAGCTGTGGAGGTGCCTGGATCTTTTCCATGCCGCTGGAAGGCAGTTGCTGGTCGTCAGTGAATCTTCGAAGGTAAATTGCTTAGAAGCAGTAGCCACTCCTGGTATCATGTCGTGATGTTCACCCAGGGGTAACACTGACTGCAACACAATGCAGTTAAATGATCAAGCATACACCAAACGTAGGCGTTGGTTCAATAAGATTTATTGAACTTCAGTAACGAAGCACACAGCTGCCTTTGGGTTGACTCTCTACTACTCTCAGTAAACTAACATTAACTCTCTTGACCAGGCTAGTTCTTATCCACATGCAGAAGGTGTTGAATGATTTGTACACCCTGACTGTCACTATAGTTGTCACCAGTGGAAAGAGGCAGAGTGCTGATGCCTTGTGTGTTTTATAGTTGGAAGCCTCCCTCTGGTGTTCTGTCTGGTGATTGGTTGTGTTCTGTCCTGTTTGTTGATTGGCTCACCTGGGTGTCTGTCACTGCCTGCTTTTACCTCATGATGGGCATGGGTGCTAATTGTGACAATCATGACATGAAGCATCAGATTATCTATTTTTTAGGCATGTACGAAACAAGATGGACTCCAATATAATTTAGCACACAAAAAAAACTCTTCAACACATTCTGGCTGCACACAAAATAAAATATGATTGGCATGGCCTTAAACTGTCGTGGAAAGGTGCTACAATTTTGAAAGTTGACAGGATGGCAAAGTAAAATGTTTATATCATGGGATTTTTAACACCAGTGTTCATCGATTATATTATTGAAATATGCAGCATCAAAAATGTATACAGTGAGCAGATGATTGATTTCTCGCATGGAAATAATTGTTGATGTAAAATTCCCCATTTTAATTTTTGTTCTTTGTGTTTTCATGGATGCGGTTGACACTTGCAAGGATGACATTTATTGCCCGATTCTAGTTAATAATAATCATTCATTGTCACAAGTATGAAGTTACTGGGAAAAGCCCCTAGTCGCCACATTCCGGCGCCTGTTCGGGTAAGTCGGTACGGGAATTGAACCCGCGCTGCTGGCCTCGTTCTGCATTACAACCAGCTGTCTAGCCCACTGAGCTAAACCAGCCCATGTTGCCTTTAAAGATGGTGAAGGACCTGCTGCTTGAACTCCTGCAATCCTTGCAGTGGTGGTTAACATCATAATGGTGTTGGGCAGGGATTGTGACCAAGCAACAAGGAAGAAATAGTCTGGCTTCTCAACTTGTGGATAATATCACCACCACATCAAACACATTTTTGCTAAGATCAAACAGCAACACATTATCCAGATACAATAAGCAAATATAAATTGCAGGTGGTTATCCCCAGTCCTGTCCTCACTCAGTCTTCCCATTTAGACATTGCAAACAAAGAAGGTTTTTGAGTAGCAACAGTAGCAATGTGAGGGAGAAGTCATGATCATGTTCCTTCTGCAATTTCATATTGTTGTTTTCGGAATTAGTCAAATTAGCTACGAGTTTAAATATTGCACTCGTTTCGTGGAATACTGGAGGACGGCAATGATATTACAGAAATAAGGGGGCGATTCTCCGCTGCCCACGACAGGTCGGAGAATAGCGGGAGGGACTTCCCGACATTTTTCCCGACCTCCCGCTATTCTCCCCCCCCACGGCCGCCCCACGACACGAATCGCTGCTCGCCAATTTTTACGGCGAACAGCGATTCTCCCCTGGCCGATGGGCCAAGTTCCCAGGCCTTTACGGCCGTTTTCACGAACGCAAACACACCTGCTCTCATAGTTCGTGAAAACGGCCGCAAGTGCCATTCCGGACAACCATGGCACCGATTGGCACGGCTGCACCGATCGCGGGCAGCGGGTCCGATACCCCCGCATTCTTTGTTCCTCCGCCGCCCCGCAGGATCAGTCCGTGGGGTGGCTGAGGGGCATGACGGCCCGCGCATGCGTGGGTTTGACGCATATGCGTGATGACGTCATCCGCGCATGCGCGGGTTGGAGCCGTCCAATCCGCTAAGCCCGTGATACCGTGCTTCGTGGGGCCGCGCTGCTAGCCCCGCCCGGGGGGGGAGAATCGGGTCCCGGGAGGGGGCGCGGAGGCTGCCGTGAAACACGGCCAGTTTCACGGCAGCCTTTACGACTCTCCGCATTTGCGGAGAATCGCGCCCTAAGTTTTTAAAATTGTACTTTTTTCAAGAAATGTGCTTACTTTGTTATTGAAAGAATTAAGGAAAACTGCACAGATCAGCTATAAAAGCAGAAAACATTGAAATACAGAGCTGGGCAAGCAGGCATGTGGCGAGAGAAACAGATTTAACATCTCAATCTGTGATCTTGCATTGTAACAGGGAGCAGTTTGAAATGTGATTGGTTTTAAGCAGTTGATGGTGGGAAAAAGAACAAAAGAAAAGAAGCAGTATGGGATGGAAAACAAAGGACAACAAATGATCAAAGAGTGGATGGTGCAGAGCCAAAGGAAGTGGTAATAGGACAAGTAAATAAACAAACTGTTTAATCTCTCTTCCCACATCAACCCTTTTATCTTCGGAATCAATCTGGTGAATCTCCTCTGAACATCCTCCAATACCACGACAACCTTCCTCAAATAAGGAGACCAAAACTGGACACAATACTCCAGATGTGGTCTCACCAACATCCTATACAATTCTCTACTTTTATATTCATGTCCTTTTGCAGTAAACGCTAACATTACATTTGCCTTTTTCATTGCATGCAGTACCTGCACACCGACCTTCTGCGATTCATGAACAAAGACACCCAGATCCCTCTGCCCAGACCCATTTTGAATTTGTTTTCCATTTAGATAATAATTTGTCTGGCTATTTTTCAGCCAAACTGGATAGCCACTTATCTGCATTAAACTCCATCTGCCCGATTTTGGCCCAATCTCCCAGTCTATCTATATCTGTCGAAAATCTGTATCGTCTTCACTGCCTGTTTCCCCACTTATTTTAGTATCATCCACAAATTTTGCTAATTTACTCTTTATCCCTGCTTGGACCCCGCTAGTTATAGTTCGCCAGCCAGAGAAGGACCCATTTACCACGACCCTCTGCTTTCTGTCAGTCAGCCAATCCTCAATCCAATCTAGTACTCCACCACCAGTCCCCTGCAATCTCACCTTCTAGATCAGTCTTTTATGCAGCATCTTGTCAAATGCCTTCTGGAAGTCTAGATATACCACATCCACAGGTTCCCCTTTATCCACCTTGCTGGTTATGCCCTCAAAGAACTCAAGCAAGTTTGTCATGCTTGACTTACCCTCCATAAAACCATGCTGACAATAGTGGATTGAGCTTTGTTTTCCAAATGTTCAGTCATCTCCTCCTTAATGATTGATTCCAGCAACTTCCCCACCACAGAGGTCAAGATAACCAGCCTATAGTTTCCGATAGGTTTGCCTCTCTCCCTTTTTGAATAGGGGCATCACATTAACGTATTTCCAATTCACCGGGGCCCTTTCAGAATCCAGGGAATTCTGAAATATCACAACCAATGCATCCACTATCTCTGCTGCCACCTCTCTTAATACCCTAAGGCGCAGGCCATCAGGTCATGCAGACTTGTCTGCCTTTAATCCCATTAGGTTATTCAATATCTTCTCCCTCGTGATGATTATTCCCTAAGTTCCTCTGCATTAACTGTAGATTTTGGAAAATTGTTATTGTATTTTTATCTTATTATCTTACCATGAAGACAGAGGTAACATATTAGTTCAGTGCCTCTGCCTTCTCGGTGTTCCCCATTATTACCTCACCAATATCATCCTCCAAAGGCCAACATTTACTTTAGCTATTCTCTTCCTTTTTACATACTTACAGAAGCTTTTGGTATCGGTGTTCATGTTTTCTGCTAGTTTCCTTTCATAGTTCATCTTAGCTGTTTTAATTATTCTTAGTAGCATTTGGCTTGCCCCATAACCACTTCTTTTGACCTTGCACAACAATCACTTGTTCATTTAATTTTCCTCCCTATCCCAGGCTGGTTTCCAAAGGGGTAAGCTGCTCCAAAAAGCCTGGCAGCCTATTAGGACAATTAACACGAGCAGTGGGGCCATTTTCAGAACATACATGCATTTAACTGGCATCAGTGACCCCCAGCCGAGTCCAATGCGGTAGCAACCTGGAGGCAGCTACCAGTTCCTTCCCTCGTTGGTCCAAAGAACGAACCACAAGTTTCAAAAGCCTGCCGCCAAATCCATACCTGTCGAAGGGTTTTCCCTCTGTACTTTGGCCTGCTATTGTTTAAAATGTTCAGCAGGGGCAGCATGGTGGCACAGTGGTTAGCATTGCGGCCTACGACGCTGAGGACCCGGGTTTGAATCCCGGCCCTGGGTCACTGTCCGTGTGGAGTTTGCACATTCTCCCCGTGTCTGCGTGGGTTTCACCCCCACAACCCAAAGATGTGCAGGATAGGTAGATTGGCCATTCTAAATTGCCCCTTAATTGGAAAAAATAATTGGGTACTCTAAATTTATAAAAATATAATAAATAAAATGTTCAGCAATGTTTTTTGCGCTCCTCCACTGTGAGGCAACATTGTGTTCACCTTTCTGCCTCTGCAAGCACCCACCTCTCTCACTGGGACTGCTGGACAGCCAATGCTGCAAGCCCTCATTGGACCCACCTATGTCAGAAACCCACCGCTGTCTATAATTGATTGGCAAATGCAGAACCTTGTTGATAGGTGTGGGATCAGGACTCACAAATGCTCCTGAGATTGGCTTCCCTAATCCCGGGGGAAAAAATCTTAACCCTTAATCCTGTTTCTCTCTCCACAGTTGCTGTCAGATCTGCTGAGTATTTCTAGCATTTTCTTTTGATTTATCATTTCTGGAATCTATAGTGATTATCTTTCAGATACATCAGCCTTGCCTTTTTTGCGTTACTTCATTATGAAGTATAATTTATAATACAAGTATCGGTGCGTGCTATAACCTGCACAAGATCTACTGGTTTAGAGTAATCAGTCGCCCCATGAGTCTCGCCAATACAAGCTGCCTCGCTCAGGGGGCGGGGTGCCCGAGGACATTCATGAGTGAGATCTGTATAATGTCAGTCAGGTATGGAACCGACAGAACAGACCTGGCTGGGATGTGATGCATATTGTAAATATAGTGGGTGGGATTCTCTCAGCCCGGGGCTGGGCCGGAGAACCTCCATGACCAGCGCGAATCGTGCCACGCCGCCGCGACGCCGGCGTGGTTGGGGTGGCGCCGGTCAGGGGACGCTCTAAGCAGCCGGCCACTGATACCCGGCTCAGGATGGGCCGAACGGCCGTTGTGGAAACACCGAGTCCCGCCGGCGCTCTCCACACCTGCTCTCAGCTGGCGGGAACTCGGCGTGTAAGGGTCGGGGGGGGCGGCCTGTGAAGGGGTGAGGGGTCTGACCCCGGGGGGGCCTTCGATGTGGCCTGGCCCGTGATTGGGGCCCACCAACTGGAGGGCCGGCCTCTCTGGCTGGGGGCCTCCTTTCCTACGCGCTGGCCCCTGTAATCCTGCGCCATGTTGCGTTGGGGCCGGCGCGTTGAAGGAAGCCACTGCACATGCGCACGTTGGCACCGGCGCCACTGCGCATGCGTGAATCCCGCGTCGCCCAGTTCGTGCCGGGACCAGCAGCTGGAGCGGCATGAACTGCTTCAGTGCCATGCTGGCCCCCTGTAAGGACCAGAATTAGTCGTCGGGTCAGCCGGTTCTTCTAGAATCCCGCCCAGTAGCTTTGCAACAAACCAAGTTATCTTTTGACCACCTTGGTTCGCCTTCATTTGTGGCCTACTAAAGTTAGCTTCTTAAACCTGCTTCAGTTTCAACAACTGATTAACACCAAAGCTCCCTGATACTTTCCTTTTCAGTGTGGGATGCATCTGAGGTAGAAATGATCAATCTCTTAAACTGGTTTGAAGGATCAGAATAAAAATGGGCTTGACTGAGATTTTCTGCACACATCCTGGAGAGATAGGATTTATTTTTCAAAGCCTCAGCTCTGTTGAGTCAAATTATCATTATTTTTCTTCCAACCAACCTGGAGATGCAATTAATCGTTTCTTAAAATCATGAAGAAAAAGCAGCTTAAGCTCCCTTTTCTATTATAAATTATAAAATTTATTGCAGTACAATTTAGCGGTGTGATAAACTTGTCCTTAAATAAACCAGAGAGAGAAATAATAATGATTTTTCTCCACTGGAACCTAAGACCGCTTTCCTGTTTGAATTATGCTGACACACACATTGGGGTTTGAGCTTAGGATCAGTACGACCCTGATGGCTTAGTTCTAAGCTGCACCTCTCACTCATACACTGACGCCACAAGCAGCTCAAAATAGTCTTGATAAAGGTTTTCTTTGTGGGACATTGTCTTATAAAAGCTCTCTCAGCAGTTTTAAAAACGTGACTGGCACTTAAGATGAATTAGAAAACATGAAGAAATTGCTGACTATGAAGGGAAAAAAGTGAGAAAATTAGATTATGTTAAAGAAGAGTAAAATAGGAATTTAGAAACGGAAAATGGGGGAAAAAAAAACCTATTAAGCCTGACAATATGTGTGGAGAGAGAAACAAAAGGCCGGTTTTGACGGGGAGTTTTCGCGAAGGCTACGTTGGGCAAGATCAGCCCGTATTCAATGGCACAGTGCCAAAAATGAGCCCCCACAAGAATCTCCACATCACTGGCTCTTTCGCTCTCTGATTCCTCAGCAGCTTGGTGCTGACAAGAGGGAGCTGGTTTTTAGCACCGTCAGGAAGGAGGAAGCTCTGGAGGCAAACCCGGGGAAGACACCGACTTCTCATCACTGCTGTCACTTGCGCCCGCCACCATTGCAGAGACTCACCTCGGTGGGGCATTTTAGTGATGATGCTCCTTGGTCACCTTCTGGTGCGCACGTCACATATGCTGCGGCACATCAGGTGGGTACTCCTGTGGGAGTGGACGGTTGGAGGGCCGCCTGACCCCAGGAAAGAGCTGCAGTCCAGAAAGGTATCGCGTTTCTGGAAAATATGATCTTATCACTGGTGGAGATGAATCAAGATTTACAGGAGGGGGTGTCAGGAACTTTCCCGATGGCTGAGGCTCAGGACAGGGGAGCCCAGTCAAAGGCAGACATTTACCAGGCCCACCTAAACATTACTGCGGCACTCTAGAGCAAGGCCCGGTCACAAAGGGGCATGGCTGAGGGTGTCAAGAGCATTGGCCGAGTCCTGACTCACTTTGGCTAGTCACAGACAGATGTGGCACAGAACCACATTAGAATATATAAATGACCAATCTACATCCTGAAAGCAGATTGGTCACCTCTTCCAGACCAGCATCCATTAGAACTGGGTAAGGTAGGATTTGAGTTGGGTAGGATTCCTGTCCAGGCTTTTAACTTTCTAATTTAAGATAGAGGGCAAGATTCTGCCGTAATCGGCAGGGTGGGCAATTCTGGTGGGAAGGAGTGGCGTGAACCACTCCGGTGTCGGGCTGCCTCAAAGTTGCGGAATCCTCCGCACCTTCAGAGGCTAGGCCGGCCCCAGAGTGGTTTGCGCCGCGTCGGCCTGCTGGGAAGGGGCTTGGTGCCACACTAACCGGCGCCGAAGGGCCTCTGCCAGCCAGCGCGAGTTGGCGCATGCGCAGGAGCGCCAGCATGTGCTGGTGCCATCCCAGCGCATGCGCAGAGGGCTTTGTCTCCGCACCGGCAATGGCGGACTGCTACAGCCGCCGGTGCAGAAGAATAGAGTGCCCTCATGGCACAGGCCTGCCCATGGATCTGTGGGCCCTGATCGCGGGCCAGGCTATCGTGGGGGGGCACCTCCCGGGGCCAGATCCCCTCGCGCCACCCCGAGAACCCCGGTGGCCGCCTGCACCTAAAGATCCTGCTACTCTAATTTATCCGGCGGGACCATCAAAAAACGGGCGGCCACTCGGGGGCGGGGGGGGGGGGGGGGGGGGGGTTGCTGCTAGCGGCCGCCGACCAGCGTGGCACGATTCCCACCCCCGCCAAATCCCCGATACAGGAGAATTCGGCAGCCGGTGGGGGCGGAATTCACGCCAACCCCCGCCGATTTTCCGACCCGGCGGAGGGTCGGAGAATCCCACCCACCATCTATGGATAACCTCTCACTCAAACAGAACCTGAGCAGTTTTGGAGATTATGACGTCACCCTACATTTGGCTTCAGAGTACTTTGGAACGTTCAAGAAACAAAAATTTCCCTGAACCTGTTGGCAGTTATCAATCAGGGTAAGGTGGTGCACACTAATGTTAAAGTGACAGTATCAGTCAGGAATCAGGTCAGTTATCATGCCCTGCACACATTAAAATGGGAGGCATGAGACCCCCCTGAGCTGGTTAATCACCATTTAGAGTTTATACTGTATACAGGATATCACCAGAAATGAGTAAAAATGTTTAAGTTCCTCAGATAGGTCCTGCAGAAGGAGTTCAGGGGGTTAAGCAATACGATTAAAAAGGGTTGTAATCTCAGGATTACTCCCTGTGCCACATGCTAGTGAGGCTAGAAATAGGAGGATAGCGCAGCTAAACACGTGGCTAAACTGGTGTAGGAGAGAGGGTTTCAGACTTCTGCAGCATTGGGATCTCTTCCAGGGCAGGTGACACCTGTACAAGAAGGACAGGTTACATCTAAACTGGAACGGCGCCAATATCCTGGCTGGGAGGTTTGCTAAATTCGCTTGGGAGGATTTAAACTAGCATGGCGGGGAGTGGGGGGGGGGACACCAAAATGTGAGCTTAGAAGGTGTAACAACTGAAGGGAAAATAGGGAACCAAGATAAAAGAACAACATCACCCTGAGGCAGAGCAGAAAGGTGACAAGTGTGAAAAGGGAGGTGGTCAATGCAGGACTGAGGGTGTTGTACCGAAATGCGCGCAGCATGCGGAACAAGGTAAATGAGCTTGTTGCGCACATTGAAATTGGCCGGTATGATGTTGTGGGCATCACAGAGACGTGGCTGCAAGGGGCTCAGGGCGGGGATTTAAATATAAAAGGATATTTGTCCTTTTGAAAGGACAAGCAGATGGGCAAAGGGGGCGGGGTTGCATTGTTAGTAAGGAATGAAGTTAAATCGATAGCAAGGAGCGATATAGGATCAGAAGGCATAGAATCTCTGTTGGTAGAGTTGAGGAATCGCAAAGGTAAAACGTCACTGATGGGAGTTATGTACAGGCCCCCGAGCAGTAGTCAGGAGGTGCGGCAGAAAATAAATCAATGGATAGAAAAGGCATGTAAAAAAGACAAAGTTACAATAATCATGCAGGACTTCAATATGCAGATGAACTGGAAAATCAGGTCAGTAGTGGATCCTTGGAAAAGGTGTTTGCGGAATGTCTAAGAGATGTTTTTTTGGAGCAGCTTGTGACAGAGCCTTCTGGGGATCAAGCAATTCTGGATTTAGTGATGTGTAATGAGGCAGACTTGATTAGGGAACTTAAGGTGAAGGAACCCTTAAGTGACTACAATATGAGAGAATTTACACTGCAGTTTGAGAGGGAAGCTGCAATCAGGTGTAAAGGTATTACAATTAAATAAGGGTAACTAAAAAGACATGAGGGAGGAGTTGGCTAGAGTTGATTGGAAAAGGGAACCAGCAGGGAAGGCAGTGGAACAGCAATGGCAGGTGTTTTTGGGGGTTATTCGAGAGGCACAACAGAAATTCATCCCAAGGAGGTGGAAACATGCTAAGGAGAGGACAAGGCATCGATGGCTGAAGAGGGAAGTCAAGAACAGCATAAAAGCTAAAGAAAAAGCATACAAAGTGGCGAGGATTAATGGGAAGCCAGAGTATTGGGAAGCCTTTAACAGATAGCAGAGGGCAACTAAAACAGCAATAAGGAGGGGAGAAAATGAAGTATGAGTGCAAGCTAGCTAGTAATATAAAAGAAGATAGGATTTTTTTTCCCCAATATATGTAAAAGGTAAGAGAGAGGCAAAAATAGACATCGGACAACTGGCAAATGTGGCTGAAGTAGTAATATTAGCAAACAAAGAAATGGCAGATGAACTGAATAGTTACTTTGCATCAGTCTTCATAGTGGAAGACACCAGTGGGATGCCAGAGCTCCAGGAGAACCAGGGGCAGAGTTGATTGCAGTGACCATCACTAAGGAGAAGGTTCTGGGGAAACTGAAAGGTCTGAAGGTGGATAAATCACCTGGACCGGATGGACTACACCCCAGGATTCTAAAAGAGATAGCTCAGGGGATTGTGGAGGCATTCGTGATGATCTTTCAGGAATCAGGAGGCAGGAAGGGTCCCAGGGGACTGGAAGGTGGCTAATGTAACACCACTGTTTTAGAAGGGAGAGAGGCAGAAGATGGGAAATTATAGGCTGGTTAGCCTGACTTCGGTCATTGGTAGTCCGTTATTAAAGATGAGATCGCGGAGTACTTGGAAGTGCATGATAAAATAGGACTGAGTCAGCATGGCTTCGTCAAGGGGAGGTCATGTCTGACAAATTTGTTAGAGTTCTTTGAGGAAGTAACAAGGAAGTTAGACAAAGGAGAACCAGTGGACGTGATTTATTTAGATTTCCAGAAAGCCTTTGACAAGATGCCGCATAGGAGACTGTTAAATAAGTTAAGTGTCCATGGTGTTAAGGGTAAGATCCTGGCATGGATAGAGGATTGGCTGTTGGCAGAAGGCAGAGAGTGGGGATAAAGGGGTGTTTTTCAGGATGGCAGCCGGTGACTAGTGGTGTGCCTCATGGGTCGGTGCTGGGACCACAATGTTTCACAAATACATTAATGAGCTGGAAGAAGCAACTTTTCACAATTAATTATCTGGAGGAAGGAACTGAAGGCACTGTTGCTAAGTTTGCAGATTTGTAGAGGGAGAGGTAGTATTGAGGAAGCAGGTGGGCTGCAGAAGGACTTGGACAGGCTTGGAAAGTGGGCAAAGAAGTGGCAGGTGGAATACAATGTGGAAAAGTGTGAGGTTATGCACTTTGGAAGGAGAAATGGAGGCATAGACCATTTTCTAAATGGGAAGATGCTTAGGAAATCAGAAGCACAAAGGGACTTTGGAGTCCTTGTTCATGATTCTCTAAAGGTTAATATGCAATTTCAGTTGACAGTTAGGAAGGCAAATGCAATGTTAGCAGTCATGTCGAGAGGGCTAGAATACAAGACCAGGGATGTACCTTTGAGGCTGTATAACGCTCTGGTCAGACCCCATTTAGAGTATTGTGAGCAGTTTTGGCCCCCATATCTAAGGAAGGATATGCTGGCCTTGGAAAGGATCCAGAGGAGGTTCACAATAATGATCCCTGGAATGAAGAGCTTGTCGTGTGAGGAACGGTTGAGTATTCTGGTTTTGTACTCGATTGGAGTTTAGAAGGATGAGGGGGGGGATCTTATTAAAACTTACAGGATACTGCGTAGCCTGGATGGAGTGGCTATGGAGAGGATGTTTCCACTTGTAGGAAAAACTAGAAGCAGAGGACACAATCTCAGACTAAAGGGGCGATCCTTTAAAACAGAGATGAGGAGGAATTTCTTCAGCCAGAGGGGGTAAATCTGTGGATCTCCTTGCCATAGAAGGCTGTGGAGACCAAATCATTGAGTGTCTTTAAGATAAAGATAGGTAGATTCTTGATTAATAAGGGAATCAGGGGTTATGGGGAGAAGTCAGGAGAATGGTGATGAAAAAAATATCAGTCATGATTGAATGGCGGAGCAGACTCGATGGGCCGAATGGCCTAATTCTGCTCCTGCGTCTTATTGCTGTAGCTGCCTTCTGTCCCGCACATGGCTAAAATGTGCCCTCCTTGGCTTGTAGCTCTGCAGCTGACCTTTATAAAGTTTGGTGCAATGTGTGGTTGGCAGTCGAACTCAGACCCATCAATTTTACCCACTGTCCATATATGTCTAAGAGTTAACGGCAGTAAAACTGTGATCCAAAATTAATTGTCACATAAAATGCATCAAGATTGACAATGCACAATGTCACCAGGTTCATTATTCCTCAGGGGTTTAGTGTATCTATGTCCCATTGAAATGTCTTTGACTGGTAGTCAAAATCATTACCATATAGTAACAGCCCTCTCTGAACTGGGTGTTCGCCAAGCTCACATGAGCAAGATGATTCAACCTTAAAATTGTACCTCAGATTGAACGAGAATTGGAAGAACCAGATTGCGGCTGCCATAATACAGGCCTTTCCCTGATTTCTGCTTGTAAATCTCCACACAAATGTCCCAAATTAATGGGAATGGTGAGGGGAAAATCAATAGAAGAAATCTGTTTCCGATGTCTCAAATAGATCCCTTTAAAATTTTGATTGTTACTTTACAAGTTAGTGCAGTAATAAAAGCAGTGTTACCAAATCTGTGGTATTAAGGGCTGTAACTCTTGTTAAAGCTGTCTTTTGAAATGCTTTCTGAGATGGCTTTATACACCTTAATCTATTAGTGCCATCAAAAAATGGTTACTCCAGACTTTTCATCCCATTTATTACAGAAATGCATAGCATCCTAAAGTGCATTGTCACTTATTGGACAATGTTTGATCAGGGTTCAGTGTTTTCTCTGAAAGTTGTTGTACTACTATCACATTAACTGTTGAGAAAATGTAACACAAAGGCAGACAGTGCGATAAACTCACTGATTTAATATTTTCATCAGTGCTTTTGTTTCTTTCTATTTTCCTTTGTCACTACAAACCCCCAATCTAATAATTTGTGCCATTGATTGATGGCCATTTCAGAAACTGAATATTTTGCAATGCACTTTTTTGAACAGCACTTCAGCCATCTTTCCTCCAGAATTATTTCCTTTTTAATTTATTAAACCAACTTATGAGGTATTTTAGAGATGGGAAGGTGGGGAGTGTGCAGTGGTGTGCGTTAAACTCCTGTAACAGCTAAATATTTAACTGCCGTCTTCCAAATTTCTCCCCAAATGCTTATGGAATAGCAACTCTTAATCTGTTCTTGTTAGGAAACAACGGTAGTTTTAATATTGGTATTCATGGCTGGTCCTTGTAGGAGGGGAGCTGGTTTTCTTGCACTATATGGATTGTTCTTTGCACACTGTTTTATATTGTTGTTGTTTGCCATGCTAAAATGTCAAAAATATTGGTATTAGTAAACTTAAAAAAAAAGATATTGTTTTAAGTAGGCTCAATTTAATGTTTCAGTGTCTGGAAGGGTAAAGCCCATAGTTCGATTTAAGTGGACAAAGGTATTTGAATGTGTGGGAGGTGGTTCATTTCCAACTGTGTTTCTATTATTCTTCAAGAGGGCTACACTGTGAAGAATAAATAAACCAGCAGTGGTTGCTTATTAACTGGGGCCTTGTGAGGTATAGAAGGGTTTATGTTTCGTTTAGCGAATTTGATTGCAGTTGAAGATAGGTAGCGAGAGAGATAGCAGCTCTCACAGCTCTGCAAGAAGCAGTTGGCTTAGAAGGCTAGAGAGGGTGGCCGTCAAGGTAATGGTCGCATTGAACTTTTACATAACGGGGTCTTTCCAGTCGCGGACTGGACCTGTCCGGCATCGGCGCACAGGTGTATCCGTGCCGTTACAAATGCCCTGTATGCCCAGGCGGAGCAGTACATCGACTACCCTGTGGATCACACCCACCAGGATGCCCGGGCCGAGGGGTTTTCTGCCGTCGTCGGGATACCGTGGGGTCATCGGTGGGGTGCATGTCACCCTGTGGCTACCGGCTGATAACAGGTCGCTGTTCGCCAACCATAAGGGGTAGCACTCAATGAACGTTCAGGTTAGGATCCTGCACACCTGTGTCCGATACCCGAGCAGTGTACATGACTCATTCGTTTTGGCACAATCTGACATATTCGAGGGACCCCCCCCCCCCCCCCCCCCCCCCTGGTTGCGGCGCTGGTTTGGTTGTTGGGCGACAGGGGTTACCCGTTGCGATCGTGGCTGATGACGGCTGGATGGAGGCCACAGACTGCCGCGGAGACCCGATAAAATGATGCCCATTGTGCGAGCAGGTCGAGAGGTGCTTCGGTGCTGAAGATATACTTCAGGTGCCTGGAACGCTCTGAAGGGGCCCTCTAGTATGAGGCAAGGAGGGTCGGACGCATCGTGGTGGTCTGCTATGTCCTCCACAATATAGCCCAGCAGAGGGGCGACGTGCTGGAGGCGGATGAGGAGGAAGGGCAGGCCTCGTCAGACAAGGAGAATGAGCGGGACATGGGGGCTCGTCAGGTATGGGAGGCCAGACAACGGTACCGCCAGGGCCAGAGAGAATGGGACACATTAGTCGAGTCACGTTTCACCAACTAGTGGGAAGGTGGGTTGCTGGGCGGGGTCACGGACACCACAATACCACAACCGTTCACCACCGAACACCCTCACCTCCCACCACCCGCATGCACAACCCCCTCCGTTATATATACCTGCGGCACTACGAGCCGGGGGCACTGGGTTAGCAGTGTCAGCGGGTCTGGTGCATAGCATGGAGGATGATGACAGCCCGCTCTGCAATGAACTCCTTGCTCAACATCGTTAGACAATGTCTGACTCATGCTCACAGTAGCACCTTCAACCTGGGTGACCACTGCATGTGAGCTGGCCATGGAATGTGAAATGGCCATGGAGCACAGGGAGTGGGCCACCTCCCTCTGGGACTGGACCACCTTCCTCTGTAACTGTGCAACACCAGCCAGCACCCGAGAAATGCCACCGATGCTCTCAGCAATGGCCTGCTGTGACTAGGCCATGCTGCGAGCGCCGCATCAATCTCCAGGTGGCTCTGGCACATTGTTGCCTGTGAGTGGGCAGCCCTGTCCTGGTACATGGCCCCCACCTTCACAGAATGCCCTAGACCTTGCACACGTCCCATGTCTGACACCGTTGCCCCCATTGCCTCCACTGTGGATGCCACCCATGCGGTTTTGTCCTGGGTGGCACGCATGATTGGCACCACTCTCTGCTCCTGCTTGCGGATGGACTCCTCCACCTGCGTATGCAGGTGCTGGAAACCGACTGCCATCCCTATCCTCCTGTGTCTATGCACTATGGGTGGGACTGGATGTTCCAGGAGCGCGGGGCCCGTCTGGGTGGCAGCTAGTTGCTGGGGCCAACCATCCGGACCCTCGGCTGCTCCTACCTCCACCTGCTGTACCGGAACGACTGTGTGGTGTGCACCAGTGAGTGTCCCAGAAGCCTCTTCGCTAATTTGCTCAACCGTGGTGATAGTCTCTGATATAGTGGAGGGTGTTTCAGACAGCTGTGATGGAAAGTCAGTGTCCTCCTTCGACCCAAACTCTGGGGTCTCCTGGGTTCTGGTCTCCTGGGTTGTGGTGTCCTGGGTTGTGGTGTACTGGGGCATCTCGGGCAGAGGGCTGGTGTTTTGGCAGCTCTCCTCATTCGTGCTCGCTTGTCTGGGGTTGTGGGGTGAGGGTGTGGGGGTTGTGGGGTGAGGGGGGTTGGGGTGTGGGGTGTGGGGGGGGTTGAGGTAGACAAACATTTGTCGTGAGGATCCGCAACCAGGTAGGGGGATCTCAGTTTGTGGCGCCCCACCAACCTTCGTGTCAGCGACCTCCCTCTCCTCCGGCCCGTCGACAATGTCTAGTGCCCTCTGCTCGGGCACAGTGAGGAGATACAGGTCTGGTGTCCCCTTCCGGTCTTCTCCCGGCGGTTGTGCGCTGCCTTGTCCTGGGGGGGGGGGGGTCAACACAAACAGCAACAGTGTTAGACGGCCTGACACATGCAGCCTAGGGGTTGGGTATCTGATGGCATCAGTGGCCAGGGCACACGGCCATTGCGACTGGCATGGGTGCAGCCATGTGGGTCAGGGTGGGGGTCTGACTATCCCCCTGGGGGGGGGGGGGGGGGGGGAGGGGGTCACATCTGTGTGGGTGGGGGGGGGGGTTAGTGCCAGGGGCACAGTGCTGGGTACCCACCCTGGCCACCCTGAGGAGGTCATGCAGTTTCTTCCTGAACTGGTCTCCTGTCTGGGCCAGCAACCTGACGGCAGCTCCCACTTCCACGCAGGCACAGCTAACGATTGCGCCTGATGACCTCCGGCCTGGCACGGGGTACAGCATCAGCCTCCTCTTCTCCATGGAGTCAAGGCGGGTCTCCAGTTCGGCGTCCCGGAAGCGCGCCGCTGCCCTCCTTGCGGCCATGTTGGCTGCGACGCTTGTGTGTGGGAGGAGGAGAATGATTTATGTGCAGCTGCTGTGTTGCATCAATCATGGAACCGACGAATTGGCCGACCACGAATCACAACCAGCGTGTTGTGGTTCCCGATACGCCCGTGCTAGCCCCTTGGGTGCGGTTGAATCGCTGCAGCTGTGGCCCCGATCACGCTGTCTTGAAACTCCACCATTTTCATGACGGCGTCAACACTTAGTCTCTAGAATGGAGATTTCAGCCCCTTTACTACCAATGTTTCTACTTTTGAAGTGTAGTCACAGTTGTAATGTTGAAAACACAGTAGGCAATTTTCACACAGCAACTCACAAACAACAATTTGATGATGACCAGATGTTATATTTCTTTGTTGCCCCAAAGAGAAAAGGTATGGAGGTTCCCACTCTCTGGATTTTTGTAAAACACAATGAGGGGTTTCATAAGGGTGCTGCTCATACAATCTAAAGATGGTAATCTGTCCAAAGCCCGCGCATAAACTCTGCTGATGCCACTAGACATCACGTGACCTATAACTAGCAAGAATATATTCCCGGATGCATAACACACCTCTCATTTGTGCGATAACAACATGGACATTTATAAAACAAATCCCCTGATTCGCTATTTTATACAATTCAATAAGACAGTCTGTGTAGTGGAAATGTATTCCATTTTGATCAAATTTGGCGTTCATGAACTCGACGACTTGCAACCTCAGAAATGTCCTCAATACTTTATGTGCATGGCACTCCTTGAGTGCTTATTTCAGTGTCTATAGGCTCTGAAACAGAATCTGAACTCATCATGTCTCTTGTCTCTGTTCCAAAGTTCAGCTTGCTACATCTCCTAAAGGTAGAACCTCCTGAGAAGTTTCTGCGAACTCACTTCGTACAGAAGTAACTGATCAGCGTGACATCGCCAAACTCTTTCATTATCCATCTGTACAGTGTATGATATTAAACCTGTCTTTGCTAGGATCATAGGTGGTACCCATTTCTCATTGGTTGTGTGGCTCCTAGCTAACACACTATCTCTGGTTGAATACATGCTTTTTAGAGATTTCCTCCCCTAGAGCAATTTCTGCTTGTTTGTTGTCGCTTGACAACCTCTGAAGTATCAGTTCGAGTTAACAAATCAAACTGTGTTCATAGTTTCCTCTCAAATAACAGCATTGCCAGTGAACTTTGAACTTTGCAGTGTAGCATGTACAGTGCTCTGCTAAGATATTAGAAATTTGTTTACTCTTGATAATGTCCCTGGTTCTTCAACAATTTGATAGAATGCTTTCATGATTGCGCAAAATATTCGGCCAATCCGTTTGTTGCTGGATGATATGGAGTGACTTTATATATTCTAACATTCCCTTTCAAGTCTCAAACACCTTTGAAGTAAACTGTGTACCATTATCACTGACAACCTGCTCCAGTGTTCCAAATCTTGTAAATACTTTGTCTAGTTTCTCAACGGTCTTCAGTCATCGTTGACTTCATTAACATGATTTCTGGCCATTTCAAGTGTACGTCCAAAGTCAGTAAGAATACGTGACCCTCCGATGGACCAGCATAATCGATGAGTATTTTTCGCCATGGCTGTGAAGGCCATTCCCACATATTTAATGGTTGTAATGGTTGAGTGTTCCTTAGTTTTGCACAAGATTGGCATTCCAACTTTCTCTTAAATTTGAGTATCTAATCTTGGCCACCAAAAATTACTGTGTGCTAATTCCTTCATCCTCATTACACCAGGCTGTCTCGCATGCTGTTGGCCAAGGACTCTACTATGTAAGCACGGAGGAATAGTCACATGAATTCCACACAATAAAATCCATTCTCCACTGCCGACTCAAAGTCTTTGTGTGATGTCAGGTTTGAGGTCTGGATTTTTCCCATGAACGTCTGAAAGCATTCCTTTTTGGAGCAAGTCCATCACCTTCCCCATTTCTGGATCGGTTCTTGTATATCTTTGAACTTGAGAAGAAGTCACAGGTATTCTATCCATGAGCAGGAAATACAAAATATTGACAAAATGTTCTTCAGGGTCATGCTTGGCTTGTGAAGGGAATAAAGATAAAGCATCAGCACTTGCATGCTGCTCTGACTTGTGATATTGGATATTATAAGTATGTGTTGACCATCTTTGTCATCTCTTAGCTGCCAAATAAAATATACTTTATACAGCCCATAGAGTGTAGTCAAGATCAAAAAGGATCTTTTACAACCAGCTGAGCAAGCAATTGGAGTCTTGCTTTAACATCTCATTTGGCAGATAGCACCCCCAAAATTCAATGTTCCTTCACTGTTCGTATGTTGTGGCCAACTAAATTTTTTTTGCACCCAAGCCTTGGGATGGAATTTGAACCCCAAACTTTACGACACAAGAGTGAGAGAAACAGAGCTCGGAAGTTACGATTTTGGGATGCGTGCTGATATATGGAATCATTGAGGGGGCTGGTTTAGTCGAGGAAGGATTAATCAAGAGATGGTTGGGTGGTCGGGAGTGTAGTTGTTTCAGGAGGGGGAGTCAGATGGCGGTCGGGTGGTCAGTGGGGTAGTCAGGGACAATTAGATGAGGGGGTCAGTGGAAGTGTTGTGGCAAACTAATTTTTTTTGCACTCAAGCCTTGGGATGGAATTTGAACCCCAAACTTTGTGAGACAAGAGTGAGAGAAACAGAGCTCGGAAATTACGATTTTGGGATGCGTGCTGACATATAGAATCATTGAGGGGGCTGGTTTAGCCCAGTTGGCAGGACAGCTGGTTTGTGATGCAGAGGAGGGCCAACAGTGTGGGTTCAATTCCCTAGGTCAGGGGTGGGCAAACTTTTCCGTGCAAGGGCCACATTCAGAAATTCACAATTCACAAAGGGCCGCATAGTATATTAAGTAAAATAATTACTTCACCCGGTTATGATTCTGGGCGCCTCATATAGAACATAGAACAGTACAGCACAGAACAGGCCCTTCGGCCCTCGATGTTGTGCCGAGCAATGATCACCCTACTCAAGTCAACGTATCCACCCTATACCAGTAAGTAACCCAACAGCACCCCCCCCCATTAACCTTAAAAAAAAAATAAAAAAAAAAAAAAAATTTTTAATTTTTTTTTTTTTTAATGACTTGGTGGGCCGCAGAAATACCTTTGGCGGGCCGCATGCGGCCCGCGGGCCGTAGTTTGCCCACCCCTGCCCTAGGTTATTCATGAAGGTCCTGCCTTCTCAACCTTAGGTTAAATCACTCAGGGGAAAGCAGCCTATGGTCACTGGAACTATGGCAACTTTGTAATGATTGAACAGCATAATTAATACTGGCTGCACGGGGCAATGATTGGAATGAACAGCCAGTATAAGTTGATGTGCTACCAGCTTTAAATTGACTGGGGGAGGGTTGATGGCGGATTGCAATCCCCACTGCGGTTTTTTGTGGACTTTCCACTTTAATCCCCAATGTGTAAAACACGGGCAATTATTCAGTTTGAGTTATCTCAGACCCCATAGAACTGAGGTAAGGAGTGGAAAAACATCATCTTCAAATAATTTAGTGAAACTCTGGCACTTATGATCCCTGAAAATCCACCACAGACAAACCTTGTCTGGAAGATAATTTTAATGATCTCTCGTAACCAATCCCTGCACACTGCCATTGTGGTGTTTCGTGCTACAGCTCATATCCTTTCTGCATTCCTGAAATAATCATGCCACCTGGCATCTTCATGCAGCCTGGGACTTTGGTGGGAATGTTGCAAAATGGCTTTTTAGTGGTTAAGTGAGCACCATGTCTAGATTTTATGTAAATAATTGCACTATTACACAGGTGTATTCCTGTGCACAGGAGATGAGATGTAAAATATTGGCATAGATTAAGGATTGGTTAACGGACCCAAAACAGAGAGTAGGAAAGGCATATTCTTGTGTTGGCAGATTGTGACTAGTGGGGTATTACAAGTATCAAGTTTCCAGGCGGCATGGGATGGCTTAAAAGGGAAATACCATTGTCAAATGGAGTGGAGAATCCGACTGCCAGCGAATGGTGTGCGGCCGAGAAATATGTGGCTGGGGGATCGGAGAATACAGCCGTAATATTTCTAAGTTCAGATGACACAAAGCTAGGTGTGATTGTGTGTTCTGAGGAAGATACAATGCAGCTTCAAGAGGATTTTGGCAAACTTACTGAGTGGGCAAGAACATGGCAGATTATAAAAAGCTCTTGACATTTACTAAATTGGAGAACGAATGGAGTTTCATGCAACACATCACATTTGTTACGTAAACAACACAATGTCAACCCAATAGAAAATTATAGCATAATTCTTGGCAGAATGTGTGCACTATTGAACCTTTGATCACTCGGAGATCAAGGCACTTCTGTTCAAGTTGGCTTGCATGTGAGCATTTGGATCTAAGGCTACCTTTATTGTTGGATTCACTCTTGCAAAGCCTACTTATTTGCATTCCGTTGGCGTTGTACAGCAGTTGATCCAAACACGACTTTTTTCTCTGATTCAATAAATGAAAAATAGTTTTATCACATCCACGGATGACTAGTCTGTTGACTTCAGTGCATTCACCATGATGAGATTGGAGATGAGTAGCTAGAGGGGTCACGTGCAACATTGCTCTGAAAGACATCTGTGCCTACCCTAGCCATTCCCGTTTTTGTAATATGTTTTAAAATTCATTCACAGGCTGTGGCCATCACTGGCTGTGCCCACATTTATTGCCCATCCCTAATTGCCCTTGAACTGAGTCTAATCCAGAGAGCAAACTTTCTTCCCTCAAGGACATTAGTAAACCAGATTTATGTGGGAACCGACCACTGGTCAACAAACCGAGCTGCGAAGCACTGTACAACTGCTTTGTTGATCCAATCCACTGCAAACCAGATGAGCTCAAAGAAAAAATAACTCCGATTTTAATAATGCTTTTTACGACCTTCAAATTTCTTAAAGCATTTTGCAGTTGAGGTGTAGTAACTGTCTGAGGCAAAGTCTCTCGCACAATAGCGTTTCATTATTTGATGTTGGTTGAGGGATCTTTTTTTTTTTTTCTTTTTATAAATTTAGATTACCCAATTATTTTTTCCAATTAAGGGGCAATTTAGCGTGTCCAATCCACCTACTCTGCACATTTTTGGGTTGTGGGGGCGAAACCCACACAGACACGGGGAGAATGTGCAAACTCCACACGGACAGTGACCCAGAGCCGGGATCGAACCTGGGACCTCAGCGGCGTGAGGCGGTTGTGCTAACCACTAGGCCACCGTGCTGCCCTGAGGGATCATTGTTGACCTTGTCCCCCTGAATAATGATACCTCTGATAGTTTAGCATTCACTTGGTACTACAGTTCTCCTTGAGTATTTCGTCTCGTTCTTGAGTGGGGGTTGATCTCATTACCTTTCGGCTCAAGTACAAGAGTACTGCCACTGATGCAAGAGATGATAAGCTATTTCTCCGCCTCCCTCCCCCCGCCTCACAAAGAGTGATATCAGATCCCACTGGGCTATAAAGATTAAAGGAAGCCAATTAAGGAATATACCACTTGAGTATTCAAATTCTTCAACTGGCATGTCATTCAAATATCCCAATGCACCTCCAATCAATGAAAATAGACAAATATGCAAGTACAAGCTGCCATCTGAACATTCATGAGAGGTACTTTTACTATGTTAATAACCTCAGTCATCCTTGCCCATTCCAGATATCTTTGGAGTTACTAACTACTGCGGTATTGTTTTGAGTGCCCTTGCACTAGTTCACAGATGTGACCAGTGTATTCCTCCACATTTGTCACCACATATTGCAGGATTTTTCTGGAAAGCTACAATGGACTGCCGAAGACAATTGTGCTGAGATGAATGAGCAACACGAAAGGAGGCGATACTTCACATTCCACCTGTGCTGGCTTTTGGTAGAGCTTTAGCTGTCTGATTAGTCCTACTGTTCTGCTCTGTTTTTTATATAGACTTGTCATTTCACCTTCAATAATTTATCAAATTTCCTTTTGAAAGTTACCATTGAATTTGTTCCTGAACATAAATAAAAGACTGTCCGACCTTCTTCAAAGAGATTTTGAACTGTGGCTGTTTATTCAGGAGTAAATAGCAGAGGAATTTGTTAGAATGCCAAATGACATTTCTTCAAACAATATTTTATGCAGTAATATGCTGGTTGTGTGGAACGTTAGTGCTTAAGTGTACATCTGGGCAGCAGTGAGCGTGACCGAGTGAGTAGGTAGAGAAGAAAGAACATGATAAGGAAATTACTATTCTTTATGTAATGTATTGTGGCACACTTCTGGCTTTGTGAAAGACTTGAGGCTTCATTAGGAAGAAAAAGGTATTTGGTAATAAAGAGTAACTTGGTACAAGAGATTTTGCAGCACGAGGCTGCCTTGGAGAATCAAGGAACCGAGCTGCTGCTCCAGCCCTTACATGTTTAGTACACGGTTGCAAGATGTATTCTGCCTGTTATAACCCCAATGGAGGTCCCAGGATAAGGACTATATGATTTCCCACGACTTAACCTCCCCAGAGTATGAACTCCCCCTTTAAGGCAGGCAGGCCTTCCACTTTAAGGGGGCAGGGTTCACCCATTAGAAGGAGAGTCCCAGTTGTGTAAAAACCCCAACCTAGCTGCAGGTAGCGGCGGCATGATAGCACAGTGGGTAGTACCATTGCTTCACAGCTCCATGGTCCCAGGTTGAATTCCTGGCTTGGGTCACTGTCTGTGTGGTGTCTGCACGTTCTCCCAGTGTCTGCTTGGGTTTCCTCCGGGTGCTCTGGTTTTCTCCCACAAGTCCCGAAAGATGTGCTGTTAGGTAATTTGGACATTCTGAATTCTCCTTCTGTGTCCCCAGCCAGGCGCCGGAATGTGGCGACTGGGGCTTTTCACAGTAACTTCATTGCCGTGTTAATGTAAGCCTATTTGTGACAATAAAGATTAGTATTATAATTATTGGTCAGGGAAGGAGACCCCACGGGGAGTGGTGGAGTATTGTAATTGTATCAAAAAAACCTTGTTATGAAATTTCTACTTTTGTCTATGCGTTCTGCCTAATGTGGATTCAACACTGACCAAGAGAGAACTGCACCCTCTAGAGTGTTTGTTCTCCCTTAGTTCCAATTGGTCCCTCAAGTCAGGTGACCCTCTTCTGCTATACTGTCTTAAAGAGATAGTAATCACAATCACTACACTTTAGTTTCAGAAAAACATCCATTTTCATCCTTTCAAAGATTATCAAGAAAACCTCCATAAATATATTCAGAGTTTTTGTAGTTTCAGGGGCTTACTGGAGTTCTGATCTTCTCTCAGCTGTCATCTTCCTCCCTGGGCTACAAGTGTCGTTGAGTTGAAGGTGCCAGCAACTCTGACAAGAGCCCAGGCAATATAGTCCATTGGGTGTGAGTAGATGAACATGCAGCTGAGTTTTGTCAGAAGGCCTAATGAATAAGCGGCTTTTAAGATGCCTATCTCCCAACATATTCAATGCCAATGGAGAAGGTAATCAGCAGGTCAGGCAGCATTTGTGCAGAGAGAAGCAAGAGTTAACGTTTCAGGTCGATGCCCTTTCATGAGGTCCCTTTAAATTGATGTTTTGGCCTGGGGTCTCCATGTACCTGAGGCAACACGTACCCCCAAAGTGGTGAGTTACACACTGGGAGGTCACTTTGAATTTGCAATTTGGTCTAACTGTGGAAGATTCATTGGGATGAATGTGCATCCTTCCATTTGGTGCAAGATTCAAACCACTACATTCCTTCATCCTCTAGGAAAATAAACCTCAATGGATTCTTACATTGCTCACATATTGTTTTGTTGCAATAAGACTAACAATGTTGTTATACTCAATTTTACACGTTTTCAAAATGAGTTCACAAGGTAATGCACAGTTTGTCCACCACCCCCACTCCTCCTGGACGTGCCTTTTACTTGGTGTTTCGACCTTTCATCAACATAAACAGAAAATTGCAGCTGTGAGAACTGAAACAATTTTGGTGGCACAGTGGTTACTACTGCTGCCTCACAGCGCCAGGGACCTGGGTTCAATTCCCTCCATGGGTGACTGATTGTGTGGAGTTTATATGTTCTCCCCGTGTATGTGTGGGTTTCTGCCAGGTACTCTGGTTTCCTCCCACAGTCCAAAGATGTGCAGGTTAGGTGAATTGGCCATGCTAAAATTTTCCCTTAGTGTCAAAAGGTGTGCAGAGGTTAGATGGGGTGATGGAGATAGGGTGGGTGAGTGGGGTGTTCTTTCAGAGGGTCAGTGCAGACTCGATGGGCCAAATGATCTCCTTCTGCACTATAGGAATTTTATGGTTCTGAGGTCTCCTGGAATATTTTTTCCCCTTTGAGAAAGTACGAGAAGAGATTTTGCATCTTTGCAATGTTAAGGTTCAATAAAATTATTTTTGTACTAATTATCACAGATAAATTTCAAATTCTCTTTTGGGTTGTGAACCAGTATAAAAATAAATGATTTCTCACATATTTAACAAGAAAGCTTGATTGGCGTGTTAGATCGCAGGTGAAGCCAAAATCGGAAACCATGCCGGGAGCTGATTGGTTTCCGATCTAATCGACCCGCTCCTGTTGGCGTGATCTGGATCACGCCTCAGCACGGCGAGGAACCAATAATCACCAATCAAGTCCAATCTCTAAACCATTAACGGGAAGGAACCCATATTGAATGGTCACTCATGATCTAACCACCTCCCCGGTGAACAGTCCTACGAGCGCCGTTCAGTAACCCTATTTAAAAAGCTGAAGCCAGCGGAATGGCTGCTGTGGGAATCCCAGCTCACTCATGAGGCCGAGTGGAGGTCGTTGATCTTCTTGTGGCACTGGGTGGCGATCCTCCTGGTGGCACACCCCAAGCTGATGGCTGCTGCCACTTGCTCCCAGGCGGCACTGGCTGACCTGTGGCTGACCCTCCGACTCCCTCTGGGGTACAGGGTGTCCTTCCTCGAATCGACTGTGTCCATAAACCTGGCGAGGTCGGCATCCTCAAATCGCAGAGCTGGTCTGCACGGCGGCATGGCTGCATGCTGTCTGGGGTTTTCTCTGCATGATCAGTTTAAGTGCTGCTCCCCATCTTTAGTCGGGAGCTGCCAGGCGTGGTCCTGGTGAATCAGCCGGCGAGACAATTGTATGTGGCGGAAAGCCCGTGGGGCATCATTAAGTGCCTTAATTAACGTTAGATACCGGCGACGGCCTCGCTGGGTAGGCCGGCAGCGAACACTCGGCGAATCCCACTGGTTACCACACTTAGAAAGAATTTTGTTAGATTGCGCCCAATATTTCCCATTGCTTTCCCATCATCTATCAGGTCTGGAGGTTTTTTATATATCAAATGGGGCCTCACGGTAGCATGGTGGTTAGCATCAATGCTTCACAGCTCCAGGGTCCCAGGTTCGATTCCCGGCTGGGTCACTGTCTGTGTGGAGTCTGCACGTCCTCCCCGTGTGTGCGTGGGTTTCCTCCGGGTGCTCCGGTTTCCTCCCACAGTCCAAAGATGTGCGGGTTAGGTGGATTGGCCATGCTAAATTGCCCATAGTGTAAGGTTAATGGGGGGATTGTTGGGTTACGGGTATACGGGTTACGTGGGTTAAGTGGGGTGAGCATTGCTCGGCACAACATCGAGGGCCGAAGGGCCTGTTCTGTGCTGTACTGTTCTAAGGTTCTAAGGTAAACATGTTAGTGTGTACATTGAGTGATGTGCATAACGTGATGATGTGACAGATACCAATGTACACCCAACTCTGGAACTGATTAGCTGCAGGATAAGAAATAAAATGAAACTTTTTAAGAGGATCTGGATTGCTGCTGAAAATTTATTCCTTATACTGCAACAGATGTTCATCTTTCATTCTTCATAATTGACAGAGCAAGTACAGTCATGGATTGGTATTCTTATCATTACACTGATTGTACTCCAGAGACTGACACCACCAACCAGACAGTGACTCTGGTCACACACCAAGGCAGTGTTCAGTAGAAATCAAAATTGCAACTGCACCATTGTGCACAACCTCCAAGTTTTTATTCTCCCACCGTCTTAATGGCAGGTAGGTGGCTGGAGTCACAACAATATATATGGATTCTTCACGTTTATTAACTTTAGAAAATCTGTCAGTAATTGAAAAGAAGTGTTGGAGTCAATGAACAGTATAAATAATACTGGGTTGTCATGTTGTTTCATTGTAACTTTTCTAAGTCTCTTCCTTATTTTCTTGAAGTTTAGAAATCATTCAAAATAAAATCTGTCCTTTTACTGATTAATAGCCTTATTCAGGAAATAGAATCACAAGGAATTTTAGGCGCCATAAGGTGCTTTGAACTTTCATCAACACCTTGCCTCAACCAGAATACTGCGGCTCTGGACCCACTCCAGGACTTGCTGGCCAAGAAAGAACACAGTCGCATTTGCAGGCAAGCCAGTGTTTCCCAGTGCTGGCACCCAACCCAGAACTGGAGAGGGTTAGCGGCAGGAATGTCATCTGGCTGGAAAACTACCCGCTGAATCCTGAAAATGATGATGGAGACGAATATTTCTCATTGTTTTCTCATAAATATTTCAGCTAAGAAGAGAGGCTGGTTAGACTGGGGTTGTTTTCCTTGAAGCAGAGATAGCTGAGGGACGAGGTATACAAAATTATGAGGGACATAACGTTTCACCTCAGTAGAGTGGTCAATAGCCAGGAGGCATCGATTTAAGGTAAGGGACAGGTGATTTAGAGGGGATTTGGGGAAAAAGGTTTTCGCACAGGCGGTGGTGGGAATCTGGAACTCACTGCCTGAAAGAGTGGTGGAGGTGTGAGCCTTCAAGCATTTAGATGAGCTCTTGAAACACCACCGCATACAAGGCTACGGACCAGGTGCTAGAAAATGTGATCAGAATAGATTGGTAACTGATGGCCAGCGCAGAAAAGATGGGCCGTCCATGAACGCAATTCTACGGCCTCATTACACTCTCGCCCAAGCAGACCGATGCTGGTGAATAGAAGGAGAGGCCAAAAATTAGAACCATGCCAAGCGCCAAACAGTTTGCGATGCAATCGGCCCACTCCCCTAGGCAAAAGCGGGATCTCGCCATAGCGTGGCGAGAAACCAATTATCACCACTTAAGCCACATTAATGAGAACGACCCCATATTCAACGGCCTCTCATCATTCAGTGGCCTCCCCAGCAAGAGGTCACACTGGTGCGGATTAGTACTCCTTTTTAAAAACGTGAACCTGGCAGAAAGACTGTAGTGGGGAGCTGAGAAGGTGAGTAGCCACCTTTGCTCACAGGCAAAGAGCCCGGGAGTGTTGGGCTTACCACCCCAGTGCAAGGTACCCTTGGCTGGAGGTGGGGAACCCTCCGCAAGGGTGGGCCGTGATGGGAAGGTGCACTGGGGGGGGGGGGGAGCCGGTGGGCAACCACTTGCAGCACCACCATGCCAACCCCTGGATCATGTATACCCATTCTCCCTCCCTGTCTGCCCCACCAATCACCCACGACTACCGAGGTCTCTGGCTGTGCAGCTGAAGGTTATTGCTAATAAGGAATTGGCAATCGTGGTTAAGTGAGCACTTCACTCAACCTGAGTGGATTCCCATGGGTGGCGGGCCATGTAGCATGTGGGAGTCATTGCTTAGCATCCCAATCACACCTTGATGCCTGGATACTGTGCTTGAACACTGCGGGAGGCAACACCACACATGCAGCAGCCAACAAGAGAACACAAAGGGGATGGGACATAGCTCCGGGGACATGGCCGCGGCCAGAGGGTGGATGAGTGCCACGGGGAAGGGGGAAGGTGCCTGGACCGATGGACCATAGGTTTGGCGGTCGGCCCATATTGGGGAAGAAGGTGATAGAGGTGTCATGCTGGTTGTGCACAAAAGTGTTTATTGTGTTTGACAATTTCACACCCTCCCAATGGTGCTGCCCCCTCTCCCACTCCCACCTTTAGCCCCCTCACCCACTACATACCCCCCTCCAATCCCCTCTCCCCTTCACCGGTGCACTCAGTAATCCTCAATGTGCTTTGCCCTCCTAGCTCTACCACTACATCTAGGTGTGTTCCCAAGGTGCACATCTGAGGTGGAGACAGTCAGCTGCTTACCATGTCCCCTGGCCTTCGATGGCCCTGGCGGCTGATCTCTGGGGGCTCTGAGACTGGTGGGCGCCAGCTCACTTGTCGGCAGCACATGCACAGCCCTGTCCTGTGAGATGCGGCCTCATTAGAGGGGTGGAACTCACGGGAGTTGGTGCCAATCGTCGCCACTCCATGGGACAGGTCCGGGTTGGCACCTGGCGACCCCTCCTCCCGCTCAGTGTCCATAGAGCTCTGCGGTTTGCCTTGCGATGGAGGGGCAGCTGGTTCGAGTTGCAGCTTCCCCCCTGCATCATCTGGCTTTGCCCACCCTGGCAGTTCCCCACAGTCCGCACCATCATGTCGACACCCCTCAGTGACTGGGACAAGCTCCGCAGTGCCTCGGCCATTTCCTGAGAGCGAGCGTGTCCCACGAACCTCATCAA
The DNA here is from genome assembly GCF_902713615.1 of Scyliorhinus canicula. Taxonomy (NCBI): domain Eukaryota; kingdom Metazoa; phylum Chordata; class Chondrichthyes; order Carcharhiniformes; family Scyliorhinidae; genus Scyliorhinus; species Scyliorhinus canicula. The sequence goes on along the minus strand of NC_052151.1, from coordinate 160,549,192 downwards.
GGTCGGTCTGATATTGGGTGATATCCCCCAGTGAGGCGCACATTCTGTCAAGACACTCAGCCATGGCTGTCATGGACTGCACAATGTCTTGGACACCTTCACTAATGGTGCCGACATCGTGCACCAGGCGGCTCTCCACTGCGGTCGCCACCCTAGCAGTGTTGGTCTCGGCGTCACGCATTGCCGGCGACATTTCCTGCACCCCTAGCCTCTGGAACTCCTCCAAATGCTTATGGATCTGGTGGAGTGTCACTGACATCTCCCTATGAATATGCCAACCGCACACTATCATCTCCATCAGCTCCGGGATGACCTCTTCCACTCAGCATCAGGCTGGACCGAGCTGAGCCCAGGGATTCAGCAGATTCTGGGAGAATTTTGTAATGTACTATTCTTATGAAATTCTCAGGATTACTGAGAAACTGCTCTGAAACCCCTCTTTCCCATGTGTTTGCAATATACCCAACAGAAACTCAGCACAAAGGACCTGTGACCTGTCAAATGTTCACTTCAAAACATTGATCTTTATTACTTGCTAAAGTTCAACCAAAGTTACAGTCATTTTGTTTAATTTTATGCCTTGGCTTGTGTAAAAACTTAGAAGGGTTTTGTTAAAAGCTGGATAGCCTCCGAGCATTCTGAAATCTGTGGAAGTGATGCCACATTAACAGGTGGGTCCAGGTCAACCCTGCAGCAGATGCTGAATAGATTCTGCCGTTTGAAATTTTGTCAAGTGTTTTTTTCAAATATTATTTGTAAAATGTTTGCTAAGAGCAGTCATCTATGTGATCGTTTCATCTGGTCACTGGTTACATTGTACAACATGCCTCTGTTTACATCAGCATCTCAACTGAACATCCTCCTCGCCTTCAGGGGTTGAAATGCAAACTTTCTCTGTGATTAAAGCCTTATTCATGATTGCACATCTCGGCTTTCTTTTACCGTTCCAATTTTCCAATCTCATTTCTTCAGTGCACTGATGTGAGCTGGGACCTTCACTACATCACCCAAGGGCTCATTCTCCACGTCTGATCCTGGATGGAAAGTGTTGGTAGCTTCAGTAGTTAAACCTCACAGCTGAATTCATCCTTACCTTGCATTTGTGCAAAACTTCCGAGTAGGAATCATGAACTCACAAAGCAGGACCTAGTGTCAAGTTCTTTCATCTCTCAAGCCCAAGTCACTGAAGCAGACTGTCGTTTCCTTGGTACCATCCAGACTGAGATCAGTGAGCTCAGCACTGACTGAAGCCTTCTGCATCTGCCTCTGCATTAGGCCATGTCATTTAGCCATGGACTCAACCACTGGGTTATCGGTTGAAGAAACTTCTATCCAACAAATTACTATTTCACACCCACTATTGATAATTATCATGCTCACTTGGAAAACAGAAAACAGAATCTGTGTAAACTTGGATCGAAGTAATAAATGGGATATTAGCGCAAATCAGGATTATTAGCAAAATTCTAATGTAATCAATTTATTTAATTCTGCCTGGATGAGACCTTGGCTTGTGCTTCACATTCTTTGCTAACATGCCACAGGGTTACTTCTCCTCCACCTGCCCCCTCTCCATTGCAGCAAAAAGAAGACAGGCCTCTTCAAATCCCTCTGTCAACGTCACGTCACATTAGCATCAGATGCCAACTTGCATCCAAATCTTGCAAGGGTTGGGAAAGAAAATATATACTTCCAAACAATTGCATCAGGCTGCATGCTTGATCTCCACTTCTGTCAATTCTTTGTCATCATTAGGGAAGATGTGGGATATTTTTGCTTTTCACCAGCAGGACTGCAATTTGCTGATCCAGCTCAATTTTTTCCCAAAAAAGTTGCTTGTTTTGGAACTCATTCAGTGCCTTTCCTCACTCGTATTTAATTACTTTGACTGTTGGTAAAGCCTGCAAGGTTCACTCTTGCACCACTGACAGATGCAGGGCTTCCCAGCGTTGGCTGTGACACTGCAAAACTCAAACAAATCCCAATATTACAGTAATAAAGCAGTGCAGAAGGAAACTCAATTGTGATAACAATAAACTGTGCAACTGATACAAGAACGTAAAATGTGATTGTAAATCAGAATTAAAAATACAAAACTCATTTTTTAAATTCATCACCACATTTCTCTTATTCCCCACTTTTTTACTATTTACTATTTTAACTTTTCATTCATTTTCTGTCTGAGGGATGAAACATAGGGGTCCAAGAATCTATGAGGTGGGATCCTACAGGATCCATCCTTGTTGGTGCTGATGCTACCACAATCTGCAGGGTCATCCGGAGGGCATCGCACTTGTCTGAGGCGGGTCAGCACTGGGTGGGCGCCTCCCTGACTGCATGATGCTGCTGGGAAATCTGGTGCTTACCTGCCATATTGTCAAATGCATTTTGGAATTCCATCTACAATTACTGCATTTCCAGGGTTCAGATTCCCATCTTCCAAGATCCTATGGAGTATGCATCCCGAGCATAACTAAAGCATTTTTTAAAAAAATGGACCTGTTTGTCAAGGGTTCAGAGTGGGTTGTTTGACTGGAGCAACAACCCCCCCCCCCCCCCATCTCTCCCGCCACTGCCATCCCCCTTGGGAGGATGTACCCTCCTGTAGCTTCTGGAAACTAGACCCCTCCCTCTTTCTAGGTTTTCTGAGCCAGGGACATGGGAGCTCCTCGGGAGAAACAGCAGCATTTTATGGTACATTGTGGGTACCATTAGCCTTGTACTGGGCTAGAATCAATTCTGCCACTTATACCCGAAATAGAACACCCCAGAGGCATCATGGTAGAACAACATTAGAGGTGACAGTGATGTAGTGGAAATGTTCCTACTAACACAGAGATCCAGGCTAATGCTCAAGGGACATGGGTTCAAATCCCACCTGGCAGCTAATAGAATTTGAATTCCGGTAATAAATCTGAAATATAAAGTTAGTCTCCGTAATGATGAGCATGAAACTATCATCGATTGTCCTAAAATTCCGTCAGATTCACTTCGTCCATTGTGGAAGGAAATCTGCCTAGTCTATCCTACATGTGACTCCATACTCCCCGCACTGTAGTTGATTCTTAACTGCCCTCTGAAATGGCCTAGCAAGGGCAATTGGGGATGGGCATCAAATGCTGGTCTTGTCGTCCCAAGAAAGCATTTTTGTAAAAATCCCTACCTTTTCTCCTGAAAATATCTCAACAAAAATGTCTTGAAATATTAATTAGGTTTCTCTGTGCCTCATCACCCCTTTTTGATGTGGGCTCTGCTTCAGCAGAATATTGGCTTTGAATGATTGAAAACTGCTTTCATGTGTTGGAGAAAACATTCAAAAAGTCATTTGTGATAAACTACAACAAATGGATTAATGGTTGATTATTAGCAAGTGTTCCATTATAAGTTACAATTTCATTGCAAGTTAAAATAATGTTGTGTTCTGGCTCATAGAAAACCTAGAAAATGTAAAGCACAGAAGGAGGCCATTGGGCCCATTGTATCTGTGCCAGCCAAAAAAGAGCTGAAGCGATTTACCCTGATCCCACTTTCCAAACTCTTGGACTGCAGTCATTTAGGTGACAGCACTTTAACTGCTCATCCAAATATGATTTTTTTTTTAGGTAATACATTATTTGTTAAGCTACCTCTGAAGCACTATTTTTTAATTAATTTCATCAAGTCTGACAGCAGGACCTTGTCTATCTTTCTGCCTACATCCATTCCTCTTGCTTGAGGTCACAGAATGGTTGGATGAGGGTAATGCGGTGAATGCCGTGTATATGGACTTTGATACTGTGTTACATAACAGGCAACAGGCTTGAGGACAAAGTCAGAGTTCATGGGTTATAAGGGGCAATATTGGCACGGATACACAATTGGTTGAGAGACAGGAAACAGAATTGAGGTTAACAGTCGTTTTTAAGACTGGAGGAAGGTTTGAAGTGACGTGATGATCAGGGCGCCCGCTTTTCTTGATATTAATTACTTAGGCTTGGGTGTAAAGGGCATTGTGCAATTGACATAATAGATCAACCATGTTAACCAAGCAATATTTTCATTTGGTTCAGGTTTTTAGCACTCTAATGAATGTCTCGGCTCTCAGTCAAGAATACATAATGAGGCCAGGCTGAGAGCCCAGGAATCCATGAGCTTGTTGAAATACCTGAATGCCAGAGAGAGATATGAGGAGCTATTGGGTGTGATGAGCCGGGCAGTTAGCAGTGAGGTTGAGTGTCTTGGGTTGCAGGAAGATATAGGTGGGAAGGTCAAATGGGCACAAAGGTGGCAGATCGAATTTAACCCTGAAAGGTGTGAGGTTGAAAGGAGTTATTTGACAAGGAGGTATTCAATGAATGACCTGACACTGGGACGTTCTGAGGAACAAAGGAACCTTGACGTGTTTGTTCATATATCTCTGAAGGAGAAGGGCAGATTAATAGGTGAATGAAAAAAATATGTGAGACACTTGCCTTTATCAATAGAGCAAGGAGGTCATTTTGGAGTTGTATAGAATTTGGTGAGGCCACAACTGGAGTACTGTGGGCAATTCTGGTCACCACATTATAGGATGGATGTGATTGCACTGGAGATGGTACAAAGGAGATTCACCAGGTTGTTGCCTGGGATGGAACATTTAAGTTATGAAGAGAGGTTGGATAGGGTTGGGTTGTTTTCGTTGGAGAAGCGAAGACTGAGGGGTGACATGATCGAGTTGGACAAGATTATGAGGGACATGGACCGGGTGGATCGGAAGTAGATGTTCCCCTTGGTTGAAGGGTTGTTGTGAGGGGACACAAGGTGATGGGTAGAAGGTTTAGGGGAGATTTGAAGAAAACCTTTTTGCCCAGAGGGCAGTGATGTCTGGGAGGGTAGTAGATTTCCTCACATCCTTTAAAAAGTACCTGGATGGCACATCTTAACATTCAAAGCTATGGATCAACTGCTGGCAAGTGGGATTACATAGGCAGCTGTCTTTTATGCATCGATGCAGACTTGATGGGCTGAAGGGCCTCTTTTACACCGTATTATTCTGTGAGTGCAGGCCATGAATTGGAATAGGGACCATGCATAAGACTTTTTGGAGTTATCTTTCAAAAGGTTTCCACATCCAAACTATGGGTCACGAGTTGAGGCGCTATGAAGAACCAGTCAACCAGAAGTTGGTTCGAGTTCACTTAAGTGAAGATGGGGGGGTGGGTGCAGGAGATGCCTTACTCAGCAAGGAAGCAGCCAGGCTGGGAGTGAAAATTGATGATGCCAGGAATGGGGGAAACCCTGGATCCTGGTCACATTCGTAATTTTTTAACATCCGCGCAATCTCCCTTACTCAGTGAAACCAACCTGTTTAGCTGAACACAAAAGATGCCAGCAGTGGAGTATTTGCTCGTGTCCCGGTCAATATTTATCTTTCAATCAACATCAGAAAAGCAGATTTTCTGGTCATTTATCAAATTGTTCTTTGTGGGACCTTGCTGTGTGCAAATTGCCTACCATGTTGACTACATTAGAATAGTGACTTCATTTTAAATGTACTTCATTGGCTTTAAAGTGATTTGAGGCCAGGAAAGGCACTACGTAGACACAATTTGATTTTTGTTATGGAACACTGGATAAAGATAGGTTTAATTTCCTCCTCTGGAACTGAATTTACTGACTAATAGACGCGACAGGCATCTGAAATGGAGGAAAGAAAATTTGAGGGAAGGACACATTATTAAGTTAAACTACAACCATAGAGCAAGGTACTAATTAGAAAAAAGCATGGTTAGGAATGATAGTCATAGAATCATAAAGTTTTACAGCATAGAAAGAGGCCCTTCTGCCCATCACATCCTCGGCAACCATCAAGCTCCAACTATTCAAATCCCATTTATCAGCACTTGACCGGAGACTTGTATGCCATGGTATTTCAAGTGCTGACCTAAATACTTCTCAAAAGAGTTCCTACCTCAACCACACTTTCAGGCAGTGAGCTCCAGATTCCGACTACCCTCGAGGTGAAAACATTTTTCCTCATCTCCTCCAAACCTCCTGCCCATTACCTTAAATCTATGCCAACCTAGTTGTTAGCACATGCCGCCTCACGGCTCTGAGGTTGCAGGTTCGATCCCAGACCTGGGTCACTGTCCGTGTGGAGTTTGCACATGTGTTGCATGCGTTTAGTTCCCACAACCCAAAGATGTGCAGGGTAGGTGGATTGGCCTCGCTGAATTGCCTCTTCATTGGAAAAAATGAATTGGGTATTCTAAATTTATTTTTAAAATCTATGCCTCCTAGTTATTGCCCCTCTCTACTAAGAGGAATTCCTATTCACCCGATCTATGTCCTTCATAATTTGATACACCTGAATCAGGCTCCACTCAGCTTTCTTTGCTCCAGGATAAACAACCCAAATCTATCCAGTTTCTCTTGATAGCTGAAACAATCCAGCCCAGGCAACATCCTCGTGAATCTTCATTGCATACTCTCCAATGTAATCACTTCCTTTCTATAGTGTGATGACCAGAACTTTATTCCAGCTGGGGCCTAACCAGTGTTTTATACAGCTCCAGTATAACCTCCCTGCTCTTCTCTTCAAGGCCTCAGTTAGTAAAGGTAAGAATCCTATCGGCCTGCTTAACCACATTATCTACCTGTCCTGCTGTCTTCAGAGATCTGTGAACATGCAGACCAAGGTATCTTTGATCCCCTATACTTCCTGGGGTCCAACCATCCATTGCATTGTTAGCCTTCCCAAAATGCTTTTAATGGTTAAATTCCATTTGCCATGGTTCTGTTCATCTAACCAACCCATCAATATCGTTCTGGAACCTGAGGCCTTGTCCTTACTTTTTCCTACTACCAATTTTTGTGTTATCTGCCTACTAACTTATCATACCTCCTACATTCATATCCAGATCATCAATGTATGCTACAAACAACATGGGACCTAGCACTGATCCCTGTGGAACACCAATGGACATAGGCTTCCAGTCACAAAAACAAAATTCAACCATTGCCCTCTGCCTCCTACTATTAAGCCAGTTTTGGATCCTGTTTGCCAAAGTGCCCTGGATCGTATGGGCTCTACATCAGCCTCCCATGTGGGACCTTGTGAAAAGACTTACCAAAGTCCATGTAAACGACATCATCCACAATGATGTCAGGAAGCACACAACTCACATCAATATTAATACTAATCCTAATTAATGTTTAATTCATAATTAAATAAATTAAAAATATCTTCCATGTGTATTAGTAGGGACCAAGCTTTGTTTGAAAGATGTTCTTACGATTATGATAGATTGCTTTGGAAGCAAATTCTAAATGACCTCCCTCATCAGTGCTTCACTTTCATAATCATTGTGAATCATATCAAGATAGTCGTTCATGCCTCCTGACAGCTAACTGGAGTGAACATTGGTGACTGTCTGGGAAAAGATTGACTGCACATCCTGTCAGCAGCAGAACTATCAAGGCCAGGAACTCTGGAGATTAGGGTAATCTACAGAAGGAGAACAGAAGCATTATTAGGGTTTCAAATGGAAATATACAATGAAACTGAAGTGTGAAAATGCTGCAAGATTATTTGGACTGTTTTATTATGACAAAGACGAGAGTAAAATATAACTGAAAAACTAGCTGCATTTGCCGTTGCAAATGTGTTTTTAATTGTATTTTTAAATTGGAAGAGCAAAAATAACATTGCGAAAGTTAAGGGTGGCACTGCAGTAGTTTGTGGAACAGGAAGGGTACCTGAAAACTTGCCATCACATTATCCTTGCCCCTTTAAGAATCTAGTAAAGTGTAATCTTAGGTAGAATGCTTTCTGTTTCCATAGCTACACAGACACCCAGTGCTTTGTGTTCAAGGCCATTCTTCCAAATGTCAGCAACAGCATAATTCTTCTAAAGTTTCAGTTATGAGCTGTTTTCAATGGCAAATGTAAATACCTATGTCACGGAGGGATTCCTAAATCTAGTCTTGCATGGTTAAGTTTTGAAGGATGAACCTGTTGTTGCCTTTAAGTAACAAGAACAATGAGAAGAGAAAGCCAATATAATTCAAATGCCTTCAACTGTTGGTTACTCTGATTTCCAAAAGAATAAATAACATGTACTGGAAGATTCATATTTTAAGTTCTGAGGGATCAAGTTAACGGGACAGAAACAGAGTCCCATTTTGGGTGCATTTAGTGGGCGTTTCTCAGTGCCTGCAGGCCGAGAATGACACCGCTATTTAACAGCGCTTTGCTGATTTTTTTTTGGCCTCGACGAGGAACGTCTCACCAAGGTCACTCTTACCTTAGCACCGAGTACCACAGATGAAGCGTCATTTTAAAATGGTGCACCAATCTTTCGAGCCTCTCAGCATCTCTACTGCAGCCTCCAGTCCCCACTGCAGCCAACTTACCTCCTATGTGGTTCATGAGCCCCCCCCCCCCCCTCCCTACCCCTTAAGGGCAAGGCACCCCAAACCCTATCCTTGGCATGGACAGCCTGACATCTGGACACCTTAGTCCTGCCAGGGTGCCAGTGCCAAGATGTCCGAGTTTCAGTGGGAGTGCGAGGGAAGCACACTGCCCAGAACCTGACTGACCAGGGGTCTCTAATGGCTTGGGAGACTCCCCAGGTGCCATTATGCCTGGTCCATGTTATTTATTTTTTATACACTTTATTGTCACAAGCAGGCTTACATTAACACTGCAATGAAGTTACTGTGAAAAGCCCCTCGTCGCCACATTCCAGCTCCTGTTTTGGTATTGTGGCGAATTATACTGCATTGTAATTCACACTGTATTGCATTGCATTGTATTATGTCCTTGTGGGCTCTGTATGTGAAATGAAATGAAAATAAAAATTGCTTATTGTCACGAGTAGGCTTCAATGAAGTTACTGTGAAAAGTCCCTAGTCGCCACATTCCGGCGCCTGTCCGGGGAGGCTGATACGGAATCGAACCGTGCTGCTGGCCTGCTTTGTCTGCTTTAAAAGCCAGCGATTTAGCCGAGTGAGCTAAACCAGCCCCTTGTGAGCCGTTGTGCGGCTCTTCCCATAGGGGGAGATGAGGAGCTTGTACAGGGCTCCACCCTTGGCTCCGCCCATGGCCCCTCCCACTACCAGAAGTATAAAGTGCTACAGCCGAAATCCCTGGTCTCAGTTCCTCTGGTCGCAGGCTGGCTCAGTTGTAAGACTATTAAAACCACAGTTTACTTCCAGTCGTGTCTCTAGTGAATTGATGGTCACATCAATTTAATAGTCTTAGAAAACTTGAAGAAAACTACAATGGAATCAGCCCTCAAACCTGATCGACTAGAACTCGACCCGCAGGCTGCAGAGGCGAAGGAAATCTTCCTCTACTGGCTTCGATGATTCAAGGCCTACCTGGCTGAATCAAGCACATCCGAGACTACAGAGGAAAAGAAACTCAGCCTACTGCACGCACGGGTGAGCCATCGCATCTCTACGCAACTAAATTGTACCACCTCATATACTGAGGCCCTGGCTATGCTCGACCGACTGTATGTGCGGCCGATTAATGAGGTCTACGCGCGGCACATTTTCACGACTCGCCGCCAGCGCCCCGCAGAGTCGTTAGAAGACTTTCTGCGTGATTTAAAAGCCCTTGCTCGGGACTGTAATTTTCAGGCTGTAACAGCCTCCCAACATATGGAACTCGCTGTACGTGATGTATACGTTGCAGGGCTTAGGTCTAACTATGTGCGCCAGCGATTGCTTGAAAAAGGGGCCCAGAACTTGGAGGATACGGTAGAGTTAGCTACAAATATGGAGGTTGTGTTCCGCAGTTTGAGCTCATTCCCCGCGGACCAGGCAACCCCATCGTGGGCCCCCGACCAGCGACTGCCCCAGGCCTGCGCCGCGCGACCACGCACCCACTATGGAGCACCAGCGTGCCATTTGTGTGGCCAGCCCCAACACCCATGGCAGCACTGCCCGCCCCGCAACATGACCTGCAGCAGCTGCGGTCGCAAAGGACACTATGCCCGAGTATGCCTCGCAAAACCTAAAACTCTAAACTCCCCCGCACTCGCCTCCCAAACTCACAGGCCCGCAGGCCCCATAATGCTGCAGCGTATCTGCCGACTCTGCCCCCACCCGACATGTGCGACTCATGGGGGCCGCCATCTTGGCAACCCTCCTCCACGCAGCCGGCCACGTGCGATTCATGGGGGCCGCCACCTTGGACACCATCTTCCTCACCGCCAGCCACGTGCGATCAGCGGGGGGGCAGCCATCTCGGACGCCATCTTCTTCAGCACCCGCCACGTGCGATCAACGGGGGCCGCCATCTTGGCCATCAACCGAACCTCACCTCGACGAATACGACCTCAGCGGACAGTCATCACGGGGCCACTCCAGCACAGCTGATCTAGCCGCCGACTACACGCAACTCAACGCAGTCACATTGGACCAGTCGCGTCCGAAGCACCTCCAGAGCTCGATGATGTCCGTTAAAATCAACGGGTACAGGACACCGTGCCTCTTTGACTCCGGGAGCACCGAGAGCTTCGTACATCCTGACCTGGTAAGACGCTGTTCGCTCCCTATCTTCCCTGCACGGCAAACTATCTCCCTCGCCTTGGGCTCACACTCAGTACACATACAAGGGCGCACCGTCGCAACCCTAACGATTCAGGGCGCCAGCTACTCTAATTTCCAGCTGTACGTACTCCCCGACCTCTGCGCCCCACTCTTACTTGGACTCGACATCCAATGTAATCTCAAGAGACTCGGCTTTGGCGGACCTTGACCTGCAGTCTAGCGACACTAAAAATCGACCCCCCTCCACTCTTCGCTAATCTCACTTTGAACTGCAAACCCGTAGCCACTCGCAGCAGGCGGTATAGCCTGCAGGACAGGGTGCTTATCAGATCCGAGGTCCAACGGCTCCTACATGAGGGAGTCATAGAGGCCAGTAACAGCCCCTGGAGAGCTCAAGTGGAAAAGTTCCGAATGGTGGTTGATTATAGCCAAACCATTAACCGGTTCACGCTCCTCGATGCGTACCCCCTCCCCAGAATTGCAGACATGGTTAACCAGATTGCCCAGTACCGCATATTCTCCATGGTGGATCTGAAGTCTGCTTACCACCAGCTTCCAATCCGCCCGGAGGACCGCCACTACACAGCATTCGAGGCAGATGGCCGCCTCTTCCACTTCCTCTGGGTCCCCTTTGACATCACGAATGGGGTCTCGGTGTTCCAACGAACAATGGACCGAATGGTGGACCAGTACGGGCTGCGGGCCATATTTCTGTACTTTGACAATGTCACCATCTGCGGCCATGATCAGCAGGACCACGATCCCAACCTCCACCGATTTATCCAAACCACCCAGAAACTCAATCTCACCTATAATACGGAGAAATGCGTTTTCCGCACTACCAGACTAGCCATCCTCGGCTATGTCGTGGAAAACGGAGTCCTGGGCCCCGACCCGGACCGTATGCAACTCCCTCTCCCTCATTATCCCAGGGCCCTCAAGAGGTGCCTGGGATTTTTCTCTTATTATGCCCAGTGGGTCCCCCAGTATGCGGACAAAGCCCGCCCACTATTTAAGACCACACTCTTCCCACTGTCAGCTGAGGCCCGCCAGGTCTTCAACTGCATCAAGGAGGACATCGCCAAAGCCGCCATGGGGCGGTGGATGAATCCGTCCCCTTCCAAGTGGACAGCGATGCCTCAGAGGTCACTCTTGCCGCCACTCTGAATCAGGCAGGGAGACCAGTCGCCTTCTTCTCCCGAACGCTCTCCGCTTCGGAACTTCGACACTCCTCAGTTGAAAAGGAAGCCCAAGCCATCGTGGAAGCCGTACGGCACTGGAGGCACTACCTCGCAGGTAGGAGGTTTAACCTCATCACCGACCAAAGATCGGTTGCCTTCATGTTTGACAACTCGCAAAGGGGCAAAATTAAAAATGATAAAACCTTGCGGCGGAGGATCCAACTCTCCACCTATAATTACGATATCATATATCGACCGGGGAAGCTCAACGAGCCCCCAGATGCCCTGTCCCGCGGCACATGCACCAGCGCACAAGATGACCGCCTGAAGGCTATCCACAATGACCTCTGCCACCCGGGGGTCACCCGGCTCGCCCACTAAGTCAAAGCCCGAAATCTGCATTTCTCCACCGAGGTCAAAGCCATCACCAGGGATTGCCCGATCTGCGTGGAGTGCAAACCGCACTTCTATAGACCAGACAAGGCCCACCTGCTAAAGGCATCCCAGCCCTTTGAACGCCTGAGCATCGATTTCAAAGGTCCACTCTCCTCGACCAATCAAATGTGTACTTTCTGAACGTCATTGATGAATTCTCCCGCTTCCCCTTTGCCATCCTGTGCCCCGATATGACCTCCCACACAGTCATCAGAGCCCTGCACAGTGTCTTCATCCTGTTTGGTTTCCCCAGCTACGTACACAGCGACAGGGATTCGTCCTTTGTGAGCGATGAGCTGCGTCAGTACCTGCTCGACAATGGGCATCGCTACAACCCCAGGGGGAACGGGCAGGTGGAGAGGGAGAACGCGACGGTCTGGAAGACCGTCCTGCTGACCCTACGGTCCAAGAATCTCCTGACCTCCCATTGGCAGGAGGTCCCCCCCGACATGCTCCATACAATTAGGTCCCTCCTATGCACTGCCACCAACCAGACCCCTCACGAACGACTATTTGTTTTCTCTAGGGACACTACCACGGGGGCTTCGCTCCCATCCTGGTTGAGGACACCGGGCCCGGTTCTCCTCCGGAAGCACGTCCGGGCACACTAAACAGACCCGCTAGTGGAGAGAGTGCTACTGCTTCATTCAAACCCTCAATACGCCTTCATTGAATACCCCGACGGCCGTCAGGACACCGTTTCCCTCCGGGACCTGGCGCCTGCAGGATCCAACACTACCACCACCACCGCCAAGGTACCCCTCACACTATACCCCACCCAACCCCCCCATGCCCTGCGCCCCCGCGCCTATAGGTTCCCTGCCCACGCTCGGCGCCCCCGCGCCTATAGGTTTCCTGCCCCACCCGTTGCCCAATGCACCGGTCAGGTATGAAGCTCAGACCGAAGCACCCCCTGAGTCCGCCCTAGTATCCACACCGATCGTCACCACCCAGCCACTCAAAGAGGCTGCAACCCTGGTGCTCCGCTGATCCCAAAGGACGACCTGGCCACCAGACCGGCTCAACTTGTAGACGCGTCACCCCCGCAGGACTTGATTTTTTTACAGGGGGTGAATGTGGTGAATTATACTGCATTGTAATTCATACTGTATTGCAGTGCATTGTATTATGTCCTTGTGGGCTCTGTATGTGAGCCGTTGTGCAGCTCTGCACATAGGGGGAGATGAGGAGCTTGTACAGGGATCCACCTTTGGCTCCACCCATGGCCCCTCCCACTAACGGAAGTATAAAGTGCTGCAGCCGTAAGCCCTACTCTCAGTTCCTCTGGTCGCAGGCTGGCTCAGTTGTAAGACTATTAAAATCACAGTTTACTTCCAATCGTGTCTCTAGTGAATTGATGGTCTCATCAGGTATACAGAGGGAGAATTTAGAATATCCAATTCGCGGAATACCACGTCTTTCGGGACTTTTGGGAGGAAACCGGAGCACCCGGAGGAAACCCACTCAGACACGGGGAGAACATGCAGACTCCACACAGACAGTGACCCAAGCTGGGAATCGAACCTGGGACCCTGGAGTTGTGAAGCAACAGTGCTAACCATTGTGCTACTGTGTGGGAACCTTTGCTAAACGGTGCCATGGAGAGGTCTCCCAAGCAAGACCGTTAGTTCCCGGGCCCCGGGAGAATCCAGCATAGACATAATCGCACACTCAAATATGTGAAACTGTGTCTTGTGCAGCGTTTCAAGCATCACAAATCTTGAGAGGGTGTAAAGCACTTTGGAGCTTTCTGTGGGCATGTAAGGTGTCAAATAAATGCAAGTCTTTATTCTTTATTTATTGCAAAACTCCTGTTCTAACACAATAAGTTAACTAATACAGGCAACTTTTTTTTTCTTTCTTTTGGCTTGGCTACTACATCCTTAAATCTGATAAATAATGTTCTTTGAATAGCATGTTCTGATATCCTCAACCCGACTCTATGGTGGGGATCAGTCGTTAGCTCTTAGCATCATGCAAAAAGTCAAGTCAATACTCAACTTACTTTACCTATTTTCACATCCCCACTGACATTTTTCCTGGTTTCTGCATCCAGCAAAATACATTCAGGGAGATCAATTCGTCTCTTCAGCTCTTTATCACTTCCTCTTTTTGTCTGACATAAACACTCCTGCATATATAAAGTCATCTATTGTTTCCACCTTCTACCATCAATGTATACAGCAGTCCCCCTTTATAACGCGGGTGTTGGGGTCCAAGACCCCCACCCGCGTTGCAACCGAGCCGCGGATATCCACGATGGGGGTTTTAAATTTATTTAAAAATCTATGCTAGCGCTTTTCATTGAGAGTCTACGGGGGGGGGGGGGGGGGGGGGGGGGGGGGGGGGGGGGGGGCGGGGGGAGAGGTCAGACCCCCGTAGACTCACAATGGGAAGCGCTAGCATAGATTTTTAAATAAATTTAAAACCCCCATTGTGGATCTAATTAAAACAGTGTCAATTTCAGCGGCCGGCTCACTTTGATCCGGAGAGGGAAGCTGCTCTCTCACTGAAACAATCAGCCGGCCGCTGAAATTGACACTGCCCGCTGCTCTCTCCCTCCAATCCAACTTTTAAGTTTTAATGTTTCTGATTGGAGGGAGAGAGAAGCGGGCAGTGTGAATTTCAGCGGCCGGCTGATTGTTTCAGTGAGAGAGCAGCTTCCCTCTCCGGATCAAAGTGAGCCGGCCGCTGAAATTGACACAACTGACAGTTGGGGTCCATAAGCCCCCCCGCGGTATATCGCGAACCGCGGTATTGCGGAGCGCGGTATAACGGGGGACTACTTTGTTTAGTCCACTTTGACCTTCTGTTTGTCATCACAGTGGAGCTTGAAACAAATGGTCTCCCATTTCGAAATGTAATAAAATATGAAAATATTTGCCAAATTGTTACAAGGGTCTGAAGCTGTGAATTAATTTAAACCCCAAGTTAGTAGTTTATTTTACTTTTTTTTTGACTTTGACTGCACCAATCACATTTCATTATTGAAAAAGTTCCAGAAGACTAAATGAGAAATGTTTACATTTGTACACTTTGTGATGGCAAGGACCTCTGTGCATGTGAGCTTTCATTTTGATCAAGTTGCAGTTATGATATGAGAGCAAAGCTCACGTTGATTTTTATTCTCCACCTGTTTCTTTTCTGGTGAGTGTGGCAGTTTAAATAAAGCGTGAAAGAGAAAACGGAATGTAATAAAATTCATGGGTGTACACATTCTGGGCTCATTGATAAATGACATTTTAACGGAACTGACCCAGAAGTGGGACTGCAATTGGTTCAGTTGAGATGTACAACAAGGGTGGTGAAGAAGGTTTTAATTGTTCCAGAATATTGAATACAGGAGTTGGAACGTCTTGTTGAAGTTGTGCAAGACATTGGTAAGACCACACATGGAATACTGTGTTCAGTTCTGGTCACCCTATTTTAGGAAGGATATTATTAAACTAGAAATAGTTGCAAAGAGATTTAGAGGAATGCTGCCAGGACTTGATGGTCTGAGTTATAAGGAGAGGCTGGTTAGGCTGGAACTTTTTTCCCTGCGCGTAGAAGACTAAGGGGTGATCTTATAGAGGTTCATAAAATAATGAGGAGCATAGATAAGGTAGATAGTCTACATCTTTTCCCAAAGGTAGAAGAGTGGGCATAGATTTGAAGTGAGGGCATAGGTTTGAAGTGAAAGGGGAGAGATACAAAAGAGACCAGAGGGGAAATTTCTGCACACAGTGAGTGGTGAGCATCTGGAACGAGCTGCCCGAAGCAGTGGTAGAGGCAGGTACAATTCTTTCCTTTATAAAGCATAGATAGTTACATGGGCAGGGTGGGTATAGAGCAGGGGTGGGCAAACTTTTCCGTGCAAGGGCCACATTCAAAAATTCACAATTCACAAAGGGCCGCATAGTATATTAAGTAAAATAATTACTTCACCCGGTTATGATTCTGGGCGCCTCATATAGAACATAGAACAGTACAGCACAGAACAGGCCTTTCGGCCCTCGATGTTGTGCCGAGCAATGATCACCCTACTCAAGTCAATGTATCCACCCTATACCAGTAAGTAACCCAACAGCCCGCCTCCATTAACCTTAAAAACATTTTTTTTAAAAAAAATAAAAAAATAAAAAAAATTTTTTTTTTTTTTTTTTTTTTAATGACTTGCCGGGCCGCAGAAATACCTTTGGCGGGCCGCATGCGGCCCGCGGGCCGTAGTTTGCCCACCCCTGGTATAGAGGGATATGGGCCACATGCGGGCAAATGGGACTAGATTAGCGATAGAAACTGGGCGGCATGGACAAGCTGGGCCAAAGGGCCTGTTTCCATGCTGTAAACATCTATGACTTTAAGCCCGATATTGATGGAAGCCCTATAGAATTTAGTCACGGTGTTCATTAAAACACTTAGCAAAAGCAGAATGTTCAAGCTTACGGCCGGGATTCTCCAACCCCACGCCGGGTCGGAGAATCGCCGGTGGGGCACGAGAATCGCGCCATGCCACCCAGACACCTGCTCGCCGATTCTCCACCACCCACGGGACCGCCGCGGCGCTGGTCGGAGGCCTTTGAAAGCCCCCCCCCCCCCGGCGATTTTCTGGGCCTTGACGGGCCGAGTCCAGCCGGCGTGGGTCACGTATGATCTCACACAGTGGGACCTGGAAGTTCTGTCTGCGGGGGCCGTCTTGGTGGGGGGGGGGGGGGTGAGGTATCCGACACTGGGGTGGGGGGGACCTCCACGGTGGCCTGGCCTGCGATAGGGGCCTACCGATTGGCGGGCAGGCTAGTTCCTATGTTCCTCTGCGCCAGGTTCCTGTAGGGCTCCGCCATATTGCCCGGGGGTCGGCGCGGAGACGGGAACTCACGCGCATGCGTGAACTCGCGGCAGCCATAGCGCGCATGCGCCAACTTGAGCCGGCCGCAGCGCGCCGGGCAGAGCAGCGGAGGCCACTCCGGCGCCGACCTAGCCCCCTAGGAAGGGATGAATACCTGACAATCGAGGACCGTTGATGGCGGAGTGGTTTGCGCCGCATTTCACGCCGGCGTCAGAACCCCGGAGAATCCCGGCCTACATGTTTGTCAGTATTGGCCAATACTCACCTACCTACTTTGATATTCAATCCTGGCAGAAATGTCACTGGGATGGTAGGAAGGTGGTGTGGGTCCCAGAGTAGCTCTGCAATATACTCTAATACAGGCATAAAGAACAAAACACATGTTGGAGTGATTAGAAATTATGCCCACAAGACTTATGAAAACTGCCAGGAGCAGAAATCACCCACATAAGTTTATTTAAAAAACGGCCTTCCTGCAACATTCTATACAGAATTTCAACAAGCCATATAAATGTGAACAGAATCATGTAAAAACAAATCATGCAGAAACAAATGATCAGAGGGTTAGATAGGGTGGACAGCGAGAGCCTTCTCCCGCGGATGGAGGTGGCTAGCACGAGGGGACATAGCCTTAAATTGAGGGGTAATAGATATAGGTCAGAGGTGGGTTTTTTACACAGAGTGGTGAGGCCGTGGAATGCCCTACCTGCACCAGTAGTGAACTCGCCAACATTGAGGGCATTTAAAAGTTTATTGGATAAGCATATGGATGATAAGGGCATAGTGTAGGTTAGATGGCCTTTAGTTTTTTTTTCCATGTCGGTGCAACATCGAGGGCCGAAGGGCCTGTACTGCGCTGTATCGTTCTATGTTCTATGAAACGTGAACACAATTTTTTTTTAAATCAGAAAAATGTGAGCAGTATCGGTTTAAAAAGTCACAGATTTTAGCATTTTTTAAAAAGTCTGATAATTGATATCTTCCCAGCAGCTCAACAATTATTTGGGAGCTGACGTATGAGGCTCCTTCCTCTTCAAGACAACTGACAAGCTTTCTAATGAGGAAAGTTTGTTAAAGTTGGCAACTGGTGGAAATCCATGTTAGTGCTATCTATTTCCCCATTTACATTATGTAGCAAAATTAAGTTGAAAACCTCATGGAGCAACTCAGACCCTAACTTCAGGATTTTCATGCTCAGTCCTGAAGTTGCTGACATTGGGATAATGGTGGAGAATGCCAACAGTTTTCCCATCATTCCTGCAGTAAAATCTGCCATGTTTCAGAATACATCAAAAGTTGCCCCTGGGTGGAAAGATGGCACAATAGTTAGCCATGCTGCCTCACAGCGCTAGGGACCCAGGTTCAATTCCGGCCTTGGGTGACTGTGAGGAATTTTCACAGTCTCCCCATATCTCCGTGGGTTTCCTCTGGCTGCCCTGGTTTCCTCACCTAGTCCAAAGATGTGCAGATTGGGTGGATTGTCCACACTCAATATACAAGGTTACAGGGATAGGGCGTGGAAGTGGGCCTAGGTAGGGTGCACATTCGGAGGGTTGGTGCCGTCCCGATGGGCCGAATGGCTTCCTTTTACACGGTAGGGATTCAATGATTCAAAGGAGCCCGAGCAAAACTGGAGAATGTCACTTAGCAACAGGTCGAGGCTATGACGAGAGTTTACAGAACATAGCTTTATTTATTCACTTACACAGAAATTCCATACAAGCTGAGACAATTCTACTTGCGTGCAGGCTGTTACTTTCATACTTGACTTGAAATTATAAGGGCCATATAATTGTCAGTCATTGAACTGTGGTCATTTGTCTTTTTGAACAGATTAATCTCATAGATAGTTCAGATTGGTTTCAGTGATCTGTGTTGCTGAATTTAATTGATGGCCAACTCTCAGGTTAACACAAGTGAGGAGCTATCCCATGTTGGAATTACAATACACAAGACAGCCACCCTCAGAAAAGTATGCCCGCTAATTTATATGTAAACATGAGATACTAACCCCAGCCTACTTATAAAAGGTGGGTCCAGATGTATATTTCAGACCAGGTGCCTGTACATTTTATGCGGCCTGTTGATTCGCCAGCAGTGTCTTCTGAAAATATTTTTTGCAGACAAATTTTATTTTACATTTATTGCCAAGACTAGACACTTGGTACATCCTTGGTACATTAATTGTGAGAAAATATTCATATATGTTGCAATGAATACTCTGCTAGCTTATCTTACTTGTAGGTAATAGGTACATTGAATCACTTGATGATGGCTGTCAAGAATTGCAATAATGCAAATTTCCCAATCGAGGTGGGTGAAGCTAAAACTTATCTTTATTTCAATTTGCCCTTGGATAAGATTCAATTTCTTGAAGAGTGCTTGCAGTTGTGCTATTTTGCCATGATTTAAAACATGATCTAACATGATATTTTAAAAAATTGTTCGTTTATTTTGCGACGGGAGGAAGGAATGTTCTGGACTCAACACAAAATACGTATAGGATAGTAAGGAAAATCTGTCCCTAGTTTCAGAGTTCAACCTGACCATTGTTTATCTCTACTGTTTCCTATCTTGAGTCAATCATCAGCTACACCCTTCTGACCCTTCCTCCTTGAACATTGGAACTGAGGGAAGAATTTTATAGCCCCTCCATCGGCAGCTTTGCAAATGGGTGAGGGGGCCCAGCATAAAATCCCAGTGTGGACTTTCTGCCATTGGTGCCCTCAACTTTTCCACAATTTTTATATCGGCTGGCGAGGTCTAGGTGCGATCCTTCATCCCAATCAAGGACTGCTTCCTGCCTGACCTCAATTTTCTAGCAGTTAGGAATATTACGAGTTCAGGCCTGCCCACTTATGGAGAATATGCCCACAAGGGTGAGGTTTTCATTGCAGATGGAGGTAGGGATTATATGGAAGCTCTGTAGTAAATTTGGAGGCAGCCATAGCTCCCAATGCAGGCTGTTTAAAAGGCCCACCTTGGTGCTGTGAATAAAAACAGAAAGATCCTCCACCCCTCCCTCCCCATCTCCCCCTTATTCCCTACATTCTTCTCATGCCCCATCGATACCACTTCATTCTTCCCCCCCACATTGCTAAGTTCTGGTGTATTAGTACTTTAATGGATGTCTGGGCTCTCAGCCAAGAATACATAATGAGACTTTGCTGAGAGCCCAAAAATCCATTGGCTTGTTCAAACACCTGAGCAGTAGAGAAAACTTTGTTTGTTGACACTTCTGGCTCTTTGCATTGTGCATTTTGTATTTACACAAGATAAAGAAATTTCAAATGATTGCAGTTTCAACTATTGATACCTTAAAGGATCTAGATGATTGATACTTTGGCTTCCAGTGAAAAGGAGGTTTTGTTTTAAGAGATTGCAAAGTTATTAATGAAGGTTTTTTTTAAATACATACGTCGCCCATTCTAACATAGCATTCATTGGTTCTCCAGCATGTATAGTGGATGAATGGACATGGACAAGGGCAGCACGGTAGCATGGGGCAGCACGGTAGCATGGTGGTTAGCATAAATGCTTCACAGCTCCAGGGTCCCAGGTTCGATTCCCGGCTGGTTCACTGTCTGTGTGGAGTCTGCACGTCCTCCCCGTGTGTGCGTGGGTTTCCTCCGGGTGCTCCGGTTTCCTCCCACAGTCCAAAGATGTGCGGGTTAGGTGGATTGGCCATGCTAAATTGCCCGTAGTGTCCTAAAAAGTAAGGTTAAGGGGGGGTTGTTGGGTTACGGGTATAGGGTGGATATGTGGGTTTGAGTAGGGTGATCATTGCTCGGCACAACATCGAGGGCCGAAGGGCCTGTTCTGCGCTGTACTGTTCTATTCTATAAGGAAGTGCCATAGCTTGGTCATAGATCTCGATGGTTGATGCCCACCTTGGCGTTGGACCATGAGAGCCATTTGAAATGGGTGGAGCTCATAGGTTGGCATGGTGTCTGTATAAAGGACCTTTGAAACTTATCCTTTAAAAGGGTCCCTTATGCAGACCAAGACTGGTCATTTCCAGCCCCCCTCCCACGGGCGGGGTTTCCCACGGTGAAGGCAGTTCACTATTGGCTGCCAGGGGGATCTTCTGGCCTCAGCGAAGTCAATGGTGATTTCCATGGCTCACCCATCCTGCTGCCAGAGAACCCACAGTGGTGTTGACTTCAGCCGGACTGGACAATCCTGCTGTTGGGAAGGGCCAGAAAATCCCATCCAATTTATATTATTCCTTTGAGGTGCCATGAATCATGACCATTTGAAAAGATGGCCCAACACTCTAAAAATTGTGGAGGACTAGTCCATACCTATCACCCCAAATGGAGTCTGCCATGTCACGACCTGAACTACCCTTAAAAGGCAAGTCTGAAAATCAGAAACCCTGAGAATGGGGTTGGCAGTCCTGGAATTGGGACCTACCTGCCTTTTCTAAAGGGTTAACCAAGCCCAGTCCTTAGAAACTGTGGGCCTGCTTGTGGTCCCAACCCTAGCCATTGCTGCTATCGGAGCTTTTGGAACTAACAGAGCTGCCGACCGATCACATTAGCTAGTTGTTCTCTGAGGCAGGACTTCCACCGAGTGAGCCTTTAGCCAATTAACACTTTGCAGACTGTCAAATGGCTATGGGGCTGCTGCGACTATTGGGGATACATTCCCCGGTGAATCTTTGGATGGTGAGGCAGGAAACCACACCATCCCAAAAATACAACAATAAGTCAATTAGGCCACATTAGATGCTACTTTATTTGCAAATTGACTATATCAGCCTTGTGCTAGTTACTCCCTTATTCTAAGTTTACTCACGGCATATAATCAGGTTCATTGCTTCTCCCATTATAGTATTTTATAAAGTGTCTTTCAAAACTCACCTTATTGATTATCATTATAATTTTATAAACTTGCAATATATTTCTTTCAGCAAATATATTCTTAATAAAGATGGATTTAGCCTTCTTTCTTTTATAACTCAGCGATTTAACATCTGGAATCAGCTTTTGTGTCCCTTATTTGAATCAATTTGATGGCCTTTATTTCTGTTACGTAATACAATGGCTGCAACTGAATATAACTTACTTAGGTTTAGATTTTTCACACAATTAATTGGTCTTTGCAATGCTTGTAGCCAACTAATCCACCTAGACCATTGCCTGTCTTGATTTGACTTGTTTAACGCCATGTCTTACATTTTGTAATTGAAATTTACATTTCAATTCCCATACATTAATTTATTGGGCTATGTTATATTTCTTTGTTGCCACAAAGAGAGAAGGTATGGAGATGCCCACACTTTGGATTTTTGCAAACACGATGAGAGGTTTATTAAGAGGTGGTGCTCAAACAATCAAAGATGGATTTGAGGTGATCTCTTTGAAATATATAAAATTCTTAGAGAATTGGTGGAATCCTGCGCCCTCCACATTTGGTGGCGGGGATCACTTAAAGTTGGTGTTTGATGGGGATCCTGCTCCCTTCCTGCCTCCACCCTGATTAAGTCTGTGGTAGGAAGGCCCAGGGATGGCCTTTCCACTCCGCTAAGTGCCTCATCCTGCCCCTATTAGTTTTGACCCACCGGCAGACAAGGGGCTCGCTATGCTGGGAGCATGACAATCTCAACTTGGTGATTTGATTGATGCGCTCCCATGGGAGTCCCTCATTCAAATGCACTCAATGCCTCATTGAGGAACCCAATATCAGGAAGGGGGTCCCACCTGTGAGCCACTGTTTGCCCTCGGTGCCAGACATCCTCCCCACCAACCCCATAGCCCCAGCTTTGTGACCCTTCCCCTTGCATTAATCACCTCTGACCTGTGATCCAGTGACAATACCCTCGCTTGGGTATTATACAGGCAGCAGCCACCCCAATTGCACTGCCAGCCTCTGATTGGCCAGCAGCTCATGGTGGGTAGGCCATTTGATTAGCACATTATGCAGCGGGCATTCTTGAAAAGAAGCCATGCAGAGCACTCGCTGGCTTTCCAACCGATGGCCAAGACTACAATTGCTCCACAAGATTCTGCGTGATTTTCCTCCGAATAATAATCTTTATTGTCACAAGCAGGCTTACATTAATACTGCAATGAAGTTACTGTGAAAAGCCCCTAGTCTCCACACTCCAGCACATGTTTGGGTACACTGAGGGAGAATTCAGAATGTCCAAATTACCGAACAGCATGCCTTTCAGGACTTGTGGGAGGAAACCGGATCACCCAGAGGAAACCCATGCAGACACGGGGAGAGTTTGCAGATTCCGCACAGACAGTGACCCAAGTCAAAAATAGACTAGAATGAGGATCATGGTCTGAGAACAAGGCATTGGCTGTTTTGGACTGAGATGAGGAGAAATGTCTTCACTTAACAGGTTGTGAATTTTTGAAATTCTCTCCCCCAGGGGGCTGTGGATGCAGAGTTGTTGATAGATTTGGATTATTAACGGCATTAAAAGTAGTGTGAAAATGGGAAATTATCAGCCATGACCTTATTGAATAGCAGTGTAGGCTTGATGGGCCAAATGGCCTACTCCAGCTGCTATTTTATCATATTCTTGTGTTTTCAAGGTAAAAGATCCACAGTCATTCCCAGAATCTAGATTACTGCAGATTTCTATGATTTTTAATCAGTCACATAATTAACCTCCCATTAATTTCCTCGCCTTTCTGGCAAATAATCAACTTTCCTCACAAATCGGGGCGGCATGTGGCGCAGTGGTTAGCACTGGGACTGCGGCGCTGAGGACCCGGGTTCGAATCCCGGCACTGGGTCACTGTCCGTTTGGAGTTTGCACAGTCTCCCCGTGTCTGCGTGAGTTTCACCCCCACAACCCAAAGATGTGCAGGGTAGGTGGATTGGCCACGCTAAATTGTTCCTTAATTGGAAAAAAAAATAATTGGGTACTCTAAACTTTAAAAAAAAACTTTTACACTCACAAATAGGTGTCATAAACAAAGTGAGACATTTTACTTCTAAACTTTTCACTGCAATATATATTTATACAATGCGAAGAGCAAAGATTCTTCTGAAATGCTCCTAAGGCCACAGTAATCCAATTAGTAGCACCACCGTTGATCGCAACTTACAGCTTCCTATTATGCATCAAAATATTATCTAATTTATTGTGTATTTTTCTCCAAGAGCTTTCACATAGCGAGCAATCGGTTTTATCCTGAAAATCAAGCTACGTAACATTCTCCCCATTCCACGCACCAACTCTAAATCATCTTCAAGTGATCCCATTAAATATAGTAGACACAGTCTATTTTTCATTATTAACCTCGAAATTATTCTTACTGTTATTAGCAGAGAAACACTTAGAGGATTGTCATGTTTGAATATTTACAGGGAGCATTAATGCCTGTATTGGAACAGGAAACCGTGGATTGTTATATAAATACCTGGAATATTTATCTACTGTTAACAGCAACAGTAATTTCGATGTGATTACCTTGCACTCTCAATAGTCCTTTTGAATGATGCATGGTAGGCGTTAAGCTAATGGCCTTCACCTTCCAAGAATAATGCTTCTGATCTCACGTCTAACATTGAAATAGTGGCAGCAATTTATGCTCCCTCTCTACAATTAATGAGGTGTGAAAGTTCAGTTTGAGCTTTGCTTTCTTTCTGCCAATGCTGTGAACAATGCCCATGGAATTCAATGTAAACCAAACCATGGTGGCAATTCTGGTACCGCAAGAACTTTATATCCCTGTTAACGTAAAAAACATTGAAAAACAACATTTAGACTTTTCTCAACCTGGCTTTACACTAGATTCCAGCTATCCCACAGGAAATATAAAACCAGAGCAGTAGCAGTTTGCTTCCTGGATGCTGGAAAACCTCTGCAGGTTTGGCAGCATCTTTCGAGAGAGAAACAGAGTTAATGTTTTGAGTCCAATGTGACCCTTCTTCATTGCGTGACACTGTGGTGTAATCACCCAGTACAGGTCAGTATTCCGACAGGTGCTGGGCTAAATTGCTGGCTTTTAAAGCAGACCAAGCAGGCCAGCAGCACGGTTCAATTCCCATACCAGCCTCCCCGAACAGGCGCCGGAATGTGGCGACTAGGGGCTTTTCACAGTAACTTCACTGAAGCCTACTTGTGACAATAAGCGATTTTCATTTCATTTCCAGGTGCTGCTGACTTAATTTCGAGTTCTCCTTCTGCACTGTATGTTCTATGTTCTATGTTTCAGTATTTTCATCATAAAAGCATAGACTTTACATGCAGAAGGAGGCCATTGGCCTTCAAGTCTGCACCGGCCCTTGAAAGAGCACCCTACTTAAGCCCACACCTCCACCATATCCCCATAAACCAGTAACCCCACCTAACATTTTGCACACTTAGGGGCAATTTAACATGGCCAATCCACCTAACCCGCACATCTTGGATTATGGGTGGAAAACAGAGTACCCGAAGGAAACCCACGCAGACACGGGGAGAAGGTACAAACTGCACACAGTCACCCGAGGTGGGAATTGAACCCGGGACTCTGGAGCTGTGAGACAGCAGTGCTAACCACTGTGCCACCATGCTGCCCTATCATCAAAGGTTTATTAATTTAAAATTCAACTTTTGTCACAGCCAATGGCCAAATTGAGGTAATTTTTACAATGAATCATTCCAAATAAGATTTAAAATATACAGAAAAATAGTGAAAACAGAGTGAAATAATGCACTGATGATCAAATTTGGGCCTTTACATTGTCTGGGTTAAAGTCTAACAGCATTAGAGGTTGTCCATTGTGTGGATGATATGTGACATTCAACTACTGTCAAACCTTGTCATTAGATATCTTAATTCAATTAGTTGTTTTGAGATCTGTAGCTGGTAGCCACTGTGAGATCTGCCAGTAAGTAATAAGTGCTAATGTTTGGAGTTCAATGTTGCTCTCATTAAAACAAAAGTGGCAGAGATGATTTTGACCATTCTCGAGCAAGTCTGGACTGCAATCATGTCTGAATAATCATGTAATTACTTAACTTCTATTTAATCCATGAACTTCCCAACATCTCCAAAGTGGCAAGGTACAATTTTCTACATTTACTCAAGTTAAAATTTCCCAATCGATTATCATTTCTGTAAACTGTTACACCCGTTCGGCGCCGAGGTCCCAGGTTCGATCCCGGCTCTGGGTCACTGTCCGTGTGGAGTTTGCACATTCTCCCCGTGTTTGCGTGGGTTTCACCCCAACAACCCAAAAATGTGCACGCTAGGTGGATTGGCAACGCTAAATTCTCCCTTAATTGGAGAAAATGTACTATAAACTTAAAAAAAGAAAGAAAAACTGTTATACCCATGTACAGGTTGTGAATACACCCTGAAAATCAAACTTAATCCCAAATAAAACTTTGCATGATCCTCTGGCCACACTGCACTGGAAAGGTGGCTCAACGCGGTACAGGGTGGCTGTTGAAAGCTGGGATACACCGCTCCCGGGATGGGCGGGATCACTTTTTGGCAAATCTGCGAAACAATAATCCTTACTCTATTGTGTGGATTCCCGAGGTACCTGAGGCTTTGGGATTCAATCCCTTTGACTTGAAGACCTGGGGCGAGTGCCGTGTGATACTGGTCCCCACAAATGGGCACTGCTAGTACTAACTGGGTACCCAGACAGTGCCAGCCTAGCACCATGGCAGTGCCACCTGGGTGACAGCCTGGCACTGCCAAGGTGCCCAGGTGGCACTGCCAAGGTGCCAGATTGGCACTGCCAATCTGTTATTTTTTGCACGTGCGCAATCGGGTAGGGGTTGTGAGGGGAACGGAGGCTCGGGGGACGGGGGACCCTCCCATATTGTGTTCGGCCTGGTGGGGGGAGGTCAGGGATTCGTTTTGAAAATGGCATCCTGATCTCTCCCTATAACGGGGAGTTCCGGCAAGCGGAGTTCTCTTTGTAAGAAACGGGGCGATGTGGGGTCTCGGCCGCCTGTTCTCCATTCAGGCCCCTTATTCAACACGAGTCACATTGAATAGCCATGTGTTTCTCGGCAATGCGAGTGCCGGGAATCACACGGCTAAACGCGCTCGCTCGGGGACTTTGTTCCCTTTTGGCATGATTGTACCCAATTTGTAATTGTCTTTCTATTTCTGGATCATCAAGTCATAATTCTAGATTGTAATTCATGAACTGACCTCGACTGTTTTTGTTGTAAATCCCTTTCCTCAATCCGTTTTGATTTAGGGTAATGTAAATTCTTCATAATTCTCAAAATTCAAAGTAATGGTGGCAGCTCTATAAGGGGAGGCGGTGGTGTAGTAGTACTTTCACTGGATTGGTGATGCTGGGAAATGCTCTGGGGATCCAGGTTTGAATACCAGGTGGTGAAATTTGAAATTGATAAAAATCAGGAAATAAAAGTCTAATGCGAATCATGTCCATGGTTGCAAAAGCACATCTGGTTCACTGATGCCCTTTAGGGAAGGAAATCTGCCAAGCTTACCTGGTCTGGTCTTCATGTGACTTCGGATCAACAAAGTGGTTGAATCCTAATTGCTCTCTGAAATGGCCTAGCAAGTCACTGAAATGTAATTGGGGATGAGCAATATTGCTGGCCCAACAACACCCACATGAATGAATGGAAACAATAATTGTTGGAATTCTATATCAGTTTCTTTTTGGTTCAGTAATCTGACAATCTCCGGATATCGGCAGAATTTACATGAGTCAGAGGGTCATTAAATCAGATGGGAAGATGACAGTTGGGACCTTGCTGTCTTCCCACTTGCACCCCGATTAAATCCATGGTGGAAAGGCCTTTCACTCACTGCCAATTGCCCACTTAAATGCCTCCTCTCACCACTGCTGGTATTAACCCAGCAGTGGGTGGGGAGGCTCACCATGCAGAAAGCATGCCAAGCAAACACTGGCATTTTTTTCTATGCTGGGTGCCATGGGTGGGAGCATTCCTCATTCAAAGGCAGACAATCCCTGAATAAATGACCTATCCTCTGGAAGGAAGGGTCTATTGACAGCCAACCTGTGCTCTTGCTGCCAACCCCTTCCCACCCAGCCCAATGAACTGTTCCTGTCATCTCTGCTCTGTGGTCTGGGATCCAGCGATGATACTAGGCCTCATGATGACTGCCGTATGGGCAGCATCTACCTGGTGGCATTCCTGTTCAATAGAGCTGTTGATGTCTAATTGTCCAGCTGCTTCGGGCAGCCTGGACCTCCGGAGAAGACCCACTGCTTTCCAGTTAAGTGCGGAGCGGCACTTAAGTCGATAGGCCTTTCCGAAGAGAGACATCACAAGGAATCTGCCGGCTGTCCAGCTGGCGGGCGAGACACCTGTTACCTCCAGCACGTTATTTTCCTTCCCCTCCATTCCATCAAGGCTGAATAAATCCTTCCATCACACAAAAAATCCTTCAATAATAATGTGATCAATTTAATTTATACTATCTAATCCCATTTTCACCAAACCTCCAACAGGCCAATTGTTCATTCCACATCAGAAAATGCACCTTAATATAAAATGTTTGCTTGACATTCTTCCTCTCTTAGTTGAGCAGAGCTGTCAATTTGTTTATTCAAAATAGTTAAATGCTGCTTTTGGAATAACAGTGGATGACATTTCCAACAAGCATTTTGACTATTACTTATGCCATGGCATAACTTCAGGGCCATCGACAACTTGCTCATTACTATAAACTGCAACTGCAAATCTTTTCAATCTGTAAAGCTATGGTAATATTGTGGAATGTTCCAAATATGTGGAAAATGAAAGTTCAAAAAATGTATTACCTGCTAGGTTCTTGTGAAATGGAATGGAGTAATTGTTGAAAATAGCTATCTGCTGCAGCAATAGTCATATACCAACAATAGAATTGTGGTTTGTATATTTAATTATGCCCTTGTAAGAAAAATGTCTCAGCCATAACAACAATGAAAATAGCCCTGTCTCGTCTGGCTTTGAAAACAATTCTTTTTTTTCCCCTGATATACTGGATGTGATTCTCCATTTGGGAGACTGAGGGGTGAATTCTCCACCGGCGGGATTCTCCGTTCCGCTAGCAACGCATCCCCCCCCCTCGGTGTTTCTGGCAGTGTGGGGTGGCTACAATGGCAAATCCCATTCGCCGGCGGCGGGAACAGAGACGGTGTGCCGCCAAGGAACACGCGGCTGGGGAGGCAGAGAATGCACCCCTAAGTGTTGGCGCTGGGACTGAAACGCGTGGAGTTTGCATTCCCTTTGGGAACGCTATATCTGGAGGAATTCAGGACATGTGAATCTTGATCAATTCTCATTCCCGCTGGCATCGGATTCACTGGGGCTAGAATTAACACTGTAGAGCTTAACGAACTGGAGCTACTTATAAGCACCCCAATCCCCACAGACTCTCATTCCAGCCAAGAAGATGGCACCACGAAGTGCAGCATCACACTTCGTGGATGCGGAGCTCGAGAGAATGTTGGATGCAGTGGAGGAGAGGCAGGACACCCTCTTCCACAAGGTGGGCAGGAGGCAACCGCCCACGGATGTTCTCCCACCCCGATTCTCTGCATGGTGGCAGATTTCCTTCCTGTAAGGGCCTTTCCTGGTGATTCATTTATTTCCTATTTCTTTGGTTTGTCGACATCGTTGTTGACTCATGGATCTTTAATGGAGACATACTTTTAAGTCAGGCAGAGGAAGTGAGGAACTCAAAAGTTTCAAAATAGCACACTGTGCTATGAACAGCACATCCCAGACTTTATGGCACCTGGGAAATTGGAGGACTTTGGCTTGATTGGTTGGCTTGTGATCAATGGATTTACCAGGGACAGTATCTTGCCCAGCAATAGACAGCGATTGCGTCGTATCAGGTGGGGTTCTCAGAGTACCTAACAGAAAATGTCTGGACTACTCAAGGGGAAGCTGCGTCTGTCTGTCTCTGTCTCTCACTCTCGCTTTCACTCCCTCTCTTGCTCTCTCTCGCTCTCTCTCTCTCTCTCTCTTGCGCTCTTCCTCGCTTGCTCTCTCAAATGTTGGCTGCTTGCTATTGCTACGATTTTGCAGATACGCTTCTGGATCCTCAAGGTGGAAAAAGTTCTCACTCTCTGCTCTGCTGCCTACTGTCTAAAGGCAGAAGGCAGACCCTGATGAGTCTCCAGTGGTAGCCATTGCAAACTGTTGGCCTAGACTTAAGAATTGTTGGTCTGGACTGAAGAAAGTACCTAACTGAAAGATGTACATCTGAAACAAAGACTTATCTTTTATCCTTTTAATATATTTTTTTACAGCCCCTCTTTCCCCACTGTGTTTGTTTGTCTTGTGTCTGTGTAATGGGTGGGGTAATTTAAAACGAGGGGGCAGGTAGAAATTAGATAGTAGTTGACCAGTTGTATTTGTTGCCCATTTAATTATAGTTGCTCTTAATAATAAAAGTTAATTGTGTTTAAAAAACTGGTGACTGTAGTTATTGGGAAGCCAAAGATTTTGGGTATATTTAAAATTAAAAGTTAATTTCAACTGTGTTGTGACTTTGAGTCAAATGGGGTTGGAATTAACCGCAAACGTACCCAGGGTGTCGTAACATTCCCTAAAAGGCATTAGTGAGCCAAATAGGTTTTTATGACAATTTCATGATCACCATTCCTGAGGCTTGCTTTAAATTCCACATTTAATTCTGCCAGCTGCTGTGATCTTATGTCCCCAGAGTCTTAGACTGGGCCTCAGAATTGCCACCATTTCCCCCGAGAGTAATGAGGAATATTTGTTTTTCAGGATTGCAGATAAATATAACTGGTGCGTTGAAGGTGGTGGCGCCAATTTGTGGTGCTCCTCTCCTTCCAAACTTAAGATGAACCCCTGGAAAGTTAGAAGTGCTGCAAATCAGGTGTACTGACCTTTTCACTTAATTTTCTGACCCATGCTCCAAATGTGGGAATGATGCTGAATAAACCTGGCCCTACAGACTCTATAGTGAAGGTATATGAAAGCATGATAAAACTGGAAAACTGCATAATCTTTCCTGGAATGGTACAGGGTTATATTATCACAATGAAGAATAATAACCCATAGACACAGGGAATGATTATTACAATACAGATCTGAGCATAAAAACAGTGTAGATTTATTACCATGGTCCAGTTGGGCACTTCTACTGATCTGCCTGTGGAGAATTAAATGTTCAATTTTTGATTATAGTCAGAGATGTCACGAGGGTTAATTTTGACTGGAAGTCACAGTACAAAGTGGGTGGAATTGATTCAGTCGCCCATTATCCATCTTTACTGATGTTCATTTCTGTTGAAGTCAAAATTATCCCCAATGTGCATCTTTGGCTAGTTACCAATCGAAAGCTATTCATGAAGTGTTTATGCTGCAAAATATCAATACGTTAGTTCAAACATTGTTGTCAAAGGTTTATTGTTGAAAGTACATGCCTGGGGCTCATGTCCAGTTCTAACTGATGATTTTTTTAGAGCAAGTAATAAGAATGATTGC
Organism: Scyliorhinus canicula; assembly: GCF_902713615.1. Taxonomy (NCBI): domain Eukaryota; kingdom Metazoa; phylum Chordata; class Chondrichthyes; order Carcharhiniformes; family Scyliorhinidae; genus Scyliorhinus; species Scyliorhinus canicula. The sequence goes on along the minus strand of NC_052151.1, from coordinate 160,517,808 downwards.
AATGACTTGGTTCAAATGTCAATTCCAGTATGAATTTTATTAAGTAAAATCAATTGACGACAAAGCATGAAATGTACTTGAAGTTCTTATTAATTGTTATTATTTAATTTAAATCTCCAACAGCATTTGTCACACTCATTAGGATCTCTAACCCATGCAGAGAAATTGTAGAAACTGATCCCAACACAGGGATACAACTAACACTAAATGCAATAGTAATTAGAAAATATAGAGTGGGATTCTCCCTTTCTGAGACTAAGTGTTGATATCGATGCAGGATTTGTGGACTTCCACGACAGCAAAACCTGGATCGATTCAGCAACTGTGGAGGGGCTAGCTCAGGCTCCAAGTAAATTCAATTGCTTCCAATGAGAATTGGTGCGGGATTCGCTAGGTCCGTGATTGATACTCGGGAGGCTGACAAGCTGCAGCCACACATACACATTACAATCCCCACACATACACTCATCCCAGCCAACAAGATGAAATGAAAATGAAAATCGCTTATTGTCACGAGTAGGCTTCAAATGAAGTTACTGTGAAAAGCCCCTAGTCGCCATATTCCGGCGCCTGTTCAGGGAGGCTGATACGGGAACTGGTTGTACTGGAGTGCGCCCATACAGCTGATGGGCCGGCTAGGACTGGAGGGTACCTAAGGGGGTGCCCTGGGGGGACAACGATACGACCTGTGGCCTAAAGTTCACAGTAGGCATTCAGCGGCATGTGTAGCTGCCTGGCTGTCTTCACGGCTAGGGCAATGGTGTTCCATGCCCGTCCACCCCAACCTCACAGCCCACATCCTGGCCACCCCCGATACTCCCCCCCCCCCCCCCCCCCCCCAGCCCTGGCAGAAGCCACCAGCCAGTGTTGGACATTTTCCATACTTGCTCTCTCTCCCTCAGCAGCCACGACACCGGTTTCACAATTTTTAAAAGCACAAGTGAACTTGGCCCATTGGAGGCGGAGCATTGCGGAGGCCCTGGAGAATACCAGGTTGGGTCCGCTAATGACATGCCAACGGTGTTTACTGTACGTGCGTTCCGGACCGCATTGATGCAGCTGTCGAGGTGACGGAGAATTGCGATTTGGCATCAAATCGGTGCCAGCCGTGCTTTTGCCATCGGAACGTATTCTCCGCTCAATCACATCTCGCGATTTAGGCATCAGCTAACGGGGAATCCCGCCCATAAACTTCAACTTTTGGCAATAGTGTAAAATTGATGTTATTAGATAGCAGGCCATTATTTTATCAAACCCAAGTCTAGAAACACGAACAGATCCGCCATAATCTTATTCAATGGCGGATCAGGTATGATGGGCCGAATGGCCTGCTTCAATACTTATTTCTCATATTCGTATGTTCATTGAAAATCAGCTGAAAAAAGGGAGTAACTTAGAACAATTACTACAGAAAAATGAATAGGCAGACTAATGGGGTGAAAGGCTGGACCTGGTGGCCTGCATCCCAGGTCTTAAAAGAAGTAGCTGCGGAGATACTGGATGCAACAATCCAAAATTCCCTAAATTCGGCAATCTCTTTCTATTTAAATAGTGTACTTTTCCATTCTTCCTGCCATAGAGGATAAATTCACATTTTCCCACATACTCCATCTGGCAAATATTTGCCCACTGTTTGGGCAAAAATGGAGCAGATGAAGTATAGTGTGGAAAAAATGAGATTGTCAGCTTTGGCAGGAAGAATAGAAAAACATAATACTATTAACATGCAAAGAGACTGCAGAATGCTGTGATTCAGAGGGACCTGGGTGTACTTGTACATGAATCACAAAAAGTCAGCACGCAGGTGCAGCAAATAATTGGAAGGCAAATTGACCGGTAGCCTTCTTTGCGTGGGGAATGGAGGCAAAAAATAGGGAAGTATTGCTACAACTTTACAGGGCATTGGTGAGATCACAACAAGGTTATTACATGCAGTTTAGGTCACTTATTTAAGGAGGAATATAATTACATTGGATGCGGTTCAGAGAAAGGTAATTAGATTGCCTCCTGAAATTAAGAGGTGGTCTGACGAGGAAAGGTTGATAAAGTTGGGCCCACATCCATTGGACTGTGGAAGAATGAGAGGTGACCTTATTGGAACATAAGATTCTGAGTAGGCTTGACAAGGTAAATGCTGAGTGAATGTTGTCACTGGTGATGGAATCTATAACTAGTGAGTGGCACAGCTTCACCATTTTAGACAGAGATTAAGAGGATTTTTTTTTTTCTCTGAGGACATTAGTGTTTGAAATTCTTCTTCCCAGTGAGCAGAGAAGTCTGGGTCATTGACCATATTCAGTGCTGAGTTAGACAGATTATTGATTGGCAACGAAGTCCAGGGTAATGGGGGATAGGCAGGAAAGTGGATTTAAGATCACATCAGATTAGGCAGGATCTTATTGACTGGCTTCAGGGGCCGAATTTCCTGGGCGGGATTCTCCGTCTCGTCAGCCGGCCAATGGAGTTTCCCATCGTAGACAACCGCACGCTGTGCGGAAATCCCCGGGCTGCCGGCTAAACGAAGAATCCCGACAGCGGAGAATCTCGCCCCTTATGTTTCCGCCACACTTTCTGAAGGATGCAATAAAGCTACTCCTCAGTAGGCATGTTGCGTATTTATTGAATCACATCCGTGGGTGCTTTTAAAGTTTCCCCCTTTTAACTTAAAATTCTGCCAAGAGATGGGATTGACCTAACATATATTTATCCTACAGGATTAGCTAATCCAAAGTTTGGAAAAAATTAATTTAAAATGCTCAATTTTATATTCGCTGGTTTACGTCAAAATAAATCCTGTCTCCCACTGCACATAGTTGGGAGAAGGGATAATGGGAGTTCAGAAAATCAAACTTCCAGTATTTGCTTCATTGTACAATACTCATGTGCTAAATCAACACATTCACTTATGCCACTGGGTTTATTGATATTGATTCCTTAGCTATTGCACATGAAAGAACGATGTGATTCATCTTATTTAGTTTGAAATGTAACCTGCCGATGTGTAATTGTATATTCCAGAGAATAATTTTATCTTTTAGGGTAAGTTTTGCATTCTTGCTCTCTATATTATACTAATTGGGATGATTCACAGTTAGCCCCCTTGGACTTTGGTGTAGTAATCCTATTACTCCAGCCTTTCTCACTCCAACCCTTCCATTCTGGTAACGTGTGATAGTGAATTGGAATCCTGGGCTGGATTCTACGATTTTCAGGCTCTGCCCTGACGCCGGCGTGGGAACGGTGACGTTTTAAAACCGACAAATCGATACAAAATTGCCACTGATCCTCCGTTGGTGCGGGGGAAGGGGGGGGGGGGGAGAGAAGGGGGGCCTAGCAGGCAGGCAATGTAGAGCACCCGATATGACAGTAGAATTGTCGGGTTTGTGGCCGTGCATGCGCACGGCAGCGGCCTACAGTGACCGCGCCCTGAAACATAGCGCAGGCTGTGCGTGGACCCAGCCTGCCAAATAGTGCCCCACCTTTGGCCAGGCTCGGTACCCCCGGACCACCCCCCAACAGTGCTCCAGCCACTGCCAAAGTCCCCCCTGCCCCGTGGATCAGCTGTCCCCCGACTGTGGTGCCGCTGGACTGAGTCCATAGCCGCCAACTTGGGTTCTCGACAAACAATAGCACACGTGACCTCGGGAACCCGGCTGGTGGGGTGCGGAGCATTTGGGGGGGTGGGCCTCCGGTAACATCCTGAGGCTGTCGATACGGCGTGCGCCGTACTCCAACAGTATGCCGCTCTGGAGGGGCAGAGCATCGCGAAAGCGGTGCTGGCCCCGATTTTGACACAAACGGGGATTTTACGGCCAATAGGAAAATGGAGAATCCCGCCCCCTGTCTTCCATCTCTCCTGATTCTCATTGAATGCAGTAGAAGCAATATCAGGCAAGGTGGAAAATGATGAGCCGATTCAATCTCACACATTTTTGTGCCCAGTGCTAAACGTGAAAATTATCTCCATGGAATGAAAGATTTAATCATAATAAACTCTTCTTTGGCAGTGGAGAGGATGCAGGAGGTAATTAGGTAAATGGTGTCAATATATAGTGAAGGGGCAATATTCCACAATGCGCAAATTAGTAGTGAATTGAGATCAAAATTACAGCATACACTTTTTAAAACACCTGCAACTTAATCATGGCAATTTTTGAACTTACTAACTTTTCAGAATGCACTTGGAGCATCTACATTGGGGTTCTCCATGAAAACATCAATGAATGCACTTGATTATGAGTATATTGCAAAATTACTTTTGAACTGGAAGCAAAAGAAATGTAAATGCTAAAAGTGCTTATTGGCAGATTCAACTGCAGAGGGAAGTTTACATCAAACTAGCAATACTATGGTTTCTGCATCTGGGAAAGGGATATGTGGAGATAAGGCCGACCACCACATACCCTGTAGGAAAGAAGCGAGCAAAATGAAAAGAAACATCTGAAAAGCTTAACTTAGATACTAAAATGTAACTAAAAATATACTTTGAACATTCACTTCCTCCATAACTGGGGTGCCATAGCTTCAGTATTTATTACCCACAGAAGGCACTGCAGCAAATATCCGAGGCTACTTCATCAGCAGCTTTTTTAACCCACAATCTCTACCACCAAAAAGGACAGGCAAACTGCAATGGTTCAGAAATGGACGCACACCACATCTTCAGGTAAACATAGAACATAGAACATAGAACGATACAGCGCAGTACAGGCCCTTCGGCCCTCGATGTTGCACCGACATGGAAAAAATCTAAAGGCCATCTAACCTACACTATGCCCTTATCATCCATATGCTTATCCAATAAATTTTTAAATGCCCTCAATGTTGGCGTGTTCACTACTGTTGCAGGTAGGGCATTCCACGGCCTCACCACTCTTTGCGTAAAAAACCCGCCTCTGACCTCTGTCCTATATCTATTACCCCTCAATTTAAGGCTATGTCCCCTCATGCTAGCCACCTCCATCCGCGGGAGAAGGCTCTCGCTGTCCACCCTATCTAACCCTCTGATCATTTTGTATGCCTCTATTAAGTCACCTCTTAACCTTCTTCTCTTTAACGAAAACAACCTCAAGTCCATCAGTCTTTCCTCATAAGATTTTCCCTCCATACCAGGCAACATCCTGGTAAATCTCCTCTGCACCCGTTCCAAAGCTTCCACGTCCTTCCTATAATGAGGCGACCAGAACTGTACGCAATACTCCAAATGCGGCCGTACTAGAGTTTTGTACAACTGCAACATGACCTCATGACTCCGGAACTCAATCCCTCTACCAATAAAGGCCAACACACCATAGGCCTTCTTCACAACCCTATCAACCTGGGTGGCAACTTTCAGGGATCTATGTACATGGACACCGAGATCCCTCTGCTCATCCACACTACCAAGAATTTTACCATTAGCCAAATATTCCGTATTTCTGTTATTCTTTCCAAAGTGAATCACCTCACACTTCTCCACATTAAACTACATTTGCCACCTCTCAGCCCAGCTCTGCAGCTTATCTATGTCCCTCTGTAACCTGCAACATCCTTCCGCACTGTCTACAACTCCACCGACTTTAGTGTCTTCTGCAAATTTACTCACCCATCCTTCTGCGCCCTCCTCTAGGTCATTTATAAAAATGACAAACAGCAACGGCCCCAGAACAGATCCTTGTGGTACGCCACTGGTAACTGAACTCCATTCTGAACATTTCCCATCAACTACCACTCTCTGTCTTCTTTCAACTAGCCAATTTCTGATCCACATCTCTAAATCACCCTCAATCCCCAGCCTCCGTATTTTCTGCAATAGCCGACCGTGGGGAACCTTATCAAACGCTTTACTGAAATCCATATACACCACATCAACTGCTCTACCCTCGTCTACCTGTTCAGTCACCTTCTCAAAGAACTCAATAAGGTTTGTGAGGCATGACCTACCCTTTACAAAACCATGCTGACTGTCCCTAATCATACTATTCCTATCTAGATGATTATAAATCGTATCTTTTATAATCCTCTCCAAGACTTTACCCACCACAGACGTTAGGCTCACCGGCCTATAGTTACCGGGGTTATCTCTACTCCCCTTCTTGAACAAAGGGACCACATTTGCTATCCTCCAGTCCTCTGGCACTATTCCTGTAGCCAATGATGACCTAAAAATCAAAGCCAAAGGCTCAGCAATCTCTTCCCTGGCTTCCCAGAGAATCCTAGGATAAATCCCATCTGGCCCCGGGGACTTATCTATTTTCACCTTGTCCAGAATTGCCAACACTTCTTCCCTACGCACCTCGATGCCATCTATTCTAATAGCCTGGGTCTCAGCATTCTCCTCCACAATATTATCTTTTTCTTGAGTGAATACTGACGAAAAGTATTCATTTAGTATCTCGCTTATCTCCTCAGCCTCCACACACAACTTCCCACCACTGTCCTTCACTGGCCCTACTCTTACCCTAGTCATTCTTTTATTCCTGACATACCTATAGAAAGCTTTTGGGTTTTCCTTGATCCTACCTGCCAAAGACTTCTCATGTCCCCTCCTTGCTCGTCTCAGCTCTCTCTTTAGATCCTTCCTCGCTTCCTTGTAACTATCAAGCGCCCCAACTGAAACTTCACGCCTCATCTTCACATAGGCCTCCTTCTTCCTCTTAACAAGAGATTCCACTTCTTTGGTAAACCACGGTTCCCTCGCTCGACCCCTTCCTCCCTGCCTGACTGGTACGTACTTATCAAGAACATGCAATAGCTGTTCCTTGAACAAGCTCCACATATCCAGTGTGCCCAACCCTTGCAGCCTACTTCTCCAACCAACACATCCTAAGTCATGTCTAATGGCATCATAATTTCCCTTCCCCCAGCTATAACTCTTGCCCTGCGGGGTATACTTATCCCTTTCCATCACTAACGTAAAGGTCACCGAATTGTGGTCACTGTTTCCAAAGTGCTCACCTACCTCCAGATCTAACACCTGGCCTGGTTCATTACCCAAAACCAAATCCAATGTGGCCTCGCCTCTTGTTGGCCTGTCAACATATTGTGTCAGGAAACCCTCCTGCACACATTGTACAAAGAATGACCCATCTAATGTACTCGAACTATATCTTTTCCAGTCAATATTTGGAAAGTTAAAGTCTCCCATAACAACTACCCTGTTACTTTCGCTCTTTTCCAGAATCATCTTCGCCATCCTTTCCTCTACATCCCTAGAACTATTAGGTGGCCTATAGAAAACTCCCAACAGGGTGACCTCTCCTTCCCAGAAACTGGGGTTGGAAAATATAAATACTGATAACGCTGATGACACGCACATCTTGAAAAGGAATACGTTTTTTAAATATCAAGTTCTATCAAAGCCAATGCATTTCAATATACTTTCAGAATAGAAAGTCAACATTAAGGGCTGGATTTTCATCTTCCAATGTAAGTGCAAATCAGGTCACGAAAGACTGAACGTTTTTTTAAATTTAGAGTATCCAATTCAGTTTTTTCAATTAAGGGCAATTTTTAGCGTGGCCAATCCACCTATCCAGCTTTAGGTTGTGGGGTGAAACCAATGCAAACACGGGGAGAATGTGCAAACTCCACACAGACAGCAACCCTGAGCCAGGATCGAACCTGGGACCTCGGTGCTGTGAGGCAGAAGTGCTAACCACTGCACCCCCGTGCTGCCCCACGAAAGGCTGAACTTATTTTTTTGCCAATTTCTTCTGCCTTCCAAACCCCATGCCATTTTCATGTGGCCTTTTGGTGGGTCAGGAAGATCTTGGGTATAAATTGCGCCACCATCTCTTTTTAAGGTCAGGATTCCCTGGACCACAGGAAAATTGTATTTCCTCCCACAGATTATTTTTATGGGCTGGTGTGGGTTTTGAATGCCCTAAAATATGCACCTCCTTTGAGACTTTGTTAGAACTGGGAGATGCCTGATGAGGAGTCAGGAACATTCTGAAATGTAAGTGTTTTAACAACTTCAAATGGTACTGTTAGATTCTATATTGTAATGCTGATATGTTTTTACTGCTGTGTTTCATTGTCGGGATTTGTCCTGCAAAGGTTAGTTGACTCTTACATTGTGGAATTTTGGCTTAAATTACACTACTCTTCCAATTGTAGGAAGTGCCGAAATGCATTAAAACATAAACACAACAGGCTTGTTAGTCTCTGCTGTCATGATTTGTACTGTGGTTCAATTTGATTGACAGCTCCAGCTGTTTAAAAAAAACTCTGGTTTCGAAAGTTGAAAATAATATCAAACCTTCTCCCTTTCCCATTCATTCTCATCCTGTCTTGAATTGGAAATAGACAGCATTCTGTTTTGTTAATTTCAGGCAATGTAGCTTTTGTAATGTCAACTGAAGCTATGATGATTGCTTGGCTGAGTTTCAAAAGCGACTGATGGTTGAGCTCAGCAGGTGGCCCTATTGATCCAAGAATGATTGAAACTTTTAAGTAGCTGTGATAAGAGTTTTATTTTTTTCTAATGCTTACCATTTTAAAATAATTACCATTCTTATTTCATGGCTCCTGGGGACTGTACATAGTAGATACTAGATAGCTGGCCATGGAGGATGAATGGAGTTATAACGGTGGCATGGACAATCCGAGGGGGCATGGGCTGGCTGGGGAGAGAGGACACAGGGTGGCATAGGTGATCTGATGGGGCAAGGGGTGACATTGGCAATTTGACTGAGTCTGAGGGAACATGGATGCTCTGACGGTGCTGAGTTGACAATGAGGTGGGTGGGATTTGATGGAGTGAAGGGTGATATTTAGTAGGTGATAATATCTCACTTAATCAATTAAAACTTCTCAGGTGCAAATAAGAATTGTTTTATTTGTCTTCTATTGATTACAATTGAAAGTCATTTAAAAGGCAAGTTGTAGACAATTGAAACTTTCAAAGAATCACAGAAATGATTTTCTTGGTTAGGCAAACAGCTCGCAATAACTTCAAAAGTCAAATGAGAAAATGAAATATGAAGACAGCAAATAGTTCAGTTAAAGTATAGATTGATTCTGGAAAGAGAGAGAGAGAAAGAAATCTAGCTCAAAATGGCAGAACAAAATTTAGCAGTGATACTGTATCATATCTGTCTTTAGTCATCTAATTACACCCCAATATAATCCTAATTGGTTTGGGTTAGATTCAAATACATTTGGTTTGATGGTTAACTGTCCATATGCAACATGAACCTGAAATGAATTCCTGTATAAGTTCTGGAATGCTGTTATCGCAAGTGACCTGAACTGGTTTGTTGCTGATTACAATAGCGCCTTTAGGTTCCTGAGGCGTTGCCGTGGAGACTGCCCTGTCCTTGGTCACTTTATCTTGTAAATGTATTTGTTAGCTGAGTAGGAATTTCCGTTTGCTCATCTCTTCTTGAAATGCTGAATGTGTGTTTTTTTTAATGACCTGAGGTTATGAGTGATTCAATAGACCAGGGGCTCAATAATAAATAGCTATCTTTCAAACTATCACTTTTACCTATTAGACGTATTAGGAAACAGCGGGCTTCTACAGAAGGCCTTTAAACCAGTGTTCTTCAAACTCGTGGGCGCGACCCGCAGGTGGGTTACATGCGAGTGTTGGGAGGGTCACGGGGCTATTGTCCGCGGCGCTCCCGATTGCACAAATTCCCGCGCAGAAGCCGACTTTTCATAACGCCGGTGGCAAGCACTACTCGCACATGTGACAATCGGGCGTGCATGCGCAGTGCGGGCGCTAATTTTTTTGGGTGGGGCTCTCAGTGTGAGGGTGGGGGATCTCGGGGTGGGGGTCTCAGTTTGAGGGTCTCTCCCTCCCTCCCCGGAAGCATGCTGTTGGAGGGGTTTGTTTGAAGCGGTGACGCTGCAGTGGGATGTGTGAGGCGGGGTTTGGAGCAGGGAAGCTGCCTGGGGAGAGGGGCCAGGGCTCCGGCTGCAGTTTGTGGTGAGCAAAGGTGAATTGTTTTGGGTTTGTCCCGGGTCCGAGGCCGCCTCATCCCAGGGGTTGCACTGCCCCGCAACTACTCCACCCCCCACCTCAAATTCACCGGCCTCTCGGCGGGGCTGCTCCCCCTCTCTGCCCGGATCAGCCGCCCGGCCAGGGTGGAATTAAGGAACCCCCCAGCCCCAGTGTGCCCGCCCCCCCAGTGCGTCCTCCTCCCCCCCAGTGTGCCCCCACCCCCACTGTGCCCCCACCCCCAGTGAGCCCCCCATCCTGTGTGCCCTCCCCCCCAATGTGCCCCCTCTCCGCATCCCCAGTGTGCCCTCTCCCCACCCACCCCCAGTGTTCCCACTCCCCCAGTGTGCCCCCTCTCGCTTCCCCCCCATCCTGCCCACTCGCCCCCATCCCCATCCTGCCCTCTCCCCCCATCGCCATCCTGCCCTCTCCTCCCCATCCCCATCCTGCCCTCTCCTCCCCATCCCCAGTGTGCCCTCTCCCCCACCCAGTGTGTGCCCTCCCCCCGCGGGCTGCCCATTCTGGTGCACGACTCTCTCCCCCTCTCTATGACTCTGGCCCCTCCCGTGCCGCTATTTATTTAAACGGACGCAACTTTTTGTTTTCCAAGTTCGGGGGGTTTTTATTCATTTTATTAATTTATTTTACTCATTTGTTTTTTTTTTACTGGTTCGGGGGGAGGGGGGGTTTATTTGATAAAATCTTACAGGAAGATAATGCAGAATTTTGGACAGATGGAGCTTCATACTTTCCGACACTGGAAGGCTTCACCTTCATACACATTGAATTTACAGTACAGAAGGAGGCCATTCGGCCCATCGAGTCTGCATCGGCTCTTAGAAAGAGCACCCTACCCAGGCCCATATCTCCACCTTATCCCCATAACCCAGTAACCCCACCCAACACTAAGGGCAATTTTGGACACTAAGGGCAATTTTGCAAGGCCAATCCACCTAACCTGCACATCTTTGGACTGTGGGAGGAAACCGGAGCACCTGGAGGAAACCCACGCACACACGGGGAGGATGTGCAGACTCCGCACAGACAGTGACCCAAGCCGGGAATCGAACCTGGGACCCTGGAGCTGTGAAGCAATTGTGCTAACCACTATGCTACTGTGCTGCCCTTCATCCAACAGGTTCCATTGGGGGAGCGTGAAAGAGGGCCAAAGTACCCAAAACCATTTCCTCCATTTTTATCAGCAGCAAACAAGGTAAGAGAAAATGGTGGGTCGCTCAGGTCGGCCGGCGTGGGTCGCGAAGGGCGGCCGGGTTGTGTCCCGAAGATTGGCCGGGTTGGGTCCCGAAGATTGGTCGGTTGGTAAAAATGGGTCCCCGGAAAAAAAGTTTGAAGAATACTGCCCTAAATTTATTTCTTTTTTAAACTGTTCTCCGTGACAAGAAATCTTGGTTTCATCCATAGTGCCCCAGTACAATTGAAAATTGATGGTTTGAAAGCTCACTGTGTCTGACAACAAGGAGGAAGGGGTTGGGGGCGGGGGGGGTGGGGGGTGGGGTTCCGATGGTTGGGCTGGTGGGGGGAGTTCCGATTGTTGGGCTGTGGTTCTCATTGTACATAGCAGCACAAATCAGTGATGCATGATCAATGGCACGAAAGACTCAGATTGGTACAACTGTGGCTTCATTACAGTCAGAAGCGTGGCCTCCTGCTGCAGCTGGCGAAATGGCTGATCAGGAGGAGGAGACGCATATTTATACGGCTCCTTGTGGGCGGAGCTAGCCAGCAGGGGCTATCGGCGAACCTGTAGTGCAGGTCCTACCGTACATCCCCTAATACAGGTGCACAGTGGTTCACCACAATCAGATTAGGTGCTTAGTGGCTGGAGGATTATGAGCAGAAATCCCAATTCTTCCACAACCTGATGTAGAGTTTGACTAAACTGTGTTGTCTCTAAATGCGCATAGTATACAGAACAAGTAAATGAGCTTGTTGTGCGCATTGTGATTGGCCGGTACAATGTCATGGGCATCACAGCCATGTGGCTGCAAGGGGGTCAGGGCTGGGATCTAAATATCCAAGGATATGAGTCCTATTGAAAGCACAGGCAGATGGGTGGATGGGGTGGGGTTACATTGTTAGTAAGGAATGAAAATAAATCGATAGCAAGAAGCGATATAGGATCAGAAGGCACAGAAGGCACAGAATATGCCTTCACAGAAGGCAAAAGGAATTTTGTCCTTCATTGCTAGAGGGATGGAGTTTAAGACTAGGGAGGTTATGTTGCAATTGTATAAGGTGTTAGTGCGGCCACACCTGGAGTATTGTGTTCAGTTTTGGTCTCCTTACTTGAGAAAGGACGTACTGGCGCTGGAGGGTGTGCAGAGGAGATTCACTAGGTTAATCCCAGAGTTGAAGGGGTTGGATTATGAGGAGAGGTTGAGTAGACTGGGACTGTACTCATTGGAATTTAGAAGGATGAGGGGGGATCTTATAGAAACATTTAAAATTATGAAGGGAATAGATAGGATAGATGCGGGCAGGTTGTTTCCACTGGCGGGTGACAGCAGAACTAGGGGGCATAGCCTCAAAATAAGGGGAAGTAGATTTAGGACTGAGTTTAGGAGGAACTTCTTCACCCAAAGGGTTGTGAATCTATGGAATTCCTTGCCCAGTGAAGCAGTTGAGGATCCTTCATTACATGTTTTTAAGGTAAAGATAGATAGTTTTTTTGAAGAATAAAGGGATTAAGGGTTATGGTGTTCGGGCCGGAAAGTGGAGCTGAGTCCACAAAAGATCAGCCATGATCTCATTGAATGGCGGAGCAGGCTCGAGGGGCCAGATGGCCTACTCCTGCTCCTAGTTCTTATGTTCTTATGTTCTTATGTTAATATCTGTGGGTAAAGTTGAGGAATTGCAAAGGTAAAAAGACCCTGATGGGAGTTATGTACACGCCCTCTAGCAGGAGTCAGAATGTGGGGCAGAAAATAAATCAGGAGGTAGAAAAGGCATGTAAAAAAGGCAATATTACAATAATCATGGGGGACTTCAAGATGCAGGTGAACTAGAAAAATCAGATTGTTAGTGGATCCCAAAAAAAGGAATTTGTGGAATGTCTAAGAGATGTTATTTTGGAACAGCTTGTGACAGAGCCTACTAGGGAACAAGCCATTCTGGATTTGGTGATGTGTAATGAGGCAGACTTGATTAGTGAGCTTAAGGTGAAGGAAACCTTGGTGGCAGTGACCACAATATGATCAAATTTTACCCTGCAGTTTGAGAGGGAGAAGCTGGAATCAGATGTAATAGTATTACAATTGAATAAAGGTAACTGCAAGGATATGAGGGAGGAGCTGGCCAGAGTTGATTGGAAGGGAAGCACAGCAGGGAAGACAGTGGAACAGCAAAGGCAGGAGCTTTTGGAATTCATCCCAAGGAGGAGGAAACATGCTAAGTGGAGGACGAGGGATGCCTGGCTGACGAGGGAAGTCAAGGACAGCATTAAAGCAAAATAATGGATGCCTAGATTATTTTCTAAATAGGAAAAGGCTTAACAAATCAGAAGAACAAAGGGACTTAGGAGTCCTAGTTCAAGATCCTCTTAAGGTTAACATGCAGTCAGCAGTTAGGAAGGCAAATGCAATGTTAGCATTCATATCGAGAGGGCTAGAATACAAGAGCACGGATGTACCTCTGAGGCTGTATAAGGCTCTGACCACACCACATTTGCAGTATTGTGAATAGTTTTGGGCCCCGTATCTAAGGAAGATGTGCTGGCCTTGGAAAGGGTCCAGAAAGGGTTCACAAGAATGATTACTGGAATGAAGAGCTTGTCATATGAGAAGTGGTTGAGAACTCTGGGTCAGTACTCATTGGAGTTTAGAAGGATGAGATGGTGATCTTATTGAAACTTAAAGGATACTGCAAGGCTTAGCTAGAGTGGATGTGGAGAGAATGTTTCCACCAGTCGGAAAAACTAGAACCTGGGGGAAAACAGCCTCAGACTGAAAGGACGATCCTTTAAAACTGAGATGAGGAAGAATTTCTTCAGCCAGAAGGTGGGGAATCTGTGGGACTCTTTGCCGCCGAAGGCTGTGGAGGCCAAACCACTGAGTGTCTTTAAGACAGAGATAGATAGGTTCTTGATTAATAAGGGGATCAGAGGTTATGGGGAAAAGGCAGAGGAATGGGGATGAGAAACATATTAGCCATGATTGAATGGCGGAGCAGACTCAGTGGGCCAAATTGCCTAATTCTGCACCTCTGTCTTATGTTTTGTACAGTAAGTTACATTATAAAATACTTCAATGTATCTTCTCCTTCACAAGAGAATATTAATGTTAAAATTTCTCATCAGAGAAACAGGTGAACAGATATTTTTGATTGCATTAATCAGAAATAAAATTATATTCCAAAGTTACAAGCTTCAAAGCCAAAAGATCCTGTGATTCCATTTGTAGACCATGAATTACTGAGGATAAAATGCATATATTCCTATTTTTCAATAAAGAGCAATTTTGGGGACACAAGAATTGAAAATCTCCAATCTAGTCTGACCCAATTCTTTATGAATCCATATGCATAATCGAATAAATTAACTAAAAATGCTAAGGAATCAGCATTCAGTGGTGTTTACATTTATAGCACATGAGAGACCAGTTAAACATTCAAAATACAAGAAATAGGAACAGGAAGAGAATACATGACTTGTCGAGCCTGCTGCACCATTGAGTATGATCATGGCTGATCTCGGGTTTCAAACCCATTTTGCTGCCTATTTCCTAAACTCCAAATTCACTGAGAGACAAAAACATCTACCTATCCCAGCTTCAAATGTATTCAATGATGGGTGTGCGTTACTTCATATTTTTGCAGACATATGCAAAATAAGTCACTTTCGCAAAGCATATACGGAAGAAAAGGAAACATCCATCCTTTTTCAAGCAGACTTTTGTGTCCATAAAATTTGGCAATGTTCTTGCTAAGGAGCAGGACCAACGTGACCAGGTGGCCAGGTGAATGAGAGGTCGCCTGGCCTTATTTTACACAAGGCGAGGAGATTTTAACTGCATGGCCTCATTGGCATGATCAGCATCTGTATCCCATTCAGTTATGGTAGGATTCATTACCCAGCCAGCAGGCAGAAGGAAGATTTCAGATGAAAGGAGTCCACCATTAAAAAAAAAACTGAAGGAATAGTCATGGTCACTGAGGGGACTGGTTGCAAGAGGACTCAGAAGTTCAGAGCAGGAAGGAAGATATGGGCCGTGAAATCCCAAAGTTTGCTTGTGGGCCTCAGTACAGAACTTTGCTCCCTGCTCTTCCTGGTCCACAGAGAAACAAAACAATGTAGCTGGGACACCACTTCATGCAGCCCTTGAGTTAAAGTTGCAATTGGGCCCCAATTACTTATTTGCAGGCTAATGTATCAAAAGCAGGCACCCCTTCACCCTTCCTCTCTACCCCTGCCCTTCCTCCCCAACCCCCAGATTAACATTGGCTCTCAGAGGCTAATAGTGGGATCAGAAGGTCACATGGGACATTTTAATGCCCATTGGGTTTCCTGTGAAAGAGGTGATGGTGGTGGGGACAGAGGGGCGGGCTGTAGAATTCCCCTTCATCTCTGCCAAATCTGGCACTTGGTTTCTCAATGTTGGCAAAATAACTCCTCGTGAGTAATGGTAATAGTTTGAGAACCAGTAATCACGCACGTTTCTAAAGAGACATCAGTTGATGACTCTTTGGTATCTCATCGCATTGTGATTTATCAACAGTGAATTATATAAGGGGCAGCACGATGGCACAGTGGTTAGCATTGCTGCCTACGGCGCTGAGGACCCGGGTTCGAATCCCGGTCCTGGGTCACTGTCCGTGTGGAGTTTGCACATTCTCCCCGTGTCTGCGTGGGTTTCACCCCCACAACCCAAAAAGATGTGCAGGATAGGTGGATTGGCCATTCTAAATTGCCCCTTAATTGGAAAAAATAATTGGGTACTCTAAATTTATAAAAAAAAACAGTGAATTATACATGATTTGATAAAAACGAGATGAGCAGGTTAGGTGGATTGGCCATGATAAATTGCCCTTAGTGTACAAAATTACCCTTAGTGTGGAGGTGTTAACCTTGGGTAGGGTGCTCTTTCCAAGAGCCGGTGCAGACTCGATGGGCCAAATGGCCTCCTTCTGCACTGTAAATTCTATGATCTATGAAACATTATATAGTTCAGCAGAGGGTCATAAATAGTGATGCAAAGAACCAACAATCAAATGGTTGCTTTCTGATGCTTTAAATACTGTAGGTCGCTGTTGGGATATTTAGTGCTTCCTTCATGTTGGTAAATCAGCTAACACAGTTTGCTCAATACATCTATAGTTTAAGGCAACACGAAAAAATGTACGTATTGATCTTTGCTATTTTCTAACTGATATTATAGCGAAACATCAAAATAGAACTTTGTTTACCCTTACAGAAACAAAATTATTGACTTATCTTTTCAAATTTTGACTTCTTCAAAGTAGAGATTGGAGACTTTATCTTTGTTTTTGCCACTCCATGCCATCATCAAGGACCCGGAGACCAGAGAAGGCACAAGTGTGATTCAGTGCAAATTTCCCTTTACTCAGTCCAGCGATTTGCTTTGCCTAAGTGACCATTCACGGCTGCTGCACCCCATTATCACAGTAAATTCTCAATAGCTTGAAATTCCAGTGACATTGATTTGCCAAGACGTAAGTGCACCAAAGGCCCAAGATGCTGGTCTTGTCTAAAACATTACTTGAATAGTTAGGGTAAACCACCCCTTGCATATGAGAACATTTTAGTGTCGCCAGCCCGGCTTAGTGATGCGAGCCCAGATCCATCCTTGAAACACAGGCAGAATTTTACATTTTTACTGGGGTTCCTGCGCCCCTTGTGAAAAAGTCGCTCCAAAGGGTTACCCCAGGGCCATTTAAACTCGGAGGGACATTGATTTTCTTAGTGTAAGAATCCCACCGCTGTCTCAGATGGAAGTACTGCCTCTGAGAGCAGCTGCCCCAGTTCTCTGGTCCCAGCAGTACCATTGGCAGCAATGGGCATTACTGCGACTGTATTCAATCTCCATTAGTGGTGGTTGCTGGAACCAGATTTGGAGATAATTTGGGGGATTTTCAGGGCCAGATTATGAAGCCTTGGCAATGGAAGTTGTGGGGATGGGTTGCATAGGCCGAGAGGGAAGTGGAAACCTAGGGGTAACACTTGGAGGTTCTCTAATGGGCCCAATCCTCCAGTTTTCACCAATAGACTAGGAAGTTAGACCTGTCAGTCTTCAAACTTGCCTCTGTCCTCCGCCGGCTGTGGGAAAAATTATGCCGTGGTGGGAAGAGGCCCTTAAGTAGCCATTGAGATGCTCAAATTGCTCCCTAGGTCTAATAAGAGAGGGAGTCTTTAGCTCCAAAGATAACTGATCTTCTTCAGAATTAAAGACCTTTCTTTAATTTGTTTTGGAGATTTTTAAGAATAATCTATTTGGGTTTTGCCAACTCTTGAGTTCTGTTCAGGTCTTGCTAGGGTACAGCTATGGTTAGCCAGTGATGACAGGGCCATTCACTTTGGGGAACGAATGGTGGTGTGGGGGGGAGGGGGTGTTTGAGGAGAGGTGCAAAGTGACAGTTCTGTTTTTTCAGCTTCCTTTAGTTAGCCATGACAATTAGAAAATTAGAACCAGTGCCAAGAATACTGCCGACCTTTCAGATTGTAGGATCAGATCGCTGAATCTACTAGAAGAGGATAAATTTGGTTCCAGACTTCCTCTTGAGCTATGGACTTGATATCCAGAATTCCTTGCAAAGTGGAATGACAAACCACACTAATCTCTGTAAGATGTATTCAGCACATTTGGGCACTAACTATACCCCATGAAAGTCTGTAGTAACATGTACCTGGCTCCCCACAGCTTTTGACCTGGATTCGCCGCCATCGGCCGCCAGTATCGGGTTTCTCGATGTTGTGGAGAATCAGGTGCATGGGGTAAAAACGGGATCAGCGCTGGTTACGGATCCGTTTGCGATTCTCGGGGCCCTCCCCACCCCGCTGACAGCGGGATCAGGGTACACTCCTGCGCGGGCCGGGCACCAGAATTTTCGGGCTTATGTGAATCTCAGGGCCGGGAATCAAGTGGGTGGGGATTTCCACTGTTATTTACCAGAATAGCCCTGACGTAGTTTAATTTCATTTGATTTACTGTCACATGTACCGAAGTACAGTGAAAAGTATTTTTCTGCGGCCGAGGGAATGCACACAGTATGTACATAGTAGACAAAAAGAATAATCAACAGAGTACATTGACAAAAGGTACATCGACAAACAGTGATCGGTTACAGTGCGGAACAAGGGGCCAAACAAAGCAAATATATGAGCAAGAGCAACATAGGGTGTCGTGAATAGTGTTCTTACAGGGAACAGATCAGTCTGAGGGGGAGTCGTTGAGGAGTCTTTTAGCCGTGGGGAAGAAGCTGTTCCTATGTCTGGATGTGCAGGTCGTCAGATTTCTGTACCTTCTGCCTGATGGAAGGATCTGGAAGTAGGCAATGCCTGGGTGGGAGGGGTCTCTGATACGGCTGTCTGCCTAGTAGCGGACCTACCATGATCTAAGGGGTTAACCCTTTAAGGGTCCCCCCCCCCCAAATTGCACCATAGGATCACCTAGGGCAGCACAGTAGCATAAGTGATTAGCACTGTGGCTTCAGCACCAGGGTTCCAGGTTCGATTCCCTGCTGGGTCACTGTCTGTGCGGAGTCTGCACATTCTCCCCTTGTCTGTGGGTTTTCTCCGGGTGCTCCGGTTTCCTCCCACAATACAAAGACGTGCAGGTTAGGTGGATTGGCCACGATAAATTGCCCTTAATGACCAAAAATAAAGGTCAGGAGGGGTTATTGGGTTACGGGGATAGGGTGGAAGTGAGGGCTTAAATGGGTCGGTGCAGACTCGGTGGGCCAAATGGCCTCCTGCACTGTATGTTCTATGTTCTCACCCACTCCACTATGCGAAACCTGCCTACCCCCACCGGACATCCCTGTACAGTGACTCACTAAATACAGAGATCCTCCCAGAGACACCCTAAATAAAGGGATCCCCACAGACTCTCCTGAAAAGAGACCCCTATCTAGAAGCTAGAAAGCAGTCTAAAGAGGAGCAAGTGAAAAGAATTACTGTTGTAACACTCAGGTGCTTGGTCAGACAGAGGAAGTACCATGTGTTAATTCCTGGACAGAGTAAACTAGCGACCTGTGTTTAAACCCCTCAGATCCTTGAGCTGCAAGTCACTTATCATTTCTTTTAGTGGGCTGTGATTAACAGCTTCCACAAACACAGCTGTGAACCTTCATTCATCACTTACATGGTTCAATAACCGTGGCTCTGACCACAATGTTTATTAATATCAACCACTTCAAAGAAAGTTAAGTGCATTCCAATCACCTTCTTCATGCTTGAACTCGAAATTGACACCCTTGTACTTGGGGGAAGGGGGGGCCAAATCATGATTTGGGGGGGGGGGGGGTTTGCACTGGGAGGGTGGCCATGCATAAAGTTTCACGCAAATCAGGTCCGATTCACCTTCAGCGGGCGAACTTAGTCTCCTAAACGAAGAATCCGAGCCTTTGTCTCAAGTCTAAAAAACGAATTTCCTCAGACTTTCCTGCTTTACCATCATACCTTCAGAAGACATTTATTGGAAGCCTAGAATATGTGTGGATAAAGTTAAACGTCTGCCATAATTCTGGGAAGATACAGGGAGAAGCCTGATGATCTCTATCAGCCGTGGGTGGAAATCTGCTTTCATATGGTGGAATTACATTCACATAACTGCTTGTGATGTGCCAACCACCAATGCTGCAAACATCACAATTCAATGCCACATAACAACTGCTTAATCCAGGTTCTCCAGTGAGGAGCCTTGGCAAAGAACTGCAGCCTCCATGAGGAAACTCGATGATTACTTTTTATTAACCATAAATCCACCTTGTAAATACATCTTGGATGGGCAGCACGGTGGCGCAGTGCTTAGCATTGCTGCCTACGGCGCTGAGGCCCCGGGTTCGACTCCCGGCCCTGGGTCACTGTCCGTGTGGAGTTTGCACATTCTCCCCGTGTCTGCGTGGGTTTCGCCCCCACAACCCAAAGATGTGCAGGTTAGGTGAATCGGCCACGCTGAATTGCCCCTTAATTGGAAAAAATAATTGGGTACTCTAAAATTTAAAAAAAAAGTAAATACATCTTGGATCTTGCACAGATGCAGGAAGCATCTAAAATCACATTCGTGGGATGTTCAGAATTAGTGAGATTCATAGTCCATATGCCATAAACTTAAACGTGTATTGAACTTTTGGCTGTCACTGAAGAAAGATGAAAAAGTCCAAAGTTCCCTTTTTTGCCACACAAGGCTAAATATTGACTTCCAGCTCTATCTCCAACCTCGACGATGGTTCAGTGGATCATACAAAGCAAAAATATTTGAGGACCATTCCCAGTCTGAGTTAACTGAGTTCAGCTGGAGTGAGAGTGGTAAAGAGGAGAAAAAGTTTTCGCGAGGTCAATATCCATTGTCTTCTGGGAAGTAAGTGCACATATGTGTTTCACATAATAGAGCAGATTTGAGGCCAAAGAGCGTGTTGAATCTTACTCCTATCTGCTTTAGTGTTGACAGTTACAGCACTACTGGGTGAGAATAGAATTAATTATCCATTGAACTGCAGGAATATATATTATGATTGAACTCAGAAAGAAATTGTGTTGGAGGAAATTGAATATGAAGAGTAAAGTTCTGTTTGAGGGATGCTTCATTTTTGGTCATCTGCAGCAGTTTCATAACCATTTAGATACTGCAATAACCTGTAACATTTTATTATATTCGATCAAGTCACTGAAATTTAGAATGTTGTATTTCTCAAGTTGTCAATTTATCTGAGCATAAAACCGAATACCTAGTTTACGTCTGACGAGGAGAAGGTACAGCAGTTTAAGTTACAAACTGATAACGTGTACTGAACTGACCTTTATTGGGCGGCCTCTCCAGGCAACCATACTTTCAGGAGAAATTTTCATCAGTCAGTCTGCTGTTATGTAGAAAGGATGTCACTGCAGAAGTACATTAAGAATAATATACAGAGACATAGACGGAAAGTAGAAGCAGAAGGAGACCATTTGGCCTTTGGAGCCTGCTTCGCCATTCATTATGATTATGGCTGATCATCAAATTCAATACCCTGAGCCCCCTCCCCCCTCCCCGTCAATATAATAATCTTTAAGGCCCTTAAATGTGCTCGGCTAAATTACATCAGTGCTCTTTTGGAAGTTAGCTCCGAATAATTCAAGGAATAGAAAACTTGCGTAACATAAAATCCTGTGATGCCAACTCGTATCTCATTAATTTGCACTTTTCAAACAAATCCTTTAGAAGCCGATTTAGAATAAATAAAGGATTGTGCAGGAAAATTGAATGACCGAGCTTATAATAACTGTGTTTTCGGTCCTTGACTTGCTCTCTGTTCAAATATGATTCAAATAGAAAAGGTTATTCAGATTGTTATGTTTATTTAATCACTATTTTATACATTATGCTGTAAACTTTGTGGTTACTTAATTCTGTGCTCTGATTTTATTTTGAAATGGAAAAGTGATTTAAGCCATTGTGTTCTATCCTCACAATTGAGAGGCAATACAATAAATTGAGCTGTGTAGCATTGTCACTTATTTTTGCCTGGACTGTTAGTTGATTCTTATCACGAGACACAGCAGTATTGGTACAAATTGTTGCTGCTTTTAAAAATTTTATGTCTCGGAGTAAAGCATTTTATCTGTATTCAAATGAGTTGCAATTCCAACATGCTCTTCCAAATTCTGTTTTCATTGCTTTCATTAGTCTCGGTAATGCAACATGTTGTACAGGTATTATTTTGCCCCAGGGATGCACAAAACAAGCAGTGTTTTTTCACAAAATGTGACGAAGTTATCTGCACAAATTGGATTCCAGTGACTTCACTCTGAGTGATTATGAAGCTTCAACTTAGATTTTGCTGTTCTAATTTGTTTATAATTCTCAATCACTTCCAAACAAACGGACAATAGTTGATTCCAATCTTCTGTAGTTTACATGGCGCCGGCACTGGCTTTCCGTTAAGTGCCGAGATTTTATTTAGATATCTGACTAAAGTGTGTCACCTTCCTGAATTACAGCTACTGGCCAGTTGAACAAACATGCACACTTTTGTCCTCGTCCATTGGTTCCACAGCAAGTTGCTGCTTCAAGTTTAATTATCATATCACCACCAGGAATTGACTCCCCTGCAGTTGCTAAATTAGCAGACAGCTTATTTGATATCCAATACTGGAACGGCAAACCTTTCCTTCATGTCAGCACAGTCGCATAATGGTTAGCATAGTTGCTTCACAGCTCCAGGGTCCCAGGTTCGATTCCTGGCTTGGGTCGCTGTCTGTGCAGCGTCTGCACGTTCTCCCCTTGTGTGCGAGGCTATCCTCCGGGTGCTCCGGTTTCCTCCCACAGTCCAAAGATGTGCAGGTTAGGCGGATTGACCATGAAAAATTGCCCCTCATGTCCAAAAAGGTTAGGTGGGGTTACTGGGTTACAGGGATAGGGTGGAGGCATGGGTTTAGGCAGGGTGCTCTTTCCAAGGGCTGGTGCAGACTCGATGGGCTGAATGGTCTCCTTCTGCACTGTAAATTCTATGATAAATATTGGAAAAGTTCAAGCCATTTGGACTGAAATTCATGAAGAGTTGTAGGGTGGGGACAACCAGTTTATGGTTGGGCAGTGCAAAATATGGGTCAACTGGCTTAGTAACTGGACGACAAAAAGGTAGTTGAAATGGTATGAAAGTTAATCTTTAATATATTAAAAATAACAAAGTTTAAAATACAGTATGAACTCAAAAATAGGAGCAACTAGCTGAAGATCAAAATAACAGTAACAATAGAATTAGAAACAAGATAGTTAATTACAAATATACGCAGGTAACAACTAATGATCTCACAGCGCTTACTGATGATATCAGCGATGGATTTAAATAAGAAGATGCACAGTAATAACACTATTTCTCTCCCCCTTAAATTTTAATCCCCCTTAAAGACAGAAATAAATATACCATCCTTATAGTGTTGGCCTGGCTGTCATGCATTGCCAGCACCATCTCCTGCAACAGAAGGCTGTGGGGCTCTTTCATTCAAGTTTGCAGTCGTAGGAATGTCATTGACATCCCCTGCTGGTATTCACATCTGTCTTTGCATCTCAAGTAGCTGAGGGTTGACTGTGCCCAGAAGCACGACACCTGGCTGAGGCACAGCTGAGTCCTAGTATCCAGCAGACCCCCAACTGTTTGATCCTTGGGATATTCCTGCCTTAATTATACATCAGTCTTTCAGGTGCTTTGCGACTACTCTGTGATCTTCACAGTACCGCTGGTGACTCCCATAACTCTGGTGATTCTTGACATGGTTCAACTGAATTTGTGGGTGCAAGAGTAGGTTGCATGAGCTTCCCTTTCCTGAAGTACCATAGACCATTTAGTATTGAGTCAGCATTGACCCTCTGAAAGAACACCCTACCTAGACCCACTACCCCATCCTTTTGTGTTATGCTTCCTCATGTAGCATAAGCTGCTTCCTTGATGTATACTCTGACAAAGGAAGGTTCAGACTTGGAGATAGGTTTAACACATTTATTGAACAGTAAACAATTCTACTTGAGTTCAACTCTCTTGCTAATCTTACTACCGTAACTCAATCTAACTGAGCAGTCTCTAAGCCATGCAGTGGGTGTGATGCTTCTGATCTGCCCCTGTCCTTCTCTCTGAGTGTCGCCTGTGGAACGAGAAAGAGCATGTGTGCCCTGTCCTTTTATATGGGTTGACCCCTTGTGGTAGTGTCACCTCTGGGTGTCTTGACTGCCCATTGGTCGTGTCCTATTCTAAGTGTTCATCAGCTGTATGTCTGCATGTCATGATGTCGCTGGTGCGCCCTCCAGTGTTTACTTAGTCCTGGTGTATTTACATTAACCCCTTGTGTATTTACAGTGATGCATATCACCACATCCCCCCTTATTTCATGTTACATATTTTCTGTACAGTGTTAAAGAAAATTGAACAAAATAGGTAGATAAGTGATGGCATGTACAAATCATGATGAAAGTGATGATTATACAGTACCGGATAATATGTATGAGTCCAAAGTTCATGAAGTAATATGGTCGAGTGTCTTTCTTGTTTTTTTATTGAAGTGTTGATGTTGATGTTGTCATTGCTTTATGAACGCAGTCAGTGTCCCTGTGCTTAAGGAACCAAGAGGTCATCAGGAGGTGTTCAAATGGTCAAATCACTGCGTTGTCTGATTTGGACTTTTTTTTCGATGCTTGTGGTAGCGATGTAGTATGTCACCTGTGTTGTCTGACCTGGACTGTTTCTTGTGATGGCGATATTGATGTAGTATGTCATCTGACGTGCAAGCTGGTGTGCTTGTCCGTAGTGGAGCAAACTCATCTGCCTTGAAAGCTGGTTTGCTGGTTTGTAGTGGAGCAAACTTGAATCGGTGAAATTTGCTGCCATGCCATGGTATGGCTGTACTCGTGAAAGTGTTAGGAGCTGTGCTGTTACATTGTCCTGCATGTGCAGAGTTGTACCATGTCATACCAGTCATTGTTCCAGTGTTGTTGTTTTTGTCTTGCTTGTTATTGACGTTGGCGCCTTTGGTACACTTCTTGTTGTTGTCTTTGTTGTTGTTTTCGTAGGTTTTGTTGCTGTGTCTGTTGCGCTCAGTGACTACACCGAGTAGAGAATTCGAGTCTTTCACAAAGTTACTTGTGTCAGTGTCCTTTGTGGCATCTGCTGTTTCATTGAGCGTGCTGTCTCGGATTCCTCGGCACTCCCCATCTGGAGTCATGTCCGGTTTACAGGAATCATCTTTGGCTTGTCGATGCTCCCTGTCTGGAGTCCTTTCTGGTTCACCTGAATCAGCTTTGGTTTCTTGACATCCCCCATCCGGAGTCATTTCAGGTTCACTTGAATCATCTGAGGTGTCACTTGAATCATCTGAGGTGTCTTGATGCTCCCCATCCGGAGTCAAAACGTTCAGGAATGCATTTTCTTGTGGATAGGCTTGAGTGGATGAGGTTTGAATTAACATGGTGTCACTGGAGTCACTAGTAGCCTCACTTTGATTGTCGAGTGCCTCTGTACATACTAGCTGAGGTCTGTCAGTTCCGCTGAGATGTCGCACATCTTGCATGGGAATTGTAAAGCCTTTGTCACTTGTCGCACATACAATGGGTAGACCTTCAGTGTCTTCTTATCGGTTAGATGAGCTGGGTAGAGTGTCAGAGTCTTCTTCTGTTGGCTCAAATAATCTGGGTAGACTGTCATAGTCTTTTTGTTGTTCATGTGAGCGTGGTAGACTGTCATAGTTGTCTTGCTGTGCACTTGAGCGTGGCAGACTTTCATTGTCTGCTGCTGGTTGCTCAGATAAGGTTGCTAGACCTTCATGGTCTTGTTCATGCAAGGACTGCGCCCTGGAGTCTTGCGTTGCTTACATCGTGGAGTCCGTCAATGAGCTCGCTGTGGAGGCTTGTATCGCTCTCTCTGTGGAGTGTGGCATCATTCCCTGTGTGGAGTCGTGCAGAGATCTCGCTGTGGAGTCGATCTGTGCACTCTCAATGGAGTTGTGCAGTGGTCTCGCTGTGGGCTGTTTCTGTGTTCTCTGTGTGGAGACGTGCAGTGGTCTCTCTGTGGAGTCCGTCATCACTTTCTGTGTGGAATTGGGGACTCTTTATGGTGCGTAAACCACTCTTCGTGGTGCGTGGGCCATTCTTCATGGTGCATGGACCACTGGTTTGGCATCAGCCGCTCTTTGTGGGCTTGTACCTCTCTCTGTCTCTTGACGTCAGGCCGCTCTCTGTGGGCCTGTACTGCTGTCTGTCTCTTGGCATCAGGCCGCAGCAGAATCTTGTACTCGTGGGTCGGGATGTCGTTTATGCTGGGCTGAGGATCCTGAAATCCGAAGAACCCGTCCATGTCTGTGTCGGATGTTTCACTGTACAACACATCTCATTGCGGTTCAGATTTGGTACTGAGGTCGCCACGCCCAATGATGAAATAATTGTCTGAGTCGCAGTCTTCACGGACCATATCATCCCTTTTTTTGTCGGAGCTGTCATTGTGCTTGCTATATCCAAGGAAGAAATCAACGTCTGAGCTGTAGTCTTCAAGGACTAAATCATCTCTTGGGGCGGTGCTAACTGCTTGTTTTAGGGTTCTGAGGAGGTTACTTACAGGATGAATATGTAAACTCCACACAGACAGACACCCAAGGCCGGAATCGAACCCGGTCCCTGACGCTTTTGAGGCATCAGTGCTAACCACCATGCCACCTCTTCTGTGCAGATACCCACTTCCATTTTGTTTATTTGTGTATAAGTAGGTGCAGTGGAGCCAATATTACAGATATGACTGGCAAAAACTTTCCACAATATTTTATCAAACCTATAAACGATCTAAGCTGAGCCACATTCCTGGGCTCTGGAGCTTCCTTAATCACCCGAGCTTTCCTTTCCACAGGAGATCAGCCGGGTGCAGTGATTCTTTGGCCCAGATACTCCATGCTCAATGCCTGAAAAATGCATGTGCGGCGCATCAGACACAGTCTCGCCTCTAAAAACCTTTTTAAAACTCGATCCAGGTTGCTGAGGTGCTTCTCAGTCTTACCCAAAATTAAAATATCAGCTAAGTAGACTTCAACATGAGGAATGCCTTGTAACAGGTTGTCCATTGTCCTTTGGAAGATCACAGGGCTGGAGGATACGCCAAAACCAAACAATTGTACTTGAACAGCCCTTTATGCATATTGATGGTCGCGTACTGCTTTGAATTTTCCTCTTGCAAGAGTTGTTAATAGGACTGGTTTTGAAAACATCTTTCCTCCTTCAAGGGTTGAAAATAAATCTTCTACCCTTGGCAATGAATACGTGTCCAGCTTGGAAACCTGATTAATGGTCAGTTTGTAATCCCCACATATACACACATCACTTTAAGAACAGGAGCAATTGGAGTTGGCCCATGTGAAAACTGAATGCCCTTAATGATTCCTAGCCTTGCAGCCTCTCCAATTCCTCCCATACTTTGCCATTCATGGATCAGGGCATTGTCCTAGGTTTGAAAAACCGGGGAGTAGCCTTAAGATCTACAAACAATTTAACTGTAATGCACTGCAATGTACCCAGTTCATCTCTGAAACCTCAGGTATTTCTGAATGACATTCTCTGTCACTTTTGTGTACTTTATTTCATCCCAGTTCAACTGAATTTTCCTGACCCAGTCACACCTAAGTAGACTAGGCCCATTCACTTTTCCTACCAGAAGCCCTGCTCTTGCTTCTTGGCTGTTATATACAATGCCTACCTCTGACGCTCCAATCAATCGTATTATCTTGCCATTGTACATCCAAAGGTTTATTCCTGCCTGAGTAAGGGCTGGTGCCTGCTTCAAGCCCCAAACCTTCCTGAAGGTCTCTTCAGTGATTACCGATGCAGAGGCTCCTTTGTCAACCTCCATGTTGATTTTCTGTCCATTGACCTCCACTGAGCACAAATAGGCTCTGCACGCCACTCACTCATATTAAACATGTCATGGTCTGGTTGGATCTTTCAAAGCGATGTGCCGTTGACTGAAATTTTTTTCCATTTGATGTTTCCTGTTTCGCCTTTAACTATCTCTTATGCCCCGGCACGTCTTCGCTAAATGCCCCTTTCTTGCTGCACTGGTGACAAACAGAATCCATAACTTTGCAATGATTGGCATGGTGTGACCCTCCACACCTAAAACACTCCACTATCTTCACCTTTTTACTTGCAGATCCTTTTTCTACTTGATGCAGTGCACTTGCCTTCATGCCACCATTGGCCTTCTGAATATCTTTTGCATTATTGGCAGCCATTTCCATGTCCTGAGAAATTTCTAGAGCCAAGTAAATGTGGAACCTTCCAGCAAATGCTACTAAATGCTATCCTTGCTAATGCCACAAACTAGTCTGTCCCCAAAGTATATCATCCAAAATTGTCCCAAACTCACAATGTTCAGGGAGCTTGGACAATTCAGCAACAATATTAGCTACAGACTGTCCCCAGACTGAAAATGATGATGAATTTTGAACTTGTACGATTACTGAGGACTTAGGATTGTTGTGATTCTGAACTAGAGTAACCAAATCCACAAATTAAATGTCCCCCGGTTTCTGTGGGTGTAGCAAAATTTTTCACTAGCTTGTAAGTCTTCGGCCCATATACGCTCAGGAGAATGGAACGCTTTCTAGCCTTGTCTGTGATCCCATTTGCCAACCTTTCCACATATTCAGCTCAGTTCTCATTCACTTCCACAGACTCACTGAGGCCCCCAAACGTAGTCATGGTGCGGTTAACTTGTCTTCCATTGATAAACTTAGCAAAACTTTGTGTTGAACATGCTGAAACTCAATGTTTTTATTCTTGTCGCCAAGGTGCGATAACTTGATTACAAAGAGGTAGTCGAAACATTGTGAAAGTTAATCTTCTTTTATATATAAAAATAATGAACTTTAATGTACAGTATGGAATCAAAAAACAGGAACAACTCGTAAAAAAATCGAAATAACAGTAACAGAATAGCATTGTAACTAACATCAGTTAAATATGAATATGCACAGGTAACAACAACTAATGGCATCATAGCACTTACTGATAATATCAGCAATGGATTTAAATCAGAAGATAAATAATAATAACTCTATAACAGTGACTAAAATAAATTTTTAGTTAATTTAAAAAAAAATGGCAGACAAGCTGCCAATTTCAGCACAGTTCCACCCATAGTATGGTAGGGACCAAGCTAGGAGTGGGCGAGAACGCTTTTATTTTATTTGTATTTTCTTGACCCCCCTCCGTTGCAAACATGCCCGACAGTGGGAGAGGTAACTCCTTTCCCCAACCGTCAGCTCAAAACCTCTCCCTGACAACAATATAGGATTCAGCCAGTCAACTCACAACCTTCGTGTCATATTTGATACTGAGATGACCTCCCAACTTCATCACCACTAAGACCTGCTTACTTTCACCTCCATAACATTACTCAACTTCACATGCCACAGCAGCCATGTCAACTGAAGTATTGGTAAAATGGGGTATAGCCTTAGAGAATCTCTTGATGCCACTGGGAGATATTCTGTACTCTTCCTGTACAATTCCAACTCTTCCAACTTGCAATTTTTGGATTGTCCTTTTAAATACCGAACTTGCACTATGCGAACTTACCGCATCCATACTATCAGTGAGTGGATGGGAACACTGATCCTAAAAGCATGACAGAGTCATAGAATGAATTTAATGAAGTGTTGTTGTCAGAAGTCTGATGTGTGCAATTGGCCTTGGGTTTCCCATGTGATGTCACCTACCCCACCCACCCCAAAACCCAATCCCTGCAGGTATCCCAATTCATATCAGTGCAGGTGTCACAAGCTGATACCATCTGCATACTAACAAATATGTGGCATAGATAGACTCCAACTTATTATGCATCCCCTCTTTCATGCATTAAACGTGCTACCAAAATAAAGACAATTCCACTGCAACATTTTCTGGAGCACACACAATATCGTTGAGCCACTAAAGGTAGAATTTAGGATTTCAATTTTACGAAGAA
Source organism: Scyliorhinus canicula (assembly GCF_902713615.1). Lineage (NCBI taxonomy): Eukaryota > Metazoa > Chordata > Chondrichthyes > Carcharhiniformes > Scyliorhinidae > Scyliorhinus > Scyliorhinus canicula. The sequence goes on along the minus strand of NC_052151.1, from coordinate 160,488,212 downwards.
AATAGAGCAAATGTAAGCTAACCTCCACGAAACTGGTAAAATCAGGGATCACCCTGGATTTTCGCTCTGACAATTTTAATCTCCTTTACAGTCAACATAGATTAATAATGAGTGCAGTGTAAACCAGCATTCCTCCTGATCTGGTGGGTTTCCTACCTGGTGAGTTAAGTTAAAATTGCCTATTGTTTCGATGTTCCCTAATCTATGAACAACTGACTGAATTTTAAAATTTCAGGATCTTAAAGAAATTGGGAACAATCAATACAAAGTATCTGTCAGAGATGATAAAATGGAGGGGGTCATGCTCAGTTGCTCAGGCCCTTGCATCGATTGTGCAAATTGTCCATTTGGCTGTTATGCTCTTTTGGATAAATGATGCACAATTAATCATCAGGCACCATTAGAAAATTAGAGTGATGCAGAGACTGCCCTAGTGCTGGGTGAATGGAATGAACTTGGGAATGAAGTATGCACAGTGGAAAGTAGTTTATATACTGGGCCAATTAGGATCCATGGGTTTTCTAATTACTGCTGCCCAGGACCCATCTCCGCAACATGGTATGAATCACTGATCACATATAAGTGCATCTGCAGTGGTTAGGCTACATTTTACAGTTGTGTGTGTACTTTGGACATTTTGAGCGCAACTAAATGGACGTGAGTGTGTAAAGTGCCCGTTAGATCGTGGGAGAGACCAAAATAGAGAACCATGCCAGGCGCCGAGCTGTTTGCAATATAACCGGCCCGCTCCCATTGGATCAGGATCCCGCTGTAGTGTGGTGAGAAACCAATAATCATCACTTAAGCCCAATCTTCATACAATTGATGGGAGTGATCCACTATCTAATGGCCTCCCGTGATCTAACGCAGGTGGTCACCTGGGCGCTGATTAGTATCCTATTTAAAATTGTGAAGCTAGCGGAAGGGCTGTTGCAGGGACCTGAGGAGGTGAGTAGCCATCTTCACTGACAGGCAGTGAGCCAGGGGGCACTGGGGTTGCTGCCCCTGGTGCTCAGACGTGAGTGGGGGAGCCCCCGGGAGCCTGCCTGGGTCGGGTAGGCTGCCATCGCGGGGAGGGGGGCTGTTGTGGAGCGGGGGGAGGGGGTGGCGAAGACTGTCTCAGTGCCCATGGGTCTACCATGCCACCCCTTGAATCATGTGTTCCCATTCCTGGGACAGTCCCAGCCCGTCAGCCCCACTGACCACCCCTAACTCCCACTGACCCCGGAGGCTTCTGACTGTGTGGCTGAAGGCTATTGCTAATTGGAAATTGGCTATCGTAGTTAAGTGAGCATATCAAACATCCCAAGTGGATCCACATTGGTTGGTGTGCCATGTAGCATGTGGGAGTTATTGCCAAGCATCCCAATCCGACCGTGATGCCTGGAGACTGCGGGAGGCAACAACACCGATGCAGCAGCCAATAGCTGAACTCCCTGAGGCTGGGCCCCACCAAATAATATTTCGACCAGACAGTGGAAGTGTGCAGATGTCTGGGGTACAGGTTGGGGGGTCCATTGAGCAGGGGCCCTTTCTGTGGCCAGGGGTGTGAGGGCAGGATGTGTCGGATGGCAGGGGAACTGAGAAGTGGGGGGAAGCAATGGTGGAAAGGGGCAAGGAGGTAGTGTGGTAGTATGACTAGAGATATTACGGTACATTGGAACCGAGCTGCTATTGGTGCAAAAGACTCGCCGCCCATTGGCCCAGGCAAGTCATGTGCCTCTCAGCCGATTGGCTGAGAGGTAGGTAACTCCGCCTATGAGGCGGGGTATAAGAACCCGTACTGTCCGGCAGCCGACCTTTCTTCTGTACGTCTGCTGCCATGCACACATCTTGTGCAATAAAGCCTGTCGTTTGGATCTCATCCTCGTCTCGTGTCCAATTGATGGTGTATCAGGTAGCAATGGGAGAATGGGGGGGGGGGAGAAGGGGAGCTTTGGGGGAGAGAAGTGGGGGAATGGGGGAGGGGGAAGAGATTCTCTGTTTCAGCTGGCACTTAGCCCTTTTTTTCCCCAAAAATATACTTTATTCATAAAATCTCTTCAAAAATTGATACCAAGCGAAGAGAGAAGTTTGATTATTTTTTGGTAGAGAGGGCTGTTGGAGCATAAAAATGGGTAAACAGTTGAGGCAGAGGACGGAAGGTTGTGGAGAGAGGATGAAGCATTGTGATTTATTTTTGGATGAGTGTAGCACCAATGGTGTATTGGGCAATTTTGAGGCGCAGGAGCTCTAAAAAACTGTGTTGGCCAAATTATTTCTAAACCTACTATTTTGTTCCTCCTACATATTGATTATGTAAAACCCCAAACATCAGGAAAGCTCTGTATTTTAAGAGAAATATATTAGAACCTTTTATTTTGAATCATGTGGGGTTTTGAAACATTAGTCTTCAAAAGCTAGAATTTCATTGTACAGCAGTTTAATTATTTAATTCAGTTCTGTTACAAACATGAATTACAGAAGACTATTTTTTTCTGGCTGGGGGATGTTATGTCAAGATCTCAATGCTTTTCTTGATTTATATTTAGAAACAGTGACCTGGGTGCACAGAGCACAATTTTGAAACTATTTTGGAAGTATTGTTAACTGTGAGAAGGGTAGTGATAGATTTTAAGAGGATATAAACAGGCTGGTGGAATGGGCTGTCTCACTTGGGCAATGCACCACTGCTCTGGGTGCCTCACCTGGGCCCCAAACTGATGCTTTGGTTCCATCGCCTGGGCGCTGCTCCAGCTGTCACTCCTGCTGCCTCACTTGGACCCCACACTGTCACTCCTGCTGCCTCACCTGGGTCCCACACTGTCACTCCTTTGCCTCACCTGGTCCCACACTGACGCTCCTGCTGCCTCACCTGGGTCCCACACTGTCACTCCTTTGCCTCACCTGGTCCCACACTGACGCTCCTGCTGCCTCACCTGGGCCCCACAGCTGTCACTCCTGCTGCCTCACCTGGGCCCCACACTGTCGCTCCTGCTGCCTAACCTGGGCCCCACACTGTCACTCCTGCTGCCTCACCTGGGCCCCACACTGTCACTCCTGCTGCCTCACCTGGGCCCCACACTGTCGCTCCTGCTACCTCACCTGTGCCCCACACTGTCACTCCTGCTGCCTCACCTGGGCCCCACACTGTCACTCCTTTGCCTCACCTGGTCCCAAACTGACGCTCCTGCTGCCTCACCTGGGCCCCACAGCTGTCACTCCTGCTGCCTCACCTGGGCCCCACACTGTCGCTCCTGCTGCCTCACCTGGGCCCCACACTGTCACTCCTGCTGCCTCACCTGGGCCCCACACTGTCACTCCTGCTGCCTCACCTGGGTCCCACACTGTCGCTCCTGCTGCCTCACCTGGGCCCCACAGCTGTCACTCCTGCTGCCTCACCTGGGTCCCACACTGTCGCTCCTGCTGCCTCACCTGGGCCCCACACTGTCGCTCCTGCTGCCTCACCTGGGCCCCACACTGTCGCTCCTGCTGCCTCACCTGGTCCCCACACTGTTGCTCCTGCTGCCTCAAAGGGCCCCACACTGTCACTCCTGCTGCCTCTCCTGGGCCCCACCAAATAATATTTCGACCAGACAGTGGAAGTGTGCAGATGTCTGGGGTACAGGTTGTGGGGTCCAGTGAGCAGGGGCCCTTTCTGTGGCCAGGGGTGTGAGGGCAGGATGTGTCGGATGGCAGGGGAACTGGGAAGTGGGGGGAAGCAATGGTGGAAAGGGGCAAGGAGGTAGTGTGGTAGTATGACTAGAGATATTACGGTACATTGGAACCGAGCTGCTATTGGTGCAAAAGACTCGCCGCCCATTGGCCCAGGCAAGTCATGTGCCTCTCAGCCGATTGGCTGAGAGGTAGGTAGCTCCGCCTATGAGGCGGGGTATAAGCACCCGTACTGTCCGGCAGCCGACCTTTCTTCTGTACGTCTGCTGCCAGGCACACATCTTGTGCAATAAAGCCTGTCGTTTGGATCTCATCCTCGTCTCGGAGAAGGGGAGCTTTGGGGGAGAGAAGTGGGGGAATGGGGGAGGGGGAAGAGATTCTCTGTTTCAGCTGGCACTTTGCCCTTTTTTTCCCCAAAAATATACTTTATTCATAAAATCTCTTCAAAAATTGATACCAAGCGAAGAGAGAAGTTTGATTATTTTTTGGTAGAGAGGACTGTTGGAGCATAAAAATGGGTAAACCGTTGAGGCAGAGGACGGAAGGTTGTGGAGAGAGGATGAAGCATTGTGATTTATTTTTGGATGAGTGTAGCACCAATGGTGTATTGGGCAATTTTGAGGCGCAGGAGCTCTAAAAAACTGTGTTGGCCAAATTATTTCTAAACCTACTATTTTGTTCCTCCTACATATTGATTATGTAAATCCCCAAACATCAGAAAAGCTCTGTATTTTAAGAGAAATATATTAGAACCTTTTATTTTGAATCATGTGGGGTTTTGAAACATTAGTCTTCAGAAGCTAGAATTTAATTGTACAGCAGTTTAATTATTTAATTCAGTTCTCTTACAAACATGAATTACAGAAGACTTTTTTTCTGGCTGGGGGATGTTATGTCGAGATCTCAATGCTTTTCTTGATTTATATTTATAACAGTGACCTGGGTGCACAGAGCACAATTTTAAAAATATTTTGGAAGTATTGTCAACTGTGAGAAGGGTACTGATAGATTTTAAGAGGATATAAACAGGCTGGTGGAATGGGCTGTCTCACTTCGGCAATGCACCACCGCTCTGGGTGCCTCACCTGGGCCCCAAACTGCTGCTTTGGTTCCATCGCCTGGGAGTCACAGCTGTCACTCCTGCTGCCTCACCTGGGCCCCACACTGTCGCTCTTGGGCCCCACACTGTCTCTCCTCCTGCCTCACCGGGGCACCACACTGTCGCTCCTGAGCACCACACTGTCGCTCCTGCTGCCTCACCGGGGCACCACACTGTCGCTCCTGAGCACCACACTGTCACTCCAGCTGCCTCACCGGGGCACCACACTGTCGCTCCTGCTGCCTCACCTGGGCACCACACTGTCGATCCTGGGCACCACACTGTCTCTCCTCCTGCCTCACCTGGGCCCCACACTGTCTCTCCTCCTGCCTCACCTGGGCCCCACACTGTCTCTCCTCCTGCCTCACCTGGGCCCCAAACTGTCGCTCCTGAGCACCACACTGTCGCTCCTGCTGCCTTACCTGGGCCCCACACTGTCGCTCCTCCTGCCTCACCTGGGCCCCACACTGTCTCTCCTCCTGCCTCACCTGGGCCCCAAACTGTCTCTCCTCCTGCCTCACCTGGGCCCCACACTGTCGCTCCTGAGCACCACACTGTCGCTCCTGCTGCCTTACCTGGGCCCCATACTGTCGCTCCTCCTGCCTCACCTGGGCCCCAAACTGTCTCTCCTCCTGCCTCACCTGGGTCCTACACTGTCGCTCCTGAGCACCACACTGTCGCTCCTGCTGCCTTACCTGGGCCCCACACTGTCGCTCCTCCTGCCTCACCTGGGCCCTACACTGTCGCTCCTCCTGCCTCACCTGGGCCACAAACTGTCGCTCCCCCTGCCTCACCTGGGCCCTACACTGTCGCTCCTGCTGCTTCACCTGGGCCCCACACTGTTGCTCCAGCTGCCTCACCTGGGCCCCACTCTGTCGCTCCTGCTGCCTCACCTGGGCCCCACACTGTCGCTGCTGCTGCCTCACCTGGGACCCACACTGTCGCTCCTCCTGCCTCACTTGGGCCCCACACTGTCGCTCCTGCTGCCTCACCTGGGTCCCACCCTGTCACTCCTGCTGCCTCACTTGGTCCCACGCTGATGCTCCTGCTGTCTCACCTGGGCCCCACACTGTCACTCCTGCTGCCTCACCTGGGCCCCACACTGTTGCTCCAGCTGCCTCACCTGGGCCCCACACTGTCGCTCCTGCTGCCTCACCTGGGCCCCACACTGTCGCTGCTGCTGCCTCACCTGGGACCCACACTGTCGCTCCTCCTGCCTTACCTGGGCCACAAACTGTTGCTCCTGCTGCCTCACCTGGGCCACACACTGTCGCTCCTCCTGCCTCACCTGGGACCCACACTGTCGCTCCTGCTGCCTCACCTGGGCCCCACACTGTTGCTCCTGCTGCCTCACCTGGGCCACACACTGTCGCTCCTCCTGCCTCACCTGGGCCCCACACTGTTGCTCCAGCTGCCTCACCTGGGCCCCACACTGTTGCTCCTGCGCCCCACACTGTCACTCCAGCTGCCTCACTTGGGCCCCACACTGTCGCTCCTGCTGCCTCACCTGGGTCCCACCCTGTCACTCCTGCTGCCTCACTTGGTCCCACGCTGATGCTCCTGCTGTCTCACCTGGGCCCCACACTGTCACTCCTGCTGCCTCACCTGGGCCCCACGCTGTTGCTCCTGATGCCTCACCTGGGCCACAAACTGTCGCTCCTGCTGCCTCACCTGGGACCCACACTGTTGCTCCTGCTGCCTCACCAGGGCCACACACTGTCGCTCCTGCTGCCTCACCAGGGCCACACACTGTCGCTCCTGCTGCCTCACCTGGGCCCCACACTGTCGCTCCTGGGCACCACACTGTCGCTACTGGGCACCACACTGTCGTTTGTGCTGCCTCACCTGGGCCCCACACTTTTTCTCCTCCTGCCTCACCTGGGCCACACACTGTCGCTCCTGAGCACCACACTGTCGCTCCTGCTACCTCACCGGGGCACCACACTGTCGCTCCTGCTGCCTCACCTGGGCCCCACACTGTCACTCCAGCTGCCTCACCTGGGCCACACACTGTCGCTCCTGGGCACCACACTGTCGCTACTGCTGCCTCACCTGGGCCCCACATTGTCGCTGCTGCTGCCTCACCTGGGCCCTACACTGTCGCTCCTGCTACCTCACCGGGGCACCACACTGTCGCTCCTGCTGCCTCACCTGGGCCCTACACTGTCACTCCTGCTGCCTCACCTGGGCCCCACACTGTCGATCCTGAGCACCACACTGTCGCTCCTGCTACCTCACCGGGGCACCACACTGTCGCTCCTGCTGCCTCACCTGGGCCCCACACTGTCGCTGCTGCTGCCTCACCTGGGCCCCAAACTGTCGCTGCTGCTGCCTCACCTGGGCCCCACACTGTCACTCCAGCTGACTCACCTGGGCCCCACACTGTCGCTGCTGCTGCCTCACCTGGGCCCCACACTGTCACTCCAGCTGCCTCACCTGGGCCACACACTGTCGCTCCTGGGCACCACACTGTCGCTACTGCTGCCTTACCTGGGCCCCACACTGTCGCTGCTGCTGCCTCACCTGGGCCCTACACTGTCACTCCTGCTGCCTCACCTGGGCCCCACACTGTCACTCCTGCTGCCTCACCTGGGTCCCACACTGTCGCTCCTCCTGCCTCACCTGGTCCCACACTGACGCTCCTGCTGCCTCACCTGGGCCCCACACTGTCGATCCTGCTGTCTCACCGGTGTCCCACACTGTCGCTCCTGCTGCCTCACCTGGGCCCCACACTGTTGCTCCTCCTGCCTCGCCTGGGTCCCACACTGTCGCTCCACCTGCCTCGCCTGGGTCCCACTCTGTCGCTCCTGCTGCCTTATCTGAGGCCCACACTGCTTCAACAGCAGCCTCACCTTGGGCCAGCAGCAGGGTTCAATTCCCATACCCTCCTCCCCAAACAGGCGCCGGAATGTGTCGACTAGGGGCTTTTCACAGTAACTTCATTTGAAGCCTACTTGTGACAAAATGCGATTTTCATTTAATTTCATTTCACTGTTTTGGGATTGCTCTGCATACTGTTTTAGCTCAGGATTTCACCCATTTTAAGTAAGTTGGTTAATGTCTGCCTTCAAATGGTGGAGGCAAATGTCACGTGAACAAACAAAGTGAAATTTGACCTCACAATTGGCCAACCACAGCTGGCCTCTGGGCTGAAAGAAGGTAGGTCCCTGGGGAGGCGGGGGAGAAGCCAGCTGGAATGACTGTTGGGGTCTGGGGAGCACATAACTGCAGGCTCCCTTGTGGCCCTACAGCCAGCTGACAATATAGCAGGTCCTATTGATGTTGTAGAATTAAATCAGCAGTGTACCCTACAACATCAGAAAAAGGAGTTGGAGTAAGCCGTTCAGCTTCTGAGACTTGCTACACAATTCAATAATGGTTAATTTGATTGTTGCTTCAATTCAAAAACCAAATAAAAGTACAGCACAGGAACAGGCCCTACGACCCTCCAAACCTGAGCCGACCATGCTGCCCGTCTAACCTAAAACCTTCTACACTTCCGGGGCCCATATCCCTCTATACCCATCCTAGTTATGTATTTGTCAAGATGCCCCTTAAACTCACTATTGTACCTGCTTCCACCACCTCCTCGACAGCGAGTTCCAGTCACCCACTACCGTCTGTGTAAAAATCTTCCCTCACATATCTCCTCTAAACTTTGTCCCTCACACCTTAAACCTATGTCCCTTCGTAATTGACTCTTCCACCTTGGGAGAAAGTTTCTGACGATCCACTCTGTTCACACCCCTCATAATTTTGTAGATTTCTATCAGGTCGCCCCTCAACCGCCGTCATTCTAGTGAAATCAAACTGAGCTTATCCAACCTCTCCTCATAACTAATAGCATCCATACCAGGCATCATCTTGCTGAGCCTCTTCTGTACCATCTCCAAAGCCTCCACAACCTTCTGGTAGGTTGGCAACCAGAATTAAACACTGTATCCCAAGTGCGGCCTAACTAAAGTTCTATACAGCTGCAGCATGACTTGCCAATTTTTATACTCAATGCCCCGTCCAATGAAGGCAAGCATGCCAATGCCTTCCTGACTACCTTCTCCATCTGCGTTGACATTCTCAGTGACCTGTGGACCTATACACCCAGATCCCTCTGCCTGTCGATACTATTAAGGGTTCTGCCATTTACTGTTAAGGTCCCACCTGTATTAGACCTTTGTGAGGGATTTAGGTTATTCCGGACCTGATAATACTTTATTAATAACCTATGCTCTAGGTTAACCCACCAAAAGAGGGAAATCCGTTTCTTTGCTAAAATGCAAAATACATCTCATGCAGGGAGAATGCTTTTCCGGGTCTCATACAGTTAAACAGGATCTCAGTTACTTTTTATGGGAAAAGTTCAGATGCGTCACTCATAACTAAATCGTTACCTCTGTCGTCATGGGTCCTAGTCATTTAAGACTTCCTAAATTAGTGTCTAGGATGTTGAACTTTGAGAGTAAGTCTACACAGTATAATTTTTAATAAAAGTATTTTTATTCTAAAATACTCTCAATTGATACATACAGAATTGCAGAGTTAAAATATAAATTGATTAACAGTCTTCAGTTATCTGTTATTAATATAAAAACCCTATTAAAAGTCCTTTGTTATCTGCTAACAGTATAAAACCCGTTAACAGTCTTTTGTTACCTGCTAACACACTAACCTTTCTTAAGAGAATGAGATATCTAAAACATGGAAAATTCTAAAGTATCTCCCATCAATTTCTAATACATTTCTAAGAAGGTTAACAGAAACATACTTACAAAATTAGATGGTCTTTGTTTGATGAGGCTTGAAGAACGGAACCTTGATCCACACTCCCACAGGGAAGTGAGAAGGTACCTTTCTGCCAAAATGCCCCTCTTTTTATACATAAAATCTTCTAATTGTTCAAGGACTGTTTCTGTTATCATATCACTTATTGTTGGTTAATTGCCTCTAGCCAAATGGCTAATTTGATGTATTGTCATCAATATATGTTTTAATGATGTTACTGTCTGTGTGAATGTCAGGTGTCTAAATATATATTGCCAAAGAGGGACTCGTATAGAGATCTGTCTCTTTTCAGTTTTGCCATGTTTCTTAGATATATAGATTGTCAAACAGACACTTATTTGAGGGTGTTATTCTAAATGTCAAGAGTTATATAGTTAAGGAAGGATTTGTGTATTGTTTATCTGAAGAATGTTCTTGTCCTTGTAGTTTGAATAATTATAGGTGTAAGGGAGTGATCTAGAGAATTTACGGTATGTCAATGCAAGGTTTTCCTATCCTGTATTTGTTTAGAATGTATTAATGATCCTTGAAGTCAGCTAGGAGTTTCTCCCTTCAAATGGTGACTTCTGGACGACCTTTAGCTGAAGTGGTTTTATTCCATTTTGAATTAAAATACTGGTCATATTAATTTCTGTTGCCTTAATTCAAACTAAATTCTGCGGCGAACGTGATATTCATCACACCTTCCAAAATGCATTACCTCATATTTGTCTGGATTAAACTCCATCTGCCACCTCTCCGCCCAAGGCTCCAACCGATACATATCCTATTGTGTCGTCTGACAGTCCTCATCACTATCCGCAATTCCACCAACCTTTGTGCCGTCTGCAAATTTACTAATCAGACCAGTTATATTTTCCTCCAAATCATTTATATCTAAAGCCCCATCAATTCTCCCCTTGCCTCCCTCAGTATTCTGGGGTAGATCTCATCAGGCCCTGGGGACTTATCTACCTGAATGTTTTTCAAGACGCCCAACACCACCTCCTTTTTGATCTGTGTGTGACCCAGACCCAGACAATCAACACACCCTTCCCCAAACACATCATCCACCAAGTCCTTTTTTGTGAATACTGATGCACCACTCATCTAGTACCAACACATTTCCCCAAGCTCCACACATAGATTCACTCCCCTGTCCTTGAGTGGACCAACCCTTTCCCTGGCTATCCACGTGCACTTTATAAATGTATAAAAAGCCTTGGGATTTTCCTTAATCCTGTTTACCAATGATTGTTCATTACCCCTTTTAGCCCTCCTGACTCCTTGCTTAAGTTCCTCCCTACTTTTCCTATTTTCCTCATGGGCTTTGTCTGTTGTCAGCCTTCTAGCCCTTACAAATGCTTCCTTTTTCTTTTGGACGAGGCAAGCAATATCCCTTGTTATCAAAGGTTCCCGCAGCTTGCCATATTTATCCTCCTTCCTCACAGAAACATGCCGGTGCTGAATTCCTAGCACTGACATTTGAAAGCCTCCCACATGCCAGATGGTGATTTACCCTCAAACATGCGCCTCCAATCTAGATTCTTCAAGTCCAGTCTAATATTTTAAAAATTAGCCTTCCACCCAATTTAGCACCTTCACCCGAGGACTACTCTTATCTTTATCCAACAATACCTAAGATTTGCTGAATTATGATCACTATTCCCAAAATGCTTTCCTACTGAAACTTCGACCACCTGGTCGGACTCATTCCCCAATACCAGGTCCCTTCCCGAGTTGGACTATTTACACATTGGGCGCAATTCTCCCACAAAAGGTGCCAGCTAGGCAGTGCCAAGATGCCTACGTTCCAGGGGGAGGGCCAGAGAGCCACCTTGCATTTATTCTGACCACTCAGGGGTTGCCGATGGCCTGGGAGACCCTGGATGCCATTTTGCATGGTACACGTTGGTGCGGACCAGCAGTGATCGGTACCCGGCTGCACCCTCCCTGGAGAATCGAAGGAGGCCAGTGGATCCCGGGCAGGTAGGTCATAAGTAGGTGTGGGTGTGACCTACTTCCATAAGCGTCATTCGGTCACACCCATTTGGGGCGGTGTTCCGTCTCCGTCTCGCGGTACTCCGGTGAATCACGCGAGGCGTAGAGCCTGTTGGGTGGCTCGCTGGAAACCTCTCCCGGGATTCTTCGGCCGCGTTGTGCTCTCGCTTGAGCGCAATGCGACTGGGGAATCACACCCATTGTTTCAAGAAGCCCTCCTGGATGCAATTTACAACCTCTGACCCATCCAAACCCTGAGCACTAAGTGAGTCCCAGTCAATATAGGGGAAGTTCAATTCACCCATCAGAACAACCTGTTGCTTTTACATGTTTCCAAAATCTGCCTACATATCTGCTCTTCTATCTCCCACTGGCTTTTGGGAGGCCTGTAGTAAACCCCCAACATTGTGACTGCACCCTTCCTATTTCTGAGCTCTACCCATACTGCCTCACTGGATGAGCCCTCCGAGGTGCCTACAGTACAGCTGTGATAATCTCCCTAACCAGTAGCGCAACTCCGCCACCCCTTTTACATCCCCCTCTATCCCACCTGAAGCACCTAAATCCTAGAACGTTTAGCTTCCAATCCTGTCACCCCCCCCTCAACCAAGTCTCTGTAATGCAACAACATCATAATTCCAAGTACTAATCCAAGCTCTACATTTATCTGCCTTACCTGTTATGCTTCTCATATTGAAACAAATGTACTTCAGACAACATCCCGCCATGTTCAGCAACATTTCCCTGCCTGTTCTTCCTCAGAGTCTTACTGGCCCTATTCTCTAGTTTCCCCCACAGTTATTTCACCTTCTAACCTATTGCTCTGGTTCCCACCCCCTTGACACACTAGTCTAGACCCTCCAGTGTGACCCTAGCAAACCTCACGGCCAGCATATTTATGCCCCTCAAGTTTAGATTCAACCCGTCTTTCTTGTCCAGGTTCCACCTGCCCCAGTAGAGATCTCAATGGTCCAGATATCTGAAACCCTCCCTCCTACACCAGCTGTTTAACCATGTGTTTAGCTGTACTAGCTTCCTATTTCTAGCCTCAGTGGCACACGGCACAGGGAGTAATCCCGAGGTTACAACCCAGAGGTCCTTTTTTTTAACTTACTACCTAACCCCCTGAGCTTCTGCTGCAGGACCTCATCATTCTTCCTGCCCATGTCATTTGGACCAATATATACCACGACCTCTGGCTGTTCACCCTCCCCCTTCAGAATGCCCCCTGCCTGCTTAGAGACATCCTGGCCCCTAGCACCAGGGAGGCAACATACCATCCTGGAGTATCTTTCATGTCCACAGAAGCCCCTGACTATAGAGATCCCCTGTAACTACTGCTCTTCTGCGTTTTGGCCCTCCCTGCTTCACAACAGAGCCAGCCATGATGCCACTGCTCTGGCTGTTGCTGTTTTCCCCTGATGGTCCATCCCCCCAAGAGTATGCAAACGGTATGCTTGTTAGAGAGGGGGACAGTTACATGGAATTCCTGCACTGACTGCCTTCCCCTTCCAGAGGTCACCCATCTGTCTACCTGCACCTTGGTTCCAGAAAGACGTGATTATTAGGGGAATTGGACATTCTGAATTCTCCCTCAGTACACCCAAACAGGCGCAGGAGTGTGGCGACTGGGGGATTTTCACAATAACTTCATTGCAATGTTAATGTAAGCCTACTTGTGACACTAATAATGATTATTCTTATTAACCACATCTCTAAAACTCCTGTCGATGATGCTTTCTGCCACCTGCACGCTCCTAAGTGCATCCAACCGCTGCTCCAACCGATCCATGCGGTCTGTGAGGAGCTGTAATTGGGTGAACTTCCTGCAGATGTACTTGTCCACAATGCTGGAAAATTCACAGACCTCCCACATCCGACAAGTGAAGCATCTTACCCCTCGAACTACCATTTCTAGAACTAATTAATAAATTAATTCTAAAATTTCCTTTTCTGTCTGTGTCCTATAACTATTGACTTTCTTCTAGTGTGACTTTATTTTCAACAAGCTTAAAAGTTTAAAGAAGTTCAATTTATTTATTTGCATTTGAATTAATGTCGTCTTTTATGCCGGCAATGGCGATTTCTGTGGAATAAAGCTGAAAAAGTAGCGTAACCAAGGAACAACCCCATCTTGTTTATTTCAATTTGTTTCTCTTTTCCTTCTTTATTCTTGTTCATTCTACCCTGTTCTCCTGAGTGCAATAATCAGCATCAGTAGAGCTACTTTTAATCCCATATTTTCTTTCCCTTGCCATCCCCCAACTTGCTGACCTATTTCTGAAGATGCGTACTTCCAAGTACATTAACTCCACAGGCCCCAGTTGTCATCCTTCGTCTTGCTGATTCTTCAGATCTGACCTCAGAGGCCAAGAGTTGGCAGCCTTTGTAATGTCTGTTAACACCACAGCCATTAACATTTGAGGGGTCACTGGACAATGAAAAGAATTAGGCACCTGAACAATAGCCAAGTGCAACAAATCCGCCAGCAGCCACTTTATCAATGACCTTCATTTAGCCGAATAAAACTAGGGCATTTTGGTTTTAAAACCGACTGTGGGGTGTGGAACACTGCAGGAGTTTGTCAGTAATGGCCACTAATACAATTGCTGGGACCAAGCATTCATCTATTTCGCCATCTTGGAAGGGCTATAAATCCACAACTGACTTAAACATTGATGAATCATTGGTTGGCACTTACTCCCAACATTAAACTTCCTTTCACTCACGTCTACTGTTTGCACTGGAATGAATGACAGCAGCAACATTAGACTCAAGGTTTCAAACCACATAGCACAGTTATTTTTTTTAAAGGATTGAGATACATTCAAGATTGTCATTAGATTAGTACAGAGCTGCAGTTCTTTCCTGCAAAGTACATCTGAATCAGTCGGTACATTTATTTTGTCAAATTGTTAGTAGAGGATCACTTTATCACAACAACTGTTTTGGATACACGTGCATTTCCCTGTGAAACACATAGATTAATAAAGCCAGATTTCTCAGGTTTGAAAGGCCAGATTTAAAGGGTAATTTTCTGATGTTTTGTTCATGTTCGGCTGGGAGATCTCCCATCCAGACTGCATATTTGTAAATCCATATCTGGGTACTGCATTCACCCACCAAGTGTAAGGGACACTTGTGTAAAAGAGACAAATAAACAAACTCTTTATCATAGATCATAGAATTTACAGTGCAGAGGGAGGCCATTCGGCCCACCGAGTCTGCACCGGCTCTTGGAAAGGGCACCCTACCCAAGGTCAACACCGCCACCTGTTGGTCATTCTGGGTGAGTGTGCTTATCACTCACTTGGCTCTGTTTCTCGTTCTAAGCTCTGGAGTCGCCAGGTGCCGTTAAGACACCGCCACAAGTTTCAAGGTGAAGTTCAAAGCAATAAAAACCGTACACAAATTAGTAAGTCCAAACAACTCGAGTTTATTATAACACAATTATAATAACTACCCATGCACACGCTAAAGAATTAAACTTACTCCTACCACTAAACAACTAATACTTATCTCGAAGAAACTGCGAGGTCAGGGAACAAGGCCTCTTGCTCTGCTCTGGTTGCAGACTTCGGATTGCTATCAGTTGCCAAGGGTGTCAGGAGTGCCTATGTCTGGTAGCGGTCGTTGTCTTTAGGCACTTACTTGTTGGTGGCTGCTGCTCGACGGCTGTAGAAGACAGGAGCCCGGAGACAGGAGACTGAACCATGTGTGGGACCTTTCTTTTATAGGTCCCAGGGGG
This sequence comes from Scyliorhinus canicula, assembly GCF_902713615.1. Classification (NCBI taxonomy): domain Eukaryota; kingdom Metazoa; phylum Chordata; class Chondrichthyes; order Carcharhiniformes; family Scyliorhinidae; genus Scyliorhinus; species Scyliorhinus canicula. The sequence continues at coordinate 160,472,952 of NC_052151.1, read as the reverse complement.
TCCGCGCCCCTTTGGGCGGACTCCCTTACCTGCTTGGAATCGATTGGGTCTCTTCCCAATTGATATGTTTGAACCCCCCAATCCTAGGGCAGTTCCTTGGTTGCTGGGGCGGTTCTTGGGACCTTTTGTGTTGGGCTTCTCTGGCGCCACTGGGTCTGGCCTTCCATAGAATGTATCAATGTGTGCTTAACTTGCGTCCATTGTATCTGGGACTCGCCCGGTATTGCCTCATTAATATGTTAACGGGTTTTCTTTCACAGTGCTGTCTGGTCTCTGCAGCAGTCAAAACCGGTTTCTGCAGTCTTCCCAATACACAATCGCCTAGCAAGCTGCTTGCTTTCCAACATGTCCATTTTCCCTGCATTCTTTGCAATCTTCCATTTTGTGTTGGGCAGAGGCCACCCCAGGTGGCTACACACCCTACCCCCATAATCCAGTAACTCCACCCAACACTAAGGGCAATTTTGGAAACTAAGGGCAATTTATCAAGCCAATCCACCTAAGCTGCACATCTTTGGACTGTGGGAGGAAACCGGAACACCCGGAGGAAACTCTCGCACACACGGGGAGGATGTGCAGACTTCGCACAGACAGTGACCCAAGCCGGAATTGAACCTGGGACCCTGGAGCTGTGAAGCAATTGTGCTATCCACAATGCTACCGTGCTACCCCAACTCAAAGGGCAATCAGGCTTTCCCCACAAAGTGGTGGTAGCACTTTGACTGTAATGTGACATGTAGCAGACCTGTGCCTCACTAAGGTTCAAAAGATTTAAAAGCAGTGGATATCAAGTTATTTGAAATAACTATATTCAATGTTGCCGCCCTCAAAGTTCCTCCAACATTTTTCATTTCTGCATCCATCATCTCTAACTCAGAAGAGGGATTCCAATCAGGAAATGTCCCATTTCACACCAAAATAAGGATCTCCCAAGAACGCACCTTGTAAGTAACAGGAAATCTCAATCAGTGACGGTCATGAGCCCAAACACCTGTATATTTATTTTCAGATATGTCCAATAAAATTCTTCAGCAGTGGCCTCGTCTGTGCAGAATCTGCCTCAGTATGTACTGGTTTTATTGACATTTATAGAGTCACAGAGTTCTACAGCAAAGAAAAGGCCCTTTGGTTCATCGCATCTGCGCCGGTCAAAAACAAAACCTAAGTTTTTTTTTATAAATTTAGAGTACCCAATTCATTTTTTCCAATTAAGGGCCGATTTAGCGTGGTTAATCCACCAAGCCTGCACATCTTAGGTTGTGGGGCGAAACCCACACAAACACGGGGAGAATGTGCAAACTCCACACAGTCAGCGACCCAGAGCCGGGATCAAACTTGGGACCTCGGTGCTTTGAGGCAGCAGTGCTAACCATTGTGCCACCATGCTGCCCTCCACCTAAGTATTCTAATCGCATTTTCCAGCATATGACCCCTAAACGTGTATGCCTTGGCATCGCAAGAACACATCTAAATTCTTATTAAATGTTATGAGGGTTTCTGCCTTCACCATCCTCTCAGACAGTGAGTTTCAAACATTCTACCACCCTCTGGGTGAAAAAGGGTTTCCTTGCATCACCATTAATCCTCCTGCCCCTTACCTTAAATTAATGCCCCCTGGTCATTGATCCCACCACCGAGGAGAAAATCCTCTTCCTGTCTGCTCTATTGATTCCCCTCATCATTTTATGCATCTCAGTCATGACTCCCTCTGACTCCTCTGCTCCAAGGAAAACAATCCAAGTCTATCCAATCTCTCTTCATAGCTAAAACTCTCCAGCCCAGACAACACCCTGTACCGTGCTACCATGGGGCAGCACGGTAGCACAAGTGGATAGCACTGTGGCTTCACAGCGCCAGGGTCCCAAATTCAATTTCCCCGCTGGGTCACTGTCTGTGCAGAGTCTGCACATTCTACCCGTGTCTGCATGGGTTTCCTCCGGGTGCTCCGGTTTCCTCCCACAGTCCAAAGATGTGCAGGTTAGGTGGATTGGCCATGATAAATTGCCCTTAGTGTCCAAAAAGGTTGGGAGGGGTTATTGGGTTACGTGGACAGGGTGGAAGTGAGAGCAGACTCGATGGGCCGAAAGGCCTCCTTCTGCACTGTATGTTCTATGTTCTAAATCATCTGCACCTTTTCCAATGCTATCACATCCCTCCTATAGTGTGAATTCCAGAACCACACACAATACTCTAGCTGTGGCCTAATTAATGTTTTATGCAGTTCCAGCATGTAATAACTCCAAATGGAACTGTCATAAACATAATTGGACATTATTCCTGTACCTCACTCCCAGTGTAGTCCCTTTTGGGAGAATAGATCTGACCAGGCCTTGACTGCGGCCTGCTTTTATCCACTAATCTGATGAGCCCCAGTTGGTGGGTCTCTGCCCCTCTCTGGGAAGCTCGTATTCTGAGACTAAGTGTTGACGCCAATGCAAAATTCATGGACTTTCACTGCCATTACACCTGGACTGATTCTGCTACTGTTATGGGGCTAGCACTGGTGCCACATGGAACACGATAGATTCCAATGGGAAACGGTGCAAAATCACCGGGTCCGTGATTGACACTTATAGAATTTACAATGCAGAAGGAGGCCATTCGGCACATCGTGTCTGCACCAGCTCATGGAAAGAGCACCCTACTTAAGCACACACCTCCACCCCATCCCCATAAACCAGTAACCCCACCTAACCTAAGGGCAATTTAGCATAGCCAATCCACCTAACCTGCACATCTTTGGACTGTGGGAGGAAACCGGAGCGCCTAGAGGAAACCCAGACAGACACAGGGAGAACGTGCAGACTCCACACAGTCACCCAAGCCGGGAGTCGATCCTGGGACCCTGGAGCTGTGAAGCAACTGTGCTAACCACTGTGCTACTGTGCCACCCAACAGTAGGAGGCTGCCAAGCTGCAGGCCCATGTACGCACTTCACTCCCCACACACCATCCCTGCCAACAATATAGTACTATTTGCATTGGAGCTTGCCCATACAGCTGATGGATCAGCTGGGGCCAGAGGGTACCCAGGGGGATGGCACTAAGTTCACAGTGGGCAGTCAGTGGGCATACAACCCATGGCACTAAGTTCAAGTGGGCAGTCAGCAGTGTGTGCACTTGCATGGATGAGGCCCCGGAGGATACCGGGTCAGGCCCGCTAATGATATGTAAACGGTGTTCACTGTACGAGAGCTCCAGTACGCATTGACGCCGCTGTTGAGGTGACGGGGAATCGCGATTTAGCATCAGATTGACGCCCGCTGCAATTTTGCCATCGGAACCTATTCTCTCCTCAATTGTGTTTTGCGATTTTGGTGTCAGCAAATGGAGAATCCTGCCCAATATGTCCCTTTGGAAGATCATTAGCCTCATGATCGTCATGAGGGTTATAATACAGCATAACATGCCTGCTCTTAAACTCTGTGCCTTGGCTAAAAAAGGAAAATATACCATATGCCTTCTTAACTGTGGTATCTACCTGCCCTGCTACCAGTGCGCATGCCCAGCAAGGTCCCTCTGACCCTCGGTGGTTCCTAGGGTAGTCCCTTGCCTTGTTCGTTCTTCCCAATTGCATCCCATCACACATTGTATGGAGTTGTTGCTTTTTGCTATTGAGCTATGATTGGGGATATTTGAGGGGATGTCTTACCCTGACCGACTCATGTCTACTTATATGGGTGAACTGTAACAATGAATGGCAGTGTGATTTCAAGGACCAATTGTTGAGGCAGTAAGACACGTTACCTTATTTTTCACTGTTTAATGCCATAGAACTGCCAAGAAACACAGCCGCATATATCCTAGTAGATGCCTTGTGGTATTGCTCAAGGGGTATCACAGCTAATCACAATCCAATCCTCACTTATGCAATTCTCCTCTAAACAAAAGATGAATTTGCATTTATATAGTTTTTACATAGCATCTTTCATGTCTCCAGGATGTCCCAAAGCGCTTTATAACCAATGAATTATTGTTTGAGGTATTGCTACTGTTGTTTTGTGTGCTAACACAGGAGCCAATTTGGGAACATCAAAGAGCAACGAGATAAATAACCAGTTGATCTATTTTGATTTGTGTTGTTTGCCTGGGGTGATGGAATAACAAGCAAGAGTAATTACATCTGCATTGACATATTGCCTTTTCTGTAACAAAACTTGTGGCATGATTCAATGTCAACCCAATTTCTCACCCCATAACCCAAGTGCTCTCTAGCCAATAGGGGCATCTTTAGCATTGCCTCAGACTTTCCTGTTTCAATGTGGCTTGGTTACTCAGTGGAGCAACTAAGAGAGCGATCAGGGAAGCCTGTCATTTACTACTTTAAAAAATAAATCTATTTTAAAATGAAATGTTCGACAAATGCTTGCCCATTCAGCAACAAAAAAATTTGAATTATTTGTAACCAAATGATTGTGATTAAACTGCCAAGGGAAATAATGTGTGGAATGTTCAGTATTTCAGATGATATTTTGCTTCCAAAATGGCAGCCGTGCCATGCAGGCACAGATCTGAAGCTCACTTCACCAGGCAGTATCATAGGGCATTAGTGAGGTTGAAGGGAAAGTGCTCTGGAAGTATTCAGAGTAGAAACATTGCGATGAAGGTCAGTGTGTAATGCTGAATTGACCACCAGCTGTGACGTTTTTGAGCTGGACACTCCATATAGTGCCGTCTCTTAACCTTCCCACAGCTGAACATGCCTCCAGCAGCAGGAAGTATATCCCTCACCAGCCCTATTTAAAAGGTTCATACTACTTTAGGTTAGCCACTGCGTCATTTTCTACTGATTGTAGAAGTGTTTGTCATTGGGACTGCTGAGTAAAATTTCTGAAATCTACAGCGAGTGGTGTGGAGGGATTAACATTGAGCTGAAAGATTCTGCTTTAACCACTTGCTCTCAGACACGGGTGCAATTGCATGCAGCCCCCCCCCCCCCCCCCCCCCCCCTTCCTGGACTGCTGCATCCAAGGGAGAATAAGCCGAGAAACACAAAGGAGCAAAAGCTGCTGGAAGACGGAGGAGGGAGAGAAGGGCTCTCAGCACCAGATCTTAGCCGCCTGGGACATTCCTAGAAAAATTCTCTGACCTGAACCTTGGTGGTTCAGATGTGTCAGATATCTCCGCTTCATTAAGGATGTCCTTATTGAATTCTGCCACCTGGTCTCGTCAGAGCTACAACCTCAGTACAGAACTAGGAAGCAAGGACTGCATTATCTGTGGCTGTGAAGGTGACTATGACAATGACCTATTATGTAACAGGTTCCTTCCAGGTTAGAGAAGAGAGTATTTGCAACATCTCCCAGTTTGGCATACATTTTTACATAAAGCTCATGGGCGAGATTCTCTGAGCCTCTGGGCCAAAATCACGCGCGGGGGCAGAAAATGGGCATCGATGCCGAAATCCAGCATGCTGCTCCTGCAATTCTCCGGTCCCGCGGTCTATGCGGCCCAGGTAGGGGGCCTTTGACAGACCCCTGCAGCGATTGTCCAAGTGTAACTGGCCGAGTTCCCAACGACATGGGTCTCTCATGATCCCCCCCCATCGGGAACTTGACGTGGTGGCTGCGGACTCAGTCCGCCCTGCTGGAGGGCGGGGGAGATCCTTCACCAGGAGGAGGTCTCACAGATGCCAGGCAATCGATCAGGGGCCACCAGTCCGTGGGCGAGTGCAATCTCAGGGGGGCCCATCTTTTTGGTGCTGCTCCATGGTGTGGGTCCACCATGTCGCGCAGGGCGGCCGCCACAGTGTGCATGCGTTGTCCCCTGACCGGAGGTGCTTCCAGTATTGGCAGCCAGAACTGCAAGGACTACTCTGGGGCCCTGCTAGCCCCCTCCATGTAGGAGAATCACTCTGGACTTTCTTCAGGAAAGTCCAGAGTGATTCGCCTGCGTTTTCACGCTGGAGTAGGATATAGCCCCATTATTGGAGAATCCCGCCCAATAACTCTGGGGTGCAATCCATGAACCATGCATACATAGTGCTGCCACACAAAATGCAATAGATTAGGCCATCAAGGTGCTTAAATAACAGCTGCCTCAATCATTCTGGATGCGTACTGCAGTATTTGCAAGAGCAAGTGGTGATCATTTGTGGTGATCTACTACAGGGCTTTTCAAATTCGGCTCATGACCCGCAGGTGTGTGTCAGAAGGGTAAGCGTTGAGGTGTTTTGCACACATCAGCCTCTAACGCAGTTTCCCAATGGTAGCAATCAGAAGTCTGCAGGGAAACCCCTGCTTTATATGTCCTCTTGCAGTGGTTTCCAATCGCAGGAAGCTTGAAAGGGTGTCCCCAGCCTGCTGCCGCAATGTTTTGGTGGGTGCAGGACTGTCAGCGTAGGGTGTGTAAGTGCCGATTGGAAGGAGAGAAGCCAGCAGGCGCTCAAACTTTAATTGTGTATTTCGGGAATTTGTTTTAACGAGCGGCATTTATGTGGTCACATATCAGTGGTGAGCCTTTACTCTCATATTGCTAACATCACTCTACTGTAAGGTTATTGATGATACTGAATAAAATTCAAGTCCTGTCTCGGCAGGGTGTGGGGATAAACCAATGCAGAAAATACATCTCCAAAACCTGGTTGGAAAATGTTATAACCTGCCTGCTTACCACTGGCTGGGGGCTAATGGAAATCCCAACTATGCTGGCCCCGTTGCACCTTCCGCTAAAGAAGAATCACGTCTGGGTTTGGCGTCATCCGCAAGAAACCGCGTTCCGGCAGGTAAAACAATTGTCGTCGTCTGGTTACTAACCCACTATGATCCTGGAAAGCCTTTGCTCATCACGTGTGATGCATCCCCGTATGGGCCGTCCTATCCCACAAGATGGAGAACAGGACCGAGCGGCCGATAGCTTTCGCCTCCCGCACATTGACTTCAGCGGAAAAGAAGTACGCACAGATCGAGAAGGAGGGCCTGGCGCTGGTCTTGGCAGTGAAACGCTTCCACCAGTATGTGTATGGCCGCCACTTCACTATCGTGACTGATCATAATCCTCTGCTGGGACTTTTCCGAGAGAATAAACCAATACCGCCCATTGCTTCCAATTGGATCCAGTGCTGGACTTTGTTGCTCGCTGCCTACAAGTATTCTCTGGAGCACACACCAGGAACCCAGATAGCGAATGCCGACGCATTGAGCCGATTGCCTTTATCGACCGACCCCATGTCGACCCCCACGACTGGTGAGGTGGTTGCAACCCTATATTTTATGGACACCTTGCCTGTCACGGCATCACAGATCCGTGAGTGGACCCAGACGGAGACAGTCCTGTCAAACGTTTGGCACATAGTCCTGTATGGTGGGCAGCATAGACAGCTCCCAGGCGAGTTGCGGGAATTTTCATCCAAGCTGTCAGAATTTAGCGTGGGGGACACGTGCGAGTGTCCAGGATAAAGGACAGGAGCTGATACCAAGAGACTTGCACAATGGGCATCCGGGTGTGACGAAAATGAAAATGTTGGCCCAGAGTTATGTCTGGTGGCCAGGCCTCGACACCGACATTGAGAAGGTGGCCCAAAACTGCTCAATTTGCCAGGAGGATCAGAAGCTTCCGCCGGCCGCTCCCCTACATCACTGGGAATGGCCAGGGCGGCCTTGGGCGCGCTTGCATGCGGATTTTGCCGGCCCCTTTCAAGGATCCATGTTCCTTCTATTAATCAATGCCCAGTCTAAATGGTTAGAGGTGCATAAGATGTTAGGCACAACGTCCTGCGCAACAATCGAGAAGATGCGTTTGTCTTTCAATACGCATGCCTCCCCGAGGTGCTGGTCACGGACAACGCCACTCTGTTAACAAGTGAGGAGTTTGCGAGGTTCATGAAGATGAACGTCATACGCCATATCCGCGCTTCAAATGGCTTGGCGGAGTGTGCAGTGCAGACATTCAAACGAGGCCTAAAGAAGCAGTCTTTCGGGTCGATGGACAGAGACTGGTTTGTTTTTTGTTTTCATATAGGACCACCCCACATGCAGTGACTGGGGTAGCTCCCGCGGAACTCCTAATGGGCCGGAGACTTTGCACCTGCCTTAGCTTGGTTTTCCCGGATATTGGCGCAAAAGTACGCCGCACACAAGAACAGCGGGGACATGGTTTTTCTCGGCATCGGCCGATTCAGCAGTTTGTGCCCGATGACCCAGTGTTCGTTCGGAATTTTTCTGGTGGTGCCTGTGGGTCCCTGGCATAATCATTGGCCAAACGGGCCCTATCTCTTACCAGGTGCAAGCCCAAGGTCATCTCCACCGCAAACATGTAACCACGTTCGGTGTAGAAGATCATCCCTTCCAAAGATTCCCTGCCCCCGGAGCTCATTTCTACAGCCACAGAGACCAGACACAGTGGAAAGTATTCCTCACAATCTTCCTCTGGTGCCTCACTCAAAGCCTGCGCAGGGCGTTGCAGAACAACGTGGAGATAGAGACGCCGAGATGACGGAGGCAGCGGGCTCCGACTCCGAGATGGAGACACAGGACGCCTCAGAGGGGGAATCCTCGGGCCTATGGGCCGTGGTTGTACAACCGTTATGCTGTTCATCATGGAAGCGCCGTTCTCCGTCTCGTTACATGCCGCGCAATCTGCCGCCTCGTGCAAATAGTGCCTGGACTGCAGCAAAACAAATCCGATGCCCTACTTCGCCAGGGTCTTCGGTGGATTCCTTGGACTTTGGGGTGGGGGGAGGGATGTTATAACCTGCCTGCTTACCATTGGCTGGGGACTAATGGCAATCTCACAATCCTTTGGGAGTATGAGCTTCCCCAATGAGGGGGGGAGGGGGGGGGGGGGGGGGGTGGAAAAATCATTAGCAGATTCCCTGCATAAATAAAGCAGGCCAGTTTGGAACTGGCGAGAGGAGGGTGAGCAGCAAGGGAGTTGCTACTGGTGTTGTGAATATATATATATATATATATTTATATATATATATATATGTTATTGTAATTAAATGTTATTTCTTTCTATCCTTCAACTCGTTCTGAACTCTTCGTGGCCCTCACAAAAGAAAACATGAGCTATTTAATTTTAGGAGTTCCCTTCCAAAGAAGCGAGAGACCTAATTAAGGACTCGACGCACCCAGGACATACTGGGCGCAATTCGTCCCGACGCCGGAGTGAAAACCGGAGTGTTTCACTCCGGCGTTGGAGGCCTATCCCTGCCCCCTATTCTCCCACCCCCGGGGGGCTAGGAGCGGCGCCACGTAAATTATGCAGCCAGCGCTGTGTAAATAACGTCACCCGCGCATGCACAGGTTGCCGTCCTCCTCGCGGGCACCCCGCAAGAAATGTCGGATGGATCTTGCGGGGCGGTAGAGGCAAGGAGGTCCTCCTTCAGAGAGGCCGGCCCGCTGATCGGTGGGCACCGATCGCGGGCCAGACCCCTTTTGAGCCCCTCGCCCCTGGTGCAGGATCCCCCCTCCCCTACCACAGGCCACCTCCCCAGCGTTCCCGCGCTGTCCCCGCTGGCAGCGACCAGGTGTGGACGGCACCGGCGGGAACCTGTCGTGTTGGGCAGGCTGCTCGGCCTATGCGGGCCGGAGAATCGCAGCTCGCCCATTACAAACGGCGAGCGCCGATTCTCCCAGCGGGCAGCCGTGAATCTTGCCGCGCCGGATTGGGGGTGCGAGAATCGCGTGCGGGTGCCGGGGCGGCGTGGCGGGACTCGCTCGGCGCCCCGGTGATTCTCCCACCCAGCGTGGGGGGAGGGGGGGGGGGGGGGGGGGGGGGGAGGGAGGAGGGGGGGAGAATTCTGCCCACTCTCTTCCATCAGGAAAAAGATACAAAAGTTTAAGGTCCTGTGTCAACCAACTCAAGAACAGCATCTTCCCTGCTACCATCAGACTTTTGAATGGACCTACCTCGTATTAAGTTGATCTTTTCTCTACACCTTGCTATAACTGATAACATTATATTCTGCAGTCTCTCCTTCCTTCCCTATGTACGGTATGCGTTGTCTGTATAGCATGCAAGAAATAATACTTTTCACTGTATACTGTGACAATAATAAATCAAATCAAATCAACCCCTTTGAACAGGTGACTCATTCTCGATCTCGTCAAATGTATTCTGTGACCTACCTTCAATTGTATTAGTGCCAACCTCATGCACGAGGTTGAAGCATTTATCCTCCGTAAAATTTCACACCAAAGCCCTTCTTCCAACGTCTCCCCTAATTCTTCCCACCATTTGGCCTTAACTCGATCCAAGGATTCTGATCCTGCTTCCATAATTTTTCTATATGTAGCAGAGGTAACTCCCCCTTCTATCCCCAAAACCATGAACACCTCTTTCAGCAAAGAAGAAGGGGGTAACATTGGGAATGTAGGGAAGATCTCCTTTACGAATGCCCGTATCTGTGTATATCTAAAGACCTCCCTCCTTGGGAGCTCATATTGCACCATTTGTGAATGTTCTTCCTGCTCGGTATGTCTTCCTCAATCACTCGCTGCACCTGCTGCTCCAACCAGATTGCACCTGCTTTTTAAGAGTGTAAGCAGGTTTTAAATGATGCCAGCCTCACAGAATGTATCAGAATTTATGTGGAGGCTAGCAGCATCTTTGACGCAGGGCTGCTTTCTTCTCTTGTTTAAATTGACAGGTCGTACAAGGTTTGTTTACTGGCTACATCAGAAGGAATGGGTGCAAGTTAATCGCCTTTAGATCCTATCGAATGTTCCTCCCCCTCACTCCTGCCCTGCCCCACCACATTTATTGATTCAAGTCTTTTCTGAATTCATCCCAGTACAGAGACAAATACCAAGAAGTCAGAATTTCAGTGTAAATGTGAAATGTAAATGAGAACTCACAGTGCACTGGTGTTTATGGTTCCCACGGATCTTATCTCCCACTTTCCTCAACTCGTGTCTGCATCAGTGGTGGACTAATTGATGGAGATTGATTGCGATGACACGTTATCAAGTGTATTATTGTTGTAACATGTGAGTTCGAGGTTGGCGAAAGGCGAGCGAGATAACCAGTCTTTTTTTTCTGGCCAATTCCTATCTCCCAAAAAAGATTGTTTTGGGCATTGTTGGGTATTACAATGTTGTTCAGTTTGCAGCTTAGGAATTGCAGTTTCACTATTACCTGCATATCATTCATACCAGATTGTCCCATGATTGCACAGGGACAACTATGCCTTAGTCACTAGTGCCCATCTTCCACTAGGATAATCTGAATGAATTGTTTTGGAGTGACGTAGCTAGATTTTTTTTAAAAACAGGAATAGAAAAAATATAGGGTGGAATTTTATATTCCTCCCCATCTGACAGCTGGGGGGAGCAGTAAAAAAAGGTGTTAAGGCTACCTCGCCAGCAGTAGGAATCAGAGGGAAATGTTCATGGGGAAATTGAGGTTCGAGGTGGTCAATTAATGGCCACTTCAGGGGCTCTTCCAGCCAAGCTGTTTTTTTACTCGTGATAGGAGATACCATATGGCAAGGTGACCAGATGAAAATTGGTGGCCTTTGTTTCAGGCCAACGGTGGGGTATTGTTCCTGCTCACTGTTCCCAATGGAGCCTGCACCCCATCCCCACCAATATTGTCCCTACACGTGTTCCTCCCTACAATAACGTAGAGAAGGCTGACGGTAAACGTGAGATAGGTTTCTTTACAAGTTTTTACAATATTTTGCATAACGCAGCATCTCACTCCCAGTACAATCTTGGCTGTGATCTGGGCATGCATTTAACCTTTGCAAATAACGAGCTGAGACTTTGGTGCTGAGGTCCGCTGATGCAGACACGTCCACTATATAAATCCTGCAACAGATCCTTCCAACCCTGCAGATGACCACCCGAGCACCCTATAAGAGAACGCCACCCTCCAAACTGAGCTCAAAAAACTTCTGTGCAAAAGGCTGAAGAGTCGCCGGGCAGGCTTCCTTTGTACCGCCGCTTGAAGCTGAACAAACTCTGGGTCTCGCTGTGTCCACGCAGGCACCCAAGCAGCTGTCACCGGCAAGGTGTCCATAGGATTTAGCGCATGATCATCTCTTCCGCCACAGGCGGGGACGGGGTGCTCATGGCCAATGGCAGATGGCTGAAGGTGTCATCATGGGGAATCTTGGTACCCAGGTGGTGCTGAAAAGAATATTCCTGATTCGACAGGAGAAATGCTCACTCTGGATCTTGGTCGAAGCAATTGCGGGATGCCCTTTTCCTCCCTGAAGAGGCTGAGCAATGGCTTGTGGTCCGTTCCGATAAAGAGATGTCGCTCATACATGTACTAATGGAACTTTTTAATGCTGAAAATCACAGCCAAACCTTCCTTCTCAATCTGCACGTAACGGTGCTCGGAGTCCACCAGGTTCTTTGAGGCGAAGGCAATTGGGCGTTTATGCCATTATGCCAGAACAGCCCCGTGCCATAAGGAAAAGCATCGCCCATTAAAATGAGAGGCCTAGTGAAATCATAATGTATTAAGAAGTTGCTTTGAAGAGAAATACGTTGTTTAACAGCAAAGAATGCGTCATCCTGAGAAGCACCCAGCACCACTCCCAGTTGTTGCTTAACAGTTCATGGAGCAGAACCAGCAGAGCGGCCAAGTTGGTGATAAACCTCCCGTAATAATTGAATAGGCCGAAAAAGGACTGGAGCTCCGTGGTATTCCTCAGGCTCAGGGCCCTCTTTATGGTGCAAACTTTATCCTCTACTGGGTGCAAACTGGCACAGTCCAACCAGTAACTGAGATAGATCACTGCTTGAGCACGGAAAACGTACTTACAGTATTTCAGTCTGGCACCCACATGGGAAAAACGATGGAGCACTTCCTGGAGATTCGCCAGATGCTTTGCTCTGTGGGCGCAGTGATCAAAACATTGTCCAAACAGACGGCCACTTCCAACAAGCCCTAATGTTTTCCATCGCTCGCTGCAAAATTGTGGGACTGACAAAACCCAGAATGGAAGACGAGCGTATTAAACAAACCCGATATGTATTGATGGTGGCATATTTTCTGGATTCCTAGTTGAGCTCCACCTGCAAGGACACATGGCTCATGCCCAGTTTTGTGAAGGAGCATCCTCCAGCCAATCTGGCGCGTAAATCTTCGACCCGGGGAATTGGGTATGGGCCCAGATGGGAGGCTCTGTTGATGGTATGCTTAAAATCCCCACAAAGCCAGATGTGTTTATTGGGTTTCATCACCAGCACCACAGGCACTGCCCATTCTGCAAACTGAACAGGATGGATAACCCCTAGATCTTGCAGGCCTCGCCCTGAGGGACAGGCCTCGTCCTGAGGTACCGGGCGATGCAACAAGGTCCACATAGATATGGGCTGTGGCACCCTTTGTCCTCCCCAGACCTTCCTGGAATACCTCATGATATTTACCCACCAGATGGTGGAGACTCCCGGTGTCTATCCGAATGACCCTTTGGCAATTGAACTTGAGGACTCTCAGCCAGTTTCTACCTAGCAAGTTGGGAGCGGACCCTTGTACTGCCACCAAAGGAAGACGGACCGACTGCTGCCCGTATGTCACCGGAGTCACAGTGGTCCCCACGATCTTCAATAGCTTCCCGTATAGGTTGCCAACCTCACTCTGGTATCCTGCAATTGCAGTGGCATGACCCCCGATTGAATGCAGAGATATACAATACAGGCAGCAGCCCCAGTGTCCATTTCCATTGGCACCGAGTGACCATTTACCTGCAAGATCCGGATCGGAGTGACTCTCAGATCCAATTGCGTAAAACAATCATCCCCCTCCAGGGCGTCCACATGCAAGGCTCTTGTCCGGGGCCACCTCGGTGGTTGCTACAGCCAGCGTGCCCTGCGGCTCAATGGGTGGCCCTGGCCCTCATGAGTTCTCAACCACAATGCTGGCAAGGCTGTCGGCTCTCACCCTCATTCTTGGGTGAAGCATCTCTTCGGGAAGTTCCCAAGAGCTGAACTCTGCCACAGACATGCCTCAAGGGTCACTATGTCAGAGAAAACCTGGCTGCTCCCTCACCATCCTGTTACTAATAGGGAGTCCAAAAGGGACAGTGGCCCAAACTATGGACGCCATAGTGCATGGGGCCTTGCAGCTCCTCACACTTTTCTCCACGTGTTCACAAGAGAGGGGTAAGGCTCATTTCAAACCTAAAGTAGTTTCCGCTAATAGCTTCCTCTGCGTGGCTATATTGTTAATACCACATGCGAGTCTGCATGGGTCTCATCCTCACAACCCAAAGATATGCAAGTTAGATGGATTGGCCATGCTAAATTGCCCCTTAATAAAAAAAATATTCTGCATATGGTTGTAAGCTTGAATAGGATAAGTAAGTCAGTTTTTAAAATAATATATTTTTAAATCTGTTTTAATATTGGTTGGTCCAATTGTAAATGTATACTTTTAATTATTCCTCAAAGATGACAGCGTGGAAGCGCTCATTCTTGGGAGTTCCGAGCTGAGGTGTTTGGATATTGGAACCAAGACGTAGGGATATTAAGGGGTTGTGGAAAGGCCCAGAGGCCAGGGATCTCAGGATATCAGATTAGAGATTGGGATTTTGCTTTGTAAGTAAATTTGCCAAATGCGCATGTCAAGGTCCAACAAAGTAAAATGTGATAGTGGCCAGATCTGTATTAGTGATTTCGATTGAAGGTTAAATTTGGATCAGGATACATAATAATCTTTATTAGTGTCACAAGTAGACTTACATTAACACTGCAATGAAGTTACTTTGAAAATCCCCTAGTTGCCACACTCCGGCACCTGTTCAGGTACACTGAGGGAGAATCAGAATGTCCAATTCACCTAACAAGCATGTCTTTCGGGACTTGTGGAAGGAAACGGGAGCACCCAGAGGAAACCCACGCAGACACAGGGAGAACGTGCAGACTCCACACACAGACAGTGACCCAAGCCGGGAATCGAACCCGGGTTCCTGGCACTGTGAAGCAACAGTGCTAACCACTGTGCTATTGTATCACCCAGGATACCAGGGATAGCTCTACTGCACTTATGCAAAAAATGACTTTAGATCTTTTATATGCATCTGAGAAAAGAGATGGGGCCTCATTTTAACACCTCATCTAAAAGATGGCACCCCCAGCCAATGTCGCACCTCCTCAACTGCACTGGAATGTCAGCTGAGAGTGTGACTTGAACTGCCAATCACTGACACAGGGGCCATGAGCACTATCAACTAACCCTTGCAGGTGACAGGGTTGCTTTCCTTCCGTTTCGCCAGTAGCAGGCCTGGCTTACTTGGGATAAAAATACTAATGCAGCAGGGACCTCGAGCAGGCATTAGACCAGGGGTGGGCAAACTTTTCCGTGCAAGGGCCACATTCAGAAATTCACAATTTTAAAGGGCCGCATAGTATATTAAGTAAAATAATTACTTCACCCGGTTATGATTCTGGGCGCCCCATATAGAACATAGAACAGTAAAGCATAAAACAGGCCCTTCGGCCCTCGATGTTGTGCCGAGTAATGATCACCCTACTCAAGTCAACGTATCCACCCTATACCAGTAAGTAACTCAACAGCCCCCCCCCCCCCCCCCCCCCATTGAATTGACCTTAAAAACAAAAAAACAATTTTTTTTTTTTTTTAAATGACTTGGTGGGCCGCATAAAGACCTTTGGCGGGCCGTATGCGGCCCGTGGGCCGTAGTTTGCCCACCCCTGCATTAGACCATCTGCAGGCAGAAGCAAATGGCACATAACTCTGCTTCCGGCATGAGTAAAATACCCATTTTTTTTAGGGGCAGCAGGGTAGCATGGTGGTTAGCATAAATGCTTCACAGCTCCAGGGTCCCAGGTTCGATTCCCGGCTGGGTCACTGTCTGTGTGGAGTCTGCACGTCCTCCCCTTGTGTGCGTGGGTTTCCTCCGGGTGCTCCGGTTTCCTCCCACAGTCCAAAGATGTGCGGGTTAGGTGGATTGGACATGCTAAATTGCCCGTAGTGTCCTAATAAAAGTAAGGTTAAGGGGGGGGTTGTTGGGTTACGGGTATAGGGTGGATACGTGGGTTTGAGTAGGGTGATCATGGCTCGGCACAACATTGAGGGCCGAAGGGCCTGTTCTGTGCTGTACTGTTCTATGTTCTATCACTTTGGGGCCTTGGTGGCTGCATAATAATATCAAAGCAGGTGCAATATAATCCAATATCTACATTTTAAATTACACATTAAAGATATAGTAAATCTGATTGAATACTCAACCATCTATCACATCCATTATTTGGTTTCTGACCCATCAATACTTCGGATATTTGATTCATTTTGCTTACCAAAATGTAACTGGATCAGCCAGGCCAAGACTGAACAGTACAGAGCAATATCAATATTCTAGCAGGAGCATCCATTTTATGGCCTCTCTAAACAAGTTTGCACTCCAGCAATAGTTCTCATTGTTATCAAGCTATCAATTTATAAAGAAAAAGTATTTGAGGTTTTGAAATTAAATTAAAACTTCTTTCGAGGTAATGGCTTCATCGGAGCGTTTAACGTCTACTCACGAGCTGATTTTAAGTGCCTTCTAAGCCAAAGTTCAATTTTCCACACTGATGGAGAAAAAATAAATGTAAGATAAAACAATGGAAAAGTCCATCATTGCACAAAAGCCATCTCCCTCGACTTTCAATTCAGCTTCCAAGAAATATGTTACAGAGGTATTTCAATAAAAGTAAATCCTTTGCTGACAATGAATGTATTTCTGTGGCTTCAGTTTGGTGGTAAAAGCTCATGGAGGAAAAAAAAAGTTTATTTTGCTCTGGATTGCAGCAATTACAATGAATGCTCTGTATATATTTGTTTTTTCTTGCCAAATGACTCAATTTTCTCCTCGCCTGAAGTTTTGCAGGCTTACAGGCCATCCCTAAGGAACCTACCAGAGAAGTGCATTCAAATTTTGCCCTCTTTCACCACTGGCAGTGGTGCAACAGTTAGAAACACATCGAATTAAATTACATTTATAGCACATAAAGAGGCCACAGGTCTGTGCCAGTGTCTATACTTCATCAGAGCCACCGCCCACCTTTCCATATCTCGTCTTATCAGTCTACCCTTCTGTTCGTTCCCTCTCCTGTCCTCACCTCGCTTCCCCTTAAATGCATACAGAGAAGATTTTCTCTGTCACGTTATTGAGAACAGACAAGTTAAAATGTGGGCAGGTGGATTGTGGCGCTGACAATTGCATTCAAAGACGAGAGACAAGTTCAATCGAGGCTTTATTGCTGGAAATAGTGTGATGCTATTCCTCCGGCTGCAACTGAAGACTAGGGTCTGAGTGACTCACGCAAAGGATGATATATTTACAAATGTGTCCAAACAAAGAAAACCAAGAGTCCATCCGGTCAGCAGGTTACAGGTGAGCCGAACCGGCGGTTGAATGTTCCGCTGTGATCGGCGTAGCTGTGGTGGCAACGTCGGTGCAGGTGCTGGCGGTGTTGGTGCTGGCTGCTGGCGGGATGACTCCGAGAGCGAGCCGAAATCTTCCGTGTCCTCCAGTGTGGGCAGGGGGACGAGGGATGGACCTGGTGGGGACGAATAGGGGACGCCGGGGAAAAGGAGGGTGGCACGGGGGGAAAAAGGAGCGTGGGCATGGGATCGGCACCTGAGGGAGCCTGGTCGCGGAGTGAGACTGTCTCCTGGCGGCCGTCGGGGAACTCCAAGTAGGCATACTGAGGATTGGCGTGGAGAAGGCGTACTTTGTCCACCAGGGGTTCCGCCTTGTGGTGCCGGACATGCCTACGGAGAAGGACTGGGCCTGGAGTTGTGCGCCACGTTGGGAGCGACACCCCGGATGTAGACTTCCGAGGGAAGGCAAAAACACGTTCATGGGGTGTACTGTTAGTTGCGGTGCACAGTAGTGTCCGAATGGAATGGAGCGTGTCAGGGAGAACCTGCTGCCAGCGAGCGGCTGGGAGGTTCATGGAACATAGGTACAGCTGGACGGCCCTCCATACCATCCAGTTCTCCTTCTCTACCTGCCCGTTTCCCCGGGGGTTGTAGCTGGTCATCCTGCTGGAGGCGATACCCCCGCTGAGCAGGAAATGACGCAGCTCATCGCTCATGAAAGAGGATCCCCTGTCACTGTGGATGTAGTCGGGGAAACCGAACAGGGCGAAAATGGAATCCAGGGTCTTGATGACGGTGGCAGACGTCATATCCGGGCATGGGATGGCGAAGGGGAACCTAGAAAATTCATCGACCACACTAAAGATGTAGGTGTTGCAGTCGGTGGAGAGGAGGGGCCCTTTGAAGTCCACGCTGAGGCGTTCAAAGGGATGGGACGCTTTCACCAGGCGCGCGCGATCTGGCCGGTAGAAGTGCGGCTTGCACTCGGCACAGACCTGGTAGTCTCTGGTGACTGTCCATACTTCCTCAACGGAGTAGGGCAGATTGCGGGCTTTGATTAGATGGTACAAGCGAGTGACCCCCGGATGGCAAAGGCTCTCGTGCAAGGCACGGAGCTGGTTCACTTGTGCGCTGGCACATGTACCTCGGGAGAGGGCGTCTGGGGGCTCGTTGAGCTTGCCGGGGCGATACAAGATCTCGTAGTTAAAGGTGGAGAGTTCGATTCTCCACCGCAAGATTTTGTCATTCTTGATCTTGCCCCGCTGCGTGTTGTTGAACATGAAGGCTACCGACCGTTGGTCAGTGAGGAGAGTGAATCTCCTGCCGGCCAGGTAATGCCTCCAGTGCCGCACCGTTTCAACGATTGCCTGGGCCTCCTTTTCAACAGAGGAATGTCGAATTTCGGAGGTGTGGAGGGTGCGTGAAAAGAATGCCATTGGTCTGCCTGCCTGATTCAGTGTGGCGGGAAGTGCGTTATCTGAAGCGTTGCTTTCTACTTGGAAAGGCAGAGTCTCATCTACTGCATGCATCCCGGCCTTGGCTATGTCAGATCGAATGCGGGCGAAGGCCTGTTGTGCCTCGGCCGTGAGGGGAAAATGTGTGGACTGGATAAGTGGGCGGGACTTGTCCGCGTATTGTGGGACCCACTGGGCATAATAAGAACAGAACCCAAGGCAGCGTTTGAGGGCCTTGGGGCAGTGGGGGAGGGGGAGCTCCATGAGGGAGCGACTGCGGTCGGGGTCGGGCCCCAGTAGTCCGTTTTGGACTATGTAGCTGAGGATGGTTAAGCGGTCTGTGCGGAACACGCATTTCTCCTTGTTGTACGTGAGATTAAGGAGAGATGCGGTGTGGAGGAATTTAGAAAGGTTGGTGTCATGGTCCTGCTGATCATGGCCGCAGAAGGTGACATTGTCGAGGTACGGGAAGGTGGCCTGCAGTCCATACCGGTCAACCATTCGGTCCATTTCTCGTTTAAATACCGAGACTCCATTCGTGACGCCGAAGGTAAACCTATGAAATTGGTACAGACGATCGTCTGCCTCAAAGGCAGTGTAGGGACGGTCCGATTTATGGATGGGGAGCTGGTGGTAGGTGGATTTCAGGTCAATAGTAGAGAAGACCCGGTACTGTGCAATCTGATTGACCATATCAGAAATGTGGGGGAGGGGGTACGCGTCGAGCTGCGTGTACCGGTTGATGGTCTGGCTGTAGTCCACAACCATCCTGTGCTTCTCCCCGGTCTTAACCACTACCAGCTGGGCTCTCCAAGGGCTGTTGCTGGCCTCGATGATACCCTCCCGAAGCAGCCGCTGGACTTCGAACCTGATGAAGGCCTTGTCCTGGGTGCTGTACTGTCTGCTCCTGGTGGCGACGGGCTTGCAATCTGTGGTCAGATTGGCAAAGAGAGAGGGAGGCTCGACCTTGAGAGTCGCGAGGCCGCAAACGGTGAGAGGAGGTAGGGGTCCGCCGAATTTGAGGGTGAGGCTCTGGAGATTGCACTGGAAATCCAGGCCTAGTAAGAGTGACGTGCAGAGATTGGGGAGAATGTACAGACGGAAACGGTCGAATTCCACACCCTGTACAGTACGTTTAACCAGGCAGAAACCCCGGATCGGGACAGAGTGGGAACCGGAGGCGAGAGAGATCTGCCAGTTAGAACATAGAACATAGAACAGTACAGCACAGAACAGGCCCTTCGGCCCTCAATGTTGTGCCGAGCCATGATCACCCTACTCAAATCCACGTATCCACCCTATACCCGTAACCCAACAACCCCCCCCTTAACCTTACTTTAATTAGGACACTACGGGCAATTTAGCATGGCAAATCCACCTAACCTGCACATCTTTGGACTGTGGGAGGAAACCGGAGCACCCGGAGGAAACCCACGCACACAGGGGGAGGACGTGCAGACTCCACACAGACAGTGACCCAGCCGGGAATCGAACCTGGGACCCTGGAGCTGTGAAGCATTTATGCTAACCACCATGCTACCCTGCTGCCCAGGATGGACCGCGAGGGAATAGCGCCTTACCGTGTCCGAGTGGACGAAGCTCTCGGTGCTCCCGGAGTTGATGAGGCAGGAGGTCACGTGGCCGTTGACCAGCACCAATGTGGAAGAGGGTGCGAGGATGCGACTGGTCGAGTGTAATGGAGGCGAGTAGCGGGTGATCGGCAGTCGCGTCAGATGAGTCCGACGAGGAGCGGTAGCGACCCGTGTCCCATGGCCCCGTTCCGGTGGAGGACAAAATGGCGGCGTCTGGAGTACCTGTGTGGGAGAAGATGGCGGCGGACAAAATGGTGGCGCCCATGGAGCGCACGTTGTGGGGTCGGGACAAAATGGCGGCGCCCATGGAACGCACATGGCGGTGGGGGATGAAGATGGCGGCGCCCATGGATCGCATGTGGGGTCGGGGGAAGCGGACGGCAGCGCCCATTGTGTGATCGGCTGAGGCGAGGGGAACGGGGGCACGATAGCGGCAACCGTCTGGGACTGACACACCGCTGCAAAGTGGCCTTTTTTGCCACAAGCTTTGCAGGTCGCGGTGCGGGCCGGGCAGCGTTGGTGGGGGTGCTTCTGCTGACTGCAGAAGCAACAGTGGGGACCCCCAGGGAGTGCGGTGTGGCGGGCAGCGCAGGCATAGTGCGCGGGGGCGGCTGCTGGGGGGGTCTGTTGCGGGGTCCACGAGGGGTAGGATGGGTGGGTCTGGGGTGCCGTTTGCGGGGTCCACGAGGGGTAGGACGGGTGGGCCAAGTGGCAAGCAGAGTAAGTTCGCGCACTACGTGGTTCGGCCATCATGGAAAGCGCCAGAGTCTTTGTGGCCGTGAGGTCAAGGTCGACCCCTTCCAGCAGTCGTTGCCGGATGGGGTCCGATGCAATGCCTGTAACAAAGGCATCGCGCATGAGTAAGTCAGAGTGTTCTGTGGCTGTGAGGGCCCGGCAATCGAGACTGTGAGGGTCTCGTACCAGAGGTATAAGGGCCCTCCAGAAGTCCTCAATCGACTCACCCAGCTGCTGGACGCGAGTAGAGAGTTGATGCCTCGCAAACAAGGTGTTCATCGACTGTGCACAGTTCTCCTTGAGCAGTTCCATAGCTCTGGTGTAGTCAGTCGCATCTCGAATTAGCGGAAAGACACTGGAGCTAAGTCTGGAGTACAGGAGTTGCGTTTTCTGAGCCTCCGTCGGGGGAGGGTCCGCTGAAGAGATGTAGGCCTCGAAGACTGCAAGCCAGTGAACTAAGTCTTTCCTGGCGTGAGGCAACTGCGGATCCAGCTGCAGATGGTCAGGCTTGATTCTGATGTCCATGGTGAACGGAAAATCACACAGCAATAAATTGTGGTGCTAGCAATTGCACTCAAAGACGATAGACAAGTACAATCGAGGCTTTATTGCTGTGTGATGCTATTCCTCCGGCTGCAACTGTAGACTAGGGTCTGAGTGACTCACACGCATATTTATACACAAGCTCCCTGTGGGCGGAGCTAGCTGGCAGGAGCTTACCGGAGGAACCTGTATTACAGGTACAGCCATACATCCCCCTACTGCAAGTACACATAACTACAGTGGTTATCACCACATGGACATCAAACCGAAAAGAGTGGAAAGAAATGTTGACATGGGACTTAAATTAGAAGGTGACACAACATACCATTATTAATAATGCATTGATATCGGAGAGAGAAAATGAGAGTTAACTGAATAACACGCAAAGGACATCTTCCCTTCAACAGGTTTCATGGCGGGTGGGTGGGAGTGAAGCTCTGGCGGCTCCCCAATGCCTGCATCATGGTGTCAATGCCCTCGGCAATGCTGCTCAGTGACCGGGCTATGCTGTGCAGTACCTCAGCAAAGCCCACCTGCAACTGGGACAAGCTCTGCAGTGCCTCGATCATCCCCACTTGAGAGCAGGACATGTCCCGAGAACCTCATCAAGGTCAGCCTGGTACTGTAGCTTGCCGAACGCCCTCAGCCGTGGTGATATCCGACTTTGCCATGCCTTGGACATCTTCACCCAGCGACAGGTGAAAAGTCAGAAACCCATTGGCGTAGAAATAGTTTACGATCCTACCAATGGCGGATTATTGGTGGGACGGTTATCCTGCTGCCTGGTGATGTGAATGCCACCAGCATGTATTACCATCTTGTAATGGCTCATTGAAAATGCTGCTCACCAGAATCTCTTCATGGGCTGCACGGTAGCACCATGGTTAGCACAGTTGCTTCACATCTCCAGGGTCCCAGGATCGATTCCCGGCTTGGGTCACTGTTTGTGTGGAGTCTGCACGTTCTCATGTGTCTACGTGGGTTTCCTCCGGGTGCTCTGGTTTCCTCCCACTGTCCAAAGATGTGCAGGTTTGGTGGATTGGCCTTGCTAAATTCCCCTTTGTGTCCAAAAAAGGTTAGGTGGGGTTACGGGGATAGGTTGGAGGTATGGGTTTAGGTAGGGTCCTCTTTCCAAGGGCTGGTGCAGACTCGATGGGCTGAATGGCCTCCTTCTACACTGTAAATTCTATGATTATGCCTTTCAATCTTGTGTTATGCCAACGGGAAATTACGTTGGCTTGAAACCCATTTCAAAAGGAGTGATGTGCACATGTAGAACCTGTTTGCTCGTTATGTCAACTTGAGTGCGACATATGTATACTACTTCCACAGCACTGCGCCAGTCTGGTTGAGATCAATGCCACACTGCTGGTGCTGTATGTTTGTCTTCTCCTACTCTGTGGCTGCATTGTCCAGAAGGTCACCACCATGCTGCTGAACTCATACAGGGTGGATCACTGTCTGTGCAGAGTTTTGCACATTCTCCCGTGTCTGTGTGGAGTTCCTCCGGGTGCTCCGGTTTCCTCCCACAACTCTCGAATGACGTGCTTGTTAGGTGAATTGGACATTCTGAATTCTCCCTCAGTCTGTTGTTGTACCCGAACAGGTGCTGGAATGTGGCAACTACGGGGTTTTCACGGTTACTTCATTACAGTGTTAATGTAAGCCTACTTGTGACAATAATAAAGATTATTATTTTTATTATTCCACATTCAGCCACTGACCAGTATTGCCCTGGCTTGAGGGGTGGTGGGGTATTGCGTTCCCATAGTTGTCACCATTGTCCACAATGGCACCGCTGTGCAGTGGTACTCAGGCAGACATCCACTTTCAGAAACAAGTATTTTGACCGGGTGTGGGGTTTGAGGGAAGGGTGGGATGACACACACGTGGGGAAATGGGCAATGAAGGCTATGCAAGGGCTGTGAGGGGGGGAAGGGAGCATACTCAAAGGCAGAGTGGAAAGGAGATAATGGGAAACAATGGAAGGTGGAGGGTAGTCTGAGGGGTGGGAAGCTGGAGCCAGACATGGATACATGAAATATTGATGACGAGGGAGTCAAAGGAATAACACACGTTTGTATGAAAGGGGATGCACGTAGCCTTTGCAATAGTAAGGCGTGTTATTAGCGTGACACAAGAAGAATGGGGCAGATGGAGACTCAGAAGGGGGGGTGTGGTTTGGGAGGGGACACTGTAGTCCTCAGTTATCAGGGAAATAGGGAACTCTGTGAAAATCTAAGTGCTTGATCTGATGCTTGGATAGCTGAGGTGGCTCACTACAGTTCACTTCCGATGGGGCTACATACATCATTGCAGTGTGTTGCGCCCTTCACAATCTGATGATGCAAAGAGGTGATGTCTTGTCAGAATGTGAACTGGATGGGCATGAGAGCTCATGATGGAGACGGATGAAGATCCAAAGGTCCAGGAGCCTCAGAAGGCCGCTGAGTGTCAGTATGAACATAGCAATGTCACAGAGGAAGAAAGACATGGAAGACATGCTCACGACATTTTAATTGCTGGCAGGTTCTAGGAAGAGTGAAGCTAAGGATGGGCATATGTCCACATCTGTGTCAGCTTTCCATGCCACTCCCTTTCATCTCAGGGGATGCCCAACCTCTCGTGGTGAGAATGATTCCTGCGTTCACACTTATATGTTCTAGCCTCATGAGTCACCAGTCCATGATATCTGCATTGATGTGTGGTTCCTAGTGAATGTGATGGCTCTGGAAACTGAGTGCGCTGAGGAACAAGAGCAATGCAAGAGAAGACTTGAAGCTTTCGCATCACGATAATGATTCAAACACAGCTACACTAAGATGAGGACCTGGCTTGGGATCTCCCTTCCTGTGCATGTCCTGTCTACTGCCATTACCACCGAGCAGTCACAAATGCCACTAGAATATCGATGCTGATGAACTACCCTCACTCAATGGTGTTTCTTGAGGAAGAATGGTTAGAAATGCATATATCACAATTCATTAAGATTTGAACACCTCTCTCCCTGACATTACACAAGGGTGTGGAGATTAGTTCAATTGAGGTTGACATCATATGAATGTTAATCTCAGTGTCTTAAACTAATTCAATGCGAGAGGAAGTTAGTCAATAAAAATATTAGTCTGGCACACTCTTCACTTTATGTAAGTTTGTGTTTCCTTGACAAACAGTGAGTGTAATTGTCCTTACAGACACTTTCTATTAAGAATCTCAGTGGAAATGAACCATTACATTTTATCACTGCTCAGTTTTTAAAATGATTACCTGGTTGTGATTAAATGCGAATCAGGCTGAGGAAATGACAAAATAATGCACTTTTAACAATTTCCTCACAAGTATTTATTACAATTTACAGACTTTCTGGACAGATTTACCAAGCCTGGGTTGACAGATTATTTATAGTATTTCACTACCAATGGTGCCATGGCTAAAACCTCAGCCAACATTACTAAAACATATTGGGCACAACTTTCCCACCTGATTGCTCCTGGCGCCAATCCCATTGCACCGGGAACATTGTGTTAGAGACCCAGAACAGGCTTTGCTCTGGGTGCTTGGCGTGATCTGGATCAGGTGCTCGCTTGCTGTGATTAAGGTCATGATATTTCAATGAGCCATTAGGCTCATATAAATATGCGCGGCTGGGTTGAGGCTCCATTCCCCCGGCTCTTGGGAGTCACCAGCCATACCGGCGAGGCCTCACCCGGGCGCTGATTAGTACTGGTCTCTTCAAGCGGAGACCAGGCCATTGGAGCCCTCCGGGTGATCGTAGACAGGGCAGGGCAGTCACCAGGTTGTTGCTGCCAGGTTATCAGTGCTAGGGTGGCAGGTTGGTACTGCCAAGGGGTGGGGCCTGAGGGGGGCTATGCCCATGAAATTGCAGGTGAAGGGGATGTCTGAAGGGTGGGGGGCGTGAAGGAGCGGAATGAAGGTTGGGGTGGTGAAGGATGGAAGGGTCCTGAAAGGGAAAAGCCTGAAAGGTGAAGGCCCTAAAGGTATGGACCATCAGCGACTCCATGGCACGGTGTGCTACCTCGGACGGGGGTAGGGGGTGATGCTCATGTCTCAGGGGCGTTGCATTGTCTGTGGGAAGGGGGTGTTGGGGATCCTCAAGCTAACTTTGAGATCGAGGCATCCTTTCAAAATGGCACCCCAACCTCTAAGGAGCATTGTGGCCGACAAATTTGGCTCCCCACTGCAGAGAACATTTAGAAGTGTTAGGGGTGAAAATATTCACACGAAGGCCTGAGTATAAGTAAAAAAAAGCAGTTTATTATATCAGAATTCTGGGTGAGGAGGTCTCAGACTCTGCAGCCTTTGACAGCACCTTATCTCACTCGAGCTAAAGCTCACACGGGTTAATATACAGATTCAAGGGGCGGAATTAGTTGTATTCTCATTTACATACAATCATTCAACTATATTCGCGTCACACTTATTACATCAATCAATTTTCCTGGCATACCAGTTATCACATATATGGTTAAAGTGTGTGTTGTCTTCCCCGCCCCTAACTTCATACAGAAGTCATTCAAAACTAACATAATAATGTGTCCTGTCTACAGCTGTAGACCTTGAGCTTATCAAGGATACATTGCATGTCTTGTTCTGTGAAGCTGTTATCAGCGGCTGTTGGGACTCTCTCTATACATACCCATGCTTGGGTCTCGTGAGACAGTTTGTAGGGAATGTGGCTTGTTCAGCCATTTTGTGTCATTAATATCACAAAATAGCTAACAGCCATTTTGTGTCTTTTTTGATATTAACAGCATTGTGTGTACACTATCTATTTCTACAAATTGCCTCTTCTAACCAGGCATCTAAGCCAATGAGTACCTTTTGTTTCATCAGAACTATTCAAAAGTAATGGACCAAAATGTAGTTTCAGGGCCACCTATAATTTATATCATAGTCCAGTATCACAAAATGCCCTCTAACAAAAGTGTGGGCTTGACTGGTGAGAAACTCTCCAACCCCCCCCCCCCCCCCCCCCCCCTCCCCAAAAAATGACTTATGTGTGGGTGAATACATCTGGATCTCACCCAAACGTCCAACAGGAAACACCCTGCCCGCCAAACTCGCCCAAAATGTCATTTTTTGGATGAATTGCACCCTTTATTTTGGCCTTCTATCTCATTGTTATTTATGGAATTTTGCTGATTACAATATGTTTCGCCACATTACCACAGCAACTACACCTCAGAGCTTTAATTCTTCAGTACTTTCTTGACCACTTAAATATTTAGGACATTTATTACTTACTTAGTGAATTCAAATCCCTGATGCCCAGCATGACCTCCTTGTTTACTAAGTTTTAAGATTCTCCCACCCCACCTGTGGCGGATTGAGTGGCAGGCAGGAGAAGAGAATTTAGCAGGTGCCAAAAAGTCCAATACCTGCTGTCGTAAAATCATCTTGCAGTTCTCCTAATGACAGGTTAATGGCACAAGGGTCTGGTACCAAGTGGCACTGAGGTTGACATCACAGGAATGTTAATCTTCAAAGGGGACACCCTGAATGTGAGAAAGGTTGAACCTTGGAATGAGAGGATTGCAAAGAGTAAAGCAAAATGCTTTCATCTGACCATTACATTCACAAGCCGATGGAATGGTTTCCAAAAAGTGCAATTTCTTCACAGTGATAGAGCACCTGTGACCCTGAAGTGATATCAAAACGTTTTAATATTCCGAACACTACCACTACGCCTTGGTGTAGCCCTGACATCTGCTGAAGGAGCAGAGTCAGCCTGCTGACTGCTATGTTCTGATGGCAGTGATGACCTTGGCAGACGTCTTCTGCATGCCCGGGTCCTGGAGGGCCCCGGTTACGTAAGGTTCTGCTGCTCAGGGACAGAAACACCCTTGGCAGCTTTCGCTGCTGGAGTTGGTGCGGGCATGGTGGGGGACTCTGAGAAGCTGCACACACATGGAGTGTCATGAGTGCAGGCTGCTGGGTTGTCCAGGTGATGCTCATCCTCTCTGTACGCGCCAGAGTACCCCAGCATGACTCCTGTAGGAGATAGGGCACCTGGAGGGAGGTGAAAGTGACAAACCCCCATATGACCTACATCCTGATGGTGCCCACCAGGGTGTGTGGCCATTGAGGGCATGCCGGAGCACAAATCCAGCAGGACCTGCTGGACCAAGGTCTCCATTTGGGCGGCACGATAGCACAGTGGTTAGCACTGTTGCTTCACAGCTGCAGGGTCCCAGGTTCGATTCCCGGTTTGGGTCACAGTCTGTGCCGAGTCTGCACGTTCTTTCCGTGTCTGCGTGGGTTTCCTCCGGGCACTCCGGTTTCCTCCCACAAGTCCTGAAAGACGTGTTAGATAATTTGGACATTCTGAATTCTCCCTCTGTGTACCCAAACAGGCGCCGGAATGCGGCGACGAGGGGATTTTCACAGTAACTTCATTGCAGTGTTAATGTAAGCCTACTTGTGACACTAATAAAGATTATTATAAAATGCCATTTGTACTGAGGCCCCAGCAGTGCAGGGACCTTTGAGGGCATGAAAGTACTGTGTATAAATACACAAATACACAAGTTCTTTTTTTCTTTCTTTCAGTGCTCCTACTGTGAGAAATGGGCAACTGTCTGAGATGCAGATGAGCTGCAGTCAGACGTTTTGTCTTGAAAAGAGGCGATTTCTTGTGTAAAGGATGTTCCCATGACTCTTAGGGTTTTGACTAATCATCATTGTGTCATATCTCGTTTTCCATCGTCATGTGACTCTGTAAGCAGACATCTTTGACTTTGGCTTTGATGAATCACTGAAGAAGCACAGCTGTCCTTAAACATGAGACAGACACAGTTATGTCGAGTGCTGGTGCTTTGTTATAACTGAGTGGTTTGCAGTTAAGAGTCCATCACGATGTTGTCACACTGGAGCCTGGCCAGACTGGGTGAGGCTGCCACGCTCCATAACGGGTGACTCTGAGCAAATTTGATTCTCACAACATTGTGATAGCTTCATGATTACTTTTTTTTTACTGCTACCAGCTACACCTTTATTTCCAAATGATTTAATTCTAAAACTGATGTGGTGGTATTCCATCGTGTATTCTATGTGTTCAGTCGTCTAAGCTTTTTGATTTTTAGTTCATTGAAGTAACACAACTCTATCGTTTGTGGTTGTCTGGTACTATGTATTACCAGGTGAAAAATACCAGGTCCAGGTTTTAATCATACTTTGGCTGGCCTCAGTGCCAACTTAATTTTGAATGCAGAGATTACCTACAGTTTGGACAGCAGTACCTGTGGCATTTTCTGTGTCCGTTGCTGGTAGTTCAGGTTTCAAAGTTGTGGCCTCAGGCCCATTTGCGAGTATGGCGACACACAGCCAGCAATGATCTGATGTTAGAAAATAGTACAGAACGCATTTGCATATTTCTCAATTAGCCTTGACGATATTCTGGCAATAGTAGTGAAGACGTGTGGTCCAGAACTTGCTGCACCTCTACCAAGCTGTTCCAGTACAGCTCAAGCACTGGCATCTTCGGGCATTGTGGAAAATTACCCTGCTATGGCCTGCACACAAAAGCAGGAAATATTCAGCCTAGCCAAATACCGTCCCCTCAGTCTACTCTGGATCAACAGTGAAGTGAGAAAGGGGGTCATCAACAGTGCAGTCAAGCTTCACTTGCTCAGAAATAATCTGAATGTTGAAATCACCTGAGGAAGGAGCTGCGCTCCGAAAGCTCGTGTTTGAATCAAACTTGTTGGACTTTAACCTGGTGTTGTAAGACTTCTTACTGTGCTCACCCCAGTCCAACGCCGGCATCTCCACATCAGAAATAATCTGCACATTGACACTCAGTTTGGGTTCCACCAGTATCACTCAGCTCCTGAGCTTATTCCAGCCTTGGTCCAAACATGGAGAGAACACCTGAACTCCAGAGGTCAGGTGAGACGTCAAGGCAGCATTTAACTGTGAGCCCTGGCAAAATTCAAGGCAATGGGAATCAACAACAAAATTGACTATTGTTTGGAACCACTCTGAGCACAAAGAAAGATGTTTGTGGTGGTTGGAGGCCAATTAACTTGGTCCCAGTACATTGCTGCAGGAGTTCCTCAGGGGAATGTCTGAGGCCCAACCATTTTCAGCTGATTCATCAATAACTTTACCATCATCATGTTAGTAGCGGGGATGTTTGCTGATGATTGCACAATGTTCAGCAGCATTCATGACTCCTCGGAGACTGAAACAGTCCGTGTCCATATGCAGCATGTATGGACAACATTCAGGCTTGGCTGATAAGTGGCAAGTAACATTCGCGCCACACAAGAGGTAGACAATTTTAAAGTCAGAAAAGAAAGAATCTAATCATCTCCCCTTGACATTCAATGGCATTCCCATCACGGAATCACCCACATCCTAGGAGTTACCGTTGACTCGAAATTAAACTGCACTAGCCATATAAATACTGTGGCTACAAGCGCAAGTCAGGGCCTGGGATTTCTGTAGAGATTAACTCAGCTCCTGACTCCTCAAAGCCTGATCATCATTTGCAAGGCACAAATCAGGAGTGTGATGGAATAATCTCCACTTGCCTGGATGAGTGTAGATCCAACAACACAGAACCATCCAGAACAAAGCAGCCCCCTTAATTGACACCCATCCACCACCTTAAATATTCACTCCCTCCACCACCGACTCACATCTGCAGAGTGTACCATCTACAAGATGCACTGTAGCAACTCACCAGGACTCCTTCAACAGCACCTTCCAAACCCACGACCATTATCCTCTAGAGGACAAGAGCAGCAGATGCATGGGAACACACCCATCCTGACACACCATCCTGACTTGGAAATATATCGGCATTCCTTCAGTGCCGCAGGGTCAAATACCTCGGACTCCCCGCCGGACAGCACTGTGGATGTTCCTGCACCTCGAGGATTGCAGAGTCCAAGAAGGCAGCTCACACCAACTTCTCAAGGGCAACGCAAGGTGGGCAATAAATGCTGGCCGAGCCAGCAACGCCCACATCCCGTGATGGAATTAAAGAAAGTACTGATTAACTAGAAAATTGTCAAGGGCAATTAGGGATGGGCAACAAATACTGCCTTAGCAGGTGAGCCCATATCCTGTGAAAGAATACATTTTTAAAAAGGTTGATCTGATCAGTTTTTCTTCACCTGCCTTATCTAAAGCTGACGTAATCTCTTGCATCTTTGTCAAATCACCCCTCGATTGTATTTGCTCCAAGGAGAACAAAGCCCAGCTTCTCTGACCAAACCTTTCAGCTTAAACCCACCCCCCATTTTTGGAACCATTCCCGTACATTTCCCCTGCACCCTCTCAAAGCATTCAAATCCTTCCCAAGTGTGGCGACTAGTGAAATATATCTATACATTTGCAGTTGCAATCAGAAATGACATAAAGATTGCAATGGACCCCACATTTTGTTGTGAGCGATTATGTCTGCTTTCATTCTTGTCAAATGAAACGCAGAGAGGGAAATGTTGCAAATGCCTTGAAAGGCAAAGAGTGCAAGGAGTCTTAGGTCAATAAACGATCAAATATATTCAGTGTACTCAAAATTCCAATACTGCCATCGAGTTCATGTTGCTTTTCGACTATCAAATGGAGAGTGTATGGAGTTGAATTTTAATAGGTTGCTCTTTTTACAGCTGGTTATGGCATACAGTCTGCAGATGAAATGGCTTCAGTTTTACACTGCCACAAACAGGGAATTGCAGCTGTAGTGTACAGTCATAGAGTTAGAATTTTACAGCACAGCAAGATGCCATTCAGCCCATTGTGGCTGCACCGGCCATCAAGCACTTATCTATTCTAATCCCATTTTCCAGCATTCGGTCCGTAGCCTTCTCTGCTATCAACCAAATTGAATACTAGCAGAGAGTGCAAACCCACCGCAAATAGTTTTGTGTGTGTTTCAGCAAGGTTAGATTTATTGTTTGCTGGTACACGTCATTAAAGAGCTGGTGGTGAACCTCTGTCATCCAATAGAAAAAAGGACAGACAGGATGAATGCGTGGCTTGAGAGATGGTGCAAAAGGGAGGGATTCAGGATTTTGGGACATTGGAACCGTTTCTGGGAGAGGTGGGACCATGACAAATCGGATGGTCTACAACAGAGACGGACCAGAATCAATGTTCCTGGGGGGTTGTTTGCTAGCACTGTGGGGGCAGCACGGTAGCACAGGCGGATAGCACTGTGGCTTCACAGCGCCGGGATCCCAGGTTCGATTCCCTGTTGGGTCACTGCCTGTGCAAAGTCTGCACGTTCTCCCCGTGTCTGCACGGGTTTCCTCCAGATGCTCCGGTTTCCTCCCAAAATTGCCCTTCGTGTCCAAAAAGGTTAGGAGGAGTTATTGGGTTATGGGGATAGGGTGGAAGTGAGGGCTTAAGTGGGTCGGTGCCGACTCGATGGGCCGAATGGCCTCCTTCTGCACAGTATGTTCTATGTTGGGGAAGGTTTAAACTAATATGCCAGGGGAAGGGGAACCTATGCAAGGAGTCAGGGGAAGAGGGGGGAAAGGACAAAAACAAAAAGGTAGAAAAAAGAATCAGAAAAGTGATCGGCGAAGAAACCAGGGGCAAAATTCACATAATGCAAAAGATATTGGGAGCAAGACAAACAATGTGAATAAGACAAACTTAAAGGCTCTGTGCCTTAATGCACGGAGCATTTGCAATAAAGTGGGTGAACTAATCGCACAGATAGTTGTAAATGGATACGATATAATTGGGATTATGGAACCATGGCTGCCAGGGCCAAAGGGACTCCGCCGGCCGGCATGGATCCGCGCATGCGCAGGGGGGGTTTACCTCCGCGTCGGCCATCGCAGAGGCTGACACGGCCGGCACGTAGGAAAAGAGTGACCCACGGCAGAGCCCCGCCCACGGATAGGTGGGCCCCGATCCCGGTCCAGGCCACCGTGGGGGCACCCCCCCCCCCCCCCCCCGCAGGACCCCGGAGCCCGCCCCGCCGCCAGATCCCGCCAGTAAGGGACCTAGTCTAATTTATGCCAGCAGGACTTTATAGTGGCCGCCGACCGGCGCGGCGAGATTCCCGCCCCCACCCAATCTCCGGTGCTGGAGAATTCGGCGGCTAGCGGGATTCACGCCGCCCCCCGGCGATTCTCCGATGTGACGAGGATGCCGACCTATAGCATGATCTGGACAGGTTGAGCGAATGGGCAAATCAACGTTAGATGCAGTATAATTTGGATAAGTGTGAGGTTATTCAGTTTGGAAGCAGAAACAGGAAGGCAGATTCCTACCTGAATGGTTGTAAATTGGGAGAGGGGAGTGTGCAGCGGGACATGGGTGTCCTTGTGCACCAGTCACTGAAGGTAAGCATGTAGGTGATGCAGGTGGTAAAGAAGGCTAATGGTATGTTGGCCTTCAATGCGAGAGGTTTTGAATATAGGAACAGGGATGTGTTGCTGCAATTATACAGGGTCTTGGTGAGGCCACCCTTGGAGTATTGTGTGCTGTTTTGCTCTCCTTTTCTGAGGAAGGATGTTCTTGCTCTTGAGGGAGTGCAGCGAAGGTTTACCAGACTGATTCCAGGGATGGCAGAACTGTCATATGAGGAGAGATTGACTAGGTTGGGATTGTTCTCGCTGGAGTTCATAAGAATGTGGGGGCATCTCGTAGAGACTTCTAAAATTCTAACAGGACTGGACACGGTAGATGCAGGGAAGATGTTCCCAATGGTGGGTGAGTCCAGAACCAGGAGTCACAGCCTGAGGATTCAGGATAAACCATTT
The DNA here is from genome assembly GCF_902713615.1 of Scyliorhinus canicula. Lineage (NCBI taxonomy): Eukaryota > Metazoa > Chordata > Chondrichthyes > Carcharhiniformes > Scyliorhinidae > Scyliorhinus > Scyliorhinus canicula. The sequence continues at coordinate 160,439,596 of NC_052151.1, read as the reverse complement.
CAGACAGAGATGAGGAGACAATTCCTCACCCAAGTGGTGGTGAGCCTGTGGAATTCATTACCACAGGAAATAGTTGATGCTAAAACATTGAATAGATCCAAGTGGCGACTAGATATAGCACTTGGGGCAACTGGGATCAAAGTTTATGGGGAGAAAACAGGAATGAGCTATTGAGTTGCATGCTCAGCCCTGATCATGATAAATGACAGAGCAGGCTCGTAGGGCCAAAAGGCCTCCTCCTGCTCCTATCTTCTATGTATCTATGCAAAGACCAAAGGAAAGTATAGCGCAGGAACAAGCGCTTCGGCCCTTCAAGCTTGGGCTGGCCATGCTGCCTGTCTAACCCAAAACCTTTTGCACTTCTGGGGCCTATATCCCTCTATTCCCATCCTATTCATGTATTTGTGAAGGTGCCCCTTAAAAGTCACAATTGTACCTGCTTCTGCCACCTCCTTCGGCAGTGAGTTCCAGGTACCTGTAGTGATCTTTACATGGGTATGTACAGAAGGGGTTGATGGGAAATGGAAAGATAACTAGGGGGCAGCACTGGTGGGTATAAAAGGAGAAGCAAGCACCCTCCGGTCTCTTTGGCTGATTAGACTGTGAGGAGAGCAGAAGCAGAGATTTAGCCCAGGGCTGCTAGTGTGGTCAGGCCTAGTTGTTATATGTAAAAGTTGTAACCTTTCTACTAGTTTGGTTCTTCAAGTAAGAACTCACGCAGTTGTTAAGTTCTGTTACTCAATAAACCTTATATAAATTTTTGGACGACTTTGAGCCTTCTTCCGGAAGCCCCTGCTGTAACTGGATGGAGTAGCACATGTTACCTACCACACAGGTAACAAAACAGTACCCACTACCCTCTGTGTAAAAACTTCCCTCGCACCTTAAACTTATGTCCCCTAGTAATTGACTCTTCTACCTGGGAAAAAGCTTCTCACTATCCACTCTGTCCATGCTCCTCATAATTTTGTAGTCTTCTATCAGGTTGCTTCTCAACCTCTGCCATTCCAGTGACAACAAACCGGGTTTATCCAACCTTTCCTCATAACTATTGCCCTTCATATCGGGCAACATTCTGGTAAACCTCTTCTGTACCCTCTCTAAAGCCTCCACATTCTTCTATTAGTGTGGCAACCAGAATTGAATACTGTCTGCCAAGTGTGGCCTAACTAAGGTACGATACAGCTGCATCATGACTTGCCAATTTTTACACTTAATACCCCGGCCGATGAAGGCAAGCATGCCGTATGCCTTCTTGACCAACTTTTCCACCTACATTGCAACTTTCAGTGACCTGTAGACCCAGATCCCAGATCCCTCTGACTATCAATACTCTTAAGGGTTCTGCCATTTACTGTATATTTCCCACCTGTATTAGACTTTCCAAAATGCATTACCTCAGATTTGTCCAGATTAAACTCCATCTGCCATCTCGCCACCAAAGATCTAACCGATCAATATCCTGTTCTATCCTCTGATAGTTCTCATCTCATCTGCAATTCCATCAACCTTTTGTGTCATCCGCAAACCTACTAATCCGACCAGTTACATTTTCCTCCAAATCATTTATATATACCACAAACAGCAACAGTCCCAGCATTGATCCCTGTGGGACATCATTCGTCACAGCCCTCCATTCAGAAAAGCACCCCTCCACTGCTAGCCTCGAGGCCGCGCTGCCGTGCCGCATGGGGCCGGGTTCCTAGCCACGCCCGGGGGGAGAATCGGCCCCGGAAGTGGGCATGAAGGCCGCCGTGGGCCACGGCCTGTCCCGCGGCAGCCTTTACGATTCTCCGCATTTGCAGAGAATCTCGCCCGTGGTACTTCCTGGACAGATTCTCCAGTGTCTGTCTCTTTTGGTATGTAAATTCCTGAGAAAGAGAATCAGAACTTGTCTCTGTGTTTGATCTCTGTTCTGAAGTATCGCTGTCTTTCACCTGACTTGATATATTGGACATTGTACAGGTGTGCTGACAATATCAAAGACCATCTTTGTAACCTACTAGCTGCCAAAGAAGAAATACTGCTATACGGCCCAAGAGTGTCGTCAAGCAGTTGCTCGGATACATTACTTCTGAACAGGCTTGAACTTTGTCTTCTAATTTATAAACATGGCCAGTCTGCTTAGATGTGTTTTTTTTCTTGCACATCCTTGATGTTGGAGAGGTTTTCTGAGCCGATAAAGGTTTGGTCATATGGCCCTTTTTGTCACAGTTCTTGCATGTATTTGTTAAACTCCAGCATTCCCCCTCTAAGTGTCCAACCTATGTACCTTGGCGACTTGGTTGTCGCCTTGCAGCCTTGGTTGTCCATTTTGTGGATCTTCATTCCAGCCCCCCATCTGTGAAGCTTCTCTTGTTGCCAGCTCCATAGATGTGGCAACTTCCACACAGCTTGGAGAGTTAAATCACTTACATTAAGCAGCTTCCTCTGAATAGATTCACTGTGGAGTCCACATACCAGCCTGTTACAATGAGTATCAACAAGTGTTGCACCAAACTCAACAGTATTTCATCAAACTTCTTGAAGTCCCAACAAATTGTAAAATGCTTTCTACAATTAACAACAGTCTTGAAGAGAAATGCCCTTCTAAATTTTTCATTAGTTTAATATCATTCTTTTCTCCTGGTTTTTCTGGGTGAAATAAATTTTGAAGCATAAAGGTTTTACGCCTAACTGAACTGAGAAATGTTGCAACCATTAGGTCCTTTGGTGTTTGATTCGCTTTGAGATATAATTGGAATCTTTCCTCATATTAGTTAAAAGTCTCTCAGTCCTCATCAAATGCATCCATGGTGCCTGTTTTTCCCTATATTTCAGATCCTGGCTCATAGGGCCTACATGTCAACCAACGTCCTCCCTTCCAATTCTTTTGATGTAAGGCACAAACAATCCCCTGATCCACAAAGTAACTTTTTTCTTTTGCCTGACTGTGGATTGAGTTTTTTTCCAGAGTATCAGCCTGTATAGAGTTGGTAGACTTCCGAATCCCTGTTCTCTGCAGCCTATTTAGCTTCATCACCTGCGCGTCTCTGTAGCCCAAATTCTACCCACTTCAACTGCAAGCAGGTTTCCTGAACCATCGTTCTTCTTTACTCATGGTTGAAGTCAATTTTCTTCGTCAAAACCTTCAGCATCAGTGGCCGTGCTTCATGAATCTTTCACTGTTCTCAATATTGTCTCCACTATATTTATCAACGAATTTCTCCTTCCAGCAATTTGTTCCTTGCCTCAGTCCTCATTGCCAGTTTTCTCTTTTGTTATATTTCTTTGTTGTGGAAAAGCGAACAGGTACAGGGATGTCTACACTCTGGATTCTTTCAGACACAATGAGAGGTTTTATTAAGAGGTGTTGCTCATACAATCTAAGATGACGAACTCCAAAGCCTGCGTAAACACTCTGCTAACTTCTCTACACATCACGTGATGCTTCACCAACAGGGATGTATTCTCTGATACATAACTGAAGGGAGTTCCAGGATTTTGACCCAGTGAAAATGAAGAATGGTGATATAGATCCAAGTCATGATAGTGGGTGGTTTGGAGCTGGTGGTGTTTCCCACATGCTTGATGCTTCATGGGAAGGATGTTGAAGGTTTGCTGTTGAAGGAGCCTTGACAAGATGGACCTCATCTGGTGTACTGCATCCAGATCTGGGCACCTTACTTGAGGAAGGATTTTAAGACATTGGAGATAGTACAGATGAGATTCAGAAGAATGATTCTATGAATAAACAACTATCACTATGAGGAAAGTTTGGAGACGTGGGTCTGTTATCCCTGAAGAAAAGGCGGAGAGGAGACTTGGTGGAGGTATTCAAGATCTTGAGGGTTTAGCTCAGTTGGCTGGACACATGGCTTGTGATGCAGAGCGAGGCCAACAGTGCGGGTTCAATTCTACTGGTTGAGGTGATTCATGAAGGCCCCACCTTCTAAACCTTGCCCCTTGCCTGAGGTGTGGTGTTCCTTAGTTTAAATCACCACCAGTCAGCTCTACCCCCTCAAAGAGAAAAGCAGCCAGTGGTCATCTGGGACTGTGGCAACTTTACTTTTACTTAATATAACTACAAATGATACAAACCAAACTTTAAAAACAAAATCCTGGGAGCTTAATGGACTGCCTCGGAACTTGTTTAACTTTAACTTAAGTTGACTAATACAGGTAAAGAAACAGCTGTTCTACTAGGTCTTTGTTGCTTTGAGACATAGTTATTTTTAGCTGGATATTCCATTAGTTTAACTTTCCAATGACTTTTGTGCATTATTTGGAAAAGTAATATGCTATTGTGAATAGACTGAATGGGTGCGATTCAGCGTTCTTATTGTGTCTGACCTGGTGTCGGGATGAGGCCATTGAATCTCGTGTGTGGCTGGTCTTCATGGACAGCCATTTTGGTGGGCCCACAGACCATCATGTGTAAACAAGTCGATCAGTATTGTACCTGGTGCTGGGGTGTACAGGGGTTCCCTTCCCCCTGGTGCTACACATCAGTGGCTATTTGGACAGCACTGTGCTGTGGAATTCATGCAGCCCCCACACAAATGTACAAAGTTTGACATGGAGTGGGATGCAAGGTGAGGCCGGGGTGGGTTGCCTGATAAAGATAAGAGGAGCAAGTGGAAGGAGGGCTGTACATTGAGGAGGGGAGAAAAGGGTGAGGGCTCATGATAGCAGCCAGAAGGGCAAGGACGTGGATGAAGGAATGGAAGGCAGAAGGAAGACCAAGGGGAGAGAACCTGGACCGCGATAAGGCTGCATAAAAAGCTCACAAACAAGGCAGTCAAAGGGATACCACATGGTGTACTGGAACAAGGGAATGCACGGAGTCCAGATGGGGCAGTTTGCGGTTCAACTGGAACATGGATGCCTTGTAAGTGATGGGTTTGGGGGAGGGTGGTTGAATCAAGGAACAGGCTTCTGATTGAGGCTACTAGCCTTTTCCCTCTGGGTTTCTGATATCATGCACGAACTGGTGAAGACACATGAGCTGGAGAGTGGGATGTTACCCTGCTGGACTGGTGTTTAACGATGGCACCGAGACCATCAAACCCACCAGGTGATGGCGGGCAGACAAATTAATTGCCAGCCCACCAGGAGACTAGGAGGGGAATTTGCCTGTGCATAATTAAAGTGTTTCCAAGCACAGAATCTGGTGCGGGATCCGACAGTCTGGCCAATGGGAAAGGTGCAATTCATTGTTGAGCTGATGTGCTGGATCGGTCGGCATTTCTCATCCTGGTGAATGTCATCTGCAGCAGGAACACCATGGCGGATGATCGGCAGGAGGCGGCTGATTGGTATCTGAGACCTCAGAGATCTACATCTCCATTTCTGTTGTATCGAAAGATACAACGTTGGGCATGTCGGCATCGAGAGAGGCTAGAGGTGTCTCAGCAGACTGATGCAGCGATGCTGTTGGAGGATCCAGGATAGGTTTGTTTTGAGGAACCTCACAAAGGTGTAACCAAATGCCGTTGCATCAGTTGCCCCTGGACCCGAACCTGGTAAGAGACTGGACCTGTTTGACGAACGACAATGCGAGAGTGCTGGCAAGCACCATCGTTGAAGTTACAAATGGACACCGCATTGTCAGGTGCGAAGGGTTGAAGACGCCTATGTTGAACTGGGCAACAGCCTTGTAAATCTTGGTTGCGGTGCACCTTCACACCAATGTCCAGAATAATCAAACTCAATTGGGCTGGAGCTCCCAGCCTGAGCGCTGAAATCGCGATTGGAGCGGGGGCGGAGAATGGGCGTTTACTCCGAAATCCGGAGAATTGCCACAAATCGCGCATGAGCTGTCTACGTGACGCTGGTAGAGGGCCATTGACAATGCAGCAGGGGCCATTACTGAGTCCGGTGTGGTCCTGTATGAGAACAAATATCTTGCCAGCATGATGTCCATTGAGCCTGAAGTTTGTTTCTTGAGCTTCCGTTTAACCATTTGCATGGCCCTCTCTGCCAAGCCAAGCCATTCAATGCCAGATGGTATGGGGCAGTGCTGACATGGCAAATGCCATTGATTTTCACAAAAGTGGCAATCTCCACTCCACTCTGTCACGTGCACCTGAGAGGTTCCGTGGTTGGAAAAATAAATGCAGAATCTCTCAACGGTCACCCCAGAAGAGATTGTTGTCAACTTGTGGACCTCCACTTTGACTGTGCATCCACCAGGACAAGAAATATCAAACTCAGGAATGGACCGGTGAAATTGGCATGCGCACAAGCTCAGGGGCATTCTGGCTACTCTCAAGGGTTGGGGAGTGCTGCCACATGGAGCTTCTGGTCCTCTTGACCGATCAAGCATCATTGGGCGAACGCCTCGATATCCAGACTCGACCACCAGATGTTGCTTCTTGCCAACATCTTCATTTTGGATACTCCAGGATGCCCATTGTGAAGGCTCTTCAATATGATTTCCTGGTCCTTCATCGGAACAACCCCCATGCCCCACTGGAGGATCCTATCCTTGTTGCCAGTTTAATAACGACAAGGTGAGTCCACATCGAATAGAACAAAGAAACAACATTTTTAATTACAGTGTAATGTATACACAGCCCGGTAGATTCCTATCGGGTTCCTTTTTAGTCGGTGCTTTACTGGTCGACCTTTTATCCAGAAGTCAAAAGAGAACTCCTGCCTCTAGCGGGGGAGCTAGTACTCTGGAAGAGACATGGGGAAGGTAATCATTTCCACCCCGTAGGCCCCGTGCAGGCTATTACAATTCACACTGCAGTGCTGTTGATGTACCATCAATTCACCGAGAGACAGAGAGCGCGAGTGAACATTAGGCTTTATTAATCATGAACTTGCCTAGCCAGAGTCGGTTGTGCAGATGAGTGCCACCGACAGGTGGCCGGTCTATATATCGCCCCGGTGAGGGCGGAGCCAGAGGCGGAGCCCATCGGCGTTACAGTACAGGACCTGGAAGTAGCTCGTATCACCACTTCCAGGTCATAGGTTACAGTATCATACAGACAGCTCATGCATTAGGTGAATACATTCACCACAGCTGTCTAATTTACTTCTGCTGTCACAGTGGACTTCCTCTGGATGGCAGGTCAGGAACATGTTAAGATGTCTGGTAAGATCCTAAATAAGAATGCGAGTTGGAGTTACTCATAAGGTGGACAAACATTCTGTCCAACAACTTCTCCGTTGCAAAGAGGGGAGTTAATTAACACCAGAGATGTTGCAAAAGACATTTGAAAGCATTTTACTGATCTTAAATTCACCCTTGCATTCTATATGTAGCTACTGTTACTTGAATACTCACGAGTCCTTGAGCCGTGGCCTTTGGTTTGGCCTAGTCTGTCCCTTTATCTGCTAACTCCCAACCATAACCAGACTCCAGAATATCCATGAACATGGCCACAGGAAACATTGCGTGTTGCATGGTGCAATATTCCTGTTGTCAGAAACCACCTAAACGTAATGTGAGCATTGCCATTGTGTGGTGCACTGTTACTTGTCACTTATCATTCCAAGCCTATTCAGCTCTTGCTGCCTGCGTATATGCACTGCTTCACCATTGGGAAATTGACTCTCCATTAATATATAGGATTTCCTGGTGAACATAGTGAAACAAATGTGCAGTAATGACATGACAATGATTAATCCTTTACTGTGAAAATGCTTCCATCAGTCAGTTGGATGGTGAACAGTGGCTGTCAGCTCCACCAGCAACCATACAACTCAATGCAAAACCCAAACAGTGTTAAACTGCTGCTTTATTTGAAATGGGTTCAATCAAGGCTGATAGTTTAATGTTGTCGTTAGACAGGCAATTATAGAATGCCCAAGCTTTCTTTTGGTTTTTGCAATGTCAATTGCCTGTTTCAATTAGATAAAAGCGTTGTTTTTGATCTGCGTGGCTGTTAATCTCCATTTTACCATTAGAAGATCATTGCGTCGGGGACCTTCCTTTTGAACTTTTTCCCCTTTGATCCCATACACTATATATTCAAATACAATATCTGCATCTTATAAAATGATCAAACTTTCAACAAATGAGTGATTGAAATTGGTTAATGTAGATTGATGGAAAATATTTGCAGTCGCTTTTGTCATATTAAATCAATGGCAATCACTTGAACATAAACTGGACAGATTAATGTTATTATTCCCATAGGTGCCTTGCAGGAACTGTGGGCGAGATTCTCCGACCTCCCGCCGGGCCGGAGAATCACCGGGGGGCGGTTTTTCGGCGGGGGCAGAAATTGCGTCGTACCGGTCGGGGACAGTTGGCAGAGGCCCTCCTGGCGATTCTCTGCCCCGTGATGGGCCGAGTGGAGCCCGTTTTCGGTCAGTCCCACCGGCATAAATTAGACCAGGTCCGTACCGGCGGGACCTGGCTCTGCGGGCGGCCTGCGGAGTCCTCTAGGGGACGCGGGGGGATCTGGGCCCGGGGAGGGGGGGGTGCCCACGGTGGCTTGCCCCGCGATCGGGGCCCACCGATCCGCAGGCGGGACTGTGCCGTCGGGGCACTCTTTCCCTCCACGCCAGCCGGTGCAGCGGTCCGCCATGGCCGGCGCGGGGAAGAACCCCCCTGTGCATGTGCTGGGACGATGCCAGTACACACTGGCGCTCCCGCGCATGTGCCAACTCGCGCCGGCCGGCGGAGGCCCTTCTGCGCCACCGTGGCCCGCCCCGCCAGATAGAGGAGAATCCCGGCCAATGTATTTCTTGTTGATCTGTGAGCAAGTATGACCTTTGAAAGGTTCACACTCAAGCATTTCAAGCCATCCAACTGAACTTTGATTCATTTTCCATGAAGTAGACATTCAGCATAGGCAACCTATGAGAATTAGCAAAAAAAAATCATTAATTTGTCATGCATGGAGAAATTATTGCTTTCAATGCTGCGAGCATTGCCACAATGTGAAATTCCACAATATAAATTAGTATACCTCCTAAAGCAGTTAGGTTTGAGTGAGGTGGGATGTCAAAATTTAAAAGAAAACTCAAAACGCAACCCAACTCTGTTTGAACCTGCCCTCCTACAGTTTTAACAGGGCTCATAAGGTCGGTGTGCAAATCGACCACACCCAAGAGATGGGTCCATCGTTCAAATATTTTAATGAGGCTGCATACTTGATATTTTATCTCTCTTCTAGCATTAATACTTACGCAGTACAACTTATTCTTCAGCCCCCCCCCAAGGAAACTATATATGTGATTAGACTCCCAGCCGCCACATAGACCCCACCCAAAACTATGTGTGATTAGACTCCCACAATCACTAACTCACCTTGATCCACTCCCGCAAACCCATGTGATCACTGACACCTACAAAATCACTGACTACTCACAAAATCCCTGACTACCCACAAAATTACCGACGACCCACAAAATTACTGATAACCCATTGTCACCAATACACCTTCCCCTAATCACTAAAACAGCACCCTCACCCTTGCCCCACTTGTTTGAACTTCTCATTCCTACGCCTGATTTTGTTCTGACTCCCCAGCCATGATCATTCCTTGGCCCTCCAAACCAGGCTTTCCCACCTCCTCCCACCTCACTGTTTTCTCCCTGCGCAGCGGGAACGCTGTCTTCCTATTCACCTGCAATCATTTGAGACTTGACTTCCCCCATGAATATACCTACAGAATGTTCTTTTGCTGAGGGAAAGACCAGATCTTCCAGCCATTAAATTTGGTTACATTATTTCTAAAACAGATGAAGAATTATATCATTTCTATTCACATCACACTTTTTCACTGTCGCGCCAACTTGCTTGACTGTCAAATGAAAGTGACTGTCAGATATGATAAGAATACATGGAAATGAACCTTCAACCTTTGGAGGATGACAAATAATAGGTCATACATCATCCACCTCCTTCAGAGGGAATTACACAGAGTGGAGTTTCATTTTGCAGATTTATTTTATGAAGATTCCATGGATGTTAACTCTTGCTGAGGATATTGAATAGGAATTGTGATCTACTTCTGGAAGTTATTTTAAGGTTGTTTAAAACCAGTAGAAGAGAAATAACTAACAGACGAATGAAATGAAAAGTGAAAATCACTTATTGTCACGAGTAGGCTTCAATGAAGTTACTGTGAAAAGCCCCTAGTCGCCACATTACGGCGCCTGTCCGGGGAGGTTGGTACGGGAATCGAACCGTGCTGCTGCTGGCCTGCTTGGTCTGCTTTAAAAGCCAGTGATTTAGCTGAGTGAGCTAAACCAGCTCCTTGCGATGATATGGATAATAAATTGGGAAAAATAGGGAAGAATGAACTATTGGAACAATAAGGTTAAGGAGATCAGAACTAATCAAGGGAGGCAAGTCAAAAGGAATTCAGCAACATTCTGGTATATAAATGTACTGAAGAACTGTTATGAGATTAGTTAGTCATCTTGTAAAGTTAGATGAGTGCAACTTTGAAGGATCATTTCTTGGTTGTTCAATGTTTTGGAACTTTTCTATGTAGTCAACCTGAAAAAGCCTGCAGTGCCCTTTACTACATTCACATCACATCATTCAAAATCTTTATTGATTAAGTATCCTACTAAGCTTGGGTTAATTCTTTGTGTAGTGCACCAGGCTTTTCAAGCTAATTATGTAGGAAAAAATATAAAATCTATAATACTGGTTCAAATGAGTATATACCTATTAAGTCTTTATGTAAATGCATTCCCATAGTCAATTCCCATTGAGTATTCAGGCTGGTTATTTTCTTTGTCTATATGTATTGGGATACAGATCTTTAAGATGCAAATGATAAGTTGGAGAGGCACTGAACATGAACATCTCACCATGGCTCCTTCAACAGTACATTCCAAACCCGTGACCTCTACTAGCTACAAATATAAGGGCAGCAGACACATGGGAACATCACCACCTGCAAGTTCTCCTCCATGTCACTCACCATCCTAGCTTGAAACTATTTCACCGTTCCTTCACTGTTTCTTGGCCAAAATCCTGGAAATCCCTCCCTAACAGCACTGTGGGTGTATCTACACCACATGGACTGCAACGGTTCAAAAAGGCAGCGCACCACCACCTTCTCAAGGGCAATTGGGGATGGGCAATAAAATTATTGACCTAGCCATTAATGCACACATCCCATGAAAGAATTTTTTTTTTAATTTTAAACTAGTGATGGGTTTTTCAGTTAAATCAAGACCTGAAAATATCTGCAATCTCTCAAGATATATGTAATGTCTCACCAGGAGATAGGAATTCAGTGCAATATAAACAACAAAAAAAACAATGATATAATAACCAGGAGTAAAGGATGTATTCTAAAATTCAGGAGTAAGTGTTTCTACAGTTTATTGATGAGCAGAAGGAGGTTGCAAACACTGAAATCAGGGAAATATTAAAAAATTTATTTAAAAAATCAGTGACCAGTTAAGTGCATTTGGGCAATATTTTGAAACATATACACCTGGGAATATATTTGTACAGTCGACGATCTGTATTGCTTTTCTGTTTGATATTCAGGCCATACTACTGAGAATTGTCCTATATTTGAAGAGCGTGTATGAGTTAATAGACAATATAGTGGCTCAGGTTAAAATGGGAGCAGAGGAGTGTAAATATCTGAGGAACAATTATATCAATATTAAAATCTGAAGATGATGTTACTGAATTGTTAGCATTAGTAGAACTATGTGTCCAACATTTCATGGACCTCCGATACTTTCTGAAACTATTTTTTTTTAAAATTCAGATTTAATGTGTCCTATTTTGTATGAAACATAGTAGGCAATGTTTCATACAAAATAGGAACATGGTGGGGTTGAATCTGACACCAGAAATACATTCCTACTTGACGTTTCTGCCTGAAATGTTAATCTATCTTTTTCAGTCAGATGAAAGCAATCTGATGTAGGTATTTGCACTCTAAAATAAATGCTGAAACCATTCAGCAGGCCAGGCAGCATCTGTGGAGATGGTCAATGGACTGGATCCAAGTCAATGGACTGGATCCCATCCCCCTACCCATCCAAACGTTCGTCAGGTGCATTTGGCGGGGGGAGGGGGATATGATGGTTGGTTAAACCACCCACTTCCTGCCCAGCCCAGGTAGATTCTGAGCTACATTTTGTAAGGTGAGAGTTTTGTTTTGTGTTTGTTTTTTTTTTCTTCCCACATTTACTGGAGGGTAGCAAGCCAGACTCAGTTTCCTCGACCTGCAGGTAAGTGACAGGCATTTTTTCTCTTTTTCTCTTGACATTGTGGTTGTTGTTCTAAATTAACTTAAGGGTTTAGACAAGACAGGAGATCACAGACCCATGTCAAGCTCCTCGTGTGCGATGTGGGAGTTCAGGGACGTGTTCACTGTCCCTGGCTCCTTCATGTGCAAGAGATGTGTCCAGCTACAGCTCCTGTTCGACCGCGTGACCACTCTGGAGCTGCAGATGGACTCATTTTGGAGCATCCATGATGCTGAGGGAGTCGTGGATAGCAGGTATAGCGAGTTGGTCATACTGCAGATAAAGAGTACTGAAGGAGAAAGGAAATGGGTGACTACTGTGGTGATATGCATCACTGTAGATACACAAGGGGTTAATGTAAGTACACGTAGACTAGCTAGACACTAGAGGGAGAACCAGAGACATGACACACAGACACTCAACCAATAGGCCAGTAAGATAGGACACAACCAATGGGCATTCACGATACACACACAGGTGACACTACCCCAGGAGGACATTACACCAACCCATATATAAAGGACACAGCACACATGATCTTCCTCTTTCCAGTGGAGATACTCAGTGAGTACAGACACAGGGTTGATTCAACATTACACCCACCACGTGGATTGTAGCAGACTGGTTTGTCAGTCTGAGTAGCTATAGAAGGATTAACAGTAGTGGCGAACCCGAGTAGGATAATTGTAAATAGTTCAATAAACGTGTTGAAGGTATCTCCACGTCTGAACCTTCCTTTGTCAGAGTGAACATCAAGGAAGCCGCTTATGCTACGCCAAGAGCATAACAAGACAACTACCAGGCAGAGGAAGAGTAGGAAGGCAATGCATGAGTCCCCTGGGTCATCTCCCTCCAAAGCAGGTATATCGTTTTGGCTATTGTTGAGGGAGATGGCTTACCAGGAGCAAGCAGCAGTAGCCAGGTTCAGGGCACTGTGGTTAGCTCTGCTGCAGGACAGAACCTCAAAGTGTATCATGGAGTTCACCTGAACCATACCTTTTAATAGATTTTGGTTATGGGGAGCACAAGGGACCAGTCTACAGGTGTGATGCAACAGAGATCTAAAGTACTTTTAAAACAAAACATTGTTTATTATATGAATCCAGTTAACATTTTATAAACACACAGTAAACATCTCAGCAACTATCAACTCAAATACTTTCCCCCAAAGAATACAGTACTCTATAAGTAACCTGTAATCTTTCCTCACAACATCCATATGTTAAACCGTTTTCAAAGAAAGACAGCAGGTTTAAATTCTCTACAGAAAAAGGTATTACTTTGAAATCCTCAAATGAGCTGGAGACATTCTGTAGCTTGTAGAGAGAGATCATTATACAGCTGCTTGCTTTGCCTGCAGCTATCCACAAGGAAAACAAAACTGAACACACACTGTAGCTGCCAGTTCAAAAATGAAAGTGAAAGACAAACAGCTCAGCTCCACCCACACTCTGACATCACTGCAGCATTTTGATAAACACCCATTTCTTAAAGGTACATCCACTACAGCTATTTGATAAACATCCATTTCTTAAAGATACTGTAACATGACAGCAGGAAGAAGAGTGTTGTAGTTGGGGATGGTGGGTTGAGGGTGACGTTATAAATGGTGTTATGTTGTGGGGGACAGGGACAGCCAAATTGCCTCCTCTATCAAGGAACTGGATCTTGCCCAAAAGAGGCCCAGAAGGTTTTTCAATTTATTTTCCAAAATTTTCTGCGGAATAGGAGGGTCAGGGAATCTCCTCTGGGCCTCATACAAATGTCTTGGACTTTTCTTGAACAACGAACCTCCCCTTTTCACCTCACCTCCAATTGTTGTAAGACCTCCAGTTAATATGGTGGTCAATGAAAGAGTGCACTAAGTTCATGTGTTGGAAACAAGCTCTGAAATAAATTGTTATTTTCATGTTGCAAATGTTGGAATGTAACTGTGTCAGGTATGTGATTAGATAGGTTTAATTTGGGCAACAAAACACATGAAATACATTGATTGGCTGAACAGATCACCATATATTTTACCTTGACTAAAGATTCTGGTCTAATTATTGCAATTTGTACAATCATGCTGCATCTGATAGAGTAGAATTTCTCCCCAGATCCTGCCAGTGTTCTCGTCTTGGGGTCATTAGTATAATGAGGTTGGACTTCAGCCAGTATATTCCAGGCACTCCCTGGAGGGGACACAGAACATGGCTGTGGTAGTTCTTAGAGGCTAATACATGGGAACCTCTTTAAACCCACAAAAAGCTATCCCTGTTCCTCCTCAAGTTATTGGCTAGAATCTGCAGGAAATGAGCAGGCAACATCATCTTTCTGCAATCTGCCTGCTTCCTAATGTTTTAAACGTACTCACTCCAAAGCTACTGTTTCATTTCTAACACTTCCTTACCAACGTTGATGGTCAAACATCAATTGCATAGCATTTGTGATTGGATTTTTAACTCTTCTGTGTTTGCATTAATGTAATATCGCTCAAAGATATCCTGCTAAGTAAAATTAGGTGCAACTGGCATTGCAGTCTGACCTAAGTTACAATTTATTCTTATTTCACTCCCTCAGCACACTGAGAGTAAATTAAACTCTTTGAAAACTTTCAGCATTTCATTAATTCTTAAGAAGTTACACTCTGATGTACTACAACTCTTTAAATGAATTCTCCTATAATGGCAATTATGATAATATTTGCACATATATAGTTCCTTACCATATCAAAGTATCCTCAAGCACTTTGCATAATGAATTATTCCTGAAGGACAGTGACAGTTGTTCCATAGGCAAAGCATAATTTCCTTGAAAGACTGCTTCTCATTTGAGAAGTCTTTCTGCTTTTGTGAAGGCAAGCTTGTGAAAAGTAAGCTATGCAAACAGAATACGCGACATTTAATAACTACAACAATAGTGCTGAAATGGAGATGGTCCCACGTAATTCTCGCTGGTTATTTATATTTGGCGGGATTCTCCCGCCTCCCAGCATGCACTGTTTGCTGGTGGAGGGTTTCTCTATTCCCGCTGCCGCCAATGGAAATTCCCATTGAAGCCAACCCACACGGCCGGGAAACCCGTGGGTAGGGCTGCATATCTGGTGGGGCCAGAGAATCCCACTGCCAGTGAATGGTCGGTCGAACCCTTCAAAAATCCAATTGACATTTTTGAAGCATTGATAAACATCTCTAGTGAAAACAGGAAAATAGTTTCACGTGCCTTGGCTTTTGACAAATCACAGGTACAGTTTTGAATATTTAAGGAAAATACAGTTTTGACTATTTAAGGAAAATACATTTATGTTATTCATCCTGGTCGAGTGGCAATACTTAGGCTATACAAAATGTTGCAAAGCTGAAGTGTGAATTCTAATGTGGAAGAACAGGTAAGTTGGATACCTATGCACTTGAAATCAGAGAGAAATGACGTGTGGCTACAACACTAATCCAAAGTGCCCACTTTCAGGTTTAACCAAGGCATGTTCGGCTGCATGCACATAACGTGCTCAGTGTCAGTGGGATTTTTAATGCAGATGGGTGGCCAATGAAGACACCACTTAACTTCAGAATTACATGCAGATAAGGAGCCTTTGACATTAATTTAATTTTCCTTTGAATTTCTTGGGGTTCAGTGAAGTCGTCAACTAATAAAAGGTGACTTTCAGGTGCAACATCTGTATAATATATTTATATAGTAGCTGGGAGGTCTTGGTTCATCTTTATAAAATCTGGTTAGACCACAGATGAGATATTGTGGGGAGTTTTGAATGATGCTGAATATTGAGCAGTCATCAGCAAACATCCCCACTTCTAACTTTATGTTGGAAGGTCATTGTTGAAGGTCATAGGTCATGGTTGGGACTAGGACACTACGATGTCCTGTACTTGAGGTGATTGAATTCCGACTATTATAACCATCTTTCTTTGTTTCAGGTATGACTCCAATCGGTTAAAATTTTTCCTCCTGATCCCCATTGACTCCAGTTTTACTTGGGCTCCTTAAAGCCATACTCAGTCAAATGTTGCCTTGATATCAAGTGCAGTCACTCTCACCTCACCTCTCCTTTGTTCCATGTTTGAAGCTCAGCCAGAAGTGCCGAGTGGATGACCCATCTTGATCTCCTCCAGAGGTCCCAAGCATGTCATTCTTTAGACAATACAATTCATCCATGTGATATCAAGAAATGGCTGAAGGCAATGAATACTGCAAAGACTATGGGCCCTGACATTATTCTGGAAATAATAGTGAAGATTGTGCTCCAGAACTTGCTATGCCCCTAGCCAAACTGTTCCACTACAACACTGGCATCTACCCAAATGTGTCCTGTACACAAGCAGCAGGACGAATCCAAACCAGCCAATTGACACTCTCGCTGTCTACTCTCCATCATCAGCAAAGTGATGGAAGGGGTTACTAGGAAAGAGTGGTAATTTTGAAGTGACACTTGACAATCTAAAGCTTGTCACGATGAAGCTAAGAAGCGTAAATGGTGTCTTAATAGTGATTGTCAGAGTTATTAAGATTACAAAGTAAATAGATTAGCTTGGCTGGCAGGTTACCAATATGGAAGAGGCAGATGCTCACTTAAGATAATTACAACAAATTAATGATATGTTTGAAAAGACTGTCTTTATAGAGGGGTCACTTCCTGAGCTGTAACCTTCCATGATTCTATGATTATTTTTCTCATTTTTACAGAATTTGGGCTTTGCTGGCTAGCCAACATTTGTTACCCATGCCTAATTGACCTTGACAAGGTGCTGGTGAGCTGCCTTCTTGAATCACAGTAGTCCATGTGCCGTGTTTGCACCCACTGTACTATTAGGGGTTGGGGTTCCTGGATTTTGACCCAGCGACAGTGAAGGAACGGTGATATATTTCCAAGTCAGGGTGGTGAGTCACTTGGAGAGGAACTACCAGGTTATGGTGGTGTTCCCAGGTCTCTGCTGCCCTTATCCTTCTAAATGGTAGTGGGCATGGGCTTGGAAGGTGCTGCCTCTGGAGCCTTGGTGAGTTCTCAGTGGTTCTTGTAGGTGACTCACTTCTGCCATTGTGCATCGGTGGTGGAGGGAGCAAATGCTTGTGGAAGGGACGCTAGTAAAGCGGGCTGCTTTGTCCTGGATGGTGTTGAACTTCTTGAGTTGATGAAGCTGCACACATCCAGCTAGTGGTGAGTATGCCACTACACTCCTGACTTGATGTGGAGATACCGGCATTGGACCTGAGTCCTGACTTGAGTGTTGTAGATGGTGAACAGGCTTTGGGGAGTCAGGAGATGAGTTACTTGCTGTAGTCTTCTTAGCCTCTGACCTGCTCTTGTAGCAACTGTATTTATATTGCTAGTCCAGTTTGGTTTGTGGTCAATGGTAATCCCCAGGATATTGATTGTGGGGGATTCAGTGATGGTAATGTCATCGAATGTCAAGGACGATGGTTTGATTCACTCTTATTGGAGATGGTCATTGCCCGACACTTATGTGACATGACTATTACTTGCCATTTGTCAACTCAAGCCTGGATACTATTCAGGTCTTGAGACATTTGCACATGGAGTACTTTAGTGTCTGAGGAGTCTCAAATTGTTCTGAACATGGTGCAGGCATCAGCAAACATCCCCACATCTGAACTTATGTTTGAAGGAAGATCATTGATGATAGATTGGACCAAAGGTACTACCCTAAGGAACTCCTGCAGTGATGTCTTAGGACTTAGATGACTGATCTCCAACCACCACAACCATCTTCCTTTGTGCCAGCTATGACTCCAACCATTGGTGACCTTTTCCCCTGATTCTCATTGACTCAGGTTTTTCTAGGGTTCCTTGATGCCATACTCGATCAAATGCTGCCTTCATGTCAAGGGCAGTCACTCACCTCACCTCTGGAGTTCAGCAATTTTGTCCATGTTTGAACCAGGGCTGTAATGAGGTCAGGAGCTGAGTGACCCTGGTGGATCCCAAACTGAATGTCAGTGAGCAGGTTATTGCTGAGTAAGTGCTGCTTGATGGCACTGTGGATGACACCTTCCATCACTTTGCCGATGATGGAGAGTAGACTGATGGGGTGTCAATTGGCTGGCTTGGATTTGTTCTGCTGCTTGTGTACAGGACACATTTGGGTAATTTTCCACATTTCCGGGTAGATGCCAGTGTTGTAGTTGTAGTGGAACAGTTTGGTCAGAGGTGCGGCAAGTTCTGGAGCACAATCTTCCATATAATTTCCGGAATATTGTCAGGGCCCATAGGCTTTGCAGTATTCATTGTCTTCAGCCATTTCTTGATATCACATGGGATGAATTGAACTGTGTTTGTCATTACCCTCTCGTGCTGTATCTTTTAAAATTCTATTTCAAAATTCATATAAACTACAACCATGTTTTAGAAGCATCACAAATATGGTATTGTGCAAGTTTTCAGTGCAATTGGAGGCTTCCAACCAACACTGCCTGTTTTCACAGTATTTGAAAGAGGTCTTTGATGTTGATGGTATCAGTGCCCATCCTTCCTGACCAGGGTAATAAAATACAAAGTGAGGAGGTGACTTAAAGGGAGAAATTATTCAGGTGAACAAGTTACAGACAAAATGATATTGACTGAACTGAGGGTCAGTGCGTGTGAGGAGATTTAGATTAAACACGGAGATCATAATAGAAAAGTAATTTCATTTCTTACCAGAGGAGCAGTGTTTCTGCAAATTCCACTGCTTTCCCTGTGGCCACGGGACTTACAACAGGCCCCATTGTTTTCCCTGTGTTCTTTTAAGGTACCTGCTATTGAACAAGGTGTCCAACTGAATATGGAAGGCTCTTGAAAGTCCTTGAAGCCACTTCTGTAATATTTAGTACATGCCAAAAATAAGCAGACTGGGTGAATATCTCTGCAGGGTCCTCTGGTAACGCGCCGAGTTTACTCAGAGGCTGACTCAATGACAAAGGTTACAAGATTCAATTCTTGGTGCCTGGTGACTTGGCTAATTTCAATCAGTGCAGCAGCAGAGCCAGTGCACATATGGGCAAAAGAGCTGAACTCAAGAGGGGAAGCAAGAGTGATTCAAGGCAACAATTGGCCAAGCAAAACGTGGAACTTGGAGGTCAGTCTTCCTCGTTCCAGGACATCACTGCAGGAGTTCCTTCGGGAGCCTTAAACTTTCAGATTTTCAGTATACCTTGCTTTATCCAGATGCCAAGATAATAATGTCATCAGTTATGATGGCTATCTGCAGGCCACAAAGAGTCGAAGTTGGGTGTAATTCTGTATATGCAATTACCTGGTCCAGATTCGGAAATCTGTGCCCAATTGTAATGGGTTTTTTTTCCAACAGATGGCCAGAATCCACCTGCCTGCACCAAATGGATGGTGGTATCAGAATTGGTTGTCCTCTTTTGGGTTGTTGCATTTAGGAACTGCTAGTGTGGGAGGTAGGTTGTCCTATGGCATGGCATGGTGGATAATGTCTTGCCTCTGAGCTCAAAGCTCTGGGTTAAAGTCCTACCCCAGGACTTGATGGCCAAGGATGTTATGTTCATAACACAGTCAAACAGGTTGAGTGTGTCAACCTGTAAATCCTTCCAATATGCCAATGGCTGGTGATAAGTGGAGGAGGGACTCCTGGTTAGCCAAACTTTGATGTGGAGATGTGCCACGGTAGCACAGTGGTTAGCACTGTTGCTTCACAGCTCCAAGGTTCGATTCCCGGCTTGAGTCGGTGCGGAGTCTACACGTTCTCCCTGTGTCTGCACGGGTTTCTTCCGGGTGATCCGGTTTCTTCCCACAAGTCCCGAAAGTCATGCTGTCAGGTGGATTGGACATTCTGAATTCTCCCTGAGTGTACCCGGACAGGCGGCAGAATGTGGCGACTAGGGGATTTTCACAGTAACTTCATTGCAGTGTTAATGTAAGCCTACTTGTGACGCTAATAAAGATTATTATTTTTAAGCCCACTAGACTAGTGATCTGTTCCAAGAATAACTAGCTATGGAAACAGATAAAAATCTGCCTTTGTGTATCCATTGGGGGTGGGAAGAGAATTGGAATTGGAATGTGGGAGGTGAGTCCTTGGTATGGGAAAACTGAGCTGTAATGTTCCAGGTAAGGGACCACATAGAAGTGGTCCTGACTGTAAGGAAAACTCAAGTTTATTTTACCTATTATATTACAATTCCTACTCCCCGAAGGGTTCTCCCGCGCTCGGCCCCAGGGGTAGACTTTGGAGGGTAGGGGAGGGGGGGGGGGAGATCCTTTTCCTACTTTGTTCTGGGCTGTCTCGCAAAAGGCCACTGTTCTGTGTCCGGAGGGGTGTATCGAACCGGGGAGCAACGTTTGCGGGCCGAACGTCTGGGTGGTTGCACTGTGCTTGGCCCGGCGGTCACTACTGGACCCATTTCAACTGCTGTTGGCAAAGTCTCCATGTCTGATTGTGGGTCGGATAAGTCGACACATCCGCCTCATTCGGTATTGCTGGTGGCTGCTCTGGAGGAAGGGGCACCATCGGCCGTGGGAGCTTTGATCTGTCTTCGGAGACCTGTAAGGTTTGGCTGCAGAGTTGGACTACATAGCTGGTCAATTCTTTTCTTTGTACTCGTATGGAGTACAAGACCGGCCCTGATCGCCTTTCCACTGCCCCGGAGATCCACAAAACCCGTGAACAAAATTTTGAGTGAGGACCGGATCGGCCACTAAATATTCCGAGATGGGTTTGGATTGTTATGTTTCAGCGTGTTCCTGCTGGGACGGTTCTTTTCCCCAATGTCTGGCAGAACGAGGTTCAACCGCATGTGCAACTGACGACCCATCAACAATTCTGGTGGCATGTGATGTGATCCGGTAATAGAAAAGGAAACAGGCCAGATAGATCTTCGGAGAACCAAAGGTCTCTTTTCGCGTGGCGAGCTTACATGTCTGCACTACTATTCGGCCAATCCGTTGAATGATGGGTGTGTAGTCCGTACGTCGCGGATCCCGTTTTGCATCAGAAAGTCAGGGAATGTAAAAGCTGTATTTGTAAATGTAAAATGTAAAACACTTGTAAAAGCTGTGCCAATGTCCAATACCAACACTCCGAGAAGCCTGTGAACACTAAAAGTTTGTCTGAGCCACTCAGTAGTGGCTCGCGATGTTGCCATGGTCATATGGTAGACAACCAACCAGTTCAAGTGAGTGTCCATGATAATTAGATACATGGCTCCTTGAAAGGGTCCCACAAAATCCACAATGGTCGAGTAGGCGGCCCGGTCACTCCCATGGTTGGAGTGGAGCTGGAAAGGGGTAGCTTCTGGTGCTCTTGCAACCATGTACATTGTTTTGCTAAAGTCTCGATATCTGTGTCTATTTCAGGCCACCATATATAACTCCGAGCCGAGCCAACATCTTCATTTTAGAGACTCTACACAGCAGGATGTCATCCACCACATTGGGTTCGGCCACCTTCATGTTGAATGTGCACAGATCCTCCAGGAGAGCGTGATGCTGGGCCCTGTACAGCACTATGTGGCGGACCTTGGCCAACAATGGGTCAATTTGCATCCATACCTTCACCTGAGCTACCATAACTGGCAAGGAGTCCATAAAGTGCAAGGCTGCAATTAACCCGTCTGATGTGGCAGGCTGGTGGGCAACGGGAGTCGATTGAAGGCAGCCGCGGGTGGAATCTTCGATCCTGGACGAAGTTCCAACACATATTCATATGCCACCAGCAGCAGCACCTAGAGCTGAATGTGGGCAGAAGTCATGGGGCGATTGCCCTATCCTCCTTGAGCAATCCCAACAGGGGCTTGTGGTCTCTATAAGCCGTAATTGTATATGTACTGGTGGAATCGCTTCTCCCTGAAAACCAACACCAGTGTCATTTGTTTTCAATTTGTGCGTAGTTCCGCTCTGTTGCCACCAAGGTGCGTGAAGCAAGTGAAGTAGGCCGTTCCATTCCATCATGCATTCAGTGAGCAGAACAGCCCCGATGCCGTAAGCCGAGTCATCGCAGATTAACAACAAGGGCTTGTCAGCAGATGAGAAGATGGTAGCCGCTGCTTCACCTCGTCGAAAGCCATCTGTTGCAGTGAGTCGCAAAACCATCGTTCGCCCTTCTTTTGTAACAGATGCGGTGGGGCCAGCACGATCACCAAATTTGGAATGAACTTGCCGTAATAGTTTATTAGGCCCAAAGAGGAGCAGAGTTCAGTGGGCTCTTTTGGCATGGGCGTCTCCCAGATTGCTCATACCTTGTCATCCACTGAGTGAAAGCCATTCCGGTCTACCCTGTAAGCTAAGTAGACCATTTATTTTGCGTAAAGTGCTCACTTTACAAACCATAGGCGGACCCCGACTGCCTCCAACTGACATAATACGTCCTCTAGGTTCTTCCTATGTTCCCAGGAGTCTCCGGCATGGGGGGGTGATGGCATCACTCACCAGAAAATGCTGACACTGGTCCTGGCCTTGAGGAGTGTGTCCCCAATGGCGGAGTCCTGAACAACAGCACGGGGAGGGAGTGCTCCACCTCCAGCTGGGCGCACTATGCTATGGACGGCCAATCCGTGAAGCTCCTGGACATCGTGCTCTGCACTCTCCTGGGACAAGGACATATTGGTTGCCTTCTTCAAATCGAGACATGTTTCCCCAGCAAGTGTTTTTGTATTGCTGCATCGCGGATGCCACAGACGAACTGGTCTCTGACCATCTAAGATAAGGTTGGGCTGAATTTGCAGAACTCGGTGAGTTTTCGTAAACTGGCCAAGAAGTGGGACAATAACTCTACCTGGTTTTGGGCGGCTATGTGAAAACGAAAATGGCGGATTATCAGCGGCAGTTTAGAATCAAAATGGTTACTTATCAAGGAACTAACTCCACAAACAGGCAGGAGTCGGGCAATTCTGGGAAAGTTAAACTCTTGATGATGCTGTAGGTGTCTGCCTCACAGATTGCAAGGAGGGTCACCATTTGTCTCACGTCGCCTACAGTGTTGTTGATAAAATAAAGTAGCGCATTAGCTAAATGTATTGGGTCTAGTCACTCGACTCAGCGTCAAAGGCCTCTAACTTTTGATTTGTGGAATACCCGCAGCCTGGATGGAGGCCCCCCTGAGGCCTGTTCGAGGTGGACATGGTCTGGAGGAAATGGCATGCCTTGCAGCTCCACTTTACCCTCATTACCAGTGTAAAGTTCCAGGTGAGCGACCACAGGGAAGCGATGGCTGTGAGAAAAACTCAAGTTATTTTACCTATTATTTTACACCTCCTACTCCCTGAAGGATCTCCCGTGCTCTGCCCACACTGCCAGGATATTCATGTCCAGAGGCCGCTGGCTAAAGGGGTTGCTCCACCCCCTCATCTAGGGAGATCATTCTCAGGTGAGGCCACACGGACTCTGAGATTGCAAACACTGTGGCCTCCAGTTGGGTTATAACATGAGTCTTCCTTGAAGAACCCTGCAGTGGAACACAGATGATCCTCCTGACCCGACAGAGAAAGTCAACAAAAACAGCACCTGTTTAGGACTCTTTGGATCCCAGGTTTTATTCCCTCTGTCTCACCTCACAGGAAATCCACAGTGTTTTTTTCTTCAGGCCACCAAGCTAAAATAACTTTGAGGCCCCAATAGCATCAGGACTATATCAACAAGGATTCCATTGGCTTTTGCTGGTGCTCTCACAGCTGCATAGCAGGACAGACTACATTCCAAACAATAGGCTTCAATACTAGTAATAACCGGGATACTTTTAGGTACCCCGTTGTGGCAAAAATGTCACTTTTGAATAGTGCAATTTAATTTATATGAATCTCTATAATCCAAATAATACTGTATGAGAGGTTGTAAACAGAAAATATGATAGCTAACAGAGGTAACTGTCAAGTGTGTTATAATAAAATAAAGGCACCAATCACTTATAAGAATGTTGTGCAAACATGTTGTGGATCATTTATTAATTCTAGGCATGAATGAATAGATAAACACGGACAATAAGTTTGAGGTCGTCAGGGCTGCAGAGCTATGTGTCTGTGCTGTGCTCCAGGCTAAAGTGAAACTCGAGCTGGATTACAGATACCCCTGTAAAATAATGGCATGCTGCCATGCCTTAGAGGTATATTACAACAATGGCATATCCGGCATAATGGTTCTGGATCTACGACCACAGCAAAAATAGCTGTGAAGGAATTTATCTGGAAGCAGAATGCTTAAATAATAATGCTACTAATAACAGACATGTGAGCTAATGGTGAATTTGGTCCATTGCCGACCTGCCACTGACCGGAAGTGTGGCAAGAACAGTTGCACACGCACTCAACCCGCACTGCAGTCCCCAGCTCATGTGTAACTGTTCCTGACACTGGCAGGATGGAATTTTCCTGTACCCAAAGTACTACATGAAATTATTTCATGACAGTTCTATAGAAGATCATTATGGACTCAAAACATTAACCCTGTTTCTCTCTTTACAGATGCTGCCAGACCTGCTGAGGTTTCCAGCACTTTCTATTTCTATTTACTTTTTTAAATTTTGTTTTGTGAAGTTGCTGTAAGGCATACATCACCATTGAATGAATGTTAGTACTGCGATTGGCATGGATGTATTATTACAGCTCTGCAAGGATATCAAGGTAGAGTAACAGTCGCACCTTCAGAGGAGTCAAGCCACCGACATAGAACATCAGTTAACTTGCCACAATCCATAGCAAATCAGACCATGAACATAAACAAAATTAATTAGTTTATTTCAATTCCATTTATCCCCCAGTATATTAAGGCTTTGTGAAGGGAGTCCCTTATGGTCCAGGTAACTCAGTTATCGGATTCTTAATCCCACAGGATTGTTTTGAATCCTTTGTGGGATAATACATTTCTCCCTCTGCATTTTATTTGAAAAATGATTTATTGATTTTTACAAAAAAAAATTACAATCCATTCTCCACATTCTCTTAATTCATTGGAAATTGGAAATCTATTTGTTGAGATTCTTGATTCACTGGTCAGAAGCATATTCTACAGAGGATACTGTTGACAAACGAAAGATAAAATGGATACAAAACCTTGCAAAAAGGACTCCAAAGACCCATAAATGGGAAACGTGAACCTTGTTTGTCTGTGTCAAGCCAACTTGTTTGTTTTAATGCAGCAGCTAACACTGACAATGATGCTGAGCCTGCAACTGAGCATGTGTAGGAAGTGCTCCCCCTGGTGTTCTAACAGAAATAACGGCAGCCGATTTATTATTCCATAGAATCCCGACACTGCAGAAAGCCATTGGGCTGATCGACCCTCCGAAAGAGCACCCTACCTAGGCCCACTCCCCTTCGACCTCCACCTAACCTGCACATCTTTGGACACTAAGGAGCAATTTTAGCCTGGCCAATCCACCTATCCTGTATATCTTTTGAGTGTGGGAGGAAACCCACGCAGACACTGGGAGAACATGCAAACTGCACACAGAAATTCACCCGAGGCTGGAAAAGAACCCTGTGAGGCAGCAGTGATAATCACTGTGCCACCGTGCATGTCAATTAAAAAATTTGAATAATCCCATGCCAATTTAAAAAAATAATTAAACAGTACTTGTATTACACATTATGATGAGACATTCTTTCAAGCTTTTAGAGTAAATGGTCTGAATTTTACCAGCTCCTTTACGGCAGGCTTAAGAGGGGGTGGGGCCAGTAAAATAACGAGCAGCAGTGTTGGGAGAGCTCACAGACACAGTTTCACTGCCATAGAGGTTTTTCAGTGGTGGGCCGGGAGACTGGTCTGCAGTCTGCCACATGACGATGGGTATCCAATTTAAGAAATTAAATTCCCTTTGAGGGGGGATATCTCAATACCGTTGGCATTTTACCAGCAACTCGTGACACCCCGCAACGTGGATGCTGCCAGCTTCATGGGGGCAGCCTCCCTCTGCCAGTCCTGGGGGCCATTGAGACTGAAGCCTCCAACCCCCAAAGAAGAGAAAGAGGCAACCTTTGAAGCCCCAGTGGACCATTTGAAGAGGGTCCCTTCTGATCATAGGCATCTGCCTGCTTGGCGTCCTCAATAATTCATTTGTACTTAACTCTCAAACCTCGACCTGCACAGTAGTGACCACGACTTCTGGACAGGCTACTAAGGCTTCACAGCTGCCAATCATGTGGTTGGAGCCAGCAGCATTGGGAGCCAGCATGCTGTCTTAATTTGGACAATCCTTTCATTAGGAGGTTGGTCCAGGAAAATTGCTGAGGTGATCCCACTGTCAGCATGTCCCGAGGTAAAATTCAGTCCAAAATGACCCAGGTATCATCTCAGGTTTTGAAGGAATCCTGTTCCGTAGATCGAGGCATAAGAATATTGACTGCAAGCTACAAAGTGTTAGTAAGAAATTAAAATTGGAAAGAAACCGTTGTCATGGATACATCTGCACAAACTCCCAGGCAATCAGTGCAGTTCTGGAGCTGAGTTTTCAGTGCTGCCCTTTCCTGCCTAAGCCCTGCATTGAAGTGTTATTTCCTCTTTAAAGAAGCACTGTGTTCCTGCATGTTTGGTCTCATGTCTGTGAGTGGCTCTTTTTTGTAAATGTGTGAGCTTCGCTGGCAGGATCTGCATTTATTGTCCATCATTAGCTGTCTGAGAAGGTGACGGGTCTTATCTTGCAACCCTGGTGCTCATTGTTGTATTTTCCCTCTCACTGATCACATGATGTGAAAGTTGCAGATGCTTTAAATCTTTAGTTTTTGGTTGGTATAAGTTGAGAGAGGGGGGGGGGGGGGCACGTGACTTCTCATCTCAGAGCATTTCTTTTAACATTGTTCTGTCATTAAAGCTCATAAATATTCTCTGCAAGCCCTTCCACTTTGCATCTACTTTGTAAAGAGCAATGAAGCCAGCAACTGATTCACAAGTGCAAATAACAATGAGTCCTCCATACAGGAGATCTAATCATTGTTAACCTGGTCAAATCAGCAATCTATGAGCATTCAAGAACATTTTATGTGCAGAAAAAGAAAGATTTTATGCTAGCCCACAAGCTAACAAACTGCAATGTCGAATGCTGTGCGTTACATATTGATTATGTAATGCTTCACCCTGCACCCACCATCTTCTCCTCCCAAAGATGTAAGCGGCAAGTTGTAAGCAAGATCAAAGGGGCATGTGCCATGTTTACAAATGAGTTATTGATGTCCGTGCTGCTTAGGCCCTCCCAATACAACTGGTCCTTTAAAATCTCTGTCTGGCTGGAGCTCAAGAAAAGATGAAATAATAATATGTACTCATCCACGGGAGGTGTTCTTTAACAACCAGCAGGTGGAGAAGTAACTTGCTGCAGTAAAAACCTGCACTACATGCAGAGCACAGTACAAAATAAGCACACAGCTGTCAGAGCGACGATACAGCTACCATCAACCTACCTTCAGGAGTTAATGAACTTGTAGAGCGCTGGACGACTGTTCTCCCTCATCTCTCTCTCTCTCGCTCTTTACTAGCCTGTAGACAAAACTAACCTCCGTCAATTTAAAGTGCTCTGACGCCATCCTGGTGGCAGCAAGGGACAATCTCATCAATTTTCCTCTGCCTCAAATCAGAGCAGTCTGAGCCAGCCTTGCTCTCCCTCTCTTGAGGACACACTCTCATTTGCTTTCTACCTTGGATAAAAAAAACTACGGCCTTTCATGACCTGGCCAGTTGCATAAATGACTTATAAAGCCAGTCTGTGCTCTCTACTCCAGAGCCTCCAGTTATATGGGAAATGAATGTTGCAGGGAAGCACCTTCCACCACTGCTTGAGCGCCCTATCAGCCTTCTTGTACCGACCTGGGCAAGTACAATCTTTTATCTATATGTGCATACCGTGCTCCTAGATTGCAAGTTTTAATCGTAACAAACTGTCCACCGTTAGTTATTGTTACAGGCAATTTGCCCTAAATACTGGCTGTTTCCTGTGCAGCTGGTTATTATATTTTTACAGCACTTCTGCTTCCATTAGTAATTTGTGTCTCTTGCTGTCTGTGAATATTTGTTAAGTTAAAGTGCAGTGGAAGTGTATAAATGCCACAGCCAAGGAATGAGTTGTATCCTGTTAGACCTATTCTGAAGGTATTTACTTTGTTGTTGAATGCATCTCAGCCCACAGTTTCTCAGAAATCGTATTCAAGTGTTCTCGAAGGAAAGTTTTATTTTAAATTGAAGTAGAGTGGTAACAGACTCAAGCTTACAGCAAACAGGAAAAAAGTTGTTTAATGACTCCTGAATTGAAAATCTGAAAGTGTTGATAAAATGTTAGGCGTACCAAGGGCAGCACAGTAACACAGTAGCTAGCACAGCTAGTCCCAAGTTCGATTCCCGCCTTGGGTCACCGTCTATGTGGAGTTTGCACGTTCTCCCGGTGTCTGTGTGGGTTTCCGGGTGCTCCGGTTTCCTCCCACAGTCCAAAGATGTGCAGGTTAGATGGATTGGCCATGATAAATTGCCGTTAGTGTCCAAAAAAGTTAGGTGGTTTTACGGGGATAGGATGGAGGCGTGGAGTTATGTAGGGTGTTCTTTCCAAGGGTCGGTGCAGACTCGATGGGCCAAATGGCCTCCTTCTGCACTGTAAATTCTATGGTTCTATGTACCAAGTAAGAGTTGTCTTTATATCCCCATTGATTTGAAAAGCAAGAAATCTGCTTACACCAAATCTGAAGGAAAATGTTGTCGACCGAGGACTGTTTGCCACTTCAGAGTTTAAAGCTGCCTCAATGTAAACTCACCCCGAACAATATTTGGTTTGAACTCTTTCAAGTAGATTACAACATGAACCCGAATATATTATCCAGTTTATTTTACATGATGTACTGTGTCTTCTGTGTCTGGTACTCCAGAAACAACGCAGAGGCTTCATCTTCTGCCATTACAGAGAGAGCTCTGAACAGAATGCATGCTGAACTCGAAAGAGGAAAATCTGAATGTTCTATTTCTTAAAGAGGAGCCACAACTGCATTATTTGTGAGCATGTTTAATGATTAAAAATGTCTGTCAAGTTGATCTTGCCTGGGTACTGATCTAGATTAAATGAAAAAGATGATATGCCAGATGATTTGGGCTGATTACAGAACGCTGATGGATTATTAGGAGACAGTAAATTTGGCTGATTTAGGCCAGCTGAACAGAGATTTCTCTCTCTCTCTCTCACTGCTGTCAGCTGGGCTCCGCAACTAGAGCAATGTTTTGCTGTCAGCCACCATTAATCCTTAGCTATTGCATTATAAAGCCCATCATTGTGTCTTTTTCTCAGAATGAACACTTTAATAGATTTGATAGGTTTTTTTAAAAGCTCTTCATGTGCTGAATTGAACGACAAAATTATTGATTCATTGTACAATTGAGAACTTGCTGGCAGTTCCAATTAAATAATCACTGCATGTCATTTTTTCTGGATGAATCAAAGGATTCTTTTTA
This sequence comes from Scyliorhinus canicula, assembly GCF_902713615.1. NCBI lineage: Eukaryota > Metazoa > Chordata > Chondrichthyes > Carcharhiniformes > Scyliorhinidae > Scyliorhinus > Scyliorhinus canicula. The sequence goes on along the minus strand of NC_052151.1, from coordinate 160,410,051 downwards.
AAATACTTTTTAAAAGCAGTCATTATGATTACAAGGGTAGCTAATGCAAATTGTTAGCATAACTTTAGTCCTAACTAATGGCAAAGCTGCCTGACACAGTCAAATATCATACAGATTTGTGTTGAGGAATAGCTGCCACAAGTTGTTTTCGGAGCATTCGTCAAATAGCGGATTAGTTAATTCTATATTTAGTACAGTTTACAAAGAAAGAGAGAGAGAGCTATTGAGGTTGAATGGGTGAGGATTGACTCTGTGCAGGCATTGTCAGAGAAAGATTATTTTTTGCCCAGGAGTACGATAGAATGATAATAGTGTTTGATAGATGCTATTCTGTAGCACTTCAACATGCAAGTGCTCCATTGGAAGAGCAGCAGAGTGGTTTCTGCAGAAAAGTCAGGCACTGTGCTGCGATCCCATGGCTGGTCTTTACTTGTGTATATCAGCAGGAAAATTTTGCTAATGAGATTTCTAGCTCTCCAAAGGATAAACTTGAAATCTGATGCTCTTTGGTGAAACGTAATCAATACTTCCTCGTTCATCATCACTTGTGAGCTACAAGCAGGTTGACATCAAACAAGAAAGAAAATTCCTAAGACTCCATCAAAATTAGCAGTGAGCATCCCCTATCATCATCAGCATTTCTATACAGCATATTTACCGGAGGAATGTTCAAATAAAGGATTTGTCCGTAACTCTGGTTGTAATTACTGGTTGCGATAATAGCAGTTCCATAGGGCTGGTGTTCATGGAGCGTATATCTTACAGTAAAATTAGATGTATAATTCTGCAGATATATTTCACCGAAGCACGAATAATGACATGTATTTAGTGCTTTTAATATCATTAAACATTTCAAGGACCTATGCAGAGCATTATTAAACAAAATTTGACGGCGAGATGTAAAGGGAGGCATTAGAGCATGTGGCGAATTTGACAAGTTTGGCAATGGTGGGACAAAGAAAACCGAGGATACACACAAGAGTCCAAAACTGGAGAAACGGCAGGTTCTAAGAGAGGAGTGGGGTTAGAGCATATTCAAGCTAGGGAGAGTTGAGTACATAGAGGAGGGGGGATTTGAACACACAAGGATAAGAATTTTAAATTTGACATATTGTTAGATCGGGAGCCAATGTAGGTCAGCAGGCAGAGAGATGATGAATGACAGATGGGACTTGATCTGAGTTAGGAAACAGGCAGCAGAGAATTAACCTTTTAATGAACTGAAATTTAAAAGGGATAGAAGATTGAAGGCCATCCAGGAAATAGATGTTTTCGGAGGCTGGTAAATATACAAGAGAAATTTCCAGATGTTTGACCATCTTTGTCATACAATATAGAGTTTTTGTGGATGCAGTTACAACTTCCTTCACAATCTCATCATCATTGTTACCTGGATCATTATCTTTGTTTCTAGTGAGTGTAACTCCATTATAAATTATTTGACATTGCCTCTGCAATTAGAGTTGCGATTGGGGTTGGGGGTGGAGGGCAGTTGACAACAGAATTTTAAAATTTACAGTGTGGAAATGGAAAGCCAACAGAGAAAGCATTGGTGAGGTTTTGGCATGGTGGTGGTGGTGTGATATTATGGAGAGAAATGTAGTAAGCCTTATTGGTGGTGGAGATGGGGGTGAGGAATGAATATCGTGCTTCTCAATGGGGTGCAGGTGGTCAACTCTCACCCCCCCCCCCCCCCCCCTTCCTCCCATGCCGAATAAAGAATGCTGCGGCCAATTAGCTGCCACCCAGCAGGAGGTCGGCCAAATGTAATCACACAGGAAGCTTGTTTCCTGCCCACAAAATCTTCCCCTTGCTTCCTTCCAAACTTGCAGTTATGAGCACACCTCATTTTAAATGCCATATCAAATAATATCTAGAAGATAGGAGCAGGAGAAGGCCTTTTGGCCCTTCGTGCCTGCTCTGCCATTCATCACGATCGTGGCTGATCATCCAACATAATTGCCTAATCCTGCTTACTCCCCATAGCCTTTGATCCCATTTTCCCCAAGTGCTTGAGTTAATATGATAAATAATATAGTGTTCGTTATTTCTTGCAGCTTCATTCACATAGTAATGTGAATAACACCTTGGTCTGAGGGTTCCAAGAATCAGCACTGTGGGTTAGTATGTCATGTGTCAGCGAGAGGCTGCTAAATAGGATAAGTGCCCATGGTGTTAGGGATAAGGTGCTGGCATGGATAGAGGATTGGCTGACTGGCAGGAAGTGGGATAAAGCAGTTCTTTACAGGATGGCAAGTGGTGAATCGTGGTGTTATGCAGGGACCACAGCTATTCACTGTGAAGAAGGAACCGAGGGCATTGTTACCAAGTTTGGAGATGATGCAAAGATATGCAGAGGGTCAGGTTGTGCTGAGGAAGCAGAGAGGCTGCAGAAGGACAGGCTCGGAGAGTGGGCAAAAAAGTGGCAGATGGAATCCAACGTAGAAAAGTATGTGGTTATACACTTTGGTAGGAAGAATAGAGGCAAAGATTATTTTCCAAAGGTGAAAAGGCTTCGGAAATCAGGGGCACAAAGGCACTTGGGAGTCCTAGTTCAGGATTATTTTAAGATTAACGTGCAGGTTCAGTTGGCAGTTGGGAAGGCAAATGCAATGTAAGCACTCCAGTCGAGAGGATTAGTATACAAGAACAGGAATGTACTATTCATACTGTATAAGACTCTGGTCAGATCCCATTTGGAATATCGTGAGGAGTTTTGGGCCACTTCTCAAAGGAAGGATGTGCTGGCTTTGGAGAGGGTCCCCCGGAATGAACGACTTGTCATTCTGTACTCTATGGAGTTCGGAAGGATGAGGAGGGGGGGGGGGATCTCATTGAAACTTACAGAATACAGAGAGGCCTGGATAGAGTGGACTGGAAAGGATGTTTCTACTCGTAGGTAAAACTAGAACCCTCGGGGACAGCCACAGACTGAAGGGACAATCCTTTAAAACAGAGATGAGGAGGTATTTCTTCAGCCAGAGGGTGGTGAATCTGTGGAACTCTTTGCCGCAGAAGGCTGCGCAGGCCAAATATTTAAGACAGAGATAGATAGGTTCTTGATTTTTTAGGGGATCAGGGGTTATGAGGAGAAGGAAGCACGGTAGAATAGTGGTTAGCGGAATTGCTTCACAGCTCCAGGGTCCCAGGTTCGATTCACGACCGGGTCACTGTGTGTGCGGAGTCTACACATTCTCGTGTGTGCGTGGGTTTCCTCCGGGTGCTCCAGTTTCCTCCCACAGTTCAAAGATGTGCGGGTTAGGTGGATTGGCCATGCTAAATTGCCCGTAGTGTCCAAAATGATTAAGTGGGGTTGCTGGGGATAGGGTAGATACGTGGGCTTGAATGGGTTGCTCTTTGTAAAGGCAGGTGCAGACTCGATGGGCCGAATGGCCTCCTTCTGCACTGTAAATTCTATGAATGGGGAAGAGAAAAATAGCAGCCATGATTGAATGGTGGAGCAGACCCGATGGGCCGAATGGCCTCCTTCTGCTCCTATGTCTTGTGGTCTTAAGGTATTATGCCATGCTCCTGCTAGCATTGCGAATCCAAATTTCTCTCACAGTTGGTCTTTATTCATTATTTTGAAGACATGAACTTTTTTATAAACAGCATTAAGAATCATACAAATGTTGCCAGCTTCCCATCAGAATCTGCTGGTGCATTTAACCATGTCCTCGTGGCAGATTTTGTCTGCCAACCTTCTGCTACCTCATTTTAGTTGGCATAGAAGGCTCTCAAATCTTTTTATATTCAATGTTCGAAAAATCAAGTGGTCAACATACAATTGCAGACAATTAAGTTATTAACAAGTTTGGTAGCTTGTTTTATTTTTTAAAAATGGCAGGTGGTCTGCCAATTTCCATGCCTACTCGATTTCCATATATTACCAGAGACCAGTGTGCTGGCATCTGGGGCTGAATTCTCTGACCCCCCCGCCGGGTCGGAGAATCGCCGGGGGCCGGCGTGAATCCCGCCCCCATCGGCTGGCCGAATTCTCCGGCACCGGGTATTCGGCAGGGGCGGGAATCATGCCCCGCCTGTCGGCGGGCCCCCCCCGGCAATTCTTCGGCCTGCGATGGGCCGAAGTCCCACTGCTGTTGTGCCGGTCCCGCCGGCGTGAACTAAACAAGGTATTTACCGGTGGTCTTGGAGGGGCGCGGGGCGATTTGGCCCCGGGGGGGGGGGGGGGGGGTGCCCCCACGCTGGCCTGGCCCACGGGGGGGGGGGGGTGCCCCCACGCTGGCCTGGCCCGCGATCGGGGCTCACCGATCTGTGGGCGGGCCTGTGCCGTGGGGGCACTCGTTTCCCTCCACGTTGGCCATCGACCTCCGCGATGGCCGATGAGGAGGTGACCGCCCCCCCCCCCCCCCCCCCCCGCTCATGTGCGGGGATGACGGCAGCAGCCGCTGACGCTCCTGCGCATGCGTGGACTTCTGCCATTCGGCGAAGTCTCTTCGGCCCCAGCTGGCGTGGTGCCAAAGGCCTTCCACGCCAGCCGGCGGGACAAAAACCACTCCGGTACGGGCCTAGCCCCTCAAGGTAAGGGCTTGGCCCCTAAAGATGCGGAGAAATCCGCACCTTTGGGGTGCCCTGACACCGGAGTGGTTCCCGCCACTCCATCCCGCTGGGACTCCCCGCCCCACCAGGTAGAGGATAATCCCGGCCCAGGTTGGCAACCCAATGACCATCAGGTCAGATTTTACCTCAGTGTGGTTGGTTGGGCAATTTCTGAATGTAAAATTCACCAACTTGGGTTCGAAGCTCAACTTTGGGGATTGACTTTAATGTGAACAGTCTGGAGAGATAATACACCATGGTCGCAATCACAAAGAATTGTTAAGGCTGTTTCAGTGATACGACGAGCATATAAACCTGATGGCAGATTCCACAAAGAGGACCTGCATGAATTTGGTTTGTAATAACCCTTTCGAAGACATTGGAGAGGAATGGTTAGCTGGAGGTGGGATGGTAGTCTGCACAAAACAGAGGGTCAGGGTAGATTTTTGGATAAGTGTGATGACAGCAAAAGAAAGAGACAGAGTAGATGGGCAGTAGGAATTATTAAAAACATCAATGAGTTATGGGGGCTAGGAATGCAGTTTGTGTAGTCAGCAATTCAGGGGATTGTTATGAAGAGAAAGAGATAGGTTTCATGGACAAGATGGGCTGATAAAGAGAGATTATAGATAATCTGGAGTAAGACTTAGGGACTGGGCATGGGGAGCCTGAGGAGAGGTTTGGTTTGAAGGGAAAGGGTGAAAGTGGTGGAGGCAGTTGAATGATGGTTGTAATCTTAGTGACAAAGAAGCAACAAGTGTAAGAAGGGAAAAAAAGCTTGATAGAGGCAGTAGGAAGAAAAGGCAGGTTTATCTTTACTTTTCAGAATGATCCTGCAATAGAAAAAGTTTTGGTAGCGGAGACTCAGGTTTGATAACCCTTGCAATGTTCAGCCATATTTGGTGAAGGGTGATTAAAACAGTTATGGTCATTGGATGACATTAAACATTAGGGGGGGGGGGAGGAGGTTTGGACTGTGTTTGTTGTTGGTGACTATGTAAGGGTGGATGGTGGATTCCTGAATCATTTTCTTTGATGTTTGTGTTTAAAATGTTGAGGGTTGTTTGGGGGTTGGTGGGAGGGAGGAATTGTTGGCCAGGGAGTTGACATTGTATTTGTTACCGTTGATTGTTTGTTGGTGGTGTAAATTTGAATGAAAATGTGAAGGTGGAGGAGAATAAAAGTATTAATTAAAAAGAACAGTTATGTTCCATCATATACTCAAGTTTCTGCCACGCCAATCTGATAAAGTAAAACTGGACGCCATACCTAGAAGAATGACCAGGATTGGAAAGAATAATTGTTTTGTCAGGAAAAGTTTTTGTCAGAAGTGTTCTATAGAAACCATAATAATAATATAGAAGGTCTTAAAATGAACATTTGTCACAGTGATTTTATACAGCTGCTTAACCCATCTGTCAGTTTTTCTTTCAAGTTACTTTACCTCTTGACATTTGTGCAGTGTGCAATTCATTAGCTTCTGCATGGCGATGCCACTTCTTTGAAATATTTCATGGATTAGACATTCCATTACATTTTTGTTCCCGTATTCTGGTTTGCTTTGAAAATTCATTTAAATTGACAATTTAAAATTTTAAACCCACATTCAACGATTACAGAAGAATTTGCAGTTGTACTAACTGCAGTAGAACCAAACCATGACATGGTACAACACATCACAAAATTCTTTCACCTCAGTACCAAATTAGTTTCAATCTCTTTGCCAAATAAATTATTAATGGTTTGTGCAAATATTATGAAGACTCATGAATAACTGGCTCTTGGACAAGCGCTAATTGTGAGCTAAGTAAACCTTGCTTTTAGGAGGGGAGGGGATAGGAGGAATGTTGAGAGAAAATCATTGGCTTTGAGGCTAGTGAAAAATGACAGTGAAAGACACTTTCTAATGGTAATTTCCATCTGTAAGGTAGGACTCAATTTGCAAATGTGTAAAAAAAATACATATTCATGTGTTGGATAACAGCGGCGATAAAGGTCCTTAATCAGCATTATGCTGGTCTGTAACACATACACAACTTTAAAATATGCAAATTGGCATTGCAATTGATACCCTTTTTGTGCATTATTTATAAACTCAAACATCCTCATGTCATGTTTTTAAAATTTCTCTGCAGGCATTTGAATATTAGTACTCTAGGGTTTGTGAAGGTGTTGGATATTAAAACAATTTCTTGCAAACACAGCATTTTTCTTTTAAAAAAAGGAAGAAAGACCCGAGCTGGGTTTCGGGTTCGGGTGAATGGAAGAGTTACGTACAATTCCTATGCGTTTTCTGTTCGATGTGAGTACTCAATTCATTGTTTGGAATGAACATTTAACAATGTTCATAATCTGCAAATCAAAATATGTAACATGCAGAATGATGACTATCGACTCCCTTACCTAGAAATCACTTCCTCATATTTTACAATCCTGGAGGTTGATCATGGGAAAACTTTAAAGGTCAGCAGAAAGCCACGAAAAGAGCCATAAAGAAAGGTAAGATAGAACACGAAAAACAACTGGCACAGAATATAAGGATAGATAGCAAAAGTTTTTATAATTATATAAAACTAAAAAGAGTGGCTAAAGTAAACATTGGTCCGTTAGAGGATGAAAGTGGTCATTTAGTTATGGGATATGATGAAATGGCGGAGGCATTGAACAAATATTTTGTATCGGTCTTCACAGTGGAGGACACTAATAACATGCCAGCAATTGACCGAGAGAAGAAGGTAGGTGAGGACCTGGAAACCATTACTATCACGAAAGAGCAAGTGTTGGGCAAGCTAATGGAGCTCAGGATAGATAAGTCTCCTGGCCCTGATGGAATGCATCCCAGGGTACTGAAAGAGATGGCTGGAGTAATAGCAGATGCACTGGCGGTAATTTTCCAAAATTCGCTGAACACTGGGGCAGTCCCAGAGGATTGGAAAACAGCAAATGTGACGCCACTGTTTAAAAAGGGAAGTAGACAAAAGATGGGGATTATAGACCGGTTAAATTAACCTCTGTCGTGGGGAAGATGCTTGAGTCTATTATCAAGAAAGAGATAGAAGGGCACCTCGATAGAAATTGTCCCATTGAACGGACGCAGCATGGATTCATGAAGGGCAGGTCATGCTTGACGAATCTCTTGGAATTCTATGAAGACATTTCGAGCAAGGTAGACAAAGGGGACCCAGTGGATGTGGTGTACCTAGATTTCCAAAAGGCCTTTGACAAGGTACCGCACAAGAGGCTGCTGCATAAGATAAGGATGCATGGTGTTAAGGGTAGAGTACTAGCATGGATAGAGGATTGATTGTCTAAAAGGAAACAAAGAGTGGGAATAAATGAGTGCTATTCTGGCTGGCCATCAGTGATGAGTGGTGTGCCTCAGGGATCGGTGTTGGGACCACAATTATTTACAATTGATATAGATGATTTGGAGTTGGGAACTACGTGTAAGGTATCCAAGTTTACAGATGACACGAAGGTGTGTGGCAGAGCAAAGTGTACTGAGGACTGTAAAACCTTACAGAGGAACGTCGACACATTGAGTGAGTGGGCAAAGGTCTGGCAGATGGAGTATAATGTCAATAAGTGTGAAGTTGTGCATTTTGGTAGGAGTAACAATAGAACGGATTATTACTTAAATGGTAAAAATCTGCAGCATGCTGCTATGCAGAGGGACCTGGGTGTACTTGTGCATGAGTCACAGAAGGTTGGTCTGCAGGTGCAACAGGTAATTAGGAAGGCAAATGGAATTTTGTCCTTTGTTGCGAAGGGGATTGTGTTTAAAAGTAGAGAGGTAATGTTGCAGCTGTACAATGTGCTGGTGAGGCCACACCTGGAGTACTGTGTGCAGTTTTGGTCTCCACACTTGAGAAAGGATGTGCTGGCACTGAAGGGGGTGCAGAGGAGGTTCACTAGGCTGATTCCGGAGTTGAGGGGGTTATCGTATGAGGAGAGGCTGAGTAGATTGGGATTATATTCACTGGAATTCAGAAGGTTGAGGGGGGATCTAATAGAAACATATAAAATTTTGAAGGGAATGGATAAGATAGAAATAGAAAGGATGTTTCCACTGTTAGGTGAAAGTAGGACAAGAGGGCATAGCCTCAAGATTAGGGGGAGCAGATTTAGGACTGAATCAAGGAGGAACTTCTTCACTCAGAGGGTGGTTAAAGTATGGAATTCCCTACCGAAAGGAGTAGTAGACGCTACTTCATTGAATATATTTAAAGACAGGGTAGATGTTTTTTTGAAAAATAAAGGAATTACGGGATATGGCGAGAATACGGGTAAGTGGTTCTGAGACCACAAAAAGATCAGCCATGATCTTATAAAATGGCGGAGCAGGCTCGAAGGGCCGGACGGTCTACTTCTGCTCCTAGTTCTTATGTTCTGATGATGTTGGTTTTACATGTTGCTCTGTTTGGGAAACCAAGGACCTCTGGAATGTTTCCTGTGACGAACATCAACATTGAACAATATCTCCTCATGTTGAACTTGTGTTCAACAGTTGATGAACATTTTAACCAACTCACTGAACCCATAACCTTACCAACATAACATGTTGATTATCTGCAATGCATGCTCATTTGTAATATCCATGAGATGCTTGCAATCTGTTTCACTGTGAACAACTGGTCGTCCAGTGAGGATGTTGGAATAATCCTGGAAAATAACTTCAGAGAACATGCATTAGAAGGTCACAATGTTTGTGTTTTTTTTGTCAGGAATTAAGATTCCCTGCCGAACAAGTTGTGAGGCTTTGAAAGCCTATCATCATCACCGTAATGTTGGTTCACGATTACGGATGAGGATTGATTGAAGTGGCATTTTTTTACGTTAATATCTTTCCACATACAAGAAGTATGCACGTTCTTCTTCGGTAGAGGAAAAAGTCTTCTCATAGTGCATTCTTGAAGGAAAATTGCTATCACATTTAAACAGGCTCATCACAATGTGCAGTGCCACGAAACCTAAAGGAATCTCAGACAGCGCTGCATGTGTTAAGGTAGTGCTTCCAGCTCACCAACAAGATGGAGAACAAAATGAGGATGAGATTGAAAACTCCTTGGCTGTCACAAGCATTCCATTTTCCCATTTATTTGTTGGGCCATTTACACTTGGTGTAAGCTGGATCTTATGTAGTTCTTCATGACATAGTTTAAACAAAAGACTGAAAAACTAAAAGGTGCCCATATTAACCCATTACAATAATATAATCTACACATATATATATATTTTCAGTCATAGAAGGAGACCATTTGAATCATACCAGTTACAACAGATCTCTGAAAGAACTATTTAACTATTCCCATTCCCCAACTCTTTCAGCATAGCCCCACAAATGTCTCCTTTTCAAATGGATATCTTCTGAAAGTCACTGTTGAAGCTGTTTCCACCAGCTTTTCAGGAAGTGGTCTCCAGACCCAAACAACTCACTGACGATTTACTTTAAATTTGTGTCCTCTAAGAATCAACCTTCCGGACAATGCTAACATCCACAGCCCTTCATAATTTTCAACACCACCATTAAATCTACGCTTCCACTGGACAAAATTCCAGCCTCTCGAGACTACCCACTTGGGAAACTATGGGGGTGGGGGATTTTATGCAGCTACAAGAGCAAGAAAGATAGTGTGTGGGGTGACTTAGTTACGTGGGATAGGAAATTTTGATTTCTCGATGGTGGGTTGAGATGCAGAAATAAAAGCAGCTACGTGTTTGCAGTGTGTGGCATTACATTGGCCTGTGGCAGGTTTCTACTTGTCGTACATTGCATGCCATGAACACTTATGAATGTAAAACCTGTTTTAATAACATCTTACCTTTGGAGGTAATGTCAGCAGTGCAGGGGAATCTCTTGACACCCGTTACAGGATTGTTTAAGGTGATGTGTGCCTGACAGCTTTATGCAGTTGTCTTTAAGGTCAGTGTTTTTTCTTGTTTAACTCCACAGCAGAAGGGAGTGGAGCAAGAGAATGGATTCTTGCATGGAGGCTCAGGACCAGAGAGGGTGAATCAATGGCGAGGGCTGGTCCAGGCGGAGAGATCATGGGTCCTAGTGATTCTCCAGTTTCTGGGTACCTCATTGCAGTCCTCCTCCACGCTTCAATCATTCCCCTAATGTCCTTCGGGTGTCCAGATTGGAAACTATAGTCACAGTGGGGCCCAAACTGTTTTATCGTCACAGTGAGGCCCAAACTGTTTTATCGTCACAGTGGGGCCCAAACTGTTTTATCGTCACAGTGAGGCCCAAACTGTTTTATCGTCACAGTGGGGCCCAAACTGTTTTAGAGACTTAGCAGAGTTTTTTGTCTTTTGTACCTGATGGGCGAGAACCGTGCCGGGCACTAAACCGTTTGCGATCCATCCGGCCCGCTCCTGAAGGCAAAATCGGTGTAGCATGATGAGAAACCAATTATCGCCACTTAAGCCCTATTTCCATACAATTAATGGAACCACCCCATATCCAACAGTCTGCCGTGATTCAAAGGCCTCACCAGCAAGTGGTCATGCTGCGCCGATTAGGACTCCTTTTGAAAAATATAAACCTGACAGATGGGCTGCAGGGAGCCGAGGAGGTGAATAGCCATCTTTGCTCACAAAGACCCTGGCATTCTGCTCCTGTGCTCAGGAGTGATTGGTGGGACAACTGGGGGGTGCAGCCCTGGTTGGGGCAGACAGCGCAGGTCTGCCAATCCTTATACCGTGTTAGCAAGCACGGTCCAGGCAAATCGGCAGGCGAACCTTCATTTGCGGGCTGAAGCCCGTGGGACCTCGTTAAGTGGACCAATTAACGTTGATTAGCGTTGCCAGTCTCGTTGGTCCTAGTGCAGTTCCTGCTCGCTTCCAGACTTGGGGATTTCTGTGTCTCTACTTATAACGCCCATCGAAAGGTCAGGCTCTAGTATGAGCTTTATACACTTCATAACCTCAGCTTTATTAAACAATTACACACAACTGCTCAGATCATGCAACCTTTTCACCTTGCCCTATGCAATATCCAGAATCCAACAACCAAAAGATTTGAATCTCACAAGCACCAAACACAACAATCCCACATATAAATGAGAATATCTTGAACTAACAGGGACATAGTCCATTGGCACATAACTAGGTTTCACTTACAAGTTCTATTTTTTAAAATATAAATTTAAGAGTACCCAATTAATTTTTTCCAATTAAGGGGCAATTTTGTGTGGCCAATCCACCTTACGTGGCTGCAGCTGCTCTCTCTGTGGGTGAGTGCTGTTTCCAGTGCTGGTTGCTGCTGAATTGCTTGCAGGAAGGGGAAAGGAAGGAGGGAGAGGAGAGAGGAAGGAGAGAAGGAAAGAGGAGGGAAGGAAAAACAACAACAGAGGGTGGCTGCAAAACCAAGGTGTTTGTTTGCTGGGTCCCTCCTGGGCTGAGGGCCCGGCCCAGTTCTCCCAACTGTCAGGCCTCCCTCATTCCATCTGGTGAGCTTGTTCCGGAACGGGAATATTGAGTGGTTGCTGGGCCCCTCCCGGGCTGAAGATCCCATACACCAGCAGGGAGGAGATCGGTTCCATTGGGTGGTCATTCCAGGGTGGGAGCACAGACTGTATTTTGTTGAGCCCTACTTGGGCCGAAGATTTCTTCATCAAACCAGCGTCACGTACCTTAGTGTGGTGACCTAGGGTGGGAGCCCAGACTGTGTATTTTTTTGGACTCCCTTCTGGGTCGAGGATCCCCAATCCTCCCACCCTCCAGCTTCACCCAGAGTCTCAGAAGTCTCTCACCTTGGGCACCATTCCATCTATGGTGCCCACCCTCCTGTGTTGCTGACCTCTCCCCACTTTATCTCTTGTTTGCTCTTCCCTTCCTTGCCTCACTCGCCCGTATACCTTCCTCGGGGGAGAGTACATCATTCCACCTCGCTCTTCCCCTGACAACCCCCTCCTTTCCCACTATCTATTTCGTCCATTAAAGCCCACATTGGGGTGGGCGTGGCACTTGCCCTGATGGCCACGCCAGTGGCGCTGCCGACTAGAGCCACCTATGCAGGGGTGGTGGCCTCTTCCGCCTCCACTGCTCCCACAGCCCCGCCACCTTTCCGGTTGCTGACCCGAAAACTGGTTTTAAAGTGCCACTGTCACCCCACTGTCACCATAGAAGCGTGCGTTCACGTGATGGCTGGGGTCCTCGGCCCCTCGGCCATTGTGGCCGCCTCGCGAATGTACACCGCCCCCCCCCCCCCCCCCTCCCGCCCCTCCCCGCTTCCATCCGCCTGGCCCGGGAGGATGTTATTAGAGGGGGGATTAGAGGTCTCTCATCTAGGGGAGACCTTCCGCATCTTCTTGTCTGCGGATGGCATGAAGTGCCGCACCTGCAAGAAGGTGGGGCACGTGAAGAACTGTCCCACTACTAAAGCCACCAATGGCACCACTGCCCCCTCTCCCTCCATTGGCATTACCACCCCGACCCCAAAGGGGGACACAGTGCCGGCACCTACTGGCCAGTTGGCTGTCGGCATAGAGAAGGCAGGGCATCTACCAGGCAGCAAGGCCTGAAAGAAGGCAAGGCGGAGATCGGCTCCAAATACTCCCAACCCCATCATCTAGAGTTCCCTGCGCCCCGGAACTCCGACCTGGGGGCCACCGTGGACACTCAAGCTCATCCCGGGCCCATTGAAACCTCAGGGTCGGGTGCTGGGCCTGGTGTCAACACATCGAACCCAGGGGCAGAGTGCCGAGGGAAGGGGGGCTATGCGAGGATGGGGGTTTCTTCGGCGCAGGCCACCCCCGCAAGCAGCACCACTCTTTGGATGGGGGGGGGGGGGTGAGGAGAAGAGAACCATCCACCCCACCCCTGTTGCGTTTGGGTGGACCCAACTCCTGCCCCTCGACGTTACACTGCGCCTCCAGAAGAGGTTAGCCAAAGTCCATCACGGTAGCGCAGTGGATAGCACTGCTGCCTCACGGCACCAGGGCCCCAGGTTCAATCCCAGCTCTGGGTTACTGTCTATGTGGAGTTTGCACAGTCTCCACGTGTTTGCATAGGTTTTGCCCCCATAACCCAAAGATGTGCAAGGTAGGTGGATTGGCCACGCTAAATTGCCCCTTATTTTGAAAAAATTAAGTTGGCACTCAAATTTATATAAAAGATCATTTTAAAAATCTTTCGACCCGAGGTGTCGCAGCCTCAGTGGTTGGTGCACGAGACCCACCCCCCCAGTGAGCACGTTCCACCTGGTGCCATTTTGCACCCCAGAAGCTTTCCTTTTTACAATGCCCGAGCGCTGTTGGGTCTTTGGGTGGTGTTGGCAAGGAGAGCTCCCCCTCTCAATTCCAGCGTCCAATGCCGGGCGTCCCCATCTCCAACCTGAAGCTTTTTACTGGATCTGTTCCTGCGTCTATCCAGTGGCCCGGCGTCACAAGAGGAGGGGGGTGGGTCTGAGCCACCGCCTCCCTCTGGCCTGATACCCCGAGAGGAGGCGCCTAGGAGGAACCCGTCTGTCGATGATCTGGGGGGTGGGATCTAGGCAGGCCCAGGGCTGGTTGGTGGGACCGTGCCGTCCACCACACTCAATGTGGTGGACGACTCAGTCCCAGACAGCGACTGCCCAGAGGAAACGGCTGCTCGGTGAGGGCACGGGGGATGATTTTGGGTCCCTCCTCAGCGAGACGGTGAACTCCCTCATGTCCGACACGGAGTCGCCCCTCATTCCCCAAGGGAAACTCCGGGATTTTCTGCGTGCAAATCGCGGTCGCCGAAACAGAGTGCAGCTAGTCCTTGACCGGTGGTCGGACATGGCGCTGCTCATCCAGTCTTCCCGCGCCTACGTTAAAGAGGCGGGAGATGCGGATGCCTCTGAACAGCCCTGGCAGAAATCTTTCCTCGCTGGACTCCTGAGGGAACAAGGGGCCTGCGCTCCTCTGCTCCTTCCAAGCACTGAAAAGGTGAAGGTTGCACTTTACTACTGACATGGAGGTAACCATAGCCAGCCTCAACATTATTGGCAGCGGGGACGCACTCCGCAGGTTCCAGAACCTCTCAGTCCTCCGGGACAGGAATACCACTCCGGGAGACAAATCCACATGAGTCCTGGAGTCGTGAGGGAGGAGCTACACGAGTCACCTAACCTCACATTTAGGCAGGGTGGCTACCTTGTTTGTCCCACATTTTCAGCCGGAGATCTTGGGGGTCAAGGAGCCAGTGCCAGGCCGGTTTCTGCACTTGACGGTCCGCGAGGGGGGTCGAGGTACTTCACTTTGTGAATGTTTACACTCCCCAGCCTGGCCAGCAGCAGATGACTTTCGTCGAACAGGTGTCCACTCATCTTGGCATCATTGCCGTGGGGAGTGCATTGCCTGGGGTGGGATTTTAATTACACCTTCGGGACAAAGGACCGCCTTAGTACCCAGTGCAGCTCCCAGTGCGGTCCACGTACTGGCATTTTAACAACCTGCTGCTGGAGGACGAGTGGTTTCTAGGCTTGTTTTGTCACTTCTGGACCGGCTGGAGAAGGAAGCCGGGAGGCTTCCCCTCCTTGAGGCTATGGTGGGACATTGGCAAGAGGAGTTGGAGAAGGATGGTGTGCCCTGGCGACGCATTTCTTCTGCCAGTTGCACAGCCTGAATTATGACGTGCAACCCTGTTCTTAAATCTGCAGGATCCTCTTTACCCTCTGCAGGCACTGTCTGTCTTTCACCAGGACCTGCTCAAAGTCTGGAACATGGTCGCCTTGTGTCGCAGGAGGGATCCCCGTCAGGAGTAATGGCTGTCATCAGGGAACTGCTCAGGAATCCACACCTGCAGCAATACCATTTCCAGTGGCTGGCGGGGGAGCGAGCTGTGACTGCCAGGTTGACCAGGATCAGGGATATGATGGGTGGCAGAGGATTGGGCTGGATGACAACCCACGAGTTAACATAACATGCGACGATGGACATCCGGCTTGTGACCAATGGCACCTGAGACTTCGAAACGGTCATGCTCGGACCCGATGCACTCGCGGTTTGGAGGACGTGCAGGTGTGCAGTGGAATCCCGTCTGGGCGAACACCCGCCTGGACGGAATTCCACATGCGCCCCCCCCCCCCCCCCCCCCCCCCCCAATCCCGGGGGGCTAGTGCCCCACAATCCTAGCCGCCTCGCAAAAATGCTTTCCATGCCTTTTTGCACTGCAAGGAGGGATTTCCAGTAGGGGCTGCTGCTGCACAACCTTCACCCCCTTACCCTCGCCCGTTGTCCGGACATGCCAGTAGCATTGTGGATAGCACAATTGCTTCACAGCTCCAGGGTCCCAGGTTCGATTCCGGCTTGGGTCACTGTCTGTGCGGAGTCTGCACATCCTCCCCGTGTGTGCGTGGGTTTCCTCCGGGTGCTCCGGTTTCCTCCCACAGTCCAAAGATGTGCAGGTTAGGTGGATTGGCCATGATAAATTGCCCTTAGAGTCCAAAATTGCCCTTAGTGTTGGGTGGGGTTACTGGGTTATGGGGATAGGCTGGAGTTGCTGACCTTGGATAGGGTGCTCTTTCCAGGAGCCGGTGCAGACTCGATGGGCTGAATGGCCTCCTTCTGCACTGTAAATTCTATGAATGCCATGACGTGCCTTGTTGCCATCCAGCGGCAGAGGTCCCTAATGGAGAAGTCCTCCCCCTCAATCATTGGGACTTGGGGTGGAGGGTGTTGCATGCAGCAGTGACATACAATCACCGACTACACCGGTTCACAGACTCCCACGAAGCCTGCCGTTTTTGCAGCCTTGTGGAGTCCGTGGACCATGTCTATGTTACATGTTTTAAGCTGCACTCCCTTTTTAGTTTCCTAACCAATCTGGAGTTTTGTTTGTGCTTCAGCCCCACGCTCCTGATCTATGGGCACCTGGTGCGGGAAAGGCAGATACGTCCTTGTGAACCTGCTCCTGGGCCTGGCGAAGCACGCCATTTATAGGTCCAGGCAGCAGGCAAACAAGGGGGTCGTCCGGCCAGACTGTCTGCCCTTTTTCCACAGCTACATTAGTGGCTGGGAGTTCCTTGAAATGGAGCATGCGGTGTCCACAGGCACCATTGAGGCCGTCCGTGCCCAGTGGGTGACGCAGGGGTTGGGGTGCTTTATTGACCCCTTTAACTGCACTCTTATTTGGTGTTTTTAAGTTTCCGTTGATCTTTGTTACGTTCGGGCAGTGCCCCTAATAGGAACGGCCCTTTTTTGCTTTGTCCCTCAGTTTGTTTCCTTTCTTCTGTTTTGTTGGTGGACCTCAAAAGAGTGGCCAATCCACCTAAGCTGCACATCTTTGGGTTGTGGGGGCGAAACCTACGCAAACACAGGGAGAACGTGCATACTCCACACGGACAGTGACCCAGAGCCGGGATCGAACCGGAATCTCGGCGCCGCGCGGCTGCAGTGCTAACCACTGTGCCACCATACTGCTCTACATGTTTTAAAATGATACAAACCTCCAATAATTAGCACCAGCCATTTCACCTGTATTAAGATACTCCTTCATCGAATCCTAATCGCCAAATTGAAACTGGGCAGACAGGATTGTCTGTTTTTTTTTATTTTATAAATCATTTCACTAATTATCACAATTTCTGCAAATATTAATCACTTTTATGCTGGATCATCTGTGTAGTAAACCACAGACTGCAAAGCAAGTTGTCACTAGGACTTCTTTATCACAATTTTTCAGATTGCAATAATGTGACACCCACTTCCCCTCTCATTTCAGCTTCTAAAGGAACCTCCAGTATTGTCCCCAGAAAATGTTGATCACGATTCACAATTAAAGAATGCTCACTGATTGCGCAGGTTTTGTAATAATCCTGGCTTGGCTCCAGCTGCTAATGGAATGCATTGAGATCTGGAAAACAAGTTTGCTACAACACTGCAAGATATTAGTCATCCACATACAAAGGTCACTTAAAAAGCTGCTAATTTTGGGGGTTTTTTTTTATTCGTGACTGAGTCTAGGCTGCTTACTACCTTGGATTATTTACCTCTATTTCATTGGCCTAGAAGAGTGGTTAAAGTATTGTGAGCATAGATTAAGTGAACTGACATAAGGGGCGGGATTTACCGGCTGTTCACGTTGGCGGTATATTCCAGTCCCACGATGGTGCATGTCTCAGCAATGAGTCAATGGGGAATCCCATTGAGAGTGCGGGACCAGAAAATCCCTCTGGCGGGCCGCATCTGCCGATGAAAAACATGCAGTGAGT
Source organism: Scyliorhinus canicula (assembly GCF_902713615.1). Classification (NCBI taxonomy): domain Eukaryota; kingdom Metazoa; phylum Chordata; class Chondrichthyes; order Carcharhiniformes; family Scyliorhinidae; genus Scyliorhinus; species Scyliorhinus canicula. The sequence continues at coordinate 160,392,308 of NC_052151.1, read as the reverse complement.
TGTCAGAAAACAGAGTATGCATAAATAGGTCTTTTATAATAATCGATGCAATAATCGAGTCTCACATGGGTCTGTGCAAGGCCAACACCTTCCTACAATTTTATATCAATGACTTAGATGATAGGAGCAAAGGCACGGTAGCTAAATTTACAGAAGACACAAAGATGGATGGAAAGTATGTTGTGAAGAGGACATGAGAAGGTTGCAGGCAGATATAGAACAAGTAGGCAAAAATCTGGTGGCTGGAGTAGGAAAATGTGAAGCTGTTCATTTTGGCAGGAAGAATAGACAGGCAGCACATTATTAAACAGAGAATGACTGTGAAATTCCGAGATGCAGAAGGATCTAAAAAGTTCTAGCCCATGAGTCACAAAAGCTAATCTGCAGGTAATTAATAAACCTAATGGAATGCCAAACTTTATTATGAGAGGAAATGGACATAAAAGTAAGTATATTGTGCTTCAGTTGTACAGGGCTTTGGACCAAATCTCAAATACTGTATGCAGTTTTTGATCTCCTTATTTAAGGAAGTGTAAGCAATTGGAGGCAATTCATTGGAAGTTTACTAAATTGATACCTGGATTGAGCAATTTGTTTTATGAGAATAAATTGAACAGACTGGGTCTGTTTCCACTGGGGTTTCGAAGATTGAGGGGTGGTGACATGATTGAAGTATATAAGATGAGTCTTTACAAGGTGCATGTGGAAAGGATATTTCGTCTTGTAGGCCAGGGCCGAACTAGAGGCCCATTTCAAAATGAATGGTCAGCCTTTTAGGAAGGAGATGAGAATTATTTTTATTTGAGGGTTGTGCGACTTTGGAACTCTTTGCCTCCGAAGTCAGTGGTGGTGGGGTCATTAAATATTTTTAAGGGGAAAGTAGAAAATCAATGATTATCGGACGTAGATGGGAATGCGGAATTCAAAACACAAACCGATCAGCCATGATCTTGAATAGCGGAGCAGGTTCGATGGGCCAAATGGCCTATTTTTACTGCCATTTCATATGTTTGTAAATGTATATAAAATCAGCATAGCAGTCATTGCATAGATAGCACGAGAGAATGGGTTTATCAGCTGTGGTGAGGGAGTTCAGTTTGCTATACTGTACAACACTAACACTAAGATCACTCACCTGGTCAGTGCAGTCTGTTACTTATTCCCTATCTTGGATTAATAATAGGAGAGGGGATACCTAACATTGGTATATTTTGGCATACAGTTTGTACATTCTCAGGAATTATTTTTCAGCACTTCTAACAATTTGCAACAGAAGTGGAAAATTACTCATCCCACACTGCCTCCCTCTTACTGTGTAACTTTTTCTTAGTCTGCTGATGCAGTAACATTCTTTGTGTAATAACTGAGTTTTACCAATTTAGCATGGAGATTTTAAAATGATCCTGATTTAAAAGTGGTACAATTGAAGATTTTAATGATACAGTCATTGTTTAATTGTTGGCAGTAATAAGATGTGGGCTTCATGCATAATTCATCTGTGCCATCAGAGAGCAGGGGGACATGTGGTGAAAGAGAAACTGATTCAACCTTAGTTGTGCATTGGCACATCTTTAGATTAATAGGAATAAAGGAACATTAGTACACCATAAATCCGTGAAGCCTGTTCCAGCAGATTAAAAAATGACATTGACGGATGTTGGAGATCAAGTTGTCTATACACCCATGTGTCATAGTGATATTAAAAACAGAAAATCACCTAATGGCCTGGATATCACTCATCCCTGGTCACAAAACTCCAGCAGCTCGGGCATGCTTTTCTGACATTTTGATCGTGGTGCCAATCTGAAGGTATTTCTTAGTGTCCTGTAACATAATATAGCCAAATGGACTCAGCAGCCAATCGTGAGGAAGAACTCTCACAAACTAGATAAGTAGCATTGATTACACTTAGAGAGAAAAATAAACATTGCAACAAACCCACGTGGGATTAAGGCGGAAACTGAAATGTCAAAAACTAACTTGAAAATAAAATATTATGTTAAAATCAAATTACGGACAGCACGGTAGCATAGTGGTTAGCATAAATGCTTCACAGCTCCAGGGTCCCAGGTTCGATTCCCGGCTGGGTCACTGTCTGTGCGGAGTCTGCACGTCCTCCCCGTGTGTGCGTGGGTTTCCTCCGGGTGCTCCGGTTTCCTCCCACAGTCCAAAGATGTGCGGGTTAGGTGGATTGGCCATGCTAAATTGCCCGTAGTGTCCTAAAAAGTAAGGTTAAGGGGGGGGGAGTTGTTGGGGTACGGGTATAAGGTGGATACGCGGGTTTGAGTAGGGTGATCATGGCCCGGCACAACATTGAGGGCCGAAGGGCCTGTTCTGTGCTGTACTGTTCTATGAATGTTTTGACGATGAAGAAATTTGACTTCCACAAATAGAAAATTAGTTGTCAGGGCTGGAGAGGCTGGTGAGCAGCAGATGTGACTTTGTATGTTTTTACAAAACCCAGTTACATATCATTCAATAAAAAGTGTCTTTTGAAAGGGATTTTACATTGATACAATAATGTAAAAATGGAGGCTTACATCAAATCAAGTGATTTCTAAAGATTTCCAACCATAATAATTGCAATAGATAATTCTGGAGTGGCACTGAATTACTTGACATCAACCTTTGGATTTTTGCATATAAATGTGCATGGGCAGAGAACAGATTTCTGGCGGTATCAACAGTTCTTTTTTTTTAAATTTAGAGTACCCAATTCATTTTTTCCAATTAAGGGGTAGTTTAGCGTGACCAATTCACTGACCCTGCACATCTTTTGGGTTGTGGAGCGAAACCCACGCAGACACGGGGAGAATGTACAAACTCCACACGGACAGTGACCCAGAGCCGGGATCAAACCTGGGACCTCGGTGCCGTGAGACAGCAGCACTAACCACCATGCTGCCCCAGTTTCAACAGTTCTAATTGTTATGCGTTCATTGTCATTCCAACATCAAAATCCAGACCAATAATTTGACATGGGCTCAAACAAAATGGATTACATTATTTAACAACAACAAAAGTAACTTGCATTATATCGCACTGAGCAAAATACTCAAAGGCTCTTAAGAGCATTAGCCATAAAAATAATCCATGGAAGGGGATATCAAGGTTGATAACCAAAAGCTTATTTTAAGAATAATTTTAATGGAGGAAGGAGAGATTAAAAGATTGTAGAATCTTAGGGAAGCTTAGAGCCCCAATCATGTAGCAATTAAAATCAAGGATGAGCAAATTGCCAGATATCTCAAAAGCTTGTACGACTGGAGAAGATTCAAAGATAGGGAGAGATGAAACTATGAAGGGATTTGAAAACAAGTAGGATGCTTTCAGAATTGAGGTTTTGTTAAACTCTGAACCAGTGTAGTTCAGTATGCACAGGGGTAATGGGCAAATAAAATTTGGTGTGAGTTGAGCTATGGTCAGCTAAATTTTGGATGAACATAATTTTGTAGAAGGTGGAAGATGTCTGGCTAGCTGTTGTTAACCCGGCAGCTAGCCAATGAAGGAGGGGAGCAGAAGTCAAATCTTTATTTAGTTTTAGATTTATTTACTAAGTGAGTTCTTGCAAATGTCAATAATTGACAGTTGACATTGACACTGTAACTAAAAACAAAAAAAACATTTAACAGAAACTTAGCAAATTTAAATTAGAACAATATCTCAGGGAGAGATGATGCACTCCAGCACCTGCAGAGCCTACCAGTTATAGAAGGCCTCAAGGATACCAGTGGATACCACCTGCTCCTCTAGGGAAACCTGGGTGCGTACATCACCACAAAAGAGAGGCGGAACAACCTGCTGCCTGAACCTGTGGATGATCACCTGGATCAGACCACAAGGAGGCTAAGAAGAAGAGTGTTTCTTTATAGTCACTTGAGTAAAACAATTAAACTGATTAGTTCATTAGTTAGTTAATTAACAGCACCTTTAAGCAACATTGTAACAGAAAGCTTAAAAGGAATTCTCAAGTTTTAAATTAAAGTCGCATTTTTGGAGAGTGGTACTTTTTCGCACAGGTAATTATCCTATCCAATGAGTGGCCCTCACCTCTGGATACTTAGGCTTAATTTATACAATTACCAGCTAGAAGTGTATTTGAACAATTAAATCTAAAAGTAATAAAGGCAAGGATGAGGGTTTCTGTCGCAGATATGCTGAGATAGAGTGAACTGAAGAAATAGCTGCCGCAGTAAAGGATGTGGCCCATTAAGCCTACTCTGTCATTTAGCATCATCGTGGCTGATCTTTGGCTTGAACTCAATTTTCCTGCCCGCTCCTCAGGGTCGATTCCCTGAGAGATCAAAAATCTCTCTACCTCAGCCTTAAAGATAAACAATGGTGGAGCACTCACATCTTTCTCGGATAGAGAATTCCAAAGATTCGAGTGGAGAAATTTCTCCTCATTTCGATTCTGAATGATTGGCCCTTTATCATTAGACTGTGCCCCATGTTCTAGATTTTCCAGCCAGGGGAAACAATATCTCAGTGTCTACTCTGTCAGGCCCCTTCAGAACCTTGAATGTTTATGGTAGGTCACTTCTCCAGAGATGCAGTCCCATTCTACTCAGTCTCACCTCATGGGATCAATTGCTCATCCTAGCAACTAATCAAATGAACATTTACTGCAGTCCCTCTTAAGCAAATATATCCTTGCACAGGTGAGACGACCAGCCTTGTTTCTATCCTTGTTATGTGGCCACAATTGTCTATTCTCGGCTTGAGAGTGCTGATACCAATAGCTAGGCAATAGAAGCAGCTCTACTGGAAGGAAAACATTGCTTGATTGACAGCACTTGCTCTGTGATCCATTTTGTCAATTGTTTATTAACAGAAGGTAAAGAGGTTTCAGTCTTGCTGTTTCATCTCTTAATACTTTAAAGGTTCTGGATGATTGACACTTTTATAGGGGTGTAGTGAAAAGACTTTTAAGAGAAGCAAAAGTGATGAATAACTGACTTTTTAAAACCTTTTTTTACACACCCTATTGTTACTGTAATGTTCATTGGATCTGTAAATAGTTTATAGTGAGCCAATGTGCATGGAAGTGCCACAGCTTGGAATGGAGGGAATAAGGGGCGGGGGAGCTGCTGGGTATAGAGACATTGATTTGAATAGGGGGCATGAATTAGATCTTTTAAACTTGCCTTTTGAAAATTTCTCTCACCCAGACTATGTTTCAACCATGAGTCCTTTAAAAGCTAGCCCGACTCTACAGATATTGCAGAGCACTTGGACATGGAGCCAGCCAGGTAGGAGAGGGGAGGGTGCAGGCTTGCGATCAGCACCAACCTACGCTCTGAACGTACACTGGTGAAAATTGTGGGCACAGGTAATAAGGTCTGGAATACCAGAATCAGGTGGTGGCTACCATGTTTACACCTTTACCGAGTCTCCGCGACTCCATAATAATCCAGCCCATAGTTTACTCTACGCTATCAAATACAACAGTTCATTTTCCAATCCAGCAGAGGGTGCTGACATCAATTAACTCTGAACAAAGCTTGAATCATACAAGCAAGCACAAATCTGGACACTGATTAGCATTTCTGTTAACTCTTCTGCCTATACGATATCAGAGTTGGACAGCAAATTAGATACTAAATTTCATTTTAATTGCATACGATTTCAAAATTCTAATGCTTTCCAGAATCTGTAAGTATTAAATTTGAAAGGGAGGATTGTTTGAGTTAAGTCAATTGAGCAGCACTGCTGCGGTCATGGGAGTAATGCAGTGAACAAATTCATGGAATGGGTATATATCATTTGGATTTTTAAGGATTGTTGCAATACACCGGGCACGATTTACCGGCTGCATCCCACCAGAATTGGGACGGGACGTGACCGGCAGATCCCAGGAGAGGCCTCTTCCAGGATTCCCGTCAGTCTTTACACTTGCAAGGTCTTTTTTTCTTCATAAATTTTTTTTTCCAATTAAGGCGCAATTTAGTGTGGCATATTCACCTAATCAGCATATCTTTGGGTTGTGGGGACGAGACCCATGCAGACATGGGGAGAATGTGTAAACTCCACAGAGACAGTGACCTGGGCCGGGATCGAACCTGGGTCCTCAGTGCCGTAGGCAGCATTGCTAACCACTGTACCACCGTGCCGCCCACTCTTGCAAGATCGAACAGGATCCAGTGAAATGTCGCAATCTGGAACCTGTAGTGATCTGCATATCTGTGTATATACACAAGGGGTCAATGTAAATGCAATACAACTAAGCAATCACTCGAGGGAGCACAGGAGATGTATAAATACAGACAGACAGGAAGTCAGAGGCACACTTCACAGGAACGGCAGCTGGTGAGCAGGACACAGACAGGCAGCTCAGATGTGACATAGTATAACCCCTGGAGAGAGAACAGACTCATACAAATAAAGCATCTACTTCAACTGTAAGACTACGAGCTTTATTGAGACACAAGATCGACTCCACAGAGAGAACACTGCATGACTCCACACAGACAGCGATGAAGGACTCCACAGAGAGAGCGACGCAAGCCTCGCCAGAGAACTCGTTGACACACTCAAGAATGGAAGCAATTAAAGACTCCATAGTGAATGCCCTCAGCTCGCCTGTCCAGAAGCACACAACAATCAGAGCAGAGCGACTCCTGAGTCCAGTGAGACCATGTCAATTGAAATCTCATCCACTCTAAACTACCCACAAGAAAATTAAATCTTGAAGATTTTGACTCCAGTAGAGGAGCACCAAGAAACCAAAGATGATTCAAATGAACCAGAAATGACTCCAGAAGAGGAGCACCAAGAAATCAATGTTGTTTCAAGTTGTAGCCACCTGAGATGGCCACTAATGAACACAAAATGGAAGACTGCAAAGAGTGCAGGGAAAACGGAAATGTTAAAGAGCAAACAGCTTGCAGAGCAATTATGTATTGGGACAACTGCAGAAACCGGTTTCTGACTGCTGCAGAGACCAGGCAGCGCTGTGAAAGAGAAGTCATTAGCATACTAATGAGGTGATACCGGGCAAGTCCCAGATACAATGGACACAAATTAAGTATTAATCGATACATTCAATAGGAGACCAGACCCAGTGGCGCCAGAGAAGCCCAGGACAATAAGTCCTAAGAACCGCCCCAGCAACCAAGGAACGGGGTTGGGGGGTTCAAAACATATCGATTGGGAAGAGGCTCAATCGATCCCAAGCAGGTAAGGGAGTCCGCCCAAAGGGGCGCGGAACCCCTGGGACCTATAAAAGAAAGGTCCCACACATGGTTCAGTCTCCTGTCTCCGGCCTCCGGCTCCAGCCTCCAGACCCCTGTTGAGCAGCAGCCACCAAAACGTAAGTGCCTAAACAACAACCGCTACCTGAGACCGGCATTACTGACACCCTTGCCGACTGATAGTATTCCGAAGCCTGCAGACCAGACCAGAACAAAGGCCTTGTTCCCTGACCTCGCAGTTCCTTCTTAGCTAAGTATTAGTTGTTTAGTGGTAGAAGTAAGTTTAATCTTTAGCACGTGCATGAGTGTTATTATAATTGTGTTATAATAAACTCTAATTGTTTTGGACTTACTAATTGGTGTACAGCTTTATTGCTTTGAACTTCACCCTGAAACCTGTGGCGGTATCTTTACGGCACCTGGCGACTCCAGAGCTTAGAACGATAAACAGAGCCAAGTGAGTGTTAAGCACACTCACCCAGAACGACCAACAAAGTGAACCCGCTATGACTCCAGAGGAGGAGCACCAAGGATGCAAAGAAGAGGAATCAAATCCACCACAAATGACTGATGTCACCAAAACTGAAAAAATGAAAATGAAAATCGCTTATTGTCACGAGTAGGCTTCAATTAAGTTACTGTGAAAAGCCCCTAGTCGTCACATTCCGGCGCATGTCCGGGGAGGCTGGTACGGGAAAACTAATACAACATCAGATCATTCTCACAATCCTCAAGAAGAAACGCTCAATGAAACAGCAGATACCACAGAGGACACTGACACCAATAACTTGGAGAATGACTCAAATTATCCACACCGAACAGTCATTGAGCGCAACAAGAACAACAATAACCACAAGAAGCACAACAGAAATAAGAACAACAGGAACAACGAAAAGTACAACAAGAACAACAACAAAAGCTACAAGCACAACAACAAAATCTACAAGAACAACAAAAAAACAACAAGAAGCATAACAAAGACAACAACAGCAACATTGTCTGGGTGAGAGAAACTTTCAAAAGGCAAGTTTAAAAGATCTAATTCATGCCCCCTAACAAGCACGACAAAAACAACAAGAACAACAGCAAAAACAATAACGACAGAAATGCCAGAAACAACAACAATGAAACAATGACCTGTATAACATGGCACAACTCTGCACATGAAGGACAATGCCACAGCACACTGCAAAACAATGACAAGAATACAAACACACTATGGTATGACAACGAATCTCACAAACTCACGTTTGCTCCTGGGCAAATAAACGCACCAGCTTTCAAGGCAGATGACACACTAAATTGATACCACAAGCACAGAAAAAATTCCATGTCAGTCAACATCAGTGGTTCAATCGTTCAAACACCTCGCGATTACTTAAAACACAAGAACACTGACGACATTCACAAAGAAGTTAAAATATCAATATCACCATGTCAACAACCAAAAAAAAACACAACCGAACAAATTTATCAAGTTTGGACTCATAAATGTTTTTATTAAGATTGGACTCATAAATATTAATTGGCTTTGTATAATAACCAATATTATCACCACTTGTACAGATATACATATCAGAATTAATGTAACCGTTCTGTACCATTTTCTTTAACACTGTACAGAAAATATGTAAAACACAAAAGGGGGGATGTAGTGATCTGCATATCTGTGAATATACACAAGGGGTCAATGTAAATGCAATACAACTAAGCATTGGAGATGATAAATACTGACAGACAGGAAGTCAGAGGCACTCTTCACAGGAACGGCAGCTGGTGAGCAGGACACAGACAGGCAGCTCAGATGTAACATAGTATAAGTGCTGTAGATAGAACAAATTCATACAAATAAAACATCTACTTCAATTGGAAGACTACGAGCTGTATTGAGACAGAAGGAACAACAGAGATCCTACCCACAGTGAGCAGGATCTAGATTCACACTTAACTCAACCAACGCCAGATCCAACCGACATTGGGGATCTACTGACCTCGATGAGGAGACCCCAGCCATGCGACATTTAGCACTGGCCCGGTGTGAACTGAGCAGCGCAGGATCCGCGCGTCCGCAGTGGCACTAGCGCAACGCGTACATGCGCAGTGGCATTGGCGCCAACGCAACGTGATGCAGGACTACAGGGGCCGGTGTGGGAGAAACAAGGCCGTCAGCCAGAAGAGCCCTGCCCGCCGCTCGGTGGGCGGGCAAGGCCACATCGAAGGCCCCCTCCCAGGGTCTGACCACCCCCCCCCCCCCCCCCCCACTGGCCCTTCCGTGCTGAGTTCCTGTCGGATAAGAGCAAGTGTGAACGGCGCCGGCGGGACTTGGTGTTTTCACGACGGCCGGTCGGCCAATCCCGGGCCGAGAATCGGTGGGCCGGCCACATAGAGCGGCCCCCAACCAGCGCCGGGGCTGTGTGGCGCGCTTCGCGCTGGTTACGGGGATTCTCCAGCCTGTCCCTGGGCTGAGAGAATCCTGCCTAGGATGTATCCGCATACGTCCACAGCATAAGACTTTCTCTGGTCAGGTTCTGTTGAATAATTTCCTTCAATTAGATTTATTAAGAAGCTTAAAAGACTAGCTGTTTTGAATCCGAAGACGATGAATCTCAATTTCCCAATTTTTATTTATTAGATTTGTTTATTGTTTGTAACTTTTGTTATGAGTTATTAAATAAAATAGTTCCGCTCAATAAATTATTTGAAGCTTTCACCATTTACATTATAGATTTTGGAATTATATTGACTTTGTTTGGGTGTGCTCGTGTTTAATTGGAACAACTGATGACAGAGAAAGCAATCGAGTATTTCAAATTGAAGAAAATTTTAATGAGTGTCACGAAAGCACTTCCATTACTGAGCTGTTTGCAACACCTCATGAACACTGATGATTTAAGTTTGACAATTTAAGCATCTGTCATGAACTGAAAACAATTCATAATTGTTCTGACGAGGGATAACTTACAGAATTGAACAGATCAAGGTTGATTAATTTTGGTATTGGGAAGTGCATCAAGACGTTTTTCTCTGAGATACATTCACAGTCCATTCGTAGCAAAGTTCATAAGATATAACAGCAGAATTAGGCCATTCGGCCCATCGAGTCTGCTCCGCCATTCTATCATGGCTGGTACGTTCCTCATCTGCCATCTACAATGCTACAGGCCAAGAGCTGGATTGCGAAATCAGCTAGAGCATCTCCTCCCGAGAACACGTGACCTAGGAGCAGGAGTCGGCAATTTAGCCTCCCGAGCCGAACACCCTCAATGTGATACATAGATACATGGAAGATAGGGGCAGGAGGAGGCCTTTTGACCCTTCGAGCCTGCTCCGCCATTCATCACTATCATGGCTGATCAACCAATTCAATAGCCTAATCCTGCTTTCTCCCCATAGCCTTTGATCCCATTCTCCCCAAGTGCTATATCCAGCCGGCTCTTGAATATATTCAAAGTTTTAGCATCAACTCCTTCCTGTGGTAATGAATTCCACAGGCTCACCACTCTTTGTGTGAAGAAGTGTCTCCTTATCTCTGTCCGAAATGGTTTACCCTGAATCCTCAGGCTGTGACCCCTGGTTCTGGACTCAACCATCATTGGTAACACCTTCCCTGCATCTACCCTGTCTAGTCCTGTTAGAATTTTAGAAGTCTCATCTGAGATTCCCCCCTCATTCTACTGAACTCCAGCGAGAACAATCCCAACCTAGCCAATCTCTCCTCATATGACAGTCCCGCCATCCTGGAATCAGTCTGGTAAACCTTCGCTGCACTCCCTCAAGAGCAAGAACATCCTTCCTCGGAGAAGGAGACCAAAACTGCACACAATACTCCAGGTGTGGCCTCACCAAGGCCCTGTACAATTGCAGCAACACATCCCTGCTCCTGTACTCGAAACCTCTTGCAATCAAGGCCAACATACCATTAGCCTTCTTTACTGCCTGCTGCACCTGCATGCTTACCTTCAGCGAATGGTGCACAAGGACAGCCAGGTCCCACTGCACACTCCCCTCTCCCAATTTACAACCATTCAGGTAGTAATCTGCCTTCCTGTTTGTGCTTCCAAAATGAATAACCTCACACTTATCCAAATTATACTGCATCTGCTATTGGTTTGCCCACTCGACCAACCTGTCCAGATCTTGCTGTAGGATCCCTGCATCCTTGTCACAATTCACTCTCCCACCTAATTTGGTATCATCTGCAAACTTTGAGATGTTACATTTTGTTCCCTCATCCAAATCATTAATATATATTGTGAATAGCTGGGGTCCCAGCACCGATCCCTGTGGTACACCACTAGTTACTGCCTGCCAATTTGAAAAGGACCCGTTTGTTTCCTCTCTGCCAACCAGTTTTCAGTCCAGCTCAATACATTTCCCCCAATCCCATGCGCTTGAATTTTGCACAATAATCTCTTATACGGGACTTTGTCAAATGCCTTCTGAAAGTCCAAATGTACCACATCGACTGGCTCCCCTTGTCGACTGTACTGGTTACCTCTTCAAAAAATTCCAACAGATTTGTCAAGCATGATGTTCCCTTCATAAATCTATGTTGACTCTGACTGATCCTGCCACTGCTTTCTAAATGTTCCGCTATAAAGTCCTTGACAATGGATTCAAGCATTTTCCCCACTATCGATGTTAGGTTACTGGTCTATAATTCCCTGCTTTCTCTCTGCCTCCCTTTTTGAATATCGGAGTGACGTGAGCTACCCTCCAATCTGCAGGAACAGTTCCAGAGTCTATAGAATCCAGGAAGATGACCACCAATGCATCCACTATTTCCAGAACCACCTCCTTAAGCATTCTGGGATGCAGATTGTCAGGCCCTGGGGATTTATCTGCCTTCAATCCCATCAGTTTTCCCAGCACCATTTCTCTACTAATGTTGATCTCCCTCAGCTCTTCCCTCTCACTAAACCTTTCATTCTCCAGCATTTCTGGGATCTGATTTGTGTCCTCATTTGTGAAGACAGAACCAAAGTATGTACTAATTGCTCGGCCATTTCTTCGTTCCTTATTGTGCATTTCCCTATTTCTGTCTGTAGTGGGCCTACATTTCTCTTTACCAATCTCTTTCTCTTCACATATCTGTAGAAACTCTTAGTGTCAGTCTTTATGTTCCCTGCAAGCTTCCTTTCATACTGTACTTTCCCCTTCTTAATCAATCCTTCTTTGCTGAATTCTAAACTGCTCCCAATCCTCAGACCTATTATTTTTCTTGGCCAATCTGTATGCTTCTTCCATGGATCGGATACTATTTCTAATTTTCTTTGTAAGCCATGGATTGGCCCTCTTACCCCCTTTGCTTTTATGCCAGACAGGAATGAACAGTTGCTGTAGTTCCTCCATGCGTTCCTTGAATATTTCCCATTGTCTATCCACTGTCATCCCTTTAAGTAACTGTCCCCAATCTATCAAGGCCAACTCACGCCTCATATCCTCACAAGTCCCTTTATTAAGATTTAGCATCCCAGTCTCCGAATCAACTACTTCACTCTTCATCTTGATAAAAAATTCTGTCATGTTATGGTTACTCTTCCCCAAGGGGTCTCGTACAGCTAGATTGGCAATAATTCCCTTCTCATTACACAGTACCCAGTCGAGTTGATTCCTCCAGATATTGGTCAAGAAAACCATCCCGTATACACTCCAGGAATTCCTCCTTGACGGCATTGTGGCTAATTTGATTTGCACAATCTATGTGAAGATTAAAATCACCCATGATCACCGATATTCCTTTATTACATGCGTCACTAATTTCTTTTTTAATGCCATTCCCAACCTCACCTGTGCAGTTTTGGGGTCTATGTATGACACCAACTAATGTTTTTTGTCCCTTGGTATTTCTCAACTCTACCCATACAGATTCCACATTGTCAGAGCTCATATCCTTTCTTACTATTGTGTTAACCAGCAGTGCCACGCCACCACCTTTTCTTTTATGCCTGTCCTTCCTGAATACTGAGAACCCTGGGACATTTAGTTCCCATCCCTCTTCACCCTGCAGCCATGTCTCCGTAATCCCAATCATATCATACCCATTTATATCTATATGCGCGATTAGTTCATCCACTTTATTGCAAATACTCTGTGCATTAACGCACAGAGCCTTTGTTTGTCTTTTTCACATTGTTTGTCTTGCTCCCAATATTTTTCTCTTTTTTCCTGTTTGAATTTTGCCCATGGTTTCTCCACATATCACTTACCTTATTCACTTTTCTACCTTTTGCTTTTGTCCTTGCTCCCTCTTTCTCTGACTCCTTGCGTAGGTTCCCATCCCCCTGAAATTTTAGTTTAAACTCTCCTCAACCGCTCGAGCAAATAACCCCCCTAGGACATCAGTTCCAGTCTTGCCCATGTGTAACCCATCCAGTTTGTACAGGTCCCACCTCCCCCAGAACCAGTCCCAATGCCCCAAGAAGCTAAAACCTTCCCCCTGACACCATCTCTTCAGCCACGTATTCATCCTATATATCCTGTCGTTTCTTCTCTGACTAGCACGTGGCACCGGTAGTAATCCTGAGATCACTACCTTTGAGGTCCGATTTTTTAACTTCCTTCCTAGCTCCCTGTATTCTGCCTTCAGGACCTCATCTCTTTTTTTACATATGTCGTTTGTACCGATGTGTACCATGACCACTGGCTGTTCACTGTCCTCCTCCAGAATGTCCTGTATCCGCTCCGTGACATCCTTGACTCTAGCACCAGGGAGGCAACATACCATCCTGGAATCCCGTTTGCGGCCACAGAAACGCCTGTCTATTCCCCTTACAATTGAATCCCCTATAAGTATTGCACTGTCACACTTATTACTCCTTCCCTCTGCAGCAGAACCAACCATGGTGCCACGGGTTTGGCTGTTGCTGTTTTCCCCTGAGAGGCCATTCCCCTTAACAGTATCCAAAACGTTATATCTGTTCTGCAGGGGAATGGCCACAGGAGATTCCTGCACTACCTGCCTCGCTCTCTTACTCTGTCTGGTGGTCACCCATTCCCTTCCTGCCTGCGGAGCCTGAGACTGCGGTGTGACCACCTCTCTATACGTGCTATCTACTATACTCTCTAACTCGCGGATGCTCCACAGTGTCTCCAGCCACCGCTCCAGCTCTGAAACTCAAGCATCCAGGAGCTGTAACTAGAGACACTTCCTGCACACAAGCTGACCCTGGGGACTGGAAATGTCCCCAGCCTGCCACATGGAGTAAGAAGATCACACCATGCCTTGGAGCTGTCCTGCCATGAATTATTCCTATAAATTAAACCTTTGAAATTAAACTTTGGAAAGATGTTTTTGTGTCAGATTAAATCCAATCCCCGTATACTATTTAATTTGATTTTTTAAAAAGCTGTGTATTTATCCCTCTTGATCTGACAACAAATTAAAAATAGTTATTTAATTGAAATTAATAAAGTTATTTAAATCAACTTAAAAATAGTCATTTAAATCAACCTAAAATAGTTACTTAAGTCAAATTTTCAAAAATTTTTAAAATAGTAATTCAAATCAACTTAAAAATAGTAATCTAAGTCAAATCAAACTAGTATTTAAATCAGTAACTCCAGATATTCAAATTTAGCCCTGTCTGCCTTTCAGCTAATCAGTTCACAGTTTTGTGTGACGTCACTTTACCGGGTATTTTTCAATTTTGAAACAGATAAACAGCTGTCTTACCCGATAGCTGTGTCCCTAACCCTAACTTTCTCTCTCTGCACTCTTTACTGAAGTCTCGCCCTCTCTCTCTCCGCGCTCTTTATTCAAGTCTCACCCTCTCCGCGCTCTTTACTGAAGTCTCGGCTCTCTCTCTCCGCGCTCTTTACTGACGTCTCTCTCTCTCTTTCTCTCTCTCTCTCCCTCCGTGCTCTTTACTGAAGTCTCGCCTCTCTCTCTCCGCGCTCTTTACTGACGTCTCTCACTCTCTCTCTCTCTCTCCGTGCTCTTTACTGAAGTCTCGCTCTCTCTCTCCGTGCTCTTTACTGAAGTCTCACCCTCTCCGTGCTCTTTACTGAAGTCTCTCTCTCTCTGCGCTCTTTATTGAAATCTCGCCGTGCTCTTTACTGACGTCTCGCTCTCTCTCGCCACTCTGTTTACTGAAGCCCCGCCCTCTCTCTCTCCGCACTCTTTACTGAAGTCTCGTCCTCTTCCTCCGCACTCATTATTGAAGTCTCGCCTCTCTCTCTCCACGCACTTTACTGAAGTCTCGCCCTCTCTCTCTCTGCGCTCTTTACTGAAGTCTCACCCTCTCTCTCCGCGCTCTTTACTGAAGTCTCTCTCTCTCTCTCTCTGCGCTCTTTATTGAAATCTCGCCCTCTCTCTCTCTGCACTCTTTACTGAAGTCTTGCCCTCTCTCTCTCCGCGCTCTTTATTAAAGTCTCCCCCTCTCGCTCTGCACTCTTAACTGAAGTCTCGCTCTCTCTCTCTCTCCACGCTCTTGACTGAAGTCACGCCCTCTCTCACTGCGCTCTTTACAGAAGTCTCGTCCTCTCTCTCTCCGTACTCTTTATTGAAGTCTCGCCCTCGCTCTCTCCAAGCTCTTTACTGGTCTCGCTCTCTCTCTGCGCTCTTTACTGAAGTCTCGCCCTCTCTCTCTCCGCGCTCTTTACTGAAGTCTCGCCCTCTCTCTCCGCGCTCTTTACTGAAGTCTCGCCCTCTCTCTCTCTCTCTCTGTGCTCTTTACTGAAGTCTCGCCCTCTCTCTCTCCCCGTGCTCTTTATTGAAGTCTCGCCCTCTCTCTCTCCGTGCTCCTTATTGAAGTCTTGCCTCTCTCTGCGCTCTTTACTGAAGTCTCGCTCTCCGCTCTCTTTATTGAAGTCTCGCCTCTCTCTCTCCGCGCTGTTTACTGAAGTCTCGGCCTCTCTCTCTGTGCTCTTTACTGAATCTCGCCCTCTCTCCCTCCGGGCTCTTTATTAAAGTCTCCCCCTCTCGCTCTGCACTCTTTACTGAGAGAGAGAGCTCTCTCTACGCTCTTTATTGAGAGAGCTCTCTCTACGCTCTCTCTACGCGCTCGTTAATGAAGTCTCGCTCTCTCTGCCTCTCTCTCTCTCCGCGCTCTTTAATGAAATCTCGTCCTCTCTCTCTCTCCACGCTCTTTATTGAAGTCTCGTCCTCTCTCTCTCTCCGCGCTGATCCCATCCTGGCCTCAGCTCCACTATCCTGCCGATTCTCCATAACCCTTCAAACAATTAAAGATCTGTCTAACTCCTCCTTAACTTTACTCACTGTCCCAGCATCCATCGCACTCAGGGATAGTGAATTCCACAGATTCATAACCATTTGGGAGAAATAGTTCTGCAGAGTCGTGAACACAGTCCAGTCCATCACACCAACCTGCCTCCCATCCATTGACTCCATCTACATCTCCCGCTGCCTGGGGAAAGTGGACAACATAATCAAAGTTCCCTCCTACCCGGCTTACTCACTCTTCCAATTTCTTCCATTAGACTTCTTACAGAAGTCTGGGAACACGCACAAATAGACTCAAAAACAGCTTCTTCCCCACTGTTACCAGACTCCTAAATGATCCTCTTATGGACTGACCTCATTGACACTACACCCCTCTCTGCTTCACCCGATGCTTATGTAGTTACATTGTATACCTTGTGTTGCCCTATTATGTATTTTCTTGTGTTCCCTTTTCTTTCCATGTACTTAATGATCTGTTGAGCTGCTTGCAGAAAAATACTTTTCACTGTACCTCGGTACACGTGACAATAAACAAATCGAATCCAATCCAATCCTCAAATGTGTTTTGAATTTGCTACCTCTTACTCTAAGATTATCACCTCTTGTTTTAGAATTCCCCACAAGAGGAAGCATCCTCTCCACGCCCACTTCTTCCATATATTTTAGCATCTTGTGTATCTCAATTAGATCTCCCCTCATTCGTCTAAAGTCTAGAGAATACAGGCCTAAACTGTTCAATCTCCCCTCATACGACAAACGTCTCATCTCTGGAATCAATCTAGTGAACCTCCTCTGAACAGCCTCCAATCCACTACACCTTTCCTCAAATACGGGGACCAAAACTGTGCACAATACTCCAGATGCAGTCTTACCAATGCCTTGTATAGTTGCAACAACACTCCCTTATCTTTATACTCAATTGCTTTAACTATAAATGGCAACATTCCATTTCCTTCCTTATTATTTGCTGCACCTGCATGCTCGCTTTCTGTGACTCATGCACAAGGACCCCCAGATCCCTCTGAATCAGAGCACCCCGAAGTCTCTCCCCATTTAGATAATAAGTTGCCTTTCCATTTTTTCGACCCAAAGGCATGACCTCATACTTATCCACATTAAACCCCATCTGCCACATTTTGGCCACTCTCGTAACCTATCTATATCCATTTGTAAGGTTCTTATTTCCTCATTGCAACTTACTGTCCCACCTATTTTTGTGTAATCTGAAAATCTGACGATAGAACCTTCTATTCTTGTGTCCAAATTGTTTTTTCATGGATTGTAAATAGCTGGGGCCCAAGGACTGAACCTTGTGGCACCCCACTGATTACATCTTGCCATCCAGAGAAAGACCCATTTATGCGGACTCTCTATCTTCTTGTCTATCAGCCAGTCTTCTATCCAAGCTAATAAATTACCCCTAATCCCATGTGATCTCACCTTGTGAATTAACCTTCAGTGCGGCACTTTATCAAACGCCGTCTGGAAATCCAGATATACTACATCTACAGGATCCCCATTATCCACTGTGCTTGTTACATCTTCGAAGAACACGAGCAAATTAGTCAAACATGATTTGCCCTTCATAAAACCATACTGACTCTGATGGATATGCTTTGGCTTTCCAAATGTCCTGATATTATGTCCTTGATAATTGATTCTAACAATTTTCCAAAAATAGATGTTAAACTAACTAGTTGTCTGTAATTTCCCACATTCTGCCTCCCTCCCTTTTGAATAAGGGTGTTACATTAGCATTTTGCCAATCCACTGGAACCTTTCCTGTGTCCATGGAATTTGGAATACCATAACCAATGGATCCAGTATCTCTGCTGCCACTTTATTTATCACCCTAGGATGTAGGCCATCAGGCCCTGGGGACATATCTGCCCTCAATCCCAAGAGTTTGGCGAGTACCATTTCCCTATTGATGCTGATTGTTCCAAGTTCCACCCTTTCTATTACCTCTGAATTGCCCGTTCCTATAGGAATGGTACCCATGTCCTCCACCATGAAAACTGAGGCAAAATATTGATTTAGCATCTCTGCCATTTCTGTGTTCCCCACTAGTAACTCACCAGTTTCATCTTCCAAGGGACCAACATTCACCTCAGCAACTCTCTTCCCTTTTATCAACCTGTAGAAGTTTTAGCTATCATTCTTGATATTCTGTGGTAGTTTTCTTTCATAATTTACCTTAGCTTTTTTAAATTACTTTTTTAGTATCTCTTTATTATTATTTGAAAGTTTCTGAATCTTCCAGTCTGCCACTGGCATTTGCAATGTGATATAACTTAGATTTTGTCTTTATAATTGCCTTGACCTCCTTGTTTCGCCATTGATGTTTTTTACCCCCTTCCTATCTTTCTTTCCTACTGGGATATATTTTCGTTGTGAGGAATTGAGTATCTCCTTGATCAACTGCCACTGCTCATCAACTGTCCTACCTTTTAGCCTTCCTGCCCAGTCTATACAAGCTCAAATCTGAATCTTGAATTCTACCACACTATGGTCACTACTCCTGAGTGGTTCCTTAATGATGAGGTCATTAATTAATCCCTCCTCATTACAAAATATCAAATCAAGAATATACTGTTGCAGGAAACAGTCTCTAATGCATTCAATGTTCCGGGAAACAATGCCTAATGCATTTAATATTCTGGGAAACAATCTCTAATGCATTCAATGTTCCAGGATACAATCTCTAATGCATTTAATTGTTCCAGGAAATAATCTCTGATGCAATTCAAAGGAAGTACAGCAGTACATGAGGTTAGAAGAAGGGTGGAATATCACTTAAGGGCAGACTTCCATCGAAGCAAAATCCGACGTTGGCAGGGTTATAAAACTGCTAGTATCAGATAGGCCCTCCATTAACTTTGTGCCTAATGTTTTCTACAATTGACATAAATGGATAGGAAATTCTGGTTGTGCCTGCGCTGAAATGGAATTCCTCCCCCCACCACCCCCACCCCACATAACTAATGGGCGAAACCACAATTTTAGTCGGCTTTTGTCAATTGATAAGATCATTGCCGAATTGAAGAAAGTTCAGGGTTAAGTCTGATCAGTTACAAAGAGAGATGCAGTCAACTCTTGATAGAAATCCACCCCACAGCCATAACACACTGTGGGTGGGCTAAAGCGGTTGAAAGTGGGAATTCTACCTCTCTGTGGGAGGAAGGCCCACTCTCAGGATCTACAACAGTGTTGGAGCTCAATAATGGGTGCCACTGAGATTGCAAAATGGAGCTTGGAAAAGAAGAATGGCAACCCCTCAAAGATAAGTCCCAGGGGTTTATGATGGAGAGGGATCCTTATGTCGGGGAGGGAGCGGAGGGGACAGGTTTTGGAAGACAGGGAAGGGAATGGCGCAACCTTGGGTTGATACCACCGATGCACAGTGAGCACCCCCAAATGAGGTGCCCCCCTTCCCACCTTTTTTCATGTACACCATAAGACATGCCCTGCCACTCCCACCTGCCTTGCCACGCTGGCTGCATTATGGCATAGGCAGTGTATTATCCATGGAGGCCATTCGGCCCATCGAGTCGACACCAGCCCTTGGAACGAACGCCCTACTTAAGCCCACACCTCCACCCTATCCCTGTAACCCAGTAATCCCACCTAACCTTTTGGACACGGCAATTTAACATGGCCAATCCACCTAACCTGCACATCTTTGGACTGTGAGAGGAACTCGAAGCTCCTGGAGACACGGGGAGAAAGTGCAAACTTCACACAGACAGGCACCCAAGGCCGGAATTGAACCTAGGATCCTGGAGCTATGAGGCAGCAGTGCAAAATACTGTATCACCGTGCCGCCCAATTAAGTAACTATTTTCAAAAGTGACTGAATGTATTTGCATTGCATCGCCACGATATCCCAAGGACTTCACTTCCAATTGATACATTTGAAATGCAATATTTAATAAATAATATAAATCGTTCCTTACTAGCCTAATCTGACAATAATTTCATTATGCTATGATGTGATTTATCTCCAAAATATCCTGTATGATACATTTGAGGTCAAATCATTAATAAATAAATTACCTTTATTGTCACAAGTAGGCTTATATTAACACTGCAATGAAGTAACTGTGAAAGCCCCTAGTTGCCGCACCTCCTGTTTGGATACACAGAGGGAGAATTCAGAATTCACAGCTGGTACGGGAATTGAACCCGCGCTGCTGGCCTTGTTCTGCATCACAAACCAGCTGTCTAGCCCACTGAGCTAAACCAGCCCTCTAGAAAATTAGAAAATAGACTGGTCACTATTAGTTAATGCCACTGCAGAATCGTTCGAGTGAGGAATACCAACATTCTTGTTACAACATGAAAATAATAATAATCATCATTTATTGTCACAAGTAGGCTTCAATGAAGTTACTGTGAAAAGCCCCTAGTCGCCACATTCTGGTGCCCGTTCGGGGATCATAGCATAGTAGGCACAGTAGGTGAATAAAAAATTCTGAATGTAAGTAATGCCAATAGATGGAAGTCAGCAGCAAAGCATGGAATTATTGAGACAAAGCTGGTGTGACGTGTAGTGTTACTTTTATTTTTGTCTCTAAGCCAGTCACTAAGGTGCCAACTTATTTAAAACAAGGTTCATCTCTTTGGAAAGGAATTGAAAAAGGTATTGGTAAAGAAACTGTTCATTTTGGCAGGAAGAATAAAAGTGAAACATATTGGGCGGGATTCTCTGAATCCCCGCCGGGTCGGAGAATTCCCGGGAGGACGGCGCAAATCCCGCCCCGCAGCTCCGACACCGCCTCCCCGATTCTCTAGCCCACGAATAAGGCAGCCGACGGGAATTGCGCTGCGCGCCTCGCAGAATCGGGGGAATCGACGCGAAGTGCTGGTCCCTGGGCCTGCACAAATGGGCCAAAGTCCCACCGACGTGACCACAGGTCACGACGGCCTAAATGAAAGTAGGTTTTTAATGGTGTTAATCAGTTGTGCTGGCTGATGCCGGCGAACGAGGAGGTAGGGGTCAACGTGGGGGGTCGTCACAGAAGAGACAGCACGGACGTGGCTTGGGGGGGGGGGGGTTGGTGGGTGCCGGGGAGGGGACCGAGGGTGCCGGTGAGGTAGGGACTGGGCGTACCAGGAGGGAACCGGGGGTGCTGGGGAGGGGGACCGGGGGTGGGTGGTGGCTTGGCTAGGTGGCAGCAGTAGCGACCATGCAGGCCATAGCATCCGGGTGTGGAGGTGGGTATGAACAATGATGATTTATCGTTTACCCCCACCCCCTGCAGACCATTATGTTTGGCCATCACCCAGCGATGAGGGCGAGCTGCACTTCTACATGTTGCCCTGGGGGAGCTGGAGCAGGGGCATGCCAGGGAGGCGGCGGAGGCTGCCGCAGAGGAGCGTGCCGCAGAAGGGCAGGTGGCAGCTGTCCAGGCTGGAGAGCCGCCCATCCGAGGTCAACGAGGAGGAGGAGGTTGTGGTGGTGGTGCCAGGGTGATGGATGAGGCCATGTGTGTACCGGCGTCGCAAGTCGTACCAGGACCTCACGGACCGGGCATGCAGGAGGAAACTCCAGATGAGTCTGGAAACCGCCATCATATCTGCCACCCTATGGCACACCTGGCACCACGTGGGACTGGAGGTGGACACCCTCTCCCGGTGGCCGACAAGGTGATGGTGGCCCTGAACTTTTATGCCATGAGGTCGTTCCAGTCGCCGAGTGGGGACCTGTCTGGCACCTCCCAGGCATCAGTGCACAGGTGCATCCGTGCAGTGACTGACCCCTGTACGACATCGCGGACCGCTACATCCAGTTCCCTGTGGACCGGGCCTTCCAGAATGCCCGGGCAGCGGACTTCGCTGCCGTGGCCGGGTAGCCATGGTACAGGGGGCAATGGATGGGGGCACGTCGCCATGCGGCCACCAGCGGATAACAGGGCTGTGTTCACAAACAGGTGTAGCTCCTACTCCATGAACATTCAGGTGGTCTGTGACCACCGGATGATGATCCTGATGATGATGATGAAGATGATGCGTCCGGTACCCGGGCAGTGTACATGACTCGTTCATATTGCCACAATTGTTCATCCCCGCCATGTTCGAGGTACACCCACCTGGCTGAGTGGCTGGTTGCGGGGCAACAGGGGTTACCCGTTGCGGTCGTGGCTGATGACACCCGTACGGAGGCCAGACTGACGCGGAGAACAGCTACAACGATGCCCATGCAGCGACCAGGGGTGTGGTCGAGAGGTGCTTTTGGCTGCTGAAGATGCGTTTCAGGTGCCTGGACCACTCTGGAGGGGCCCTCCAGTACCCATCGGAGAGGGTCAGTCACATCATTGTGGTCTGCTGCGTCCTGCACAATACAGCCCAGCAGAAGGGCGATGTGCTGGAGGCAGAGGAGGGAGAGAGGGAGCAACACGACGAAGGGCACGACACCCCAGATGAGGAGGATGTGATGGGGGGGAGAGCAATGTACGGGACATACAGGCTGGACAGGGACGGGAGGCTGCCCACCGATACCGGCCGGGCCAGCGGGCACGGGACGGGTTGATAGTCGCTCGGGGAATGTGGCGACTAGGGGCTTTTCACAGTAACTTCATTGAAGCCTACTTGTGACAATAAGCAATAATTATTATTCACAGACTAGGGAGGGGGGATTCGCTGAGCATGGGCATGGACAGCACAGTACGGCACCACCCCACCACCCTCACCCCACCCAGCAACAACCACCCGCATGCACACCAGTCCCCCCATTACACATCTACCTGCGGCACAACGGGCAGAGCTCACACGCTCTCCAGTGGAAGCGGGTCTATTGCATGGCATGGAGGATGATGACAACCCACACTGATGAGCTCCAGGCTTTACGTCATTAGACAGTGTCTGACTCATGGCCACAGTAACACCCTCCACCTGGGAGGTCCCTGCATGCGGCCAAGACACTGCAGTGCATGGACCCCTCGTCTGCCCGGGGCGGGGTGGCGAGGGCGATGTGGGGCGTTGAGGGGCTGCACGCCACATTAATCTGAGCATGATTTCCTATCACCCCTCACACACACTGACACTCACCTCCAACCCCACCCCCGCACGCATTGGACAGAACACAGAGGCAGATTCCGTTGGTGTAAAAGTGATTTTAATAACAAACAGTTCATATAGATGCCCTAGCTTCTATACCAAGTCTGTGCCCTGCACCCGTGCCCACTTACTCAGTGTCTAATTTTCTGGCCTTACGGACCGTATGACTACATCTAGGTGGTTCCCCAGACGGTACAGCAGAACTGGAGGTGGAATCCTGTGATTCCTGCCCTGTGACCCTTTGTTGTGCGTTTCCTGGGGTGGCCCAGCCTGGATGGGCCAGGCTGTGCCTCGGGCGAGTGGGATGGCCAGCCTATCCCTGCCCGTTGCCCACCAGATGCACTTGGGAGGGAGTCCGAGGTGTCGCAGTGTTCCAGGACCTCCCCTGTGGGAGGACCCAGTATGGGCCCCAGCACCTCCTCCTCCATGGCCTGGGGCTGGTTTAGCACAGGGCTAAATTGCTGGCTTTGAAAGCAGACCAAGGCAGGCCAGCAGCACGGTTCATTCCGGTACCAGCCTCCCCGAACAGGTGCCGGAATAGGGCGACTAGGGGCTTTTCACAGTAACTTCATTTGAAGCCTACTCGTGACACTAAGCGATTTTCATTCATTTTCATTCATTCCCTCAGGGTGCCCGATGGCCCCTGAGGGCTCTCCATGGGTCCGGTGTGCGAACGGATCTAGCACCCCAAGCACCCCCGGCAGCTGGTGCTGCCAGTCCTGGAGGCCCGCCCTGGTATCAACAAGGGTCTGCAAGTTTGCAGCCGCGGAGCTCAGGGAATGGCCATCCAAGTCTGTGTCTGGGCGACGCCGGCCAGAATCTGGGCAATGGCACTGATGCCCTCAGCGATGGCCATGGCATTGAGCGCCGCTGTGATCTGCAGCTGGCTCTGGCTCATGGTTTCCTGTGAGAGGGCAGCCATGTCCTGGGCCACGGACGCCGCCTGCACGGAAAGCTCCAGGCCTTGTATACTGCTCCCCATGTCTGACACCGTCGCCCCATTGCCTCCACCGCGGACGCCACCCATGCGGTGTCGGCCTGGGTGGCATGCATGACCGGCACCTCTCCCTGCTCCTGCACGCGGGTGGACTCCTCAACTTGCGTCTGCAGCTGCGGCAAGCCGGCCATCACCCCTCCACTTGTCCCAGGGACCCTGACTGCATCGGGTCTATGGGTGGGTGTGCGAATGCCAGGAACCCGGGACCCTTCTGGGCGGCAGCTAGTTGCTGAGGCTGGTCTGCCCTCTGACCTCTACCTGCTGTACCGGAACACACCAGTTAGTGTACCAGAAGCCCCATCGCTAAAGTGCCCAACCGAAGTGAGTGTCTCTGTGATGGTGGAAGGTATAGGAGATAGCAATGGCGTTCAGTGGATGTCCTCATCGCACCCAAAGTCCGGGGCCCCCGTTGGTGTGGCTGCCCGCCCTGTCGCTGGGTGTGGCCCTACGGCAACACCGCACTGGCACTATGTGGGCAAGGGGAGGGGGGATGAGGGAGATGGGGAATCAGAGGAGGGGTGGAATGGGGCAGGAGGTGGGGGTCTCACTTGATGGTGCACCCCCGATCTCTGCATCCGTGACCTCCCAGTCCTCAGGTCCGCCTGCAAGGTCCAAGAGTCTCTCTTCATTAACACAGAGGGCGCAATTCTGATGAAAAAATGAAATGAAAATGAAAATCGCTTATTGTCACGAGTAGGCTTCAATGAAGGTTTTGTGAAAAGCCCCTAGTCGCCACATTCCGGCGCCTGTTCGGGAAGGCTGTTACGGGAATCGAACCATGCTGCTGGCCTGCCTTGGTCTGCTTCCAAAGCCAGCGATTTAGCCCAGTGTGCTAAACAGCCCCATGATGGGCCCCCTCCAGTCCTGTCACGCTCCCGGTTGTTTTGGGCGCGCTTCTCCTGGGGGGAGCGGGGGAGGGAGAGGGGAGACAGAGATAAAGGTCAACAGTGTTGGGCAGATATTTGCAGACCAGTGGTTGTGTGTATGTTGGCAGAGGTTCACAGCCCATCCTGCCAATGCAGCCTGTATGGGTGGGTGCAGCCATGTTGGTTTCAGCTAGGTCTGTCCTGCCCATCCTGTGGGGGAGGGGGGGGGCATGCCACATGTGTGGGGAGTTGATGGGGTTGGTGCAATGGGCACAGTGGGGGGGGAGTACTCACCCTGGCTGCCCTTACTAGGTCATTGACCTTCTTGTGGCACTGGCTGCCTGTCCTGGTTGTTACGGCCACGGCGCTGATGGCCTCTACCACTCCCCTCCACAGGTGCCGGCTGATGTTTGGTGCAACACTGCGGCTGTGCACAGGGTACAGGGCCTCCCCCCCTCTGCTCCAGTGCGTCCAGGAGCGCCTCGATGTCCCGCTCCTGGAACCTCGGCGCTGCACGGTGGGCGGCCATCTTTCAACATTGCTGGGAGTCTCTCCGGCGATGGGCGCCTTTTGAGGAGCCACGCCGTGTGGAGTCAATGACGCCACGCACGTCTCTGATGCCATTCTGGGTCGCGCCGCTGGAGCGGCTCGCGCCGTTTTTGATGCCGGCTCGGGTCATTACCGCGATAGCGGAGAATCCTGGCCATTATCTAAATGGTGAGAGATTCGCGAGCTCTGAGAGGCAGAGAGATCTGGATGTCCTAGTGCATGAATTGCAAATAGCTAGTAGGCAGGTACAGCAAGTAACTAGAAAAGCTAATAGAATATTATCATTTATTGAATACAAAAGTAGGGAGGTTATATTTTATTTATACAGAGCAGGAGTGAGACCACATTTGGAGTGCTGTGTATAGCATTGGTCCTTATTTAAGGAAAGAGTTCAGAATAGGTTTACCAGACAAATATCTGAAATGGGTGTGTTGTCTTATGACGAAAGATTAGGCTTGGAAAGATTGGACAGGTTAGGCTTGTATCCACTGGTGTTTAGAAGATTAAGAGGCAACCTGATTGAAACGTATAGTAACCTGAGGGATCTTGACAGGGTGGGTGTGAAGAGGATGTTTCCCCTGTGGGAGATCCAAAACTTGGGGTCACTTATTTAAAAATAAAGGGTTGCTCATTTAAAATGGAGATGAGGCAAAATTATTTCTCTAAGGGTAAGAAGAGTCTTTGTAACTCTCTTCTTCAGAAGCCGGTGGAATTAGCGTCTTTGAATATTTTTTTAAGACAGAGGTGGATAGATTCTTGGTAAGGGGGCTGGCAGGATGCAGATTTGAGGTCACTATCAGATCAACTATGATCTTATTAAATGGCGGAGCAGGCTCGAGGGGCCAAATGGCCTACTCCGGCTCCTTGTTCATATGCTATCTTCCTTCCTTCATCACTGTTAGTTAATAGGGAGAACGCAATGAAAAAATAGGAATGTCGGAACTAACAGTCCATTTTGTTATCCAAGATTCACTAACTCTTGAGTGTAGTCAAAATAATTCCTCTTCTAAGTTACCACAACATAGAACGCTATTTCTGATTTGTGCATTTGTATCTAAAGGGCCTACGACAAAACTGATGGTTTTACATCTACTATTTCTACTGTCTATCTATGTAGCCATGTTGTAGTGTGGTTCTGTTGAACAATTTACTTCAACTAGATTGACTCAGACACTTGACTCAGTCACTTGAAAGAGAAGTTGGTTTGGATTTGCTGACTATGATTCTCAATCCCAAAGTTTTATTGAGTGAAAGAAGGTAATTACTTTGTCAATTTATACCATATAGATCAGCCAGCTCAACTCAATAAGCCCGTTGATGTTTTGGCTATTCATACTGTGGAGTTTGGAACTATATTCACTTTTCTTGTTTTGCTATTTGCTTCTATTTGTTTGAATGACTGAGAATGGGGTTATCGGTGGAATGTGGAGTTGAGGCCACAATCAGATCAGCCATGATCTTATTCAGAGAATTCCTAGAGTGCAGAAGGAGGCCATTTTGCACTTTGAGTCTGCAAGGGCCATCCGAAAGAGCACCCTACCTAGTCCCACTCCTTCCTTATTCCCACTCTGTCCCTCTCCCAAGAACCACCCTTAATCTTTGGATACTAAGGGGTAATTTAGAATAGCCAATCCATCTAACCTGCACATCTTTGGACTGTTGGAGGACACCAGAGCACCTGAAGGAAACCCACACAGACACGGGGAGAAAGTGCAAACACCACACAGTCAGCTGTGGCCGGAATTGAACCCGAGTCCCTGGGGCCTTGAGGCAGCAGTGCTAACCACTGTGGTTTGAGATTTACAATGATACATTCTTCATAAACATTCTAGAATAATTCTCAATTGTTAGTAACTTAACCGATATGTTTACAGATAGATTTATTTTTGTTTTGAAATTCGATACTTAAATACTGTATGTATTTATGACATACACTACACAAAAGAAAGTTCCACAACAGGCCTGCTGTAAATAAAATTAATGGGGATCTGAAGCTACATTTTACCCTGTGAATGGGTGAGAAAAATTTTCCATAGATTCTTGTCAATTGAATGTATTACTGATGCATTGAAGACAGTTCAGAGTCAGGTCTGTTTAGTTACAAAAAGAGATTCAGAATTGGGGGTGGATTCTCTGCCGCTTGCCGCTGGAAGCGGAGTTTCCGATGTGACAGAAAATCGTGTGTCGGAGAATACACACAACAGCACGGTAGCAGAAATGGATAGCATTGTGGCTTCACAGCGCCAGGGTCCCAGGTTAGATTCCCCGCTGGGTCACTGTCTGTACGGAGTCTGCACGTTCTCCCCGTGTCTGCGTGGGTTTTCTCCGGGTGCTCCGGTTTCCTCCCACAGTCCAAAACTGTGCATGTTAGGTGGATTGGCCATGATAAATTGCCCTTAGTGACCAAAAAGGTTAGAAGGGGTTAATAGGTTACGGGGATAGGTGGAGTGAAGGCTTAAGTGGGTTGGTGCAGACTCGATGGGCCGAATGGCCTCCTTCTGCACCGTGTGTTCTATGTTTTATCTTCTTTGCAATGCCCTGGTCCCCCATTGGCAGTGGCATTAAGTTTGTGTCCCGCGCCAGCAGGAGGATGCAAGTGGGTCATTTGAATCCATTTGCATCTTATTAATGGGCTTGACACCGGATTGCTCACGCCTCTGTGATGCTCCAGGCATCTGAGCCGGGATTCACATCGGCGTGGATCGGTGCAACGATTTGCCAGCGTGGCCCTAACACGTTGAACCTTGTGGTGGACCGAGGGGGGTAAATATTTAAGGGTAGGTGCCCCCAAGGTTCATCGGAGGCCCCCCCCACAAGCAAATCCTTCCCGCTCCACCCCCTGAGACCCCCCCATCAGACTCCAAACATTAGACCCTCCCATATCAGAGACCCTCTATATCAGAGACCACCCCATATCAGAGATTCCCCCATATCAGAGACCACCCCATATCAGAGACCACCCCATATCAGAGACCACCCCATATCAGAGACCACCCCATATCAGAGATCCCCCATATCAGAGACCACCCCATATCAGAGACCCCCATTATCAGAGACTCCCATATCAGAGACCACCCCATATCAGAGATCCCCCATATCAGAGATCCCCCATATCAGAGATCCCCCATATCAGAGATCACCCCATATCAGCAATCCCCCATATCAGAGACCCCCCATATCAGAGACCCCCATATCAGAGACCACCCCATATCAGAGACCACCCCATATCAGAGACCACCCCATATCAGAGACCACCCCATATCAGAGACCCCCATTATCAGAGATCCCCCATATCGGAGATCCCCCATATCGGAGATCCCCCATATCGGAGATCCCCCATATCGGAGATCCCCCATATCGGAGATCCCCCATATCGGAGATCCCCCATATCGGAGATCCCCCATATCAGAGATCCCCATATATCAGAGACCCCCCATATATCAGAGACCCCCCATATATCAGAGACCCCCATATATCAGAGACCCCCATATATCAGAGACCCCCCCCCATATCAGAGACCCCCCCATATCAGAGACCAACCCATATATCAGATACCTCCCAATATCAGTGGGGGTCAATACCTCCCACCAGTGACCCCCCCTTATCAGAGACCTCTCAATATCAGAGACTCCTCCAATATCAGAGACCTACTCCCCCATATCAGAGACCCGCACCGCACCCCCCCCCCCCCCCCCATATAACAGATGCCCCGTCATTCCATCAGTCACCCCTGCCTAGAAGCTAAAGAGCAGTCCAGGCAGAAACAGTGAAAAATCACTGCTTTTTGACTCACCTGTCCCTTCCACCTGCTTCCTCATACAGTGGTGTAGAATGAAGCAGCTATTAGAAAGTCAAAAAGTTTGGGTGGCGGGGATGTGCTGAGCAGTCATAGAAAAGGTGGCTCTCCTCCAGGAAACTTGGATTTTTGGAACATTTAGCCCGAAATTAAGCACTCAGCCAACAACACCCCCCCACCCTCCTCCACAAATACTATGGACACAAAGAAGATGCCTCCAAACCAACCAAGGGACCAAAAGGATGGCAAATTAAGTAACAGCTAGGAGAAAAAGCTGAGGTGATGGGCACGTGGAGTGAGGACATACTTGGACGAGTCGGATTGCCGACACCCACGGCAGAATATCCGTCAATAGGTCAATGCACGGAGCTCCTTAAACACAGGGACGCGATCAAGAAGGAGATGAAGGCGGCAGTCGCCATTGCCCTCGTCCACTTCAAGGAGGTCTGGAGAAAGCGGAGTAGCAGCTAGAGACGCAGAATGGTCAAAAAGCCGGCTGCTGACCAGTATGACTGAATCACCTCATTGGAAGTGGAGGTTGGTCGCATTTCAAGGAATCCTCAGAGCCTCCACATTGTGGGTCTGCCGGAAGGTATCGAGGGCAGAAACCCCACGGAGTACGCGGCTCAGACGCTGGGCCAGCTGATTGGGGGGGGGATGTTCCCCAAGCCCCAGAAATAGACCGGGGGCCACAGGTCGCTCCGGCAAAGGCCAAAAACAGGGAATAACCAAGGGCAATTATCGTCAAGCTCCACCATTTCCAAGATGTGGGCCGAAATTCTCCCAACGGGAGACAAAGTGCCGGCACCGGAGTGAAAACTGGAGTGTTTCACTCTGGCGTCGGAGGCCGCTCCTTGCCTCCTATTCTCCCATCCCCAAGGGGCCAAGAGCGGCGCCGCGTCAATTTTGCGCGCCGGGCCTTGGTGCTGCGTCAAATGGGCGCCGCATAAACGACGCGGCCAGTGGCGCTTAAATGACATCACCCGCGCATGCGCGGTTACCGTCCTCCTCGCGGGCGCCCCGCAAGACATGTCGAAGTGATCTTGCGGGGCGGTGGAGGAACAAGAGTGCGTCTTTTAGAGAAGCCGGCCCGCCGATCTGTGGGCACCGATTGTGGGCACCGATCGCAGGCAGACCCCTACTGAGCACCCCGCTGGTGCTTGATCCTCCCTCCCCAACCCCCCCCCCCCCCCACAGGCCACACACGCAGCGTTCGCGCGCCGTTCACGTCGGCAGCGACCAGGCGTGGTTGCCGCTGGCTTGAACCCGTCAGATTGGGCAGGCTGCTCGGCCCATTCGGGCCGGAGAATCACCGCTCAACCGTTAGAAACGACAAGCGGCGATTCTCCGAGCGTCCTGTCGTAAAACTCGGCACACCGTTTTGGGGTGGGGTGGGAGAATCGCATGCGGGTGCCAGGGTGGCGTGGAGGGAATCACCCGGCACTCCTGCGATTCTCCTACCCGGCGTGGGGGTCGGAGAATCGCGCCCGTGGTCTTGTAAGTGGGAAGGGCACACAATCGATGTGCATCAGGACATTGGGGCAGACTTGTCCACATACCGGGCCGATTTTAACACAGCCAAGTCAGTCCAATATAACTCACATGTGGTCTTGTAAGTGGGAAGAGCACACGAGGCATGTGTATCAGGACATTGGGTCAGTCCTGTCCAACTATACTTAAAAGACCCCTACTGAGATCTCCAATCCCCGCATTGGAGATCTCTACTGCCTCCCGAAAATACACAAGGCCAACACACCAGGCCGTCCTATCGTTTCAGGCAATGGGACCCTGTGTGAGAACCTCTCTGGCCACATCGAGGGCATCTTGAAACCCATCGTACAAGGTACACCCAGCTTCTGTCGCGACACGACGGACTTCCTACAGAAACTCAGCACCCATGGACCAGTTGAACCAGGAACATTCCTCGTCACAATGGATGTCTCTGCACTCTACACCAGCATCCCCCATGACGACGGCATTGCTGCAACAGCCTCAGTCCTCAACACCAACAACTGCCAATTTCCAGACGCAATTCTGCAACTCATCCGTTTCATTCTAGACCACAACGTCTTCACCTTCGACAACAAATTCTTCATCCAGACGCACGGAACAGCCATGGGGACCAAATTTGCACCTCAATATGCCAACATCTTCATGCACAAGTTTGAACAGGACTTCCTCACCACACAGGACGTTCAACCGATGCTATACACCAGATACATCGATGACATTTTTTTCCTTTGGACCCACGGCGAGACATCACTGAAACGACTACACGATGACATCAATAAGTTCCATCCCACCATCAAACTCACCATGGACTATTCTCCAAATTCAGTTCCATTCTTGGACACACTCGTCTCCATCAAGGACGGTCACCTCAGCACCTCGCTTTACCGCAAGCCCACAGATAATCTCACGATGCTCCACTTCTCCAGCTTTCACCCGAAACACATTAAAGAAGCCATCCCCTATGGACAAGCCCTCCGTATACACAGGATCTGCTCAGACAAGGAGGAGCGCAACAGACACCTACAGATGCTGAAAGATGCCCTCGTACGAACGGGATATGGCGCTCGACTCATTGATCGACAGTTCCACCGCGCCACAGCAAAAAACCGCACCGACCTCCTCAGAAGACAAACACGGGACACCACTGACAGAGTACCCTTCGTCGTCCAGTACTTTCCTGGGGCGGAGAAACTACGACATCTTCTTCGCAGCCTCCAACACATCATCAGCGAGGATGGACATCTTGCCAAGGTCATCCCCACACCCCCACTACTGGCCTTCAAACAACCGCGCAACCTCAAACAAACCATTGTTTGCAGCAAATTACCCAGCCTTCAGAACAGCAACCACAACACCACAAAACCCTGCCAGGGTAATCTCTGCAAGACATGCCAGATCATCGACATGGACACCACCATTACACGTGGAAACACCACCCACCAGGTACGCGGCGCATACTCGTGCGACTCGACCAATGTAGTCTACCTCATACGCTGCAGGAAAGGATGTCCCGAAGCGTGGTACATTGGCGAGACCATGCAGACACTGCGACAACGAATAAACGGGCATCGTGCGACTATCAACAGGCAGGACTGTTCCCTTCCAGTTGGGGAACACTTCAGCAGTCAAGGACATTCAGCCTCTGATCTCCGGGTCAGCATTCTACAAGGAGGCCTTCAGGAGACGCGACAACGCAAAATTGCTGAGCAAAAACTTATAGCTAAGTTCCGCACGCATGAATGCGGACTCAACCGGGATCTGGGATTCATGTCGCATTACATTCGGCCCCCACCAACAAGCCTGGACTTGCAGAGGCCTACCGACTGAACTGGCTTGGGACAATTCACACCTCTTTAACCTGGAGTTACCTCTCTCTCTGCATCTTTGATGATTTGATTGCCTGCAGGTGCTCGCATTCCGGGGCATCTCTGACTGTGTCTATATAAACATTTCTGGAACAAGCCTTTCCATTCACCTGAAGAAGGAGCCGTGCTCCGAAAGCTCGTGTTTGAAACAAACCTGTTGGACTTTAACCTGGTGTTGTAAGACTTCTTACTGTGCTCACCCCAGTCCAACGCCGGCATCTCCACATCATACTTAAAAGACACACTTAAACATAGGTACAGTACAGACTTGTTATGGTGGCCCGATAACTTGATTCAGAAGGCATGATTCCCGCCATGCATTAATTAGCATGGCTGGGGAGAGTGAATCACTTGTGGGTGCCGCTCTAGGCACCAACGCAAACCACAAGCAATATACCTCCAGCGGGAGAACATAGTCCCCAAACGGAAAATCAAGCCCATGAACCTCTTTTAACTAGAAGGGCTGATTGACAATATGAATGGTCTTCACAACACTCAGAAATGCAAGCATGCTAAGACAGTGGTGAGGAAGCCAGGATACATGATACCAAAATTAGCAAGCAAGGGTAGAGTACAGATGAGCAGAATGGAATAAATTACCAGCAAAGCCAGTTAGCTTTGCAGAAGTGCCCGAATGAACTTGTATTTACATTGCACATTATTGCATACTGAATAAATTGTAAGTATTTCACTTCCAGTTAATGTATTTGAACTATAATATTTTGCAAACAATAAAGCAGACTCTTACCATTATCAACTTTGACATACAAGTCTAATCTGACAATAGTTTCATTATGTAAGGTGAGGTTTATCTCAGAAATACTCTGTGTCTAGTTTGCAGTAAAATTACTTTAAAATAAGCCAATTGCATATCTCGTATTTTAACTACTGCTACAGCAGAATTGTGTGAGAGAGAAATACCAACACTCTGTTCTGACAGATAATTCACAGCAGGAGCAAAAATTTTATATTAAAATAATGACAACAGATGGGAGTCAGCAGGGAATCACGAAAGTATCAGGATAAAATTGGTCTGCCATTTCAATGTCATTCTTAAAGCATAAGCAATGATTAGGATTCCCATCTTAATTTCTAAATCACATCTTTGTAAACATATTGATTTTCTTTGAAGTGGGAATTGACTTATTAAGTGCATTCTTGTGCCATTGATATTTCCTTCCACTCGTGATCCTTTATTTAATGCTAATGAAAAAGGCAGAGCTCAGAACAAAATAGCAGGAATGTCAGAACAAACATTCCATTTTGTTTCTGCGTTGCCTGGTGTAGAAAACCTTTGCCATGTTAAAATATTCCAGCTAGGATACTGAAAAATTCACAAATGTTCCATTTTAATGATATGCCCAACCTCTTTCTCTTTCTCTTCATGGGGCCAAGTTTACTAATTGAAGTCCAGGGTGCTTAAATGCAAGTGGGCAAAGTCAAGGCTTAGGGATTCTAAAGAGAGCTGCAGTCCAACCAGCGATAGCTACATAATCTACCAATGTGGAGCAGTGTAACATTTTCTGTTGTTTTATTACCGAGCCAGGGCAACTCGGGTCATTCCAAGTGAGAAACATCCAAATATCCAGTGGCTGATCTAACCTAACCCTGTTAGTAATAACCCTAATAACTGAGCCAGACTGTCTGCTTGATCATCATCAGCAGTTTCCTGGTGTATTTAGACATTTCTTTGAGCAGGCATCAAATTATCCAAACGGACCACAAAGGATTGATTTAATTCCAACTTCCATCATGCGACATGTCATTGGGTTAGTTTGACCACAGGCCATTGAATAATTGTCATGTACAGTCATGCACCTCCACTGAGTGGCTATTGGTTTCTCATCCGCATCTTGTGAATAGGGCATCTAATCATGAAATGTGTAACTGTATTGCCATCATCTGCCACATGGGCATACACTATGGTGAGTTCTGCCACATGAAAGTGTAGAGCTTCAGCAACTTGTCTGTTTGCAATGAAATAATAGCTATAAGTATGTGAGTGAATGTTTTCAAAGCCAATCTCCCTTCAGCTAACATGCTACATATTGAAAGTTTCTCATCCAGTTATATGATGGATATCTGCTTTCATTGTGCAGAATGCAGCCACCTTAACGTCCTAGATGTCCAAGCGCAGCACCACATGCTAAGTTCATGCATGAACTACAATCTAATCTAGGTCGTTGTCTGGAATTTGAAAAAATGATGCACCCTCCGTGATGTTGATTTCCCTCCTGTGTTGATGTCTGTCAAACCAGTCCCTTTCTGCTGGTGCTGAAGCTACCTCACAGTTTTGTCCTGGATCTGACACATGAAGAGGAGGGAAGACTTTGATTGAATACCTTATGATGCTGAAAGAGAGTGGTTTGAAGGCATAACTACATGCCATAAGTGTAATCTGCATTGAAACTTTACCCTCGGTGAAGAAAACTGAGAAAGATCAAATCGTCCGTAACACCTTTTAGTGTAATTGTGAAACCTGTTTCCAGGCTGAAGATGACACACCTCAAAAGTAGAAGTATTGAAATCAATGGAGTCATTTTCACAAAATCTGTCTCCCTACTAGTGCTTCTTCTGAGCTCTGCAACTCTTTAAGATTGACAAAGGGGTTTTCAAGTGGTTGATATCTCATCCCTCGTGCTCCTCACTGTGCCATGCACCAAAGATACAATTACAGTGGCATATGGGCATTCATCAGAAATAGTTAAAGTAGGGCAGCATGGTGGCGCAGTGGGTTAGCCCTGCTGCCTCACGGCGTTGAGGTCCCAGCTTCGATCCCGGCTTTGGGTCACTGTCCGTGTGGAGTTTGCACATTCTTCCCATGTTTGTGTGGGTTTCGCCCCCATAACCCAAAGATGTGCTGGGTAGGTGGATTGGACTCGATAAATTGCCCCTTAATTGGAAAAAATTAATTGGGTTCTCTAAATTTATTTAAAAAAAAGAAATAGTTAAAGTAAGAAAGGTCCCTTGATACAACAGATTCTAGTGAAGTTAATGACGGAGCTTTCATTTTTTTTATAAATGTAGAGTACCCAATTCATTTTTTTTACAATTAAGGGGAAATTTATGGCGGTTAATTCCACCGACCCTGCACATCTTTTGCGATGTGTGGGTGAAACCCACGCAAACACGGGGAGAATGTGCAAACTCCACAGTGGCCTCTGGGACTGTGACCCAGAGCCGGGATCGAAC
Source organism: Scyliorhinus canicula (assembly GCF_902713615.1). Taxonomy (NCBI): domain Eukaryota; kingdom Metazoa; phylum Chordata; class Chondrichthyes; order Carcharhiniformes; family Scyliorhinidae; genus Scyliorhinus; species Scyliorhinus canicula. The sequence continues at coordinate 160,356,095 of NC_052151.1, read as the reverse complement.
CTGGGACATCAGCACTGTGAGGCAGCAATGCTAACCCCACTGTGCCACTGTGCTGTCCAATAACGGAGCTTCCTGGGCAGTAGACACTAGCACATACGTTGGAGTCAAAGACTCCTGTATTTGCTGAAAACTAAAATCAAAATCAGATCTCAAAGAATCTGATGCATAAATTGGAGATTTGTTTTTCATTTAGTTCTGAGTCTTGTTCAACTAATTTGTAAAAACAATGTCCGCCATTTTAAAATTAAGTCATTTTAAAATATATTATTTTGCAGGTTGTGGGTGTCGCTGGCATGGCCAGCATTTATTGTCCACATAATTGCCTTTGATGTGGTACTGAGCCAGCTTCTTGAACTGCTGTAGTCCATGTGATGTAGGTACACCCACAGTGCTGTTAAGAATGGCTTTGGCTTTGAAACCCTTTGTGATATCCTGGATATCTGAAGTGGGCTACACAAATACAAGTTAGCTCTTTGTGTTCCTTTTGTCTATTGGTCCATCCATCGGAAGAAAAACAAAAGGCTAAACTCAAACAATAGTCCCATCCCAGCCTTCCATATTTTGCATGCGCCTTCCCAGTCTGGGGACTTGACAAAAAAAGTGTCTATCCTCATGGAGAAGAGGTCGCCAGCTTTAGTCAAATCACCCACTCATAAAGACAACTTCCAAAAATAAAAGAGTATGCAATGTTTCAAAACAACCTGGGCTTTGTTAGGTTTTTGTCCATTTACCAAAAACAATAATCATGCAGGAATTGTGGGACACAGCAGCTTTGAAATGAATGGATACATTCAGGAAGAAAAAAAAACTTCCACATTAAAAATACGTCCAGTAGCAAGGTGACAATGTAAGAGGAAATAATAGTACGCTTCAAATTGCTGTCTCAATGAATTATATCTCATATTATCTTTTGAAAAATGTCGTTATTTACTTTGTGCTGTCGTCCTTCTCCCATTCTAAATCTCCCAGTATCGTTCCTGAAAACAGGTAAGGCAGGAAGGAGACACACTCTGCTGGCTCTTTGTGGCCTGGTGAAGTGTCTTTCACCCACTCTGGAGAGTTGTATAGCCTCTGATCCTCATTCCTTTTAATAGCTCAGCTGATCATGGAATACACAGATGTCATCATATGTCCTATTGCTCTGTAGCATATTGTGACCTTAATATCTCCACTGCCCTGTGAACCATCCGCAAAATTGATCCTCTTGCCTTTTCAAACCTGCTGCCTTTGCTTGGCGGTGATGTGATTGTGCGAGGATTGGGGGTGTGTGGGAGGGGGTAGGGAGGTGGAGGTAGCCTTGTGAAGCAATGACTTTTCCGATCAAATTACTCCCAGCACAATTAAATTCAGCAGATCGTCAAGAAACAGAAATAAATTCCTCGTACTTTTTAAATTAGTTCCCACAGGTGAATGATTGGCTCGTTTAATGTCTTGTAAGCTTCAGTTTGTGGTTTCATGAATATGTAATAGGTAGAAATCTTATGTACAAGACAAAAGGGAATCTGGATTTCCAGAAACACTGAAATAAAATATGGTTGCCTAAGCCACAATAATTAGCTGCTGTGCACAGATCACAAACCATATCATTATTGCCTCCTGGATGTCTATTTTTTAAATGGATTATCCATTTGAGTAACACCTAACTTTAAGTACTCTATTTAAATAATTTTCACAAAGACATTCTTGAGCTATATTGTCAAAGCAGGAGGCACAATATTGCATTAATGCTGCCTACATACAAAATTACTCCTGAAAGCTAAATAATCCAAATAACTTAACCATTAAAGGCTTTGGACATATTTAACCTTTGTTTTAATGGATCTACACAGATTTTTTATTGAAATTTGAATTACCCGTGAGCGAGTAGATTTTTACTGTTCCTTTGTCACATATTTCTCGGAAGAGCTCATTTTTTTTCCCGAATGAAAAATCACATCATTATGTTAAAAGTTTTCCCCAAAGACTTTTGTCCTGCAACTGATACATCATTTATTATCCATTAATGAAATGAAAATCGCTTATTGTCACAAGTAGGCTTCAATGAAGTTACTGTGAAAAGCCCCTAGTCGCCACATTCTGGCGCCTGTCCGGGGAGGCTGGTACGGGAATCGAACCGTGCTGCTGGCCTGCTTGGTCTGCTTTTAAAGCCAGCGATTTAGCTCAGTGAGTAATGACCCACAATCAAGCACAAACAAGCTTCAGAATGTAACTGCTATGTTTATCCAAAGCGTCCGCATCCTAAGCTATTGTACCTGATATATGTTTTCTGTATTTATTATTTTTTTTAAACTTTAGAGTACCTAATTATTCTTTTTCCAATTAAGGGGCAATTTAGCATGGCCAATTCACCTATCGTGCACATCTTTGGGCTGTAGGGGTGAAATCCACGCAGACACGGGGAGAATGTGTAAACGCCACACGGACAGTGACCCAGGGTCAGGATTCCCCGGGTCCTCAGCAACTCAGTCCCAGTGCTAACCACTGCGCCATCACGCTGCCCTCTGTATTTATTACTTTAGTTTATTTTTGTTTGAGATCCACTTCTGACTTTCTTTTTCTTGGAAACTCCACTTTTCATGTTAAAAGTGGAAACCCTGCATTGAAAAGTATGCCAAATACCCAGATCTGAATTGCAGGCGAGAATATAAAATATATTAGATATTAATGCAAGCTGTCAACATTATACTTGTTTTTGTAGACCACGAATGAGTCCAAACCGAATTGGCAAAAAGAAAATGTGATTTATTGCAAAGCAATTATATTTACAATATACATCATATCCCAGCTGGGATTGCTCTGTTGGTTCCAAACCTGGCCGACTTTATACAAATCTTAATAATGAATGATCTTGGGCTTATCGCCCCCTCAGCAAGGGAGCTCATTTTCAGCGAGACTCACGGGGAGCCTGATTGCTCCAACTCCGTGGGCGCGATTCTCCGCTGCCCACGCCGGTTGGGAGAATAGCAGGAGGGCCTCCCGACATTTTTTGCGCCCTCCCGCTATTCTCCCCCCCCCTCGCCTGACCCACGTCACGAATCGCCGCTCGCCATTTTTTACGGCGAGCGGCGATTCTCCGCGGCCGATGGGCCGAGCGGCCGGGCCCTCACGCCCGTTTTTACACGGCAGCAAACACACCTGCTTGTTGCGTCGTAAAAACGGGTGTTGGATGCCCGTTTGGGGCATCCAGAGGCCCATTTGGGGCGGGAGCACCACCGTTGTGCTCGGGAGGGGACAGGCCCGCGATCGGTGCCCACCGATCGTCGGGCCTGCGTCCAAAAGGGACGCACTATTTCCCCTCTGCCGCCCGACAAGATCAAGCCGCCACATCTTGTCGGGCGGCGGTGGAGAAATGCAGAACCGCGCATGCGCGGGTTCCGTCAATGGCGTGATGATGTCACCCGCGCATGCGCGGGTTGGAGCCGGCTTGGCGCACGGCCTTAACGACCGTCGTTAAGGCCGCGACGCCGTGATTCCTGGGGTCCCGCTCTTAGCCCCGATGGGGCGGGAGAATCGGGTCCCGGGAACGGGCGTGAAGGCTGCCGTGAAACATGGCCAGTTTCACGGCAGCCTTTACGACTCTCCGCATTTGCGGAGAATCTCGCCCCGTAGGTCTCATGTGTGTTATAACATCCACCCAACAATGCACCCCCCCAACACAAGTGAGAAGATCTTCTGATGACTGAAGAGTAGGAGGGCGCCGGAGTCTCTTCGCACTTCGCTGTGCTTCCTACACTCGCTATACTGGATTGGGCAGTTTATATTTTGATGGCAAATGCCGCTTCTGATTGGAACATCATGGTGGATGCACAGTCTGAGGCTGCTGTACTGCTTGCTCCTTTTCAGAGACCTCCGACGCCTAGGTCTCCAGGTCAGAATCCGCATCTACGACCTCTCTTATTCCAGAGTTTTGACCTGCTTGGGGTGATGCCCCAGCCTTTTCAGGGATTGGATTTTGTTTGACTGTAACTTTTCTCTCCTGAGGAATTTTGCATAAAACTGGTCAGCTGAGCCGTATGTGATCGAGTTGCTTTTTCATGACGCGCCCTTATGCCTGTACTTGATAAGATACCGACCTGTCTGGGGAATGATGGCCCCGGAGATCCACTAGGTGCTGTCTGTAAAGTTTCGAACATAGACTGTGTCACCTGATACAAATAGTCTGGGTGATTTTCGGCGAACAGGGCAACGCCCTTGCGACACCTGGCTGTGGTGTACTTTCCCGCTGACATCCGGGAGAACCAAACTAAGACGAGTTTGAAGCCTCCGGTCATTAGCAACTCAGCCGGTGCCACCCCGGTCGCGGCAATCGGAGGGTCCGATCGCAGAGCAAGAACCTGGCCTGTCTTGTGTCCATTGACCCCCGATGTCTGCTTTTTTAGTACTTATTTGGATCTTTGTACTGCCTGTTCCACCAGCCCATTTGTAGCCCCGTGATACGGGGCCATACGGTTGCGCCGTACTTCTTCCGGAATCCCGAGAACTCCTCACTTGTAAAAGTCATTCCATTGTCGTTAACCAACGCCTCTGCGATACCGTGTGTACTGAAGGACAAGCACAATTTTTCAATGGTGGGTTTAGAGGTGGTCACTGTCATTCTATGGACTTCCAATCATTTAGAGTGGGCATCTATCAAGTGTAAGAACATTGAGCCTTGAAAAGGGTCGGCGAAGTCAATGTGTAACCAAGCCCTGACCTTAGGATGCAGGGAAGATGTAACCAATGATGGGTGTGTCCCGAACCAGGGGTCACAGCCTGAGGATTCAGGGTCAACCATTTCGGACAGAGATAAGGAGACCTTTCTTCACATAAAGAGTGGTGAGCCTGTGGAATTCATTACCACAGGAAGTAGTTGATGCTAAAACTTTGAATGTATTCAAGAGGCGGCTGGATATAGCACTTGGGGAGAATGGAATCAAAGGGGAGAAAGCAGGATTAGGCTATTGAATTGGATGACCAGCCATGATCGTGATGAATGGCGGAGCAGGCTCGAAGGGCCAAAAGGCCTCCTCCTGCTCCTGTCTTCTATGTATCTATGTATCAGTTACAGCACAGAACCAGTCCGCCATGTGTGAAAAAGGGTACAAATGGGTCACGAAAATAAGCACAGCTATTTTTTAATAGATTAGAAATGAGAGTGGAAAATTAAATCTTTATCTAATAGAATCTCAACTTGAAAAGAAATTCCATTGATTATCCTAAAATACTTTGGTCAAACAAGAGACTGTTATACAATTCAATGTTCAATTGTTCCATTTTTAAAGTACTGCTTAAGAAATTAGTTAGAAGAAATCAGGGGTAAGCCATGGGGTACGGGCCTCTGGCACGGAGTCTGTCCCTGTTGCTCAGAAGGGAAGGGGGGAAAGGAGTAGAACATTAGTAATTGGGGACTCAATAGTCAGGGGCACAGATAGGAGATTCTGTGGGAGCGAGAGAGACTCACGTTTGGTATGTTGCCTCCCAGGTGCAAGGGTAAGTGATGTCTCGGATCGTGTTTTCCGGGTCCTTAAGGGGGAGGGGGAGCAGCCCCAAGTCGTAGTCCACATTGGCACTAACGACATAGGTAGGAAAGGGGACAAGGATGTCAGGCAGGCCTTTAGGGAGCTAGGATGGAAGCTCAGAGCGAGAACAAACAGAGTTGTTATCTCTGGGTTGTTGCCCGTGCCACGTGATAGTGAGATGAGGAATAGGGAGAGAGAGCAATTAAACACGTGGCTACAGGGATGGTGCAGGCGGGAGGGATTCAGATTTCTGGATAACTGGGGCTCTTTCTGGGGAAGGTGGGACCTCTATAGACAGGATGGTCTACATCTGAACCTGAGGGGCACCAATATCCTGGGGGGGAGATTTGTTAGTACTCTTTGGGGGGGTTTAAACTAATTCAGCAGGGGCATGGGAACCTGGATTGTAGTTTTGGGGTACGGGAGATTGAGAGTAGAGAGGTCAGGAGCACAGTTTTGACTTCGCAGGAGGGCGGCAGTGTTCAGGTCTGTGGTTTGAAGTGTGTCTATTTCAATGCCAGGAGTATACGAAATAAGGTAGGGGAACTGGCAGCATGGGTTGGTACCTGGGACTTCGATGTTGTGGCCATTTCAGAGACATGGATAGAGCAGGGACAGGAATGGTTGTTGCAGGTTCCGGGGTTTAGGTGCTTTAGTAAGGTCAGAGAAGGGGGCAAAAGAGGGGGAGGTGTGGCGCTGCTAGTCAAGGACAGTATTACGGTGGTAGAAAGGATGCAAGATGGGGACTCTTCTTCCGAGGTAGTATGGGCTGAGGTTAGAAACAGGAAAGGAGAGGTCACCCTGTTGGGAGTTTTCTATAGGCCACCTAATAGTTCTAGAGATGTAGAGGAAAGGATGGCGAAGATGATTCTGGAAAAGAGCGAAAGTAACAGGGTAGTTGTTATGGGAGACTTTAACTTTCCTAATATTGACTGGAAAAGATATAATTCGAGTACATTGGATGGGTCGTTCTTTGTACAATGTGTGCAGGAGGGTTTTCTGACACAATATGTTGACAGGCCAACAAGAGGTGAGGCCACTTTGGATTTGGTTTTGGGTAATGAACCAGGCCAGGTGTTAGATCTGGAGGTAGGTGAACACTTTGGAGACAGTGACCACAATTCGGTGACCTTTACGTTAGTGATGGAAAGGGATAAGTATACCCCGCAGAGCAAGAGTTATAGCTGGGGGAAGGGCAATTATGATGCCATTAGACATGACTTAGGATGTGTTGGTTGGAGAAGTAGGCTGCAAGGGTTGGGCACACTGGATATGTGGAGCTTGTTCAAGGAACAGCTATTGCATGTTCTTGATAAGTACGTACCAGTCAGGCAGGGAGGAAGGGGTCGAGCGAGGGAACCGTGGTTTACCAAAGAAGTGGAATCTCTTGTTAAGAGGAAGAAGGAGGCCTATGTGAAGATGAGGCGTGAAGTTTCAGTTGGGGCGCTTGATAGTTACAAGGAAGCGAGGAAGGATCTAAAGAGAGAGCTGAGACGAGCAAGGAGGGGACATGAGAAGTCTTTGGCAGGTAGGATCAAGGAAAACCCAAAAGCTTTCTATAGGTATGTCAGGAATAAAAGAATGACTAGGGTAAGAGTAGGGCCAGTCAAGGACAGTGGTGGGAAGTTGTGTGTGGAGGCTGAGGAGATAAGCGAGATACTAAATGAATACTTTTCGTCAGTATTCACTCAAGAAAAAGATAATATTGTGGAGGAGAATGCTGAGACCCAGGCTATTAGAATAGATGGCATTGAGGTGCGTAGGGAAGAAGTGTTGGCAATTCTGGACAAGGTGAAAATAGATAAGTCCCCGGGGCCGGATGGGATTTATCCTAGGATTCTCTGGGAAGCCAGGGAAGAGATTGCTGAGCCTTTGGCTTTGATTTTTAGGTCATCATTGGCTACAGGAATAGTGCCAGAGGACTGGAGGATAGCAAATGTGGTCCCTTTGTTCAAGAAGGGGAGTAGAGATAACCCCGGTAACTATAGGCCGGTGAGCCTAACGTCTGTGGTGGGTAAAGTCTTGGAGAGGATTATAAAAGATACGATTTATAATCATCTAGATAGGAATAATATGATTAGGGATAGTCAGCATGGTTTTGTGAAGGGTAGGTCATGCCTCACAAACCTTATCGAGTTCTTTGAGAAGGTGACTGAACAGGTAGACGAGGGTAGAGCAGTTGATGTGGTGTATATGGATTTCAGTAAAGCGTTTGATAAGGTTCCCCACGGTCGGCTATTGCAGAAAATACGGAGGCTGGGGATTGAGGGTGATTTAGAGATGTGGATCAGAAATTGGCTAGTTGAAAGAAGACAGAGAGTGGTAGTTGATGGGAAATGTTCAGAATGGAGTTCAGTTACGAGTGGCGTACCACAAGGATCTGTTCTGGGGCCGTTGCTGTTTGTCATTTTTATAAATGACCTAGAGGAGGGCGCAGAAGGATGGGGGAGTAAATTTGCAGACGACACTAAAGTCGGTGGAGTTGTAGACAGTGCGGAAGGATGTTGCAGGTTACAGAGGGACATAGATAAGCTGCAGAGCTGGGCTGAGAGGTGGCAAATGGAGTTTAATGTGGAGAAGTGTGAGGTGATTCACTTTGGAAAGAATAACAGGAATGCGGAATATTTGGCTAATGGTAAAATTCTTGGTAGTGTGGATGAGCAGAGGGATCTCGGTGTCCATGTACATAGATCCCTGAAAGTTGCCACCCAGGTTGATAGGGTTGTGAAGAAGGCCTATGGTGTGTTGGCCTTTATTGGTAGAGGGATTGAGTTCCGGAGCCATGAGGTCATGATGCAGCTGTACCAAACTCTGGTACGGCCGCATTTGGAGTATTGCGTACAGTTCTGGTCGCCTCATTATAGGAAGGACGTGGAAGCTTTGGAACGGGTGCAGAGGAGATTTACCAGGATGTTGCCTGGTATGGAGGGAAAATCTTATGAGGAAAGGCTAATGGACTTGAGGTTGTTTTCGTTAGAGAGAAGAAGGTTAAGAGGTGACTTAATAGAGGCATACAAAATGATCAGAGGGTTAGATAGGGTGGACAGCGAGAGCCTTCTCCCGCGGATGGAGGTGGCTAGCACGAGGGGACATAGCCTTAAATTGAGGGGTAATAGATATAGGACAGAGGTCAGAGGTGGGTTTTTTACGCAAAGAGTGGTGAGGCCGTGGAATGCCCTACCTGCAACAGTAGTGAACTCGCCAACATTGAGGGCATTTAAAAATTTATTGGATAAGCATATGGATGATAAGGGCATAGTGTAGGTTAGATGGCCTTTAGTTTTTTTTTCCATGTCGGTGCAACATCGAGGGCCGAAGGGCCTGTACTGCGCTGTATCGTTCTATGTTCTATGTTCTAAATACATCAATTTGCAGATTTTTGCATTTGCTGCTCCGACATCCTAATGCCAGTTAATGTGATAGGAACAAAAACATGGTCAAGAGGCTCAGCATCACCTGAAATTTGAGACAAGGAGACATTACTTCTTCGGTTAACTAAGAATAGCCATTAACTTCCATATATCATAGACCAGATCATTAACTCTTACATATCCATTTGTGCACAACGGTATCTGGAATGTTTCAAAGTAACTTAGAGCTTTTAATCAAGAAGGCCGCCCTTGGGTGGACCCATGGAATTCAATCAGGATTGAATATAAACACCATTAGAAATAAACGGTTTGAGACAGCTCAAACATATTGTTCAAAAGGTACTGATCTAGTTAGAGATTTACCTCGGATGCTTGGCATGCTGTGAGGTCCAGTTTTCTGGAAAATGACAGATGCAGTTTTAAGACTTATCCTGGACGGAATTCTCTGGCTGTTCGCTGGCGTCTGGATTCTCTGGTCCCACTGGCAGCGTACCCCCGCCCGTGAGTTTCCCGGCGGGGCAGGGCGGCTTCAATGCGAATTCCCATTGACAGCGGCTAGGGCAGAGAATTCCATTTGCAGCGAATGGCGTGCCACCTCCTGCTTCCGAAAAACACGCAGCTGGGAGGCCGGAGAATTCCCCCCCTGTCTTTCCAGCCATCGTATATTTTATTGAGCAATATCTGTTTGTGTAATGCCCAGGGGAACTTTTGTAGAGAATTGAAAGAAGTCATGTTTTTGTGTCCCAAATAAAATATTTTACAAATGATCATATGGCACAATAGATCAATATTGATGAGATTGCCATAAAAATGTTCACTCAGATGATATTATGTAAAATAAGGTTCCCGGCTGGGTCACTGTCTGTGCGGAGTCTGCACGTCCTCCCCGTGTGTGCGTGGGTTTCCTCCGGGTGCTCCGGTTTCCTCCCACAGTCCAAAGATGTGCGGGTTAGGTGGATTGGCCATGCTAAATTGCCCGTAGTGTCCTAAAAAGTAAGGTTAAGGGGGGGGTTGTTGGGTTACGGGTATAGGGTGGATACGTGTGTTTGAGTAGGGTGATCATGGCTCGGCACAACATCGAGGGCCGAAGTGGCTGTTCTGTGCTGTACTGTTCTATGTTCTATGTAAGGTTGATATCATTGTTAAAGCAACAACAGAATGGCCCATATGACAGTGGCCCGGACGAGCAGATTCTTTGGGGTGGAAGACAGGTGTGCAAAATGTGCGGGAGGACCAGCGAACCATGTCCACATGTTTTGGGCATGTCCAAAGCTTAGGAGATTTTGGCAGGGGTTTGCTGATGTCATGTCCAAGGTATTAAAAACAAGGGTGGCATTGAGTCTAGAGGTGGCGATTTTTGGCAAGATCCGGGAATCCAGGAGAACAAAGAGGCAGACATTCTGGCCTTTGCTTCCCTGGTAGCCCGGAGACGGAGACTATTAGCTTGGAGGGACGCAAGGCCTCCAAAGTCGGAGACCTGGCTATCTGACATGGCGAGCTTTCTCTGCCTGGAGAAAATCAAATTCGCCCCGAGAGGGTCACTGTTGGGGTTCGCCCGGAGGTGGCAACCATTCATCGACTTCTTCACGGAAAATTAATCATCAGCAGAGGGTTAGTGTAGATTAGTTGGTTAATTAATGGTGGGACCTGTTAGGGAGGGAGGTAGTATTTGCACTATGTGTATAGTCTCATGTACATTGTTTATGTGCTGCTGTTACAGTGCCAAAAAAACCTCAATAAAATGTTTATTAAATAAAAACGACAGAACATTCGATACGATAATACCATCAACAACATTGAAAATTCTTCATTCTTTGCTGTATTTGCTGTATTCTTTGCAGTATTTTAGACAGACTGAGGCTGGTACTGAGTGGGAGCAAGTTAAGTGAAAGTAAATGCACAACCTGAAGAAAATTCCATTTTATTAGCATTCAATGGTTCTACCTAAGAGTGGGAATATGCACTTTTTGTATCATCCCCCTTTTGCAAAAAAGATGGGATTGTTGAGAATCCACCAAAAAGTCTGTTGTGGAGATGCCACATTCCATACTTGTTGGCCCTGATTAAGATTTTTGGCTTTCGATTTTGAATGTTTCCTGTCATATCAAAAGGAGCCGCTTTGCTTCTTCCCACTTCTCTATCCTGTACTGAGCTGCTCTGATTGTCACCAAAAACATATGTATGCCCTTGCTTCAGCACTTCAGTAAGAAGTCTTGCAACAACAGGTTAAAGCCAAATAGGTTTGTTTGGAATCACGAGCCTTCGAAACGCAGCTCCTTCATCACTCACCTGAGAAAGGAGCTGCGCTCCGAAAGCTAGTGATTCCAAAAAACCCTTCTGGAATTTAACCTGGTGTTGTCAGACTTCTTCCTGTGCTTTCCCCATCCAACGCCGGCATCTCCACATCAGCACTTCAGAGTAAAGTTCCATTGGTAGAACAGTTCCTTTCGTTTTTGGAAAGAACCTTTCCTCCCTCCCCTCATCATGTGCTTGTTGACCCTGCATGCCACAAATGTTGAAAATGTCTACTTATTATCTAAAAGAGCCATATTCCTGTGATTACAAACAAGCTGGGACCAGAGGAGGCTGCCCAGATCCTCGGTGGCTGTCCAGATCCTCGGTGGTTGTCCAGATCCTCGGTGGTCTTTCAGCAGGATCGCAGTTTATCAGGGTTGTTATCTTCCCACCTGTGAAAGCAAACCATTTAATTTTCATAATCTTTTGGTTGCAAACATCTGTGTCATAATAGCCTGTACTAAAAATGCAATTCCATGGCCAGTTAATCTCTCTATTTATGCTTCAAGCCATTAAAATACCAAGAATCATTAGCTGTTTCTGAAGGTTAGTTAATAAGGGTTGGTGTTAGTTGAAGGGATGACAGCCAGTCGAATTAGCGGTCTCAATCTCATTCGCCTTCCACTGCATCAACTAACGCACAACACCCTCAAATCATTTTCACGTCTCAGTTTTGTTCATTCATTCTCCACATGACGTCAGCATGGTAGCATGGTGGTTCGCATAAATGCTTCACAGCTCCAGGGTCCCAGGTTCGGTTCCCGGCTGGGTCACTGTCTGTGTGGAGTCTGCACGTCCTCCCCGTGTGTGCGTGGGTTTCCTCCGGGTGCTCCGGTTTCCTCCCACAGTCCAAAGATGTGCGGGTTAGGTGGATTGGCCATGCTAAATTGCCCGTAGTGTCCGAAAAAGTAAGGTTAAGGGGGTGTTGTTGCGTTACGGGTATAGGGTGGATACGTGGGTTTGAGTAGGGTGATCATTGATCGGCACAATATCGAGGGCCGAAGGGCCTGTTCTGTGCTGTACTGTTCTATGTTCTATGTTCTAACTCTCTTTCATCAGTCTCTTTTTGTGACTTGTATTGGCAATTCCTTTACCAGCTTCAAAGAGGGACAGGATTTGTACTCGCACCAAAATCATAAGGACTTGCAATAATTCCAACTCTTCTAGGACTCAACAAGTTGCTGTCATTGATGATACAGCTGATAGTGAGCGAGCAGGATTAGGCTATTCGGCCCCTCGAGCCTGCTCCGCCATTAAATTAGATAATTGCTGATCTTCTACCTCAACACCCTCTGAGGTAGAGAATTGCAAAGGTTTAACACCCTTTGAGTGAAGAATATCCTCCTCATCTCAGTCCTAAATGGCCAACCTATTATTCTGAGATGGTGCCCCCTGTTTTTGACCCTGCCAGCCTGGGGAAATATACTTCCTGCATTCACCTTATCGAACCCTGTGAGAATTTTGTGTGCTTCAATGAGACTGACTCATTTTTTTAAACTCGAGAGAATGCAGGTCCCAGTCTCATCAATCCTACCTCATATTAACCCCACCATCCCAGGAATAAATTTGCTGAATTTTTGTTGCACCCATTCTATTGCAAGTATATCCTTCCTTAGGTAAGGAGACCAAAACTGCACACAAATATCCAAATGCAGTCTAACCCAGACTCAATACAATTTCATCAAGGCATTTTTACTCCTGTCAACTCCTGTTGCAGTGAAGGCCAACATACTATTTATTGTCTTACTTGCTTGCTGCACCTGCATACTAGCTTCCTGTGACATTGAAGTGTCAGATCGATCTTCTTAAGTCAGGTTAAAGTCCAACAGGTTTGTTTGGAATCACTAGCTTTCGGATTTTGTTTGTTTCCAAACATACATACAGATGCAGGCCATTCAGCCCGTCGAGCTTGCTCTGCCATTTAATAAGATGATGATGTGGAGATGCCGGTGTGGGACTGGGGAGAACACAGTAAGAAGTCTTACAACAGCAGGTTAAAGTCCAACAGGTTTGTTTGGAATCAAACAAAATCCGAAAGCTAGTGATTCCAAACAAACCTATTGGACCTTTAACGTGGCATTGTTAAACTTCTTACTGTGTCCACCCCAGCGGCATGTGCACATCATGGCTACCTTCAACACCGCAAACTGTTGGCTCAAACTGGAGGTCACACCTGAGAAGGAGCTACGCTCCGAAAGCTAGTGATTCCAAACAAACCTGTTGGACTTTAACCTGACTTAAGAAGATCGATCTGACACTTCAATGTCTTTTACCCACACTATGCCCATATCGTTTTATGTTATTGTAATCAGAAATCTATCAATCTCTACCTTAAACACACTCAATTATTGAGCTTCCACAGCCTTTTAGAGTAGACATTTCCAAAGATTCACAACCGTCTGTGTCATGAAATTTCTCCTCATCTTGGTCCCAAGTGGCATCCCCTTATTTTGAAATTGTGCCCGCTGGTCCTCTGCCAAGGGAAACATCTTACCTGCATCTATCCTGTCTGTTCCTTTAAGTATGTTGTAGATTTCAATGAGATCACCTATCATTCTTCGAAACTCCTGAGAATACAGGCCCAGTTTGCCCAGTCTCTCCTCATAACAGAGGCCCGCCACACCCGGAACATGTCTGGTGAACCTTCGCTCCAATCTCTCTATTGCAATAATATCTTGTCGGAGATAAGGGGATCAAAACTGCACACAGTATTCTCGGTGCTGCCTAACCAAACTTCGGGCTGGATTCTCCCATTCCCCAGCCATGTGTTTCTCAGTGGCGTGCCGTTCGCTGATGGGGGGATTCTGTCTTCGTGGCCCCTGTCAATGGGATGTTCCATTAAAATCACCCCACACCAAACGAGAAACCCGTGGGCGGGGGTTTGATGGTGGCGAGAAAAGGGAGTCGCAACAGCTGGAGAATTGCAGCTAAGATCTCACTAGTCCTGTACTCAAATCCTTTTGCACTAAAGGCTAACATTCCATTAGCCTTCCGAATAGCTTGCTGCACCTGTATGTTATCCTTCAGTGACATAGGGACAAGGACGTCAAGTTTCTGTGTGCATTGACACTTTCTAATTTCCTACTATTTATGAATACTCTCCATAGCTCTTCCTTCTACCAAAGTGGGTCACCTCACATTATTTCACTTTATATTCCATCAGTCATGTTCTTGCCCACTCACTAAGCTTGTCCAAATTGCCACTTTACCACTTTACATCTCTTTCACAACACACATTCCCACCTAGCTTTGCATCATCTGCAAAGTTTCAAATATTAAATTTGGTCCCCATACCAAATCATTGATATATATTGGGAACAGCTTGATCCAAGTACTGATCTCTGCGGTACCCCACCAGCCACGAGAATGACCCGCTTATTCCTGCTCTCTGTTTTCTGCCTGTGAACCAATCCTTAATCCATGCCAGTATATTGCCTCCTTCCCATGTGATTTTATTTTGCTGATCAACCTCCTGTGGGGAATGTGGACTGAGTGGTCACATGAGAATGTGATGACATGGCTACAAAAGAGGGAAGTTATCCCCGGAAGCGTGGGCAGAGCACAAGTGTTGTATGTAACTATTGAACTCAGGAATAAACTACCTTTGTTGGAAGTCCTTTTTGTCAATGATTTAGCAAACCCACAACAATCTTGAGGGGGCTTTATCAAAAGCCTTTGAAATCCAAATATATCCAAACAAGGACACCCAGGCCCCTTTGGACCTCAAACTTCCCCATTGCAGTCCTCATTCCCCATTCTTCACCCTGGTGGCTCACTTGGCAACAGTCTCAACTCTGAGCCAGAAGCTTGTGGAATCAATTCCCACATCAGAGACTTGAGCATATCATCCAGGTTGATACTACCGTGAGGCAGTAATGAGGGGAATGCTGTGATATCAGAGGTGTTGTCTTTGGGTTTCATTTACTGTCCTCTCAGGTGGATGTAAACAATTTCATGGAACTATTTCAAAATTCACTGTGATGTACCGGCTAATATATATCCCTCAACATCACTCACAAGAACAGATTATCTGGTTGTTTATCTCAATGTTGTTTGTGTGAATGCGCTGAACACAAATTGGCTTCGCTGCGCTCTCCCTGTGTTGCACCAGTCACTACACTTCAAAAGTACTTAATTTGCTGAAAACCACTTTGGGAGATCCTGAAGTTGTCAAAAGTGATAAATAGATGCAGCTAGCTCTTTCCTTTCTCTACCACAGTTTTCCTCAGGTCACATATATCAACTTAACTATACAAACGTAGCGAGAGCTGTGAGTTTCTAATTCATTGGCAGCACATGAAGCTCCCTTTAAAATATCATTCCAATATTGTTTGCCTATCTGGCCAAACAATAAATCCAATATGGTAACAAAATACAATGAAACTTCATCGGAACTACGGCCTGTAGGTAACAAATACCAACAAGGGAATGCTGATCATTGGCAGGATCATAGCAGCTTCCTTAGTCCAGTGAAAAGCTTTTATATGGTAGTCGGTGACAGCATTCAGAGATCCCTTCACTATGTGTTGATAGCTTGAATTATCCTTGCATTTAATGGCATTGTTCATTCACTACTTTTCACTGTAGTTGGAAAGGAAAATGCATAAAATTGGCAATGGAAACAGAAAAGCTACAAATACACAGCTGGGCAGTAAGCTTCTGCAAAGAGAAATGATGGGTTAATGACATTTCAGATGTGCAACTTTCAGCAGTGCTGAAAACTGAAAGACACATCAGTATTTCAAAGAAAAGTACAGCACAGAACATGCCCTTCGGCTCTTCAAGCATGTGCTGATCATGATGTCCTAACTACTCGGTCCATATCCCTCTACTTTTTAAAAAAATTCCTCCCTATTCATGTATCCATCCAGATGCCTCTTAATTGTTGCGAATGTGCCTGCTTCCACCTCATCCTCTGGCAGCTCGTTCCAGGCACCCATCCCTCTCTGCTTGAAAAATTTAACCCCTCTCACCTTTGAACCTGTGCCTCCTTGAAATTAATTCCATCCTTGGAAAAAGCCTCTGACTATCCACCCTGTCTATGCCTCTCATGATTTAATAGAACTCAATCAGGTCTCTCCTCAGCCTCCGTCAACATCCTTGAGACCAGGCAACATCCCGGTAAATCTTCTTTTCACTTTCTCCAAAGCTTCCATGACCTTTGGATAATGTGGACCTCAAACTTCCCCATTGCAGTCCTCATTCCCCATTCTTCATTCTGGTGGCTCACTTGGCAACAGTCTCAACTCTGAGCCAGAAGCTTGTGGGATCAATTCCCACATCAGAGACTTGAGCATATCATCCAGGTTGATACTACCGTGAGGCAGTAATGAGGGGAATGCTGTGATATCAGAGGTGTTGTCTTTCGGCTTCATTTACTGTCCTCTCAGGTGGATGTAAACAATTTCATGGAACTATTTCAAAATTCACTGTGATGTACCGGCTAATATATATCCCTCAACATCACTCACAAGAACAGATTATCTGGTCGTTTATCTCAATGTTGTTTGTGTGAATGCTACATGCAATACTCCAAATTCAGCCTAACCAAGGTTTTATACAGCTGCAACATGATTTTCCAACTTCTGTACTCAGTGCCCTGGCTGGTGAAGGCAAGGATGCCACATGCCTTCTTAATCACGTTAGCCACCTGTGTTGCCACTTTTAGGGAACTGTGGACCTGCACGCCCAGATCCTTCTGTATGTTAATATTCCTAAGGGTTCAGCCATTTACCATTTAATTTGTACCTAGATTTGATCCTCCAAAGTGCATCACCTCACATTTGTCCGGATTAAACTCCATCTGCCATTTCTTTGCCTAAGTCTTCAATCTATCTACATCCTGTTGTATCCTCTGACAATTCTTGGCACTATCAGTAACTCTGCCAATCTTCATGTCATCCGCAAACTTACTAATCAGACTATCCACATTTTCCTCCAGATCATTTACATATACAACAAACAACAACCGTCCCAGCACTCAGAGTGCTCCCAAAGATCTATCTTCATTTTCAGGTGGTTCACCTTCTTTCTTCAATAGTGGGTCAGTCGGGCACATTTTCAATATGGTACCCGGACACGATGGCGGACTACATGTCATCCAGGCCTGCACTGCCACTGCATATGGCCTGAAACACACTGGTGCATAATTAATGAGGTTGGGACTGGAAGATTAGGTGTGTTTTCCCTCCTCAGCCACGGCACTCATACTGGGAGAATTCCACCATTGATCTTCACAATATACATTCCTTATCAGGCATGCAGTGTGGAGGAAAAACATTCAATTTGAAAAATTAGAAAAAGCGCATTAGAATTTAACTTGCCCTCATCCAATGTGTTCCCCTATGAAGTATCTCGATACAGTTTCAATATTCTTGTATTTGCAAAGTAGATTCAATGTCTGACTTACAACCCAGGGGGACCTGCAAATTTCCAGCATTTCAGTGTGCTACAATTGAACAACAGCGATCTTTCACCGTTGCGCCTCTGCGGTGGATCCCCAAAATTTAGTGTGTCCCTCAGTCCTGGACCTTGGAATGTGCCAGTCTGCTTACATTTGGTCACTGAAATACATGGGGCTGGATTCTCTGGTCCCTGAGACGCATGTTCCTCGGCAATGAGCCATTGCCGATAGCGGGATTCTCCTTTCCTGCCGCCAGCCAATGAGATTTCCCGGGACACCCATGGGCCGGGGATGCGATGCTGGTGGAGAGGAGAATTTCGCTGGTGAAGAATTGTATATTAAATATACATTCTGAAACAGGAACATCGTGAGACCCTCATATGTTTAAAAAATGCAGGCTGAATAAAGCAGAACAACAATGTGACACTCACACTTACTTCTTAGCATAGCAAACTAGCACTCGTGTTTGTATTATTGTATGAAAGTGAACAGTTTGAAATGCTTCTGCATGCTGCATCAAAGTGTATCGTCAAGACCTGAAACGGTGGCTGCAGCTTGACTGCTTTTCTCTTTGCCTCATGGCCTTTGATAACCTTTGTGGGTATCATCTGGCAGCCGTAGGCTTGAAGGGGCAGGGGCATGCAAACCTCTCCTGCACCAGAGCAGGGAAGTCCGCTGTGGTCACTACCAGGATGGCAAGCACTAGACATCATTGAGTGTCTTGTTGGGGGGGGGGGGGGGGGGGGGGGAGGAGCTCTCAAATGCATCAGCTGCATCTCCTGGCCTCGAGGTGCAATATGGCACTGCCCTGTTGTCAGTTGACTGAG
Source organism: Scyliorhinus canicula (assembly GCF_902713615.1). Classification (NCBI taxonomy): domain Eukaryota; kingdom Metazoa; phylum Chordata; class Chondrichthyes; order Carcharhiniformes; family Scyliorhinidae; genus Scyliorhinus; species Scyliorhinus canicula. The sequence continues at coordinate 160,337,701 of NC_052151.1, read as the reverse complement.
GTGTACCTGGAGGGCTATCCAAGTGCACTCACAATTTCTCGCTGGACCCCTGCTGCAGTGAACTCATAGCTGCATTAATTATCTGCAGGGTAATTCTCACCTGGACTGTGGTCTCCTGGGTCTGTATCTCAATGAGATTGGCCCCCCTCTCTATGGAAGAAGTGATACACTCCCTCAGTGTCCGAGTGCAAGAATCACAAGTTAGTATCAAAGTAATTAGGAAAGCTATTTGTGGTGACCTAAGGCAATACTAGGGCGACTTTTCACATCACAACAGGGACTTATTGATTTTTTTTTAAATTAAAAAATTACATTTAAAAGTACCCAATTCATTTTTTCCAATTAGTTGGCAATTTAGTATGTGCATCTTTTGGGTTGTGGGGGTGAAACTAACGCAAACACGGGGAGAATGTACAAACTCCACACGGGCAGTGACCCAGGGCAGGGATCAAACCAGGGTCCTGGGCGCAGTGAGGCAGCAGTGTTAACCACTGTGCCACCATGCTGCCCGCCACCTAGGTATTCTAATCTCATTTTACAGCACATGGCCCCTAAACGTGTATGCCTTGGCATCGTAAGAACACATCTAAATTCGTCTTAAATGTTATGAGGGTTTCTGCTTTCACCACCTTTCAGGCAGTGAGTTTCAAACATTCCACCACCCTCTGGGTGAAAAAGGTTTTCCTCACATCACCATGAAAGCTCGCCGTGCTACCACATCCCTCTCCCCTTACATCCCTCAATCCAATCACGTGGACCACGAAAGCTCGCCATGCCACCACATCCCTCTCCCCTTACATCCCTCAATCCAATCACGTGGATCATGAAAGCTCGCCGTGCTACCACATCCCTCTCCCCTTACATCCCTCAATAACATATTGACAGAACAGGTTATGTACAATTACTATATACAATAAAAAGGTTGAGAAACACAAGGGGCTGTATTCTCCGTTTGGGAGATTAAGACCCCACGCTGGCATGAAAACGGTGGTGTTTTATGCCAGGAAAACTGGTGCAAAATGGCGACCAATTCACCATTTTGCTGGGGGCTAGCAGGGAGGTAGAATAGAGCTCTCAGAGCTAGATGTCGATACGGCCTGCAGCATTTCCGAGTCCGTGGCCGCACATGGGCACGGCGGCAGCATGCACAGCCATGCCACGCTTCATGGCGGACTCAGCCCACGGACCCGTACTGCAAAAATAGTTCCCCCGCTTTGGACATGAGAGCTCGCATGCCCCGGACCACCCAACCACAGTGCCCCCAGCCCCGAATGAAGCGCCTCTGCCCATGGATCGGCCCACCCCAGACTGTGGCGGTGCAGGACTGAGTCCGCAGCCGCATCGCGAGGCTCCTGAACAGTGTGAGCACACGTAACATACGCCGTCGAGAACTCGGCCGATCGGGGACGGAACATTGTGTAGCGGGCCTCAGGCGATGGCCTGAGGCCGTGGATAAGTGGCACGGCATACTTTTAGAGTACGGCGCTTTTCAGGGGGCGGAAATCTGAAAACCTGCACCGCTCCTCCCGATATAGGCATCAAAACAGATTCTCCGCCCTGCCGCCGAACGCGAGAGAAGGTGAGAGAGTCCATAACACAGTTCATCAGAATGTCAATCTGTCTGGGATTTTCGGGGTTGCATTGACGGCCTTAGTCCCACAACTGACTCCTCCAACTCTGAGGTAGCGACTTTGTCATCCATGGATGATTGTCTCTGAGATTTGACCACTACAGCAGGGGCATTCCCTTCTCCAGCTCCCGCCTTGGTCATCAATGGGGCTTCCTCAGAACTCCTAGATTCCCTTTGGTCTGGCTCCACCATGGGAGCACTGATGTCTTCTGGCTCCAACTGTTCAGAGATTGGGTTTGTTTTGCTCTCTTTCACCATGTTTAGCCTCGGTGTTTCTTAATCTGAATTCTTCTCCACTTTGTTCAAGACTTGTCTTTTTAATTTGTTGCTCTCTGTTTGTCACAGCAATGTGCCTGTACATGGCAATTCCTATTGCACTGAAAACAAATAAACTCTACAGTGGCACACTTCTTGGAGGTTGTCTCTCCCACATCGGCAGCAATCATTTTGACTTCTGGGCTGACAAACCATTTTCCTTCCTCCCCACTGACTACTGTTCTGTCCCTGAAAATCCTCTGCGTCTGTGGACCCAGCTGCGTGCCTTGCAGCCAAACCACCCCACGGCTGGTTCACCTCGATCTCTTGCACAATTTGAAGCTCTGATGTAACACTCTCGGTGCAGTCGGTTGTGATGTGTTGGGTAAGCTGGGTCTACGTGGACTGCGTTTGACGCAGTGTAGAGAGAGACAGGCTTCCAACACTTGAAGAAATGCAACACGATTTTATTGATCAACTAACTATAATACATGCTTAACTGTGGGTTGACACTATGCTGACTTGACTGGAGACCTGAGGCTAACCTGACCAGACTATCTGACTACCACATGGCGTTTGTACTAGTTGCTGCTCACAAGCTCTGGCTGTATCAGAGGCTGGATCCCGAGAGAGCGGGAAAACTGGTGCCCTCTGGCTTTCTAGTGATCGTGTCCTGTCTGGTGATTGGCTGCTGTGTACTGTGTTCTGACTGGTCATCCTTTGTGTCAATCACTGCCTGTCTGCACTCCATCATATACCTGGATGTATATTATGACAGGTTGCCTGAGCAATTTCGATCACCCCGTTTAGCGTTATATTTGTTTCAGCCAGAGGGTTCTTTTGCACATTTGTGTTGTTGATACCGCATTCTAAATGATCACACAGCATGTCACCATGAACTGAACTGAACTCACAATTTGGTGGAGTCTGGCAACAAAGGCGGAGATGGTATCTCCTGGGCCCTTGACAGCCGAATTAAACTTGTATCTCTGGAGTATGGTCCAAGGTCTGGGATTGAAATGTTTCCTAACCAAAGTCACCAACTGGTAGAATGATTTTGTGTCGGGAGCCTCTGGGAATATCAAATTCCTTTTAAGGTTGCAGGTTGGTGGCCCCAAACTGTTAACAGGATAACTTTCTGTTTATCCTCCCCATTGTTTTGTTTGCTTTAAAAAAGTAACAAAGCCGCTCAATATACTGGCCCCAGTCATCGGCTCTCGGGTTAATTGAATCTAATTTCCAATCATGTGCATTTTCGCTCACTGTTTTATGACAAAGTCAACTCTTTTCATCTTCTCTATTCATTCTCCCTTCCCCCTCAAATTCCAAACTACTGTGGACTTGCGATCGATGCAGTTTACACTTGTTGCCAATGTTGTAGCTCGAGGCAATACTGGAGATACTTCCGTATAACGGAACAATTGTTTGCTGATAAAAAGCAACGTAATCTATACATGGGCACAGAGTCACTAAACAGAATTTCACTCTTCATCTCCAGGGCCCACTTTGTCCGGGACCCCGCTCCCAGGGCCACGGGTTTCTTCCTCATTTGTCAGGGTTTGCACACTCCCGCATGATAGACACCGACGTGGACTGCGAGGGCTCACCCCTTAAAGGATTCACGCTACCAGACCAATAGAATGTAATTGTTCATTGTGAAGAGCAAGAGGTGACTTCAATTAAACTTTTTAGATCTTATGGAGCCTTGACAGAGTGGGAAGGATGTGTCCTCTTTTAGGAGAATCTAGAACTAGGGGTCACTGTGTAAAAGCAAACAGGTCAGTAAACGGATCGTTCATTTAAGACAGAGATGAGAAGAAATATTTTGTCTCGGAGGGTTGAGAATCTTAGGATCTTGCTTCCTCAAAAGGTAGAGGAAGCAGAATCTTTGAATATTCTTAAGGCAGAGCTAAATAGATTCTTTCTTAACAAGGGGATGAAAGGTTATCAGGAGTAGGCAGGAATGTGGAGTGGAGTTACAATTAGATCAGCAATGATTTTATTGAATGGCAGCACAGGCTCGAGGGGCTGAGTGGCCTACTTCTGCTTTTAATTGATATATACCTTGAGATATGGCAGAGGACAGGGTGTGGAAAGACTCCTCCATACCTAATGACTGTCTAAGACTGTCTGTTCAAAGCCTCAAGCAGCTCTGCTAGATTTCCCCCCATTTTGCTCTGCAACATCACTGTCTTCTCTCAGCTACATCTGTGTGACTGCACAGTGTGAAAGCTGTTACATGTTGTAACCATGAGCCATCACTCGATCAACGCTCTAGCGAGGGGAGTGTACCCGCATTGGCACTGGGTTCACGGGGCTAGTGTGATGATACTCCCTCAGAGATATCTAGACTGTCATCCTCCAGGTGGACTACATGAAAAATGGTCATGGCTCCCTGCAGCCGTCACCTCTGCATATGAAGTACAAAAGCAATTACTGGAATTATGTTAATAAGGGCCATTACCAATCATGGGTGCAGTAGATCACAGTAGCCAGAGATGACGGGTAAGAGTAATTTCTCCTCATTATCAAAGCCCGCCATTCTAAAATCAGTATCAGATATGGACTGGATGCCTTGTTGTCCTGCCAGCTCCAGAGCTTCCATCTCTGCCTTTGTCAGTGGACAAAGCTCCAGTACTGCATCCTCAAACTATGGATCTCTCCATGGTATTGTGGGCCCTTTTGACCTTTCAAGTATAAGGTTTCCAGTGATGCAGGGAAAGTCCCTACTGCCCGAGTCCCCACTGGTCCCATGATGAGCCTGACTGTCCATCCAATGCCCATGCTTTCAGGAAATATGGGTAATGTACAGACACCGGTACAGATTCCAGTGACACACACACACATACCGCCTATGTAACTATGAAAACTTCAGTGCCCATCCTAACTCTTAACCATTCAGTGACCCGACTTTTTCCCACTTTTCATCCGCTCCTTGACACTATGAAACCCAAACTTGCCCTTGAATTGTGGAGGAAGTGATTTAACCTTTTTGGTGACCTCCATGGTGACCTCTATCCTGCTTCAGTCACTATTGATGGTCTTTTGCGGCCATCAGCTGAAAATAGTATCACTCTGAATTCCCGAATGGCCTGGAGGAGATCATGCAATGAGTTCTCATTGAACCATGAAGTGATGCACTGCGTCATGTGAATGTCGCTTTAAGAAAAGTGTGTTGCATCAAATGGCTGCAATGATGTCATTGTGTGGGTGGAGCTGGAATGTGATTCTGCTTTTTACTTTCATTTTGAGCTCGAAGCTCTTTTTGGCTCCGTGTTTTAGTTTCGCTTTCAGTTGGAGAGCTGCATTCAAACCAAGCAGATGTATATTGTCTATCTCTCGGTGTGGTAAACAAGGTATTTAGATCACTTGATAATTTAAGAGTGATAACTATTCTCTCTGGAGAGTTCAAACTTACTCTTTGTTAAAACGTGTTTTGGCTTCTGGATGTTGTTAGGAAAGTTACTAAGGGTTACCTATAGAGTACTGTATCTTTTTTGGGGGTTATCAGTGGTGGTAGTTGATAAAATGTTTACTGTGTGCTCATAAAATGTTAACTGAATTCATAGAATAAACATTGTTTTTGTTTAAAACTACTTCTGGTTCTCTGTTGCATCTTGTGCTCCCCATAACCAAAATCTATTCAAAGTTGTGGGTCAGGTGAACTCCATGATATACTTTGGTGTTCTCTAAACCCTGGCCCATAATAACTGGGTGGAGCGGAATACCTCTGAATGCAACTGAATCTATTGGTAACACTGACTGAACTCTTAAGAAGATGGATATTTCTTCTATTAAGTTTCCACTTGCGATATTCCCACAATGCTGTTCAATTGCAGTTCTCCCTCAGAAAACCGGCATATCGAACTTTTAAAGCTTTTAAATAGGAGCTTCCTGACCTTCTGTTGTGTGGGGATCAGATGACATGGGTTTCCCGATGTCAGAGCCGGCCCTGCCATGTGACCTGGAATCGCGCCTGCATCACACATGATCATGAGCTTGCCACCACGTTATTGAGTTCAGGGGTCTGCATCCGTCTTGTGCCAGGGTCCTGATGTCTGGGCCAGCCAGCAGACTCAATGGGAGGACTAAATTCAGCCCAATTTGCTTGTGTACACATATTCTGTCGGCCCCATGTGAAATCGAATGATCACAAGAGTTATTCATGAGCTCCGGATCCGGCGCCTGACAAGTTCACATTCCAGTAGGTGTTCAGACAGCTGATCACAGACAGAAACGCAGTGGCGTGTCACAGTTGACCTTGGGGTAAGGAGAGGAGAACTGCCAATGGTCCCTATTCTTGCTCTCTCTCCAGCATTCATTGGTGGAATACTGCACGATTGGAGCTTGGATAAACACTGAAACTGGCTCAGCTGTGAATTCCCCACAATCAAAGAGTGTGTTGACATCCACTGTCAACGTTCACACAGGCAATGACCAGTTGGCTAAGGTAACAGGTGCCAATGGAACTGGAGCTCAGCAAGAAATCAATATACTTGCAAGGGAAGTGGAGGTGGAAGACAATTGGCACAGAAACTGAAAACAGAACGAGAGGGAGAGAGCTGGAGACTGTCATTTGAATCATTCAGGGTTGGCTGTTCTTTTTCCAAAGAATAACTCAGTTGGCTCAATAAGTGGTAAACAACCTAATTCTTACAAACCTATCACTCAAAGACACCTGCCAATGATCATTTTTATCAGTTCACAAGCAGACAGCATATTGAAAGGAACGATAACTTTAATATTTTTAAAGTTGCTACGGTGATTACTCTACGGTTAACTTAATTTTATTCTTAAAGTTCATTTGTGATGTAAAATTGTGCAGAGGTGTTGGGTTAATAAAAAAAGAAAATGAGGTTAATTGTGCATTGTTTTGTTTTGTTTGACAGCCTGGAGCCAGTGTTGTCACAATACTGGCCACTTGTAGCTATTTGCAGATGTGTGCTTGTCTCTGAGCTTCTGTTATGAAGGAACGCAGGCCGGGATATGCTGCCAGTACTGGCATTTAGCATGGTCTTCCTTTCTCTCATTTTCCAGTGGGGAAAGAAGCATTGAGAGCAGAACTCCTATAGGCTGCAGAGCACACTGGGCTAGGAAATTCTTTCAGGTTGGGAAACAACGTAATGTCTCAACACCAGCAGCGTTCCACAGATGTTTTGGAGCGAGAAATAGAGAGGGAAATAGAGGAAAAGAAAGCTGACAGAACAAGATAAAAGTCAATAAGGGTAGAAATGAACTAACTTAAAATAAACGGTGCTTTAAAGTAGCAAAATGAGGACTCTATCATAAATTTGTACAATAACATGGGCAATAATTTCATTGTTTAAGACAGAGAAATTGAAACGTTGGAGGCAATATGGCTGACAAAAAGAAGAGGAAAGTATCCTGTCAAATCACAATATTTTGCTTTTCTCTCCCAGCACACACTGCAACAGAATAGACTAATTTCCTCCTAGTGGTGGAAAGTGATGTTCTGCTGGAACTACAAGAGTTTAAAGTGCACACATCCACTGTAGAAAACTTTGTCCAAACCTCCACTTGCTGGAACTGTTTGGGACATCACTAAGGGTCCCCAAAGACCACAGAACATCCAGCAAAGATGAACTCAGAGAGTCCTCGTCCCCTTCTTTACAGCACTGGCTGATGGAAAGCAGGTAGGTTTAAAGGGCCCAGTGTAATTGACAGACCAGGGGGAAGATAAGAGTCCAGGTAGGATATCCTTGGAACGTGATTAATCCAGGAGTGGGAGTCCGGAGTGTGGCAAGGTGTTTCATGCGGGCTTGGTCTGGATGTTTAAAACAGCGATGCCTAATTTGGAAGTGATTTTATTTCCTCTAACCCTTTCAGAGTAATTATTAGTGTATCACTGGTTGAACTGTCCAAAATTTGTCATTTAAATCATTTTTTCAGATGGTTCCCAGCGCAGTCCAGGGAAGTTAGCACTCCTGGACAATTTCCAGGTAAAACCTTCTGAGACGGATTCCCCAATGCATGTTTGGGTACCTCCCAAACCCAACATAGAGGACCCAAATTATAACATTGCATACTCATTCGGAGCCACCCAGTAGCAGGTGTGTGTAAATGGCTCTGAGGTGAATGTGTTGGTGACTGGAAATCACTTTGGCTTTGTCATGGGAAAGTGACCAGACTCCTCTTTTAACCACCCCTTGAATTCTTGGTTGAGATCCGAGATCCAATGAGTAATTGTGGGCATAATTATGGATTATACGTGTCAGACCATTCGAAGGTGGGAGAATCTTATTAAGTACAGTCGATGGCTTGCCCCACTTCAATTATACCAGTGATGAGGGTCGCGTCAGATTGTCCACTGGTAAGTGGACCAATTGAGGCCCTTAAGATGATAATTAATTCCCACTAAAGGGCCTCTCAAACACCAGCCCTTTCTCAACCTTGTGTCCCTTGTCAGGGCCTGCAAACTTGGCACCCAGTGACACCCCTTTACACTAAGCTAACTCTCGATCCAATCCGAATGGCTTTGATGGGGCAGCCAAAGTCCCCCTCATGGGCTCCCCCCAACATTTTAGTGGCGGAGAGGGGGAGGTGAGAAGAGATGGGAAATCTGGCACATTCATACAACAACATTCATGAGCATGGCTTTTAGCCAGGTTAGGGTTTCCAACTCTGGTTGAATGTACTTTTGTGCTGAAAGTGCATTGCTTGCCTCCAGCTTCCCCATCCTCAAACGCATGCCGTTGATCACTAGATACGACGACACACCAACTGGATGAAAAACAGGCTCTTGACTATCCGATTGAATGGTGCTCGATTGCCAGTTGAAAGGACCATCAATACTTCCATCGCAAATGCTTTTCTAACTAATTAATTTTCAAATAAAATTTCAAAAATGATCTTTATTTCCCCCAATATTCTGACAATTATTCTCCTGGGTTGCTCATTGAAATGGTGCCCGTTCCTCCTGCCGTAATCTCACCACTCGGGAACCGATCATTTAACTCCATACTGACCCATCACAGATCAGCATTGATCGACAGCATAAACAATTTCAAATAGCCTGCTTTAGGAAAATATAAGCGAGAAGCAGCAGGGTAGCATGGTGGTTAGCATAAATGCTTCACAGCTCCAGGGTCCCAGGTTCGATTCCCGGCTGGGTCACTGTCTGTGTGGAGTCTGCACGTCCTCCCCCTGTGTGCGTGGGTTTCCTCCGGGTGCTCCGGTTTCCTCCCACAGTCCAAAGATGTGCGGGTTAGGTGGATTGGCCATGCTAAATTGTCCGTAGTGTCCTAATAAGAAAAAAAAAAGTAAGGTTAAGGGGAGGTTGTTGGGTTACGGGTATAGGGTGGATACGTGGGTTTGAGTAGGGTGATCATGGCTCGGCACAACATTGAGGGCCGAAGGGCCTATTCTGTGCTGTACTGTTCTATGTTCTATGTTCTAAGCATGACAAAGTAAAGGAAAGCACTGTAATCTCATTGGGAAAATTCACTTCTCTTACATGCAGATAATTCACAACGTCATGTGAATGCGGAAGTGGCTGCGTTTTCGTGAGCTCCGGCTCTGCTCAGCTTTTACCCTTTTTTCAATCCATCTGCTCAGTTCTTTTATAACTTTTCTTGTTGACATAGTTATCAACTATGTTCCGAGGTTTGTTGCTAAGTGTTTAGGCACTATTGATCAACACAAAATGCTTAAATCCTTGTTGATCCGAAGCAGCTGGAAGGAGTTGGGTGGGGCCTTGTCTTCACTGACGCAGCTACTTTTGAGAGGTCTCCCGCACTGACGGTGTGGTATATACTGACAGATCATGGCTGCTTATGATTATACTAGTCCATCTGAATGTCTTGGCTCTGCGATGCAAGTTGGCAAAGCCCAATTTTAAGAGCTGCAGGCGTTTTTATGGAGGCATCGGGGGGTGGACAAGGATGTTCATGTTGCAGAGAGAGCACTGTCGATGGAGCACACATAATCCTGTCTTCGAGGCCGAGGGTGGGATTGGCCTCCCAACCACTAGTCCTGTGGTGTCCTGAGAGGGGTTGAAATGGCTGGGTTTTCCCCTCCTGCTGGAGCCTGAGTTGTGGGCCGCCTGGGTTCGTTTTAGAGGGCATGTTTGAAGCACTGAGGTTTCATGCTTCGATCATTGGAATCCATGGAAGATCCTGAAGATTCCTCACCATTTTTAATCCGACTTTATCCTTGACTCTGCTTCCTTTGTGCGCTGGTGGAGAAGTCTTTATCCTAATAACCACCTCGCACCTCAGTTGCTATACTGGACTTTGCTCCCTGATAATTATGTGCTGTCTGTTCATGTTTTCAACATGTTTGCTTGCAGGGCAGAGAATAACTTGATGTGATTTCCTGCACAATTGGTTATCCTGAATTAATAAGTTTACGTCATGTTCTGCTGAATGTTGAGTTTACAGTCTAATGTATCCTTGGTGGGAGGATGAGCAGAGCGAAATGAGGAGTGGGGAGGTGGAAGGGAGGGTTTTGGTAGGATTAGCTCTGTCCTCCTATCTTTGAAGAAAGTTCCCCCCCCCCCAATCCTAAATTAATTTATCATTTCACAGGATACATGTTAAGTGATATGGCTGTTAATTTCCGCTCAGCTCTAGTTCAGGTGCTTCTGGGTTGAGCTCGCGTTGCAAGCTTGCTCGTTGGCCATCTGTTGCGCATTAGGGGCGGGATTCTCCGACCCCCCGCCGGGTCAGAGAATCGGCGGGGGGGTGGAGTGAATCCCGCCCCCACCGGCTGCTGAATTCTCCGGCGCCAGGGATTTGGCGGGGATGGGAATCGAGCCACGTCGGTCGGCGGCCGCTTGCAGTGGCCCCCCCCCCAGCGATTCTCTGGCCCACGATGGGCCGAGTGGCCTCCCGTTTTCGGCCGGTCCCGCTGGCGTAAATTAGAATAGGTACTTACTGGCGGGGCCTGGCTGCGCGGGCGGCCTCCGGGGTCCTCGGGGAGGGGGGGGGGGGGCAGAACCAGGGATCTGGCACGGGGAGGTGCCCCCACGGTGGCCTGGCCCGCGATCGGGGCCCACTGATCCGCCGGCGGGCCTGTGCCGTGGGGGCACTTTAAGCCCCTCGTTGGCTGCTGTGGTCCTCCGCGATGGCCGCTCCCGAGATTATCCCCCCCTGCACATGCGCTGGGATAATGCCAGCACATGCTGGCACTCCCGCGCATGCGCCAACTCGCGCCAGCTGGCGGAAGCCCTTCAGCGCCAGTTGGCGTGGCGCCAAGCCCCTTCCCCTCCTTCTGCAGGACTCAGCGGGGCGGGCAATTCCGGCATCGAGGAGTGGAGTGAACCACTGCAACGTCTGGCCGCCCCAAAGGTGCAAAGATTCCGCACCTTCAGGGGATAGGCCAGCGCCGGAGTGGTTTGCACTGCACCAGCCGGTGGGGAAGCGGCTTGGCGACACGCCAAGTTGGCGCATGCACGGAGTGCCAGCGTGTGCTGTCGCCATCCCAGCGCATGCGCAAGGGGGGAATCATCTCCGTGTAAGCCATTGCCCAGGACAACAGCGGCTGGTGCAGAAGAATAGAGTGCCCCCACGGCACTGGTCCCAGTTGGTTTGGGAAATTGAAGGCCGACTGAAAGATAGCAGTAGGCCTCCTTAAACTGGAGTGAGCAAGGCTCTTGTTAAGACTGATCCGTGAGGCCCTGCATTGGGCCCTGTTGGGTCTGAACCCACCTCAGCAAAAATATCTGTCTGTGGAAAGAGGATTGTGAAACTGGTGTTGTTCTCAACCTTAGCGGGGTCTTTAAATCCTGGAGGTTCGACAAAAACCAGATGGGAAGGCTCATCTTAACAAATTATGCTACAACAATAACAAGAACAGCTTAAATTGATATTGCATCTTTAACACAATGACACATCTCAACAAAGAAATGAAATGAAAATCGCTTATTGTCACGAGTAGGCTTCAATGAAGTTACTGTGAAAAGCCCCTAGTCGCCACATTCTGGCGCCTGTCCGGGGAGGCTGGTACAAGAATCGAACCGTGCTGCTGGCCTGTTTGGTCTGCTTTAAAAGCCAGCAATTTAGCCGAGTGAGCTAAACCAGCCCAAGAGAGGGGTTTTCAGGAGGATCTTAGGGGGGTCAAGTGAGAGGGAGAGACAGATGCATAAGGAGGGTGTTCCACACTTTGGGCCAATGACAGCAGAAGGCATTGTTACCAATGGTGGAGCAATATAATTAGAAAGCATAAAAGGCCAAAATTAGAGGGGTGAAGATTTCACAGAAGGTTATGGGGCTGGAGAAAATTATAGAAATAGGAAGAGTTGAGGCCATGGGAAGGATTTGAAAGCAAGGATGAGAACTTTAAAATCAAGATGTTGCTTGAATAAAAACATAGTTAAGTACAGGGGTGATTCAGGAATGGGACTTACTACGAGTGAAGATGTGGGCAGCTTAGTTTTTGATGACCTCAAGTTAATGGAGGGTGGAACATGGACGATAAGCCAGGAGTGCGTTAACCTAACAAGTTTAAAGGTAAAAAGGCATGAATGAGGGTTTCAGCAACAGTAAACTGATATAGGAGTGAAGTCACAGACTCAGACAGCACAGAAAAGGCCCTTCAGCCCATCATCTCTGAGCTGGTCAAACACAACCACCGAACCATTCTAATCCCATTTTCCAGCACTTGGACCATAGTCTTATATGTCCTGGGACCGCAAGTGCACATCTAAGTACTTAAATGTTATTAGGGTCACTGCCTAGACCACCCTTCCAGGCAGGGAATTCCAAACTCCCACCACCTCTGGGTGTATTTCCTCACATCCCTCTAAACCTCCTGCCCCTTATCTTAAATCTTTGCCCCCAGACATTGACCGATCCACCAAGGGGAAAAGTTTGTTCTTGTCTACTCTATCTATGCCCCTCAGCACTTTATACATCTCAATCATGTCCCCCCTCAATCTCCTCTGCTTCAAGGAAAACAATCCAAGTCTATCCAATCCCTCTTCCTAACTAAAACTCCCCAGCCCACTCAACATCCTGGTAAATCTTCTCTGCACCCTTTCCAGTTTTATCACATCCCTCTTATAAAATGGATTCCAGAGCTGCAAACAACAGTCTAGCTGTGACCTAACCAACATTTTATACCGTTCCAGCAAACCTCCCTGCTCTTAAACTCCCTACCGCAGCTAATAAAGGCACGTATAACATATGCCTTCTTAACCACTGTATCCACCAGCTCTGTTAACTTAAGGAACCGGTATACATGCATACCAAGGTCCCTCTGATCCTCTGTGTTTCCCAGGGTCCTGCTGTTTATCATGTATTTCCTTGCCTTGTTGGTCCTGCCCAAGTGCATCACCTCACACTTGTCTGGATTGAATTCCATTTGCCACTGATCAGCCCATTTGACCAAGCTGTCTATATCCTCCTCTAATCGAAGGCTATCCTCACTATTTAGCACCCCACCAATTTTCGTATCATCAGTTTTTGTACTGATCAAAATCCTACAGTCACATCTAAATCATTTGTATAAACCACAAACAGCAAGGGCACCAACACTGGTCCCTGTGGGATCAGCAGGTCAAGTGATGATACAGAGGTGGAAATAGACTGTCTTAGTGATGGCATAAATCTGAGTTTGGAAGCTCATTTCGGGATCAAGGGTGAAACCAATGGTGCAAAAAGACTGGCTTCATCTCAGACCAGGGGTGGGCAAACTACGGCCTGCGGGCCGCATGCGGCCCGCCAAAGGTCTTTATGCGGCCCACCAAGATCAAGTCATAAAAAAAAAAAAAATTATTTTTATTTTTTATAAGGTTAATGTGGGGGGCTGTTGGGTTACTGGTATAGGTGGATACGTTGACTTGAGTAGGGTGATCATTGCTCGGCACAACATCGAGGGCCGAAGGGCCTGTTCTGTGCTGTACTGTTCTATGTTCTATATGAGGCGCCCAGAATCATAACCGGGTGAAGCGCCATTTTTGAAAAGTAGAGATAAAGAGGGCTAAAGGCAGGATGCCGCCGGGGGAAGCGCTGAGGTATATGCCGCACGCTAATTGGTTACAACCGGGACTATTAATACTATGCGGCCCTTTAAAATTGTGAATTTCTGAATGTGGCCCTTGCACGGAAAAGTTTGCCCACCCCTGTCTCAGACTGTTGCACTGAAGAGGGATGAAGTTGGAAATGGATCGGGGACTAGAAATAATGGCTGGAATTTTCTTGTCCCGTTGAAATGGGACTTGCTGCAGGAGATTCAACGGTCCAGCTAAAAGTAATAATAATATTTTATTGTCACAAGTAGGCTTCAATGAAGTTACTGTGAAAAGTCCCTAGTTGCCACATTCCGGTGCCTGTTCGGGGAGGCCGGTACAGGAATTGAACCGGCGCTGCTGGTGGTGTTCTGTATTACAAGTCAGCTGTTTAGCCCACGGTGCCAAACCAGCCCCCAGTACATTGACTTTCACCAGAAAATTCCACCCAATGGCTTTTGACTTGATTGGAGGAAATTTCTGCTCATCCAGTACCGGATGTCAGTGAAGCAGTTTGATAATTTAGCAGAAGTGCAGGAGTAAAGAGAGGAGTGGTGAAGATGAAGCTGGCTGTCATCAAAGTACATGTGAAAATGAAAGCTGTGTCTTCAGATGATGTAGCTGAGAGGAACATGCAGTTTTGAAATAGAGAGGTAAGGGGTGGGCATGGTTGGCAATGATAGATCTTTTGAGGTCTTCAGAGGTAATGATTTGACAGCAGGAAGAGCAACCATTGCAAGTGCTTCTTTGGCTACAATTAGATATTTAAGAATGGAATTCTGTGAGATGTACCCCACTTAGTTGGACGATAGTGGAGAAGTGTTTGATGCAAATTATGTGGTCAACAGTGTCAAAAGCTGCAGACAAGTCAAGAAAGCTGAAGAGGCAAAGTTTATCTTTGTCACAGTCACACAGGATGTTTGTGACTTTGATAGGAGACATTTTGGTGCTGGCCAGAAACCTGATTGAGAGGATTCAAGCATTGAACATAGAACATACAGTGCAGAAGGAGGTCATTTGGCACATCGGGTCTGCGCCGACCCACATTAAGCCCTCACTTCCACCCTATCCCCGTAACCCAATAACCCCTCCTAACCTTTTTGGACACTAAGGGCAATTTAGCATGGCCAATCCACCCAACCTGCTCTTCTTTGGACTGTGGAAGGAAACCTGAGTACCCGGAGGAAACCCATGCAAACACGGGGAGAACGTGCAGACTCCGCACAGACAGTGACCCAGCGGGGAAATCGAACCTGGGACCCTGGAGCTGTGAAGCCACAGTGCTATCTACTTATGCTGCCCTAAGTACTGGCCAGGTGGAAATGGACTTGAAGTTCAAAAACATTCAAAGACTTTGAAGACAAAAAGGGAATTTGAAGATGAGATGATAGTTTGCAAGGATGTGGAGCCAAGGGAGGGTGATGATGGCAGATTTAAAAGATAACGAGCGTAACCCAAATGCTTAAGAAAGCAGGCCCATTGGGAGAAGTGTTGTGCAAGAAATCTTCAACATGTGTATACTTATGGATGACTTTAATTACATTGTTCTGTATAGCTAAATTATTTACTGTCCAATTTGGTTGGGTTTATGCCGATTGTCGGTTGTCTGTTTTCACCTAGCAGCTTTGTGAAAGCAAATTATTTCTAGGTGCTTGCATTTAATTCAAGACAGTTAAGGGGGTGGGGGTTTATTCAAAGGCACTGAGTACTTGAAAGGTGGCTCTCAGAAAGCCATGCTCCCAGTCTTGCGGCTGACCTCCTCAAGACCTGGTGCCCTGTGATTCCAAACAGAAGCCACTGTCTCCCAAGATGAGTGTACAGAAAAGCTGCTGGCCTCCAATTCAGGAGCAGCTCTCAGCGATTTCCACTCAGGGGTCATAGGGGTCACACGGTGGCGCAGTGGTTAGAACTGCTGCCTCACGGTGCCGAGGTCCCAGGTTTGATCCCGGCTCTGGGTCACTGTCTGTGTGGAGTTTGCACATTGTCCCCCCGTTTGTGTGGATGTCGCCCCCACAACCCAAAGATATGCAGGGTAGATGGATTGGCCACACTAAATTGCCCCCAAATTGGAAAAAATGAATTGGGTACTCTAAGTTTATTCAAAGCAAAACGATTGTTCCAGCTTCAACTGCTGTTTGTGGAGAGATTCCAAACCCCTACCAAACATCTCTGCTGAATGGTCTAGCCCTAATTTTTAGACTATGATCCTATTTATAGAATCTCCAATCAGTGGAAATAGTTTATCTTTAGCTACCACGGTAGCACGGTAGCATTGTGGATAGCATAGCTCCAGGGTCCCAGGTTCGATTCCAGCTTGGGTCACTGTCTGTGCGGAGTCTGCACATCCTCCCCGTGTCTGCGTGGGTTTCCTCCGGGTGCTCCGGTTTCCTCCCACAGTCCAAAGATGTGCAGGTTAGGTGGATTGGCCATGATAAATTGCCCTTTGTGTCCAAAATTGCCCTTAGTGTTGGGTGGGGTTATGGGGATCGGATGGAGGTGTTGACCTTGGGTAGGGTGCTCTTTCCAAGAGC
The DNA here is from genome assembly GCF_902713615.1 of Scyliorhinus canicula. Taxonomy (NCBI): domain Eukaryota; kingdom Metazoa; phylum Chordata; class Chondrichthyes; order Carcharhiniformes; family Scyliorhinidae; genus Scyliorhinus; species Scyliorhinus canicula. The sequence continues at coordinate 160,321,317 of NC_052151.1, read as the reverse complement.
CGGTGCAGACTCGATGGGCCGAATGGCCTCCTTCTGCACTGTAAATTCTATGATACCCCTTTAATATCCTGATACCTCCAGGGGAAGGTCCCCTGATATCCTGTCAAGCATCTGATTGGCACCAGATATGGCAGGCCTTCTTGGAACAAGGTGACCAGTGGGTGGCCAAGATCCTCATCTCTTCAACAAGTGACTATCTTTGAAAGAAGGTGGTTGAAAGGCAGTAAGGAAAGTTACAGATTTAAAATGACCATGTTTAATGGAAACTTGCCATTTTCATTCATACTATGTAAAAGAAATCTCGTTACCTCCCCAAATGTATCTTGACATGAAATTTTAAAGATATTCAAAAATTCAGTGAGCTGGATTCTACATCGGCAGGATCCTCCGTTTTGCCAACAGCACACTCACGGCCACAGATTTCCCGATGGCGTGGAGGTGTCCACAATGGGAAACCTCATTGATCGGCTGCTGGGATGGAGGACCCGTTGCCGGCGGGGGTGTGCCACACCAGATAACGGGTGCGGTGGGACTGAGAATCCCACCCAATGTCTTTTATAAGGGGTGACCCTGGAGTTTTGATTTGACTGCACTCCGGGGCTATACCATTTTAGACTGTACCTTGAATCTATGTGAATGCCAAATCTTGACAGGCAATTAAAAGTCTGCATTGAACTGGTCCTCACCATAGCAAATAGAGGTGACAATTTGTTGGAATTACTGTTGAAGTTTTAGCGATGACCAATTAAACTGTTGGAGATAAAAAATATATATTTGTCCATGGAACATGGTCATCACTGGCTGTGCCAGCATTTAATGCCCATCTCTAATTGCCCTTGAGGGCTGTGGGTTTGAAGTCACATGTAGTCCAGACCATGTAAGGATGGCAGATTTCCTTCCCTAAAAGGATATTAGTGAACCAGATAGGTTTTTACGACAATGGTTTCATGGTCATCATTGGTCAATTAATTCCAGATTTTATTGAATTCAAATTTCACCATCGACAGTGGCAGGATTTGAACCTGGATCCCCAGAGCATTACTCTGGATCTCTGGTTTACTAGTCCAGTGACAATACCACTGTGCCACCACCGAGGGGCTGGTTTAGCTCACTGGGCTAAATTGCTGGCTTTTAAAGCAGACCAAGCAGGCCAGCAGCACGGTTCGATTCCCATACCAGCCTCCCCGGACAGGCGCCGGAATGTGGCGACTGGGGGCTTTTCACAGTAACTTAATTGAAGCCTACTCGTGACAATAAGAGATTTTCATTTTCATTCATTTTCACCTCCCCAGTTCTTGCCCAGTTAATAAATGGGCTTTCCAGTTACCTTCAATCTCATGCATTGGTTTTCTTTTAGAAAAGTTCAGTTGTACCAGGTGGAAAATAATAATAGATCAGGATGTCAATAGTGAAAAAAGGTAGCAACATTCCGTCGATGATAAATATGTTGTAAAGTTCTGTTGGATGAGTATGACATATTGTACAAATCAATATATCTGAATGTTCTGTTTGCAATTGTTTGGTTCCTGGATTATTCACAAGAACATCTCTACTGAGGGAAACGGTAAACAAAGGATGACGGTTCATGCCTTTCCCCTAAGCAATATGTTTGAAATTTGGAAGCTGAGTTCATAAAAGACTTGATCTTATTGTGAAAGCTCATGTCTGTTATTGCACAAATCAATACGGTTCCCAAAATAAATAATTCCCCTGAAAATTGCAATTTAATTTTTTTGTCCCTCATGATATTAAAACAGAAAGCTTGTTGTTGAATTGAATTTAAAGCTTTGTATTCTGTTTTCCCAGTGCTATTGCTGTCAATCATAATTTCATTGTCTGGTACATAGGGGGATTGCAACGAAGAATCATGTTATAAAAAACTGAGTAGAGTTTACATTTTCAGGCCGCCTTCTGGATTGTCTGCAAGAAAGATCATCACTTAAGATGCCTCCCAATTCAGTGAAAATTAAGAATAAAATGTGGAAAATTGTACAGAATTGTTTTTGCAATATTTATTTGCAGTACTTAATAAAAACTTTTGTTTGATACAATCTCATTATACTATACCAGCTGTACTACATATTTTGAATATATCTGTTTTTAAAATATCTCAGATTTAGGCAGGAATTACAAGGCTATCTTGAAGAGAGAGAACCACATTCATCTTTAACCATTTTCCCATTCACTCGTGGCTAACAATAGCATTTGATTGATCTGAACACACCTCCATTTCCCCAGCCAGAAAGTGGTGGCAGGGAAATAATGTGACCCTGATGGCTCCACATCACTCTCAGGCACCAGACCTAATCCAGTTTCTTTGCTTAAAAAAAGGCAGCTCTGAAGGATACCTGATGAACCTTATTATCTGGCTACTCCACCAATAAATAAACACTCTATATCCAAGAATATAAAAATTAACCTGCTTTTGCTAACAATTACCGTTAACTAATAGGTTTCAGCAAAGCCATATATCACCTGGTTTTAATTCTCTTAAAGTGTTCATTTACATCATTTTACTCAGCTCCTCTGATATTCTGTTTCAATGTGTGTTAAGGTTTAGTGACTTGTGTCAAGGCAAAATTCCTAAAGTGATCCTGTTATTAAAAAGTGTTGTTGAATATTGACTTCAAACCATAGAATCCCTACAGTGCATAAGGAGGCCATTTGGCCCATCGGGTCTATATGAACCTTCAACTGAGCAGTCAACTCATGCCCACTCCCCTCATCCCCGTAACCCCATAGCCTAACCTGAACATCCCTGGACCCTAAGGGCAATTTAACATGGTCAATCCACCTAACTTTGGACTATGGGTGGAAACCGGAGCACCCAGAGGAAACTCACATAGATACAGGGAGAAGGTGCAGTGTCCCAAGGCTGGAATTGAACCCAGGTCCCTGGCGCTGTGAGGCAGCAGTGCTAACCACTATGCTACCGTCCCACATAAGAAAAAGTCCACTTAAGATCAGGTGCTGGATTTACCGACCACCCTGCTGCGTGTTTTTTGCCGGGGGAGGCGTCCTGCGTCCCACAGTGGTCAACGTGATGGCCCGTTGACAGCAGCCCTCGTCGCTAGGAAACCTGTGCCCTGATCTGGGACCAGAACTTCCCACCAGCGTGAACAGCTGGTAAATCCCGCCACAGTTATCAGTTATCAGGGGGGGTGGCCTTATAGGCGGCTGGGAGTTAAATCCGCACAGTCAGATGTTCGGGCGTGCGGTCGATCGGGGGGGGGGGGGGGTGTCTAATTTTTCTGGAGGCCGCCGCCGCCGTGCACATGCACGGACTCAAAAACGTAAGTGCGGGGGCCCGTATCCCATAGTCCCATTTTGGGAGAATCCAGCCCCTGTTCTGCCTCTCCAGTAGGATTAACTATAGGTCTAACTTAATTATTCTAACATTTATAAAATCACATTTGGAGGACTGGATACAACTTTGATAATCTTGCTTTGAAGTAACACATCTCAAAGAAGAGAAGCAAAGATGATGTTGTAATCTAAAATCTTTAATGAAAATACAATTTTCATTAAAGAAAGGGAGAGAATACAACCCACGTCTTTAAAGTGCAAAGCAAAATTGATAATGTCAATGCAAACAAATGGATTCTGAATGCAGACCACAAACAGGACTTGAGATTCAAAGAACTTACTTGTTAAAAAAGGATTGGGTGGTACACCGAATCCAAAACTCACTGGCCAACTCTGGGATCCAATCCAGACGTTCAGAATGTCTATTCTATCTACTGGCCAAAAAGTCCAGTTGAAATGAATCTGGTGGGATGATTGAAGACTCTGTGGAAGATGATAATTATTGTTTAATTTAACAAGGAATAAAATAGACATGCCAAAGAAGGGGAAGATTAAAATTATATCAGCTACCAAGTACCAAAAGATATCCTGGAGATGTCTTGCCATGTTTTTCTGGTGATTAATACTGGAATATCTTGAAGCAGAGAAAGGCAGAAAGTAGGAAATATAGTTCAGTTAGTTTAACGTCTGCGTTGGGAAGCAGACAGAATTTAACAGGGATACGTGTGAGGTCATCCATTATTAAGAAAGTAGTAGCAGGACATTTGAAAAGTGAAAACACAATCCATCAGAGTCAGCATGGTTTTGTGAAAGGTAAATCGTGTTTGACTAATTTTCCGGAGTTCTTCGAAGATGTAACAAGCAAAGTGGATAATGGCGTCCTGTAGATGTAGTGTAGCTGGACTTCTAGAATGCATTTCATAAGGTGCCGCACAACAGGTTAATACTCAAGGTAAGATCCCATGGTGTTGGGGTAATATATTGGCTTGGATAGAGGATTGGCTAGCCTTCAGAAAGCAGAGAGTGGGGATAAATGGGCCTTTATCTGTTTGGCAAGCTGTAACTACTGGTGTGCCACAGGGATTGGTCCTTGGGCCCCAAACTACTCACAATCAAAATTAATGACTTGGATGCAGTGATAGAAGGTACTGTAGCTACATTTGCAGATTACACAACAATAGGTGGCAAAGCAAGTTACAATGAGGAAATAAGAAATTTACAAATAGATATGGTAAGGTAACTGGGCCAAAATTTGTCAGATGGAATTTAATGGGGATAAGAGTGAGGTTATCCATTTTGGTTGAAGGAAAGAAAGGAAAATTAGTATCTAAATGGAGGGAAACTTCAAATCCTTCAGTGCAGAGGGAGCTGGGTGTCCTTGTGCACGAATTACAGAAATGTTTTATGCAGGTGCAGCAGGTAATAAGGAAGACAAATGGAATTTTGGCATTCCATAGAATTCCTACAGTGCAGAAGGAGGCCATTCGATCCACTGCCTCTGCCGATGGCAGGTTCAGGCCATACCGATTTTGACCGCTGAGTCTCATTAACCTGCTACTGCCCGATGTGGGAAGTGGGCAGGTGGAATCTGGCAGCCAGACGAGCATCAGGAAGTTTCTTGGTCATCCAATAAATGCTCAGTTAAGTGTGGGGACAAGTTCCTGGGCATCTCACTCCTGGTCCTCATGGCCCGACAAAGAAAAGAGAAAAGTTTCCTTTCAATTGTCTCCTTTGCTTCTCTTCTGACAGGCCTTCATCTAATGGAAATTTCACAGTGGTTTAGATTTGCCAGTGAAAGCTGGAAATGTCTGGGCAAGAAATGAAATGAAAATCGCTTATTGTCACGAGTAGGCTTCAATGAAGTTACTGTGAAAAGCCCCTAGTCGCCACATTCAGGCGCCTGTCCGGGGAGGCTGGTACGGTGAGGCATTAGATTTTGACTGCGTCCTTACCTGGTTTCCGACAGGTGGGTAGGGTTAAAATCAACTTTGAAAAAGTATTGCATTGATACACAAAAAACATTGCATGACCTCGTGATCATCTACTGGCGTCTTTTGTCCTCTACGTATCTCGAGCATGGAAATATAGCTACAAGAAAGCTTCTTCACTTCTACCCATTAATTCTATCTACTGCAGGGACCTAAGATGACCCAACCTCTCTTTACTGCCCTGTTCTTTCAATTACACATCAAAGGCTCGTGTTTTAACATGAGAATGTGAATAACTTATTTGTAAAATATGAGTATTAGTCAGCATGATAGCTTTGGAAATAAAGGGTTTTAACACCTTGGCTTTTTATTCACTGTGTGATAATAATTAAGGGCATGATTTAAAGTGTAAAAAAGAGCTACGTTTTGCACGCTGATAGCAGCGTCTTTCTCGGTGTCTGCAGTGCCGAGAATGACCTCACTGTCAAACGGGACTCAGCCCATCAGTGACTGAAGAGATCAGGGCGCGGTTTTTAAATGCCGTCCGATCTCACCACCCCCGAACCCACTGCGGCCTCCGGACCCTCCCACTGCCCTAACTTACCTCTTAGGGGTCCTCGTGGCCCCCCTCACCCCACTTCTTAAAGGCCAGGACACAACTGGGCCCGATCCCTGGAAGTGGCAACCTGGCAATCGGGTACCTTAGCACTGCCAGCCTGGCACCCTAGCAGTGCCAGGAGTGCCATGGTGCCACCCTGCCAGAGCCCAACCAACTGGGGGCCTCCGGTGGCCTGGGAGACCCCTCACAGGTGCCGTTACACCTGGTTCACTTCTGTGTGGACCAGTGCTAAATGGCATCATTGTGCAATCTCCCAGGCTCATTTAAAATGTTAATCTGGATCTCGCCCAGCGAGGGTGAGAGCCACATCACAACTGACTTGTGAGATCTAATGAGGTCCCGTGAGGCATTCCGAGCATAGCGAATCTCTCAGGAGGCCTCTCACAAAATTAGCGGCCTTGTTGCATCACCGAATCGGGCTTGATGAGGCCTTTTGATCGTGCCCTATATCTTTTCTGTATCATCAACAGTTTTTGCTACTTTAAAAATATCGTACCAACTTATATCACTTGCTAGTTTACAGAACCTCAAGTTAAAATGGAAGAAGAATTTCTTTAGCAGCGGTTTCTTTCGATTGAAGACAAAATTTCTTTTTAAGTGCTTTTTTCAATAAAATTAGTTCTCACCCAGATGGAAGGTACTGCCAAAAACTCTGTGTGCCTCACATGCAAACAAAAACCCAATCTAAATTATATATTAGTGTCGATTCACCGATCACTTTAAAGGGCTGTCAGTAACATGATGCTCGGGATTCAGGTGTGGAATTCAACTTGCTATTAAATTCACAGATTGCCATCAATTTATATACAGACATTATCCTACATTAAACATGCTAAATATATGCAAATTGTTGTTGCTTTTGTTGAGGCTTATAACATTACATAATTTTCAGAAATTAATTCTGAGTTAAAGTGCTCCAGTGTTGTCAGGCTTGAGACATTGAGGGGCATAGTAACTGTATAGCATTGTTGTGAATCCATGCTAAAAAATTGAAAATGACTGTACATTTACTAGCTGGAAACGACTGAGTTTTAGAAGACTCAAACAGCAGCTGCTAAGATTGCTGCGGGAGTCAGTAGAGCTCAGGTCTCTGGGAAGGCTCTTAATTAAATGACCGTGGCTGGGATGCCATCCCGGGAGTGAACATGTTGTGACAAAATCACTTTTGGAATTTGCACTTCCTATATTGGCTGTGTGTTTACCAAAACTCAAATCCGTGCACCCCTCAATCACCATGCACTCCAAGTTCAATACGTAACAAAGAGAGGTGCAGAGGAAGCAATTTCTCATAGGCAGGTATAAACAGCCTTTATGAATTCCCCATTGTGTAACAAGACCTTCTGACTTTGAGTCATTTAACTTGACAATGGTAGAATTGATCATGTGGTCACGTGATCAAAACTGATTTCAGATAACAAATCCTATTTACTCCAAGAACAAGGGAGAAACAAATCAGTCAGCACAGCAAAAGCATAGAAGGGCCAAGAGGTAGAATGTTCCAAGTAGGCTCCATCTCTCTCCACTCATCTGCAAACTCAATCCGTCTGCTGTTTGACTAGGGCAGCGCAGTAGCATACTGGTTAGCACAGTTGCTTCACAGCTCCGGGGTCCCAGGTTCGATTCCCGGCTTGGGTTACTATCTGTGCGGAGTCTGCACGTTCTCTCCGTGTCTGCGTGTGTTTCCGCCGGGTGCTCCGGTTTCCTCCTACAGTCCAAAGATGTGCAGGTTAGGTGGATTGGCCTTGCTAAATTGCCCTTAGTGTCCAAAAAGGTTGGGTGGGGTTACGGGGATAGGGTGAAGGTGTGGGCTTGAGTAGGGTGCTCTTTTCAAGGGCCGGTGCAGACTCGATGGGCTGAATGGCCTCCTTCTGCACTGTAAATTGTATGATCTGTGACTGACTATCCACACACCATAGGCAGAGAGCTCTAAAACATCAACCTAATATCTCAAACCCACCTCAACACTGAATCCCGAGGGACCACTGAGTCAAACTGGAACCACCCAAGCCGTCAACCTATGAGATCCATATAAAACTTTAATCTTTATTGGAGTTTAAAATATCACTTAACCTATCCTCCCATTTTGTAAACTATTTTTGTGTGTGTGAACGAGAATGTGTGTGTATGCATGTGAGTGAATATTGCATTTTCTCTAAGTGCAATAAGTACAATCCTCTTTCATTTAAACAAAAACTCAAGATGACCAGTTAAACACTCAATGAATTGGCAAGAATCTTCTTTTAAAAAAACAAATTCTTGCGGTCAAGTGAGAATGGGAAAAGAAGGGAAACCTTCCCTCTCTCTTTACCTGATCGCAACTATCATGTAGCAATCATGAGGATAATGGAATGGTAGCTAATCTCCCATTCCAATGTGCTGTGTCCAGTGAAAGAGCTAATGTTGTCAAAAGTTATTGCTAATGAACTGCACCTTTACTAGGTGTATAAATAACAGATACACCAAAGTAACAGAGGCCTCTCACCAGAAGAAAACAAGATCATAATTGCAAACTCACTGTATAGTTGTAACTCACAAAAATACATTGTACCATTCAAAGTTACTTGCATTTATGCAGCGCGTTTCATGTTCTCAGGACATCTAAAAGCACGTCCTCGCAAATTAAGTACTTTTTGAAATTATGTAAAATAAATCACAGCCGATTTGTACACAGCAAGGTCTCACAAGAGCAATCAGATTAAACAATCAGTTGATCTATTTTAATAATAAAATGTTAGCCAGGGCACTGGAGAGTTTCCTTGTCCTTCTTCAAATAATGTCATGGATTCATTTATGTCCTGCTGAGAAAGCAGGCAGGGCTGTGCATTACTGTCTCATTTGTAAGACTCCTCTTGTAATGATATGTAGAATATCATTTGTGTATAATTTAATAACCGAACCGTAAGTAAAGATAGGTTGCCGCATGCATAAACTGAGATTCTAGCATCCGACCACGAGGTGGCGTGATGGCAGGAGAATGTTACTGGAACACATGGGTGTGTGGCATAATGTGGATAGCAGGTGTAGAGTCCAGTCGCATATTGAGTAGCTCCCTGGTCAATAGTAATCAATGCTAGTTAATCACAATTATTTGTATTTAGCCATAGTATCCAACTGTGTTTATTGTTCACCTTGCAGAATCTTTATAGTGTTTTGTTAGTTAATAAATAGTTTTGTTCTTTAACAAAGCCATGTGTTCTCTAACTGATTCAACCACAAAGACATTGCCATCCGTGAACATAGAGAACATTACAGGGCAGCACTCCCTCATCATGTCACTCAGGTGTCAGCCTAGATTATGTGCTCAAGGTTGGAATGTGGAGTTTGAACAGTGACTTTCTGATACACAGCGAAAAGAGTTGTCACCATATATGTTATACTACTGAGCAGTTCATGTGGAGGCATTGGCATAGTGGTGTTGGTGTCAGTGCTATTGGCACCGGAAGGGTAATCTAGAGACCCAGGGGACTTGGGTTCAAATCCCACCATGGCATTTAGTGAAATTTGAATTCAATAAAATAATCTGGAATTGAAAGTCTAATGATGACCATGAAAACATTTTCCATTGTCACAAAATCCTATCTGGTTCACTAATCTGCTTGAGAGAAGTAAATCGGCCACCCTTACCTGATTTGGCCGACATGTGATTCCAAACCTTGAGCAATGTGGTTGACTCTGAAATGGCCGAGCAAACCACTCCGTTGTATTCAACTGTTACAAAAACACAAAGAAGGAATGGAACCTGATGGACCACCTGGCAGCGACCTAGGCACCTGTGGCAAACCCAACTCTGTCCACCCTGCAAAGTGCTCCTTTCTAATATTTGGGGGCTTGTTGGGACAGCTATCTCACAGGCTAGTCAAGCAACAGCCTGACATAAACATACTCACAGAATCATACCTAACAAATAATATTGCAGGCACCACTATCACCATTCCTGAGTGGGTCCTGTCTCACCAGCAAGCTAGTCACAGCAGAGGTGGGAGCACAATAGTGTACAGTTTTGGAGGGGGTTTCCCTGTGAGTCCTCAACATCAACTCTGGACCGGATGTCTCATGGCTTCAGGTTAAAGATGGGCAAGGAAACTTCCTGCTGATTACCACATACCATCCACCATCAGCTGATGAATCAGTACTCTTCCATGTTGAACATCACTTGGATGAAGCACGGAGGGTGGCAAAGATGCAGAATATACTCTGGGTGGGGGACTTCAATGTCTATCACCAAGAGTGGCTCGGTAGTACTACCACAGATGGAGCTGGCCCGTTCCTAAAAGACATAACTGCTCGTCTGGGATTACAGCAGGCAGATAGGAGCTAACAAGAGGGTAAAACATACTTGACCTAATCCTCACCAAACTGCCTGCTGCAGATGCATCTGTCCATGACAGTATCGGTAGAGCTGACCACTGCACAGTTAAGTCCCGTCTTCACATTGAAGATACCCTCCATCGTGTGGCATGAACAAAATAGGATAGGCTTTGAACAGATCTAGCAACTCAAGACTGGTCATCCATGAGGCGCTGTGGGCCATCATCAGCAGCAGAATTGTATTCAACCACAATCTGCAACCTTTTGGCCCGGCATATCCCCCACTCTACCATTATCACCAAGTCAGGTTCAATAAAGAGTGCAGGAGGGCATGCCAGGAGCAACACCGGGCATACCTCAAAGTCAAGTGTCAAACTTGTGAAGCTACAACACAGGACTACTCGTGTGGCAAACAACATAAATTGTAAGTAATAGGCAGAGCTGAGTGATTCCACAAATGCATTAAATCTAAGCTCTGTAGTCCTGCCACATCCGGGGCGGGATTCTACGACCCCACGCAGGGTCGGAGAATCGGCCGGCAGCGGCGTTAATCCCGCTCCCGCAGGGTTTTTAAATCTCTGACCGGCCAAAAACCGGCGTTGTGCAAATCCCGCCGGCAGCCTCTGAAAACAGCTGGCGCCGGCGGGATTTCATTTTTTTTTTTAGATTCCACAAATCTCCGGCCCGGATGGGCCGAAGTCCCGCCGACGTGGCCACGGGTCACGTCGGCGTAAATCACAGTTGCTTTAAAACGGCGTCAACCATTGATGATGGTTGACGCCGTTCAGTGTCGGGGGGTGGGTTGCGGCATCAGGGGGGGTTGCGGCATCGGGGGGGGGTTGCGGCATCGGGGGGGGGGGTTGCGGCAATCGGGGGGGGGTTGCGGCATCGGGGGGGGTTTGCGGCATCGGGGGGGGTTGCGGCATCGGGGGGGGTGTTGCGGCATCGGGGGGGGTTGCGGCATGGGGGGGAGGGGTTGCGGCATGGGGGGGGTGGGTTGCGGCATCGGGGGGGGGGCATCGGGGGGGTTGCGGCATCGGGGGGGTTGCGGCATCGGGGGGGGGCAAAATCGGGGGGGCATCGGGGGGGGGTTGCGGCATCGGGGGGGGGTTGCGGCATCGGGGGGGCATTGGGGGGGGAGTTTGGGGGCAGCGGCGTGCAGAGAGGGGGGCTACGGATGCCCTGGGCCAACGCACCGTCGCCCCCCCCTCTGTACGCCGCTGCCCCCTACCCCAACCACCCCCCTCACCACCCCCCCACCCCCCCTCACCACCCCTACCACCCCCCCTCACCACCCCTACCACCCCCCCTCACCACCCCTACCACCCCCCCTCACCACCCCTACCACCCCCCCTCACCACCCCTACCACCCCCCCTCACCACCCCTACCACCCCCCTCACCACCCGTACCACCCCCCCTCACCACCCCTACCACCCCCCCCTCACCACCCCTACCACCCCCCCCCTCACCACCCCTACCACCCCCCCCCTCACCACCCCTACCACCCCCCTCACCACCCCTACCACCCCCCATCTCCCTCCAACGCCCCTACCCCCCTCCCCACCACCCCACCACCCCTACCCCCTCCCCACCACCCCACCACCCCCACCCCCTCCCCACCACCCCACCACCCCTACCCCCCTCCCCACCACCCCTACCCCCCCTCCCCACCACCCCTACCCCCCTCCCCACCACCCTACCCCCCTCCCCACCACCCCTACCCCCCCCTCCCCACCACCCCTACCCCCCTCCCCACCACCCCTACCCCCCCTCCCCACCACCCCTACCCCCCCTACCCCCCCTACCCCCCCCTACCCCTCTCCAATGCCGCCCCCCATCTCTCGCAACGGCGCAACCCCCCACCCTCAATGCCGCACCCCCCCCTCTCAACGCCGGTACCACACACCCCGTCCCCCTCCCTCTGAAGGCCGGTACCCACACCCCCCCTCTCTCCTCCTCCCCCCTTCCTTCCTCTTCCCCCCCTCCTCCCCCCCCTTCCTCCTCCCCCCTCCCTTCCTCCTCCCCCCTCCCTTCCTCCTCCCCCCTTCTCCCCCCTTCTCCCCCCCCCTCCCCCCCTCCTCCCCCCCTTCTCCCCCCCCTCCTCCCCCCCTTCTCCCCCCCTTCCTCCCCCCCTTCTCCCCCCCTCCTCCCCCCCCTTCTCCCCCCCTCCTCCCCCCCTTCTCCCCCCCTCCTCCCCCCCTTCTCCCCCCCTCCTCCCCCCCTCCTCCCCCCCTTCTCCCCCCCTCCTCCCCCCCTTCTCCCCCCCCTTCTCCCCCCCATCCTCCCCCCCCTTCTCCCCCCCCCTCCCCCCCCCTTCTCCCCCTCCTCCTCCCCCCTTCTCCCCCCTCCTCCCCCCTTCTCCCCCCCCTCCTCCCCTCCTCCCCCCCTTCCTTCCTCCTCCCCCCTCCTTCCTCCTCCCCCCTTCCTTCCTCCTCCCCCCTTCCTTCCTCCTCCCCCCCTCATCCACCCCTTCCTTCCTCCTCCCCCCCTCCTTCCTCCTCCCCCCTCCTTCCTCCTCCCCCCTCCTTCCTCCTCCCCCCTCCTTCCTCCTCCCCCTCCTTCCTCCTCCCCCCCTTCTTTCCTCCTCCCCCTCTCCTCCCCCTTCCTTCATCCGCCCCCCCTCCTCCCCCCCTTCCTTCCTCCTCCCCCCTCCTTCCTCCTCCCCACCTCCTTTCTCCTCCCCACCTCCTTCCTCCTCCCCCCCCTCCTCCTCCTCCCCCCCCCTCCTTCCTCCTCCCCCCCCCTCCTTCCTCCTCCCCCCCTCCTTCCTCCTCCCCCCCTCCTTCCTCCTCCCCCCTCCTTCCTCCTCCCCCCTCCTTCCTCCTCCCCCCCCTCCTTCCTCCTCCCCCCTCCTTCCTCCTCCCCCTCCTTCCTCCTCCCCCCTCCTTCCTCCTCCCCCCTCCTTCCTCCTCCCCCCCTCCTCCTCCTCCCCCCTCCTTCCTCCTCCCCCCTCCTTCCTCCTCCCCCCTTCTTCCTCCTCCCCCCCTCCTTCCCCCCTCCTTCCTCCTCCCCCCCCTCCTTCCTCCTCCCCCCCTCCTTCCTCCTCCCCCTTCCTTCCTCCTCCCCCCTTCCTTCCTCCTCCCCCCCTTCCTTCCTCCTCCCCCTTCTTCCTCCTCCCCCTTCTTCCTCCTCCCCCTTCTTTCTCCTCCCCCCTTCTTCCTCCTCCCCCCCCTTCCTTCCTTCCTCCTCCCCCCTCCTCCCCCCTCCTCCCCCCCTTCCTTTCTCCTCCCCCCTCCTTCCTCCTCCCCCCCTCCTTCCTCCTCCCCCCCTCCTTCCTCCTCCCCCCCTCCTTCCTCCTCCCCCCCTCCTTCCTCCTCCCCCCCTCCTTCCTCCTCCCCCCCTTCCTTCTTCCTCCCCCCCTTCCTTCCTCCTCCCCCCTTCCTTCCTCCTCCCCCCCTTCCTTCCTCCTCCCCCCCTTCCTTCCTCCTCCCCCCCCTTCCTTCCTCCTCCCCCCTTCTTCCTCCTCCCCCCCTTCTTCCTCCTCCCCCTTCCTCCTCCTCCCCCCTTCCTTCCTCCTCCCCCCCTCCTCCCCCCTTCCTTCCTCCTCCTCCCCCCTCCTCCCCCCTCCTCCCCCCCTTCCTTCCTCCTCCCCCCCTCCCTCCCTCCTCCCCCCCTCCTTCCTCCTCCCCCCTTCCTTCCTCCTCCCCCCTTCCTTCCTCCTCCCCCCTTCCTTCCTCCTCCCCCCTTCCTTCCTCCTCCCCCCTTCTTCCTCCTCCCCCCCTTCCTTCCTCCTCCACCCCCCTTCCTCCGTTAGTGGGGGGGGGGGGGGGGGTGCGGCGTTAGTGGGGGTGGGGGGTGGGGGGGTGCGGCGTTGGAGGGGGGTAGGGGTGCGGCGTTGGAGGGGGGTAGGGGTGGTGAAGGGGGTAGTGGTGGTGAGGGGGTTGGGGTAGGGGCAGCTGCGTACAGAGGGGGGGCGACGGTGCGTTGGCCCCGGGCATCCATCGCCCCCCCTCTCTGCACGCCGCTGCCCGCAACCCCCCCCGATGCCGCAACCCCCCCCCGATGCCGCAACCCCCCCCCCGCATGCCCCAACCCCCCCCCCCCCCCCGCATGCCGCAACCCCCCCCCCCCGATGCCGCAACCCCCCCCCACCAAATGCCGGAACCCCCCCCCACAAATGCCGGAACCCCCCCCCAAATGCCGCAACCCCCCCCCCCAAATGCCGCAACCCCCCCCCCCCAAATGCCGCAACCCACCCCCCCCAATGCCGGAACCCCCCCCCCCCCCAATGCCGGAACCCCCCCCCCCCCAATGCCGGAACCCCCCCCCCCCAATGCCGGATCCCCCCCAATGCCGGACCCCCCCCCCCCCAATGCCGGACCCCCCTCCCCCCCCAATGCCGGACCCCCCTCCCCCCCCCAATGCCGGACCCCCCTCCCCCCCAATGCCGGACCCCCCTCCCCCCCAATGCCGGACACCCCTCCCCCCCCCCCAATGCCGGACCCCCCCCCCCCCCCAATGCCGGAACCCCCCCCCCCAAATGCCGGGTCTGTCTCTCTCCTCCTCCTCCAAAAAACGCCGGGTCTCACCACTTCCGCAGCTGGTGAAACTGACGCGTATCGCGTCAGTCAGCTGCTGGCCCTTCCGGGAACGGAGATTGCCAGCTTTAAAGAAGGCCTGGACGCCGGAGTCATGCACACCGCTTTTATCCGCCGGAAATGGTCGTCACGTCGGTCCGCGCAGAATTTCGCCCCAGGTGTGAATGGTGGTGGACAGTTAAACAACTCACTGGAGGAGGAGGCTCCACAAATTTCCCCATCCTCAATGATGGAGGAGACCAGCAAATCTGTGCAAAAGACAAGGCTGAAGTATTCACACAAATCTTCAGCCAGAAATGCCGCGTGGATTATTCATCTTGGCCTCCTCCGGAGGTTCCCAGCATCACAGATGTCAGTCTACAGGTAAAATAATTCACTCCAAGTGATATCAGGAAACGACTGAAGGCACAGTAGACTGCAAAGGCTATGGGCCCTGACAATATTCCCACAATAGTACTGAAGACTTGTGCTGCAGAACTTTGTCACACTCCTAGCCAAGCTGTTCCAGTACAATTACAACACTGGCATCTACCCGGCATTGTGGGAAATTGCCCAGGTTTGTCCTGAACACAAGAAACAGGACAAATCCAACCCAACCAATTACTGCCCTATCAGTCTACTCTCCATCATAAGCAAAAGTGATGGAAGGAATCATCAACAGTGCTATCAAGTGGCACTTACTCAGCAATAATCTGCTCACAGATGTCACTCAGCTCCTGACCGCATTATGGCCTTGGTTCAAACATGGAAAAAAAGCTGAATGGCAGAAGTGAGATGAGAGTAACTGCCCGTGACATCAAGGCAGCATTTGACTGAGTATGGCACCACTAGAGTCAAATGGAATCAAAGGGGAAACCCTCCGCTGGTTGGAGTCATACCTGGCATAAAGGAAGATGTTTGTGTTGGTTGGGGGTCAATCATCTCAGCTGCAGGGCATCACTGCAGGAGTTCCTCAGGGTAGTGTCCAAGGCCCAACCATCTTCAGCTGCTTCATCAATGACCTCCCTTCCATCATAAGGTCAGAAGTGGGGATGTTTGCATATGTTAGGGCAGCAAGGTAGCACAAGTGGATAGCACTGAGGCTTCACAGCTCCAGGGTCCCAGGTTCGATTCCCCGCTGGGTCACTGTCTGTGCGGAGTCTGCACGTTCTCCCCATGTCTGCATGGGTTTCCTCCAGGTGCTCCGGTTTCCTCCCATAGTCCAAAGACGTGCAGGTTAGGTAGATTGGCTATGCTAAATTGCCCTTAGTGACCAAAAAGGTTAGGAGGGGTTATTGAGATATGGGGATAAGGTGGAAGTGAGGGCTTAAGTGGCTTGGTGCAGACTCGATGGGCCAAATGGCCTCTTTCTACACTGTATGTTCTATGTTCTATGACTACACAATGTTCAACACCATTTGCGACTTCTCAGATAATATTGGAGTCCATGTCCAAATGCAGCAAGACCTGGACAATATCCAGGCTTGGGCTGGATAAGTTACACTTGTGCCACATAAGTGCCAGGCAATGGCCATCTCCTACAAGAAAGGATCTAATCACCACGCTTGACATTCAATGGCATTACCATCACTGAATCCCCTACAATCAACATTGTGGGGTTACCATTGATCAGAAACTGAACTGGACTAGCCATATTAATATGGTGGCTACCAGAGTAGGTCAAAGGCTATAATTCGTATTGAGTCGCTCTCCTCCTGATCCCCCAAAGCCTTTCCACCACCTACAAGGCAGAAATCAGCAGTGTAATGGGATACTCTCCAATTGCCTGGATGAGTGCAACTCAAATAACACTCAAAAACCTCAACACGATCCAGGATAAAGCAGCCTGCTTGATTGCTCTCCCTTGCACAAGCATTCAATTGCACCATCACCAATGAACAGTGGCAGTCCTGTGTACCATCTTCAATATCCACTGCAGTAACTCACATTCCAAACGCACGACCAATACTATCTAGAAGCACAAGAGCAGCAGATACCTGGGAACCCCATCACCTGGAAGTTCCCCTCCAAGTTACTCACCACCTTGACTTGGAAATATTTTGCCATTCCTTCACTGCCGCTCAGGCAAATTCCTGAAACTCCCTCTCTCACAGCACTGTGGGTATACCTACACCTCAGGGACTGCAGTGGTTCCAGAAGGCAGCTCATGACCACCTTCTGAAGGGCAACTAGGGATGGGCAATAAATGCTAGCCTAACCAGTGACTCCCACATCGTATCAATGAATAAAAATAAAATGAACTATTATTCTTCCAGAAAGTGTCAGCATTGTTTCCGTTTCAATCACTAATGCTGAATTTGAGTTCCATAATGTCATAGCTCTCTATATGAAGAGGGTTCTGCTGTTTTCTGTTCTAAATCTCTCAAACGAATCTTGTCCGTCTGCTGAATTTTATGGCCTCCTCGCAGATGTGAAAATAGGTATGTCAACCCATAAATTAGGACGGTGTGCCTATCATTTGTATGCCAGCCCAGGCCATGATTTTAAGAGAGCAGGGGAGCGATCGACCTGTGCCCCAATTGAGGCTCTTAAGTGGGCAATTAATGCCCAATTAAGGGTCTCAACCTGTTACTGATCTGATATAATGAGCAGTGGGAGAAGGCTGGACTCAACATGTAGCCTGGCAGTTTTAACCCTGTGGACTGCTGATCAGTGAAGGTTGGCTGCTTCCTAACCCTGTGTCAATCAGTGGCCACCCACCCCCAAGGTTTTAACTCTCTCGTCCATCCTCCCCCTTGACCAATCCAACATGCCTGCCTCCCATTCGTTGTCATCAGGGCCCACCACCTCAATGCCAGCGAGATCCCGGGAGTACCTGACTTGAAGTTGCCTGTGGTTCCTTGCCCTCTTGCAATACTGGTGTGGTTTAGAGTTGCTGGTCCTGATTGACCAAAAGCCCTGAGGCAGGACTCAACCCCTGAAGATGGAAATCCTACCTCATCGTAAATAAATGATCATCACCTGAAAAATTTAAGTGGGATGAACTGGCCAATTGGAGGTGAGCTCACACTCCCACCCATGGCCACCGCAGCACTCACAAGCTGGGTTGCAGACATGAGCTCACTGTTAATGTATAAAGCAGCCTTATTGCTCTTTGTTTGACCATTCAACTGGTAGAAACAGTCTAATTCTGTTTTAGGAGTCTCAAACTTTCAGAATTTCAAACAAGCTTATCAAATGTAATCTCCGTTCTTCTGATTAAAAGTGACACCATTTGTTTAAGACTCTCTAAAGCCTCACCATTGCTCCTTTAATTAGCGCACCGGACTCCAAATTGGGTTTCATTCAAGTTTCAAATGGGTTCAAAATTACTTCTCAGCTTTGTTTTTTATTTTTAGAGTACCCAATTAATTTTTTCCAATTAAGGGGCAATTTAGCGTGTCCAGTCCACCTAGCCTGCACATCTTTTTTAAAATAAATTTAGATTACCCAATCATTTTTTCCAATTAAGGGGCAATTTAGCGTGGCCAATCCACCTAGCGTGCACATTTTTGGGTTGTGGGGGCGAAACCCACGCAGACACGGGGAGAATGTACAAACTCCACACGGACAGTGACCCAGAGCCGGGATCGAACCTGGGACCTCAGTGCCGTGAGGCGGTTGTGCTAACCACTAGGCCACCATGCTGCCCCTCCTGCACATCTTTTTGGGTTGTAGGGCCGAAATCCACGCAAACACGGGGAGAATGTGCAAACTCCACACGGTCAGTGACCCAGAGCCGGGATCGAACCTGGGATCTCGGCGCCGTGAGGCAGCAGGGCTAATCCACTGCACCACCGTGCTGCCCTACCTCTCAGCTTTTATATTCTACAAATCTTATGATTAAACTTAGAATTCCATTTGTGGACTTAAACCCTTCTCACCCTGAGTGCAACTTGTAATGTCGCTACTTGTAATGTCCTTTGCACCTCTTCGCCTCTACCCTAGCCCTCCAAAAAAGACTAATGTTTTTCTGCAGCGCCCAACTATTTCCATTCATTCAATGTCAGTAATGTAAAAGTCAAGCTTTATGGTGGAAAAGTAACAATAGCATAATTATTGTTTTCTTTTATTTTGACTGAATTCCATCTGCCAATTTGTTCCACTTGTTCCCCAGACTTATCAATTTTCCTTTGCAGCTTGCTTTTGTCTCTTAAAGACTGAACAATTCCTTCTATTTTGGAATCTTCTGCAAATTTTCACACCGTTCTCTATAGACCTTAATCATTCATATACATATTGAATAGGAATATCACAACTCCTCTCCAACTGCTCTGGACAACAATCCCATAACACTTACTCTCTTCTTTTCTCCCAACTATTTTTAAATATCAGTTTGCTATCTTCTCCCCAAATCCATACCCTTTAATCTTCTTCATACGTTCCCATGTGGTATCTTGTCAAAAGCTTTCCCAAAGATCATGGTATTATATTTATTGCATATTTTCCACCCACCATGTTGATTAGATCCCGAAAGAATTCCATGTGGCCTGTCAACCATGATCATCTTTTTTGAAATCCATGCAGGATGTTTCATGTTTAAAATTCCTTTGATGGCTGGCATGGGGTAATGCGATCTCTTTATTTAGATCCTTTGGGTGCTTTACTGTTACCGTGCTGCTCAACCAGTCTGTAGGAGTTGTTACTGTTCTATCCTGTCTTTTAGGCTTGACTTGAGGGCAGCTTGAACTCTTCTCAGCAAATGCCGAATTGGTCTTCATTATTGGTCTGCTAGATGGTATTCTCCTGGTATAAACACATCTTTGTATTCCTCGAGGATCTGGGGCGGGATTCTTCCCTACCCGGCAGGGTGGGGGGTCCCGGCGCCGAGGAGTGGCGTCAACCACTTGGCATCGGGCCGCCCCGAAGGTGCGGAATCCTCCGCACTTTCAGGGGCTAGGTCTGCCCTGGAGTGGTTTGAGCCCTGCCGGCGGGCATGAAAGGGGCTCGACGCCACAGCAACTGGCGCCGAAGGGCCTCCGCCGGCCGCCGTGAGTTGGCGCATGCGCGGGACGCCAGCATGTGCTGTCGTCATCCCCGCGCATGCGTAGAGGGCTTTGTTTCCGCACCGTCAATGGCGGACTGCTACAGCCGCCGGTGCGGAAGAATGGAGTGCCCCCACGGTACAGGTTCCGGCCGCGGATTGGTGGGCCCCCATCGCGGGCCAGGCCACTGTGGGGGCATCTCCCGGGGCGAGATCCCCAACGACCCCCAAGAACCCCAGAGGCCGCCCATGCCACCAGGTCCCGCCAGTAAGGACCTACTCCAATTTACACTGGCGGGACTGGCAAAAAACGGGCGGGACTTCGGCCCATTGCGGGCCGGAGAATTCGGGCGGCCCCGGGGCCCATTGAGTCGCGCCGGTCCCCGCCATTCTCCAAGGCGGGAGGTGGGATTCATGCCGGGGCAATTTTTGGGGGGGCCAGAGAATTTGGTGGACAGCGGGGGCGGGATTCACGCCGACCCACGGCGATTCTCCGACCCAGCGGGGGGTCAGAGAATCCTGTCCCTGATCTGCCATCAATGGTAACACATTGTGAAACTCTGTCAGCACACTCAGGATTACCAGTCCAAGCTTTCAACTTGTTTCAGCTGAAATTTGTTCCATTAATGCTCTGGAAGTCTAAACTTTCCTTCTTGCAATTGCATTGAGCTATTCGACTAATTTTTCTTCTTGGTATGAGTATTTTGCCAACTTTTAGCCTCAGTCTTACTTCTGAGGGCTTCATTTTCAGATTGCCATGTTGAGCTACTTCACACAGATCTGCGAAGGTCTTTCTGTTTCATTACACACCAGTGTCTATCTGACATTTCTGGTTGGCTTGATACTCTCCTTCTGTGGTCATCAATATAACAGTCACAAACCATTTATCGCCTTTTGACATGACTGAATCAACCTATTGTATGGTGTATAGTTCTTCATCAGACTCTGCTGCTAGATTCTTTCTCGCCAAATACTTGTATTCAAGATGATTCTGTTTCTTGCAGTTAAAATACTGCTTTCTCCATGCTGGAATTTAAAAATGGCGTCCCAATCACTCACTACGCTGGGGAATTCCGGCTGTACAATACATGGCAATGTTTGGCCTTGACCTCGCGCTCCCTGTTCTGGTCCCTTATACAGCGTGAGTCGCGTTGAATAGCCATGTGTTTCTCGTGAAACATATGGCTAAATGAAATGAAATGAAAATCGTTTATTGTCACGAGTAGGCTTCAATGAAGTTACTGTGAAAATGCGCTCGCTAGAGGACTTTGTTCCTTTTTGGGAGATTCACGCCCCATGTTTCATGTTTAAGGAAAGCAGAGCGTCATCAGTGTCTTCCCAGTGGGAGGCTTTATTGATCTGCCTTAAGATGTCTGCCTCCAGAGAGACAGCCTTATGGCATAGTCACATGACGACAGAAAGCCAGATGTGACATCAAACTGATAACATTTTAAAACCCAAACACGGACCCCCTATTTTCTCCACTGGCGAACTGCTATGTGAGGATAAGTGCATTGTTTGGTGTGGGAGTGAGCCATGAAGACTCAGAAGTTTCAGTGCACATATAGTGTTGAGATAGTTTACCTAAATTGCAATGGTACTTTGGACACTGTAAGACTCATCAGCCCTAGTTACAGAAGGAACATATTGACCATGTGATAAATGTATTCCTTGACCTTGTTTAAAATGTGCATGTAATGAATAATGGCCGATCAGTCTAAGATGTGAAATGAAAAATGAAAATCGCTTATTGTCACGAGTAGGCTTCAATGAAGTTACTGTGAAAAGCCCCTAGTCGCCACATTCCGGGGCCTGTCCGGGGAGGCTGGTACATGCTGCTGGCCTGCTTGGTCTGCTTTAAAAGCCAGTAATTTAGCCCAGTGAGCTAAACCAGCCCCTCGCTAAACCAGCCCCTGATGACTGTAGAGTTGAACAGTCTACTAATATCTTACATTAAAGAATGGAAATGTGGAGAAGATGCTATTGCAACACCAGTCACCCAGCATGAGTCAGTGTCTCCTGGAAAGGAGGAAAGACTAACTGGAAAGGAAAGACAATTGCTTCTGAAATGTGCAAAGCCAAGGTACCAATGAAGCTTTGCAGAGTTGTCAGCTTCCTGCTGATGTGTGAACAAGCCTTGGTGCTAAGAACATTGGAATGCTGCAGATGGATGCGAAAAATTACACAGGGAAGGATTTATCTGCTTGGAATGTGCAGAAAAGTCGTAAACTGAAACATAAATAACTAGTTTACCCTTTTCAACACAAATAGTGAACCGAGGAAATCTTTGCAGCCACCCCCACAAAGCAAACTGCATTTTAGTGAGTGTGAATAGAAGCAGTAACAAATCATTGTTCTGAGTGCAATTATGCACTCAGGTAGATCAAAGCAAATCTCCCATTTTATCTGGGACAAGTCATATTTAAAATAAAAGCAATTTTTTCAATAAATCTCACCAAGCTCCATGTTAATTAGATCAAGTCAGCCTTAACAACCACTTAAGATGTATTTTTTCAGTTCACAAGCTTTTATTAAGCATTGTAACTTTCAATTGTTTGCTGACTGCAAGTATTAGAAGCAGATGGCGATGATATGTAGAAGCTGGATAGGATCCATGACAATATAAAAATCAGCAGGATTTTAATGAAAATTACCAGTTATGTCCAATATCCTTTTAATTTGTTATGCTTAAAAATGTTGAGTAAAATGTTCAGAATATTTAGGGCTCTTGAACACTGCGATAACATCTGAAGAAATTTGCAGCCTGTGGTGACTGGATGGCAATGTTCTTGTACTGTTGTTTCTCTTAGCTGACCCTGTTGTAGGAAGGAAATCAAAATACTGCTGTGACAGGCCAAATTACCTAATGGAGAGAAGTCGTGGCTGACAGATGTGTGACACGTGCTAATGTCAAGTAATGCACTGAAGAATATATTTTAGTGGAAACCTTTCAAGTTTGCTGGCTAGCCCACGTAACTAATGTAGCCATGCTGGCCACGCAAAATGGACACTGAGCCAAACTAAAATGGAAGGCTGCTGAGAAACAGACAGTTCAGCCAGAACAGCAGTCTGCAAAGAGCAGTTTGCATTCTGCAGTAGCAGAAACCAGTTTGGGCTCAGGTGAAGAGACCTTAGCTAGGTGCAAATGGCAAAACGCTTTGCATGCTAATGAGGCCATCAGACTTGAACACCCACACAATAGATACATTTGGTTCTGAATGGACACATTCCAATCAAGACCCAGACATCGAGGCACCAGAAACCTCCGAACAAAAGGACATAAGAAACGCCCCCTCCATCACGGAGACCCCCTCGCATTGGGGAATTAATCCAGTATCGATAAGAAATTGATCCAATAGGTAGAGCCCGCCCGAGAAGAGGGAAGGACAACGGAACCCCTATAAAAGATAGGGACCTCGTGTTGTCCGGTCTGTTAAACCTGTGCTCCGGCCTCGACTGACACCTGGTATCCTGACTCCAGCCGTTGAGCACCAGCCGCCGAAACCGTAAGTTCAACGCTCGCTACGCGATCCAAGCCCGCTAGACTCCCAAGTGCCAGAACGCTTGCTGAAGGCTGCAGACAAAACCAGGACGAAGGCCTCGTTCTCTGACCTTGCCTGTTCCTGTTAGATAAGTATTCTGTTTGCTTATGTTTAGTTGTAGCTTAGTCTCTTAGTGTGTGCATGAGTATTTATTATTAACTGTATAATAAATATTGATCGTTTGAACTTGACTAATCGGTGTATCGTCTTTATTACTTTGAATTTGACCTTGGAATACTTGTGACGTTGCCTATACGGCAGCTGGCGACTCCAGAGCTTAAATAATTACATAGAACAGAGCCTAGCAGTGTTAAGCACACGTCGAACTCGGAGGCGTGTTAATACACTCCAATAAACGCGTTTTACGCCCATAGTAAAACGTGCAACATTTAGTGGCGACTCCGCCGGGACCCTGTTGTAAGTGGAAACACCACAGTGTTCAGGACCCTGAAATTTGAATTAGAACTCCAAATTGCAGAGAAAGAAAGAGATCACAAGTATTCAAGGTGTTCAAAATAATAAGCGAAATTCGGAAGTGTGTTTAGTGCATGCGTACTAACAGGGCTGTAAGGTAAAACTGAAAGCTTTTTGTTGCGACAAACTTTCGGTAGTTTTGTAATCGGAAAATAGCGTAAGCCGTACCCTTTTCACGAAACACCACCCCAGCAACCCCCTGTTCCAAATTATAAAAAGAGAGTCAGAGGAAATGGCCATGCAGGCAATGGAACGTCTGATGGATCCAGCAAAGTTTGTGGTCGCAGCGACCAGCAGCAGTAGCAGAGTAGGCCAGTGTCCCACGTGGGAGCTGGAACTCCGCAAATATTTACAAGGAAAGGGATGGCCCCTTTGGAAAGAGTTTTGTGCAAATGAGGAGACAGGTCCCGGAAGTATAGGTCATACTTGGTGGGAGAACCTCTCTCAGATACACAAAAAGAGTTTAAGTAAAGCACGCAAGCCGATGGCGATTGTGTCCTGCTTGGCACAGTTGCGAGGCGCAGAGGAGGTCATCAGGACGCTCCGGGCAGATTTAGAGGAAAGGAACCGAATGAGTAAGGTCGATGTCAGGGACGTCGAGAAAGAAAACCTGGATCTTAAAGGGAAGTTGGCAGAGAAGGGTAGAGAGGTGGATGATGCCAAGAGGGCTCACCAGTCTTGTCTAGCTCATCTGAACAGTTCCCAGACCCAGTATGAGAAAGCCTATCAGGACGTGCAACGTGCCGTTCTGATAAGACAGGAATCGGAAAAGCAGGTGGAGGCATTGCAGAGGCAATGTTCCGATCTCAAAGCAGCTTTGAGAGCACTCCATGCTGCAACAACCGAACAAAGACAAAGCACAGTTGACCACGCGAAATGCAGGAAACAGATTGCGGAACTGCAATCTCTGCTTTCGGTGCAGAATGGCTTCCAAAGCACCTTTGGAGCTCAGTTAGATGGGGAAAACGCCCCAGATTGGCAGGAATTAAGCGAGACAGCGCAGCGTTATGTTCAGGGAACATGTGCGCCCGCAGCTCAGCAGAAACGACAGGCACCCCAACCCCCCACAGCTCAGATCATAACCGCACCCATGAATCCCGTAACCACACAGAGGAAAGCCGAATCAGAAGGCGCCCCAGACATAACTTACACCACCCCTTTAACAGTAACCCAGCTAAGGGACGCTTGTGAAAAGATCACTCCGTTCCTCCCCACCGCAGACCCCCACCAGTTCTTTGCGAAAGTAAAACAGCAGGCTACCATGTACGGCCTGGATGAGAGAGAGCAGGTTAAGCTCACCGTGCTGAGCTTAGACCAGAGTGTAGTGGCAGCCCTCCCCGACCCACAAAACGTGGCAGGAGGCAGCCTAGAGGAGATGCACACTGCTATTTTAGATGCCATCGGGTACAATAGAGGTGACCCCGTAGAAGGCTTGAATAAGTGCAGGCAGAAGAGATCTGAACACCCCACAGCATTCGCCGGAAGGCTGTGGATTCACTTCAGCGCAGTTTTCGGACAGCTAGATAGAGCGCATTTAACCCGCGAAAACATGGTTAAGTGGACGCGCACAATTATCTCACACGCAACAGAAGCAGGACAGAGCGCTTGCAATAATTACGACCCCTCAGAAGAGGCCCATAACGAGAAATGGGTCCTGAAAAGATTGTCCCGCGCTTGGGAGCAATCGCTTCAGGCAAAAGGAAAGGTTAGATCCCCAGAAGAGGCTCAGGCTGCTGCAGATATCCAAGCAGTCAGAGAGCACCAGAAGCCCGCATGGGTAAATGAAGGCAAGAGCAGCCCTCAACAGAAAGGACAGGAATGCTATAACTGTGGACAGTTAGGGCATTGGGCAAAAGAGTGCCAAGCACCCCAGCGATCTCAGAGAGGCCAGCAGACAGGCACTCTGAACCGCAACAAGGCAAAACCCATCCACAATGTAGCAGTACAGTCAGGACCCACCAATGTGGACGAAACGAACTGACGGTGTTCGGGCTCCCCCACTTGGGTCTGTGACACACTATGGGACTCATCAGGGAGGCCCGTAGTCACGGCAAAAGTCAAAGGGAAGCCCATAGAGTTATTGTGGGACACAGGAGGATCCCGCACCACCATTAACTCCACAACCACGGCACACGCAGACACGTGGCCGACCACCTCCACCATCACACTTAGCGGGTTCACCGGACACTCGCAGCAGGGACATATCACAGCACCCGTAGCGATCCAGCTAGGGAACATTAGCACAAGGCACCCCGTAGTTTTAGTAAATCTTCCCCGGACAGCAGAGCACATCCTGGGGATAGATTTTATGAACGCCCACAGCTTGTCGTTCGACCCAGTGAACCAGTGTGTCTGGCGAATGGCGAGATCAGACAGAGCCCCAGCCACCCTCACAGTAGGAGACTACGCTAATCGGATTAGCGCAGTGGGAGAGTACTCATTCGACCTGACTACACTCCACACCGACAGACAAATTAAGGCCCTACTAAACAAACACAGGACAGCATTTGCAAGTCACCGTCATGACTGTGGCAGAATGACTGGACAAGTTCATGTTACCGGACAGGACCCCCGACCGCAAAAGCAGTATAGATTTCCCCTCGAGGCAGAGGTGGAAATAGAAAAGGTTATAGGCAGCTTGTTGGACCAAGGTGTACTGAGAACGGTAGCCTCCACCAACAATGCCCCTATTTGGCCAGTGAGGAAGCCCGATGGATCATGGCGTCTGACCATCGATTATCGGGAACTCAACAAAGTAACCCCCGCAGTAGCCCCAACGGTAGCTACTAGTCCCGAGACCATGCTCAAGCAGGGTCTCAACGCCAAGTACTTCACGGTATTGGACATCAGTAATGGATTCTGGTCAATACCATTGGCAAAAGCGTGCCAATACAAATTCGCATTCACTTTCAAAACTCAGCAGTACACGTGGACATGCCTCCCACAAGGATTCCACAATTCCCCCTCCATTTTCCACCGACAGCTGGCAAGTGGATTAGAGAAATTTTCCCGACCCGATTGTCTGGTCCAGTATGTAGACGACCTACTACTGCAGACAGACACAAAGGCAGAGCACATTTCGCTTCTGGCCGAACTCCTAGAACTCTTAACTGAAATTGGCTGTAAAGTTAACCCGAAAAAGGCCCAAATATTGGAAAGTAAAGTGATGTATTTGGGATCAGTCATCACGCACGGCAAACGCGAGATCGAATTCAAAAGAATTGATTCGATTGTCAAATTGCCCCTTCCCCAGAATGTATCAGCCCTCCGGTCGTTTTTAGGACTGGTTGGCTATTGTCGGAACCACATCGACGGATTCGCGACAAAAGCCGCCCCACTTTCAGACCTCCTTAAGAAAGGAGCCCCCTGGGAATGGCTTCCGCAGCATACAGGCGCTGTGGAAGAGTTGAAACGAGCCCTTAGTGCAGCACCCGCGCTGCTAGTCCCCGACCAACTTTCACCGTACGCAATAGAGGTAGCTAGCACCGATCTGACCCTCTCGGCCGTGTTGCTTCAGGAACGGCACGAGCAGCTAAGACCAGTGGCTTATGCCTCCCGACTGTTAGACCCGGTAGAACAAGGATTTTCAGCCTGTGAGAGGCACCTCCTTGCTGTCTTCTGGGCAGTGCAGTATTTCTCATACATCACCGGACTCAACCCCATCACCATTCTAACCGAACACACACCCACACAGCTACTACTAGACGGTCGACTGAAGGACGGTTCAGTTAGCCAGATTAGGGCAGCTAGGTGGACCCTACTTTTACAAGGACGGGACATTACTGTAAAACGGACACGCACACACACATACTTAGCAGACAACCTCCAATACCCCGGACAGCCCCATGACTGTGAAATTGTAGCTCCCCTGCATAACACAGGACCCTTTTTAGCCAAAACACCCCCCAGGAAGATAGGGAACCCGAAACAAAGCCCCCAGCCCACAGACACGTGTGGACCCTTGAGGATTTATGTAGACGGTTCCTCCACAGTTTTAAATGGTGAGCGTATCACAGGATGCGGCATCTATGTAGAGGACGCGCAGGGGCGCGCTCTCGAAGAAATCGCTCTTAAGTTACCAGGTCACTTAGGCGCGCAGGCAGCAGAGCTAGCAGCCATAGCGTACATAGTGGACCACCCCGATTCTTTCCCCAGCCCAGCAGACATATATTCAGACAGCCTATATGTATGCAATAGCCTGACAGATTTTCTGCCCCTGTGGAGGACACGAGGTTTTGTCTCCGCAGACGGAAAACCCCTTCCATCAGCCCCTCTACTCCAGCATATTTTAGCGAAAGCGAAGGACAGGACCTTCGGCATTATAAAAGTAAGAAGCCACCATAGGTCATCACCCCCTGGGAATGTAAAAGCCGACGCATTGGCTAAGGCAGGTTCCAGGAGAGGACACTTATGGACCCCCCCAGCTAGCGCACCAGCTAGCGCCCCTGTGAGCGCAGTCCAAGTCTCACAGACTGATATTAAAGATCTCGTGGCAGCACAAAAACAGGACGGAGACCTCAGGGAGGTTTTCAAGGGAAACTTTGTGCCTGCTTACGAGCACTTTAAACACGCACTGACCACACATGAGGGTGTGATCATTAAGGACCGACTTTATGTGGTCCCACAGCAGGACAGGAATCAGATGATTGCCTTGTTCCACGACGGACACGGGCATCAGGGAATTGATGCAACGACGAGGCACCTCAGGCAACTCTGTTGGTGGCCTAATCTCAGGACTGATGTCACGCACTACATAGAGAATTGCCTGATTTGTGCTCAGAATAACCCGGACAGGTATTCTAAAAAGGCACAACTTCGGCATACTCGCCCAGTTAACGGCCCTTGGACAAACCTCCAGATCGACTTTATAGGTCCATTGCCCCCTTGTAGGAATGGCTATAAATACGTTCTGGTGGTGATAGATACCTTTACCAAGTGGGTAGAGGCATTTCCCTCGCGAACAAACACAGCTAAGACAGCTGCAAAGATCCTGACCCACCACATCTTCACGAGATGGGGTTTACCCCGAAGTATCGATTCGGACCAGGGATCTCACTTTACAGGACGGGTCATGAGGAACGTCCTGACAATATTCGGAATCAAACAGAACTTCCACATTGCGTATCATCCACAGTCCAGCGGGATTGTGGAGCGCATGAATCGGACCCTAAAAACTACCCTTAGGAAAATGGTTCAAGAGAACAATTCCACATGGGATTCAGTGCTCCCCTTTGCACTTATGTTCATAAGGAACACTGTCTCCACATCGACAGGACACACACCACACACACTCATGACCGGACGCCCTATGAAAGGTACAGAATTCCTTTTAGGACTGGACATGACAAGCCCCGAAGTGACGGCCCTCACACATGAAAAGGCAGTTAAAGATCTAGTTGAGACTGTGAGGTCTGCACAGCTCGCAGCCGCAGTCCAGCTAGGGAAACGCCGACAGCAACGGACTGCCTGTTTCAATAAGACCGTACACACCACAGAATTCCAGGTTGGGCAACAGGTAATGTTATCTGTTTATAACCCCAGCAGTTTTTTGGCTCCAAAATATTCCGGCCCCTACTCAATTTCGGACAAAATTAGCCCCTCCGTTTACAGGATCAAATATCCTAATGGGAAGACCGCGTGGTTCCATATAAACCAGTTGAAGGCATATGGAACACAGGCCAACCATGCTCACCATGTCCTGCTGGATGCAGCAGAACACTTCACCCCGCCCACCAGAGACACTTTTCCACCATCCCCCTCACAGACCAGTTCATCCACGGACTCGCCCACGACTCCGCCCACAGACCACTACAGACCACGCCCCGACACGCCCACAAGCTGCCACAGCAGAGACAGTAGGACAGACACTGACTCTGAAGACAGCGACACCACACAGCCATACAGCCCACATTGCACCAACTACGACCCCGACTCCAGTGACCCCATGGAAGTCACTTACCTCAAAAACCCCGAACCACCCCCCGACCCCGACTACCCCGACAACACACTCGACGCTACACAATGGCACAGGGACAATTCCTACAGACTTGTCCGCAATGATGAGAGTGACCCCCGGTCACACAACTCCAAGATAGCATGCCTGATCCACACAAGGGTGTGGGATCCGGGAGAGCAGGACGACACGGTGTCTGACTCCCGACACGGCAACCCCTTTGTGACCCTGTTCACAGAGACAGATTCAAAGTGAGGTGTCCAGATGATGTAAGATAGGAATCGTTTGAGGGAAACGATGTCCTTTCTGATGGAACCTGCACGTATGTTTGTCTTCGTTTTATGTTTGTTTGTCTCAGGATTGTACATTGTTCAGCTGGAGGATGGACATCTTCTTTTCAGCTGAAAAGATTGTGACCACCTCACATACACGTTAGCTTGTCTGCCGAAACTTTTGAGAACTTCGGTTTGATTGGAGATCCTTTCCAAAAGTTGTAAGGCCACACGCCAAATAGCTTGTCCGCAGATATTTCTGAGAACTTCAGTTGTATCCTCTGGTGAACCGACACGGTTCACGACTTGTTCCCTGTTTTCAGAACGGAGCATCTTGGCTCCATTGTTTTTAGGTGCCCCTCTATTCGGCGAAATAGAGGCTGCAAGTCATGGTAAACACATTCGTACCCGTTTTTCCAGGTTACTCAGGCAGTGGACAAACGGCACTGAGGACCCGCCCTGTCTGAGAACCAACCCTTGGTCAGCCAAGCTCGGGTATGGCACAGCACGCCCTACCCGGGGATCCCATCCAACTCGTACCCGTAGCGGCCCATACGCAACTCATTCGGATGTTTCTTTCCAAATTTGTTTTCATTTTAGGTTAGGTAGCCCTTCGGCCGCCATCCCACATGCTATTTACATCCGGAAACATTCGGATGGTAAATCAGCAAAGCCTGCGAGACGGCTCGCAGAAGGAAGGATTGTTAGGTGTATGCTGGTCTTTAAATTCGCTTTTTGAAAAAAAAATGAGGGGAGTCACAGGGTGTGACTTAGCCAGTCATTTTAAAGGGTCAATTGGGTTTTGAAAGACAGATGCACTAACAAGTAAAGATCTTAAACTGTGTATTGACAGATACTGTGCTTGATCCCAAAGGTTTCAAAGGACGAGACAGAGGTCGAAGCCAGGATTGTCAATACCGGAGGAAGAAGGAAGAGAAAGAAGAAGAACAGCAAAATGATGGAAGCCCACTTATTACTATTTAATATCATATGTATATGTGTGGAAACAAGACACGTTTCCCCCACAACCCCCACCGTAAATGTTTCTAGTACAGCAAACCCCCAGTGCTCAGCTCTGATCAGCGAGGTTCAGACCTGGTGTACTAAATTCATGACGTGGTACTCCATGTCCTACATAATCGAATCACTGTTGGTGATTGCGATCCTCACCATCCTAGTGCAGACCCTCAGGTTGAGGAAATGGAAGAGGAGAGCCTCTCGTTCCAGCACCTCACCCATCTATAGAGTGCAATCCCCCATCTTCGGATTCCACCAAACCCCTCAACCCCTCACTGATTACAACACTCTGTAAATAAAATTCAGCCATGTATTATATTGTTCCATACTCGACTGCCGAGTTGGGAAGTGTTATGTTGTGGTGTGAATGGTTAAGATTTTAGAGTGATTAAATGTTTAAGTTAAGGTTAAGGTTAATAGTGATAGGTAGAGGTTCCCAATTGTAGTAATGCATGTCCCTTTGACATAGGGCCAAGTAGAAATGTTAGTTAAATTTTTTTTTTCTCTTCTTCCCATAGTTTAGAACAGAGTAGAACAGGAACTGGCAAGAGGTAAGAACACAAGGAGGCAAAGTACATAGGTGATCCTTCACAATAGTATGATTGTGAGGATCACAAGGAGGGAATGTAGCCATGCTGGCCACGCAAAATGGACACTGAGCCAAACTAAAATGGAAGGCTGCTGAGAAACAGACAGTTCAGCCAGAACAGCAGTCTGCAAAGAGCAGTTTGCATTCTGCAGTAGCAGAAACCAGTTTGGGCTCAGGTGAAGAGACCTTAGCTAGGTGCAAATGGCAAAACGCTTTGCATGCTAATGAGGCCATCAGACTTGAACACCCACACAATAGATACATTTGGTTCTGAATGGACACATTCCAATCAAGACCCAGACATCGAGGCACCAGAAACCTCCGAACAAAAGGACATAAGAAACGCCCCCTCCATCACGGAGACCCCCTCGCATTGGGGAATTAATCCAGTATCGATAAGAAATTGATCCAATAGGTAGAGCCCGCCCGAGAAGAGGGAAGGACAACGGAACCCCTATAAAAGATAGGGACCTCGTGTTGTCCGGTCTGTTAAACCTGTGCTCCGGCCTCGACTGACACCTGGTATCCTGACTCCAGCCGTTGAGCACCAGCCGCCGAAACCGTAAGTTCAACGCTCGCTACGCGATCCAAGCCCGCTAGACTCCCAAGTGCCAGAACGCTTGCTGAAGGCTGCAGACAAAACCAGGACGAAGGCCTCGTTCTCTGACCTTGCCTGTTCCTGTTAGATAAGTATTCTGTTTGCTTATGTTTAGTTGTAGCTTAGTCTCTTAGTGTGTGCATGAGTATTTATTATTAACTGTATAATAAATATTGATCGTTTGAACTTGACTAATCGGTGTATCGTCTTTATTACTTTGAATTTGACCTTGGAATACTTGTGACGTTGCCTATACGGCAGCTGGCGACTCCAGAGCTTAAATAATTACATAGAACAGAGCCTAGCAGTGTTAAGCACACGTCGAACTCGGAGGCGTGTTAATACACTCCAATAAACGCGTTTTACGCCCATAGTAAAACGTGCAACACTAAGAACCAAAGTCAATGACAAAACGCTCAGGATTGGGGTTTTATCAAACTTTCAATATCATCAGGCAGCCTCGTGGTGAAAAGAGACATCAGTGATTTTGTGAAGGAAATGCTGGAGCCACTTTATTTTCAGGGTAATACAGATAGATAGGCACTTATTTCCATTAACAGAACTTGAAAGCTACTTGAAGGCTCGGGATTAACATTCCAATAAATTTGTTTTTTGAATTGCATAACCCCAAGGTACAGATTCTAAGAGGTTATCAATGATTATTGGTCTCACATAAATTATTCCTTTGCCTGTGAATATTAAAGCACATCCTCTGCCACAATGGTCTGAAGAACATGCAGAGCTCCCTCTGCACACCAGTACACAAATAAATCACAGGAGGAAATGGATGCAAAACCACGCAGCCATCACATAAAAATAAATTTATTTGAATCCAAAATGGACTGACTTGTGCAATATTTGCCTGCTTGCAAAGAAATATCTAAACTAAATGTGAATGAGTGTGAATTTGTATTTCAAATTCAACACTTGCATCCTAACAAATTGTTTAAAGTTTTCTGGAGATCTCAGTGTTGTACTGTGGTTGTCAGTAGGACAAAAATGGTTGTCCTGCTTAAGGGGAAGCTTGAACAGCATCATCATCCTCGTGATGATGGATTGTCACAGTATATAACAAAGACATGCTTTAAATATTCGCTACTTGCCTCTTTAAATACTCATATTCTCATTTTGTTGCGGCCCCATTGCTTTCGAGAAAAAAAAATCATTAGTTGAAGGGCTCTTCCACAGAGTAGAGAGATTGGCATTTTAATGACAGGTAGGGAGATCCATGCTCAGCTCATCTTTCAGATAATTTATGCGATATATTTTTGTGGTTTCAAAAATTTCTATTGCTGTCAGTGCCAGAATTTTATGTGTTGACTGATATGGGCAGTAAGCAGTGCAGTGAGCTAATCCCTCACTACCTTACACCTCCTGCTCAGGCATGCAGCCATTCAACATCTGGCTGCAACCAGCCTGCTCATCATAAAGAGGGGATGGTGTGAGGAGGTGGGTGGGGACGATGTATTTTGGGTGGAGCAGCTGTTGTGAGTCAATCTGCAACTGATTTGGGCATGAGTGTCATGTGAGAGTACCTTTAAGAAATGAGTGTTTATAGATGGGTTGTATATAAGTATCTATAGTGAGAGTACCTTTAAGAAATGGGTGTTTATTACTGCAGTGATGTCAGAGAGTGGGTGGAGCTGGGTTGTCTGTCAGCTTTTTACTTTTGTTTTAGACTGTTTTCTGCAGGGTGTGTTTTAGTTTAATTTTCAGAGCTGGATAGCTGCAGCAACAGCCAGAATGTGTACAGTGTCTTGCTTTGTAATCTAAAGACTGTAAATAGATCCTGGTGATTTAAAACTAATAACAGTAATGCCTTTAACCTGATGTGCTTCTGGTAAAAGGTGTTTTAAGTCTTATGGATATTAAAAGGAAAGCTTAAAGGATTACTTAGTGTTATATTCTTTGGGGGTTGTATTTGAATTAATGGTTGCTAAGATGTTCACTGTATGTTTTAAAAAAGATTAACTTGAGTTCATAGAATAAACATTGTTTTGCTTTAAAAATACTTTTCCATTTCTGCTCTACCACACCTGTAGAGTGGGCCATGTGCTCCCCATACCACAATCTATTAAAAGATGTGGGTCAGGTGAACTCCATGATACACTTTGGGATTCTCTAAACCCTGGCCCATAAAGGCAGGGGAATGGCACAGCAGGATTCCAGATGTTCAGAATTTGACCTGGAGATGATATTTGCATGTTACACAGATTTAATTTAGAAGAC
Organism: Scyliorhinus canicula; assembly: GCF_902713615.1. Lineage (NCBI taxonomy): Eukaryota > Metazoa > Chordata > Chondrichthyes > Carcharhiniformes > Scyliorhinidae > Scyliorhinus > Scyliorhinus canicula. The sequence continues at coordinate 160,286,980 of NC_052151.1, read as the reverse complement.
AGGCATGAGGTTTGCACATTGCTCGCATTGGAAGCAACCCTGGCATGGGTTAATCCCACATTACAGTCCCTGCATCCTTTTTCAGGTCCTGTCCAATTTTGCAGAAATACTCTTGCCCTAGAGACTACTATCTGGGTGCTTCATTATATTACCAAAATATTAAATTAATTAAATGTTTTGGTAATATAATAAAAGTTGTGTGAGATTTCTTGACCAAGATCTGGTGCCGATTTGTAGTTATTTAATATTTGCAGTTGTCTGGTAAAATAAGCCCTTGAACTGATCCAAATCAAATATGCTCTCATTAGATTGTTCAAGCACTATTTATAATTAAATAAAATATTGAAATTGGTTATGTTTTAAAATGTGAATGTCACAATATCATAGTTGTCAGCAAGATATTCACCATTTTGTTCCATGATACTGTAGTTTCACCTCAGCAAACACCTACGTCTGCCTTCGACATTGTACGTCAAAGGTAGCCCATATCCACCAGGTAAAAATATAGTTGTCATTCCTTGAGATAATCTGTTTAACTAACCATTCAGAGGCACTCATTGCTTGCTCTAGGGACCCAAGAGTAGCAGGGAAGGGGCTCCTTTGAGAGCCACCCTCTTTTTTGTTCTTCAAGATTTAACTCCAAGATTTGGCAAGATTTAACTCCAACTCAATCTATAAATTTGCGGATGATACGACTGTGGTGGGCCATATCTCAAACAATGACGAATCAGACTACAGGAAGGATATAAATCACTTGGTTGCATTATGTACCAAAAACAACCTCTCTCTAAATGTTGGAAAGGCCAAGGAACTGATCTTCGACTTCAGGAAGTGTAGCACGACACACACACCCGTCTGCATCAATGGCTCCGAAGTGGAGATGGTCGACAGCTTTAAGTTCCTGGGGGTCACCATCACCAACAGTCTGTCCTGGTCCAATCACATTGTTGCAACAGTCAAGAAAGCCCAACAATTTCTCTACTTTCTACAGAAGCTAAAGAAGTTCGGCATCTCTGCATTGACTCTCACAAACTTCTGCAGATGTGCGATAGAGAGCTTCCTATCCAGCTGCATCCTGGTATGGCAACTGCTCAGCCCAAGATCGCAAGAAACTGGTGCTGAACTCAGCCCAATGCATCACACAAGCTTGCCACCCCCACATTGATTCTGTATATACCTCCCACTGCCTCAACAAGCCAGACAGCATTGTCAGAGACCCCTCCCACCCAGGCATTGCCCTCCTCCATAACTTCCATCAGGCAGAAGGTCCAGAAGTCTGAAGACTCGCACATCCAGACATAGGGACAGCTTCTTCCCCACAGACTCCTCAATGACTCCCCCTCAGACAGATCTGTTCCCTGTAAGAACATTATTCACGACGCCCTATGTGCTTTGCTCATGTATTTGCTTTGTTTGGCCCCTTGTTCCGCACTGTAACCAATCACTGTTTGTCAATGTACCATTTGTCAATGTTCTCTTTTGATTATTCTTTGTCTACTGTGTACGTATTGTGTACGTTCCCACGGCCACAGAAAAATACTTTTCACTGTCCTTCAGTACATGTGAGAATAAATCAAATTAAATCAAATCAAAATAATGTATGGGATTTGGCATATCTGCCTACGCCATCCGTAATTCCCCTTGAGAAGCTGATAGTGAGCTGCATTCTTGAAACACTGAGGTCCATGTGGTGTAGGTATATCCAAGGTGTTTTTAGGGATGGAGTTCCAGAATTGTCACCCTGCGATAGTGAAAGAACTTGGCAATCTATTTCCAAGTCATTATGGTGAGTAACTTGGAAGGGAACTTCTAGGTGATGGTGTTCCAAAGTGTCCTCTATCGTTGCCCTCTTGATGATCGTGGTCATGGGTTTGGAAGGAGCAACCTAACGTACCTTGGTGAGTTCCTGCAGTACATATTAGTAGATGGTGGGAGGAGTAAATGTTTGTGAAAAGAATGCCAATCAAGCGGGCTGCTTTGTTCTGAATGGTGTTGAGCTTCTAGAGTTTTGTTAGAGCTGCACTCATTTCGGCAAATGGTGAGTATTCCATCATACTCCTAACTTATGTCTTGTTGATGGTGGACAGGTTTTGGGGAATCATGAGGTGAGTTACTCGCCACAGCACCTGAAGAGTCACAAATGGTGCTGAACATTGTGCAGTCGTCTGCAAACATTCCCATTTATGACCTTATGATGGAAGGAAGGTCATCGGTGAAGCAGCTAGGATTTAGGCCTGAGGAACTCCTGCAGTGATATCCTGGAATGAGATGATTGGCCTCCAACCACCATGTCCATCTTCCTTTGTGCCAGGTATGATTCCAACCAGCAAAATGTTTTCCCCTTGATTCCCATTGAATCCAGTTTTGCTAGGGCTCCTTGATGCCATACTGGTTTAAATGTTGCTTAAATGTTACAAACAGCAATCATTCTCACCTCACCTCTTGAATTCAGCTCTTTTGTCCATGCTTGAACCAAGGTTGTAATATGGTCAAGAGATAAATGACCCCAGTGTAACACAGACTGAGTATAAGTGCTCGATAGCACTGTTGATGACCCCTTCAATCACTTTACTGATGGGATAGTTATTAGCTGGGTTGGATTAGTCCTGCTTTTTTTGAACAGGACATACCTGGGCAATTTTCCACATTGCCAGGTAGATGCCAGTGTTGTAGCTGTACTGTAACTGCTCGGCAAGGGGGATGACAAATTCTGGAGTCTATTGTGCTTTCAGAGGGCATTTAAGAGTCAACTAGACTTTGGAAAGGACATTTGTGAACCAAATGGGATTTTTACCACAATTGTCACTGGATTCATGATTGTCAATAGACTTGCTTTCAGATATTTATTGAATTAAAATTGCACCATCTGCTGTGGTGGGATTCAAACCTGGGTCCCAGAACATTACCCTGGGTTTTGTGATTACTAGTCCAGTGACAATACCACTATGTCACCGCCTCAGCCTTATCTTCAGCGGAGGTGGTAGAGGCGGGCACGATAGCATCATTTAAGATGCATCTGGACAGATATATGAACGGGTGGGGAACAGAGAGAACTAGACCTTGGAAAATAGACAACAGGTTTAGATAAAGGATCTGGATCGGCGCAGGCTGGGAGGGTAGAAGGGCCTGTTCCTGTGCTGTAATTTTCTTTGTTCTTTCTTCTAAAACACAAACATTTCAGCGTTGGGAAGTAATGTTCATACCACAGAGGTGCCAAGCAATGACCATCTGTAACAAGAGACAATCTTATCACCCTTTGCCATTAAACAGTGTTGCCATGACAGAATCTCCCATCCTCAATATCCGGGGGGGGGGGCACTATTGACTGTGACTAGAAGTCGCTGTGAATAGAAGAGCAGGTCAGAGGCTGGGAATTCTACAATGAATAATCCACCTCATGACTCTCCAAAGCATGTCTACTATCTACAAAGCACAAGCTAGGATTGTGATGGAATACTCCACTTGCATGCATGAGTGCAGCTCCAACAACACAAGAAACTCAACACCAGCCAGGATAAAGCAGCTCGCTTGCGCCTTCATCCCTCTGTCACGATGCTCGATGACAGCAATCGTCTTGCACATGATACCTTGCAGGTTTACAAGTCTTAAGTACAAGTTGGGTAGCCAAGTCACAGTACTCTGTTATTAGATGAATTGCCTTCAATCCTGCAGCAAATTATCGTGGCCAGATTGATTTACAACGTGGCAAGCAGTTTGATCCGGGTGACCACAGCCACATGCTGGGCGTTCCTTAAAATTCAATTTGTGGGGTGGGGGATGTGATGTCCTTGCCCAGAGAGCGCAAACCATTGTTTCTGAGGGAGGTCGAACCCTGGAGGCTCTGCTGTTGGATCACTCACTGCGCCTTTCATGGCAGGATTTGTGTCAGACGGTGGTGATTTCCGTGCTGCCCTGAAATGAGGTAGAGGGGTGGAGAGGTTTAGGGAGGGTATTCCACACCTTGGGGCTGAGGTAATTATGGAGGATATTCCAGAGCTAAGATTTAGACAGCTGAAGGCATGACCACCAGAGGTGGAGTAATTAAAATCTGGGATGCTAAAGTGTTTTGGAATTAGATCAAGCTCATATGGTAGCGAGTGGGAATTGCCCAGCGAGGCCGGTAATGCAGTTCATCGTTAATCGTCCACTTAACAAGGCCTCACGGGCTTCTCGCCGCAAATGAAGACTCGCCAGCTGATTCACCAACCCCCCGCTAACAAGGTTGGGAAGCACTTAAGCTGCACTTATTCAGCGAACCCCAAACAGCTCGCAACAATGCCACCGAGGAGACCAGCCCCAGGATTTGGGGGCGCAGATCTGGGGGGTGGGGGGGAGGTGCTGCTGGACACCATGGAACCAGGAGGGGTGTCCTGTTTCTTTCTTTCAATAAATATAGAGTACCCAATTCATTTATCCAATTAAGGGGCAATTTAGAGTGGCCAATCCACCTACCCTGCACATCTTTGGGTTGTTGGGGTGAAACCCACGCAAACACGGGGAGAATGTGCAAACTCCACACGGACAGTGACCCAGAGCCAGGATCGAACCTGGGACCTCGGCTCCATGAGGCAGCAGTGCTAACCCACTGCGCCACCGTGCTGCCAGGGATGTCCTGTTTTCTGGAGAATCAGCTACAAGGCAGCCAGTTTTGCCTGGGATGAGGTGGCAGCAACTGTGAGCTAAGGGAGTGTGACCAGGAGGATTGACCTCTAGTGCCATAAGAAGGTCAACGACTTAACACCGGGCAGCACAGGTGAGTAGACACCAACGCGCCCCCACACCCTCCTAACTCCCATTGCGACCACCAGCCCTCCCACCACCTCCTCCCCCTTCAACCTCCTCCCACAACTGTGACCCACGTGTGTGGCTAATGACAGCCCCTCTATCCCCTCAGGATAAGCTCTCCCATAATCGTCAGGAGGGGCCCCAGACTGGGGGAGAAGTGCCAGACTTAAAAATCCTCACCTCCTTCGAGGAGCATGTCCTGAAGGTGACCCGGGTGGCTGAGGACAGATCGGTCACCCACGCGGAGGCTGGCAGACGTTGCAGACATGAGGAACCACTGGGCTCTTCCCGGAGGAGCTCTCAAACCTGAGTTATTGCCATATGGACTGACTAACCCATCCCTCCCACTGAACACATGTCCATTCTCCCGCGAATGGGCCGATGGCGCCGGCCTATTTGGGCTGCACTCTCTCCTGACTCCGAGGAAAACACCTCGGAGGAGAGCTCCGAAGATGCAATTGTAGTCGCTGCACAGCTGTCATCCCCACCCTCTACCAGCACAGACACACACAGTGGGACATGTTATTGGATAGGCTTCGGTGGCACAGTCTGGTGAGCTCCACACTGCTGCTGATGTATATCAGGTGGAGGCAGGAACGCCCAGGTAAGACAACAGTCGGAGGGCTGCTGGATCCCAGGACCCAGCTGGGTCCCAGCCTGTTGTTGAGCCTGCGGTATAGAAATAGCAGGAGCTGATTGAGACCGTAGTGGAGAGCCTTGTGCAAGATGTCAGCACCATTAGTGAAGGTGTCCAAGGCGTCACGCAGCCAGTGACGGACATGGCTGAGGGTCTCTGCAAAATGTCCGACTCGCTGGGGGATGTCACCCAGTACCAAGCCGACCTTGATGAGGTTCTGCGGAACATGTCCCGCTCAAGTGGTAATGGCCAAGGTGCTGCGGAGCTTGTCCCAGCCGCAGGTGGACATTGCCGAGACGTGGCAGATCATGTCCCAGTCACTGAGGAACATCACTGAGGGTGTTGACACAATGGCGCAGACCATGGGGAACAGCCAGGCCTGGCAGAGCCAGCTGGTGAAGGGGCAACCGTGACTCGTTCCAGCTGCCTCTCTGTCCCAAGGTGAACCCCTGGGCCCTAGGGGCACTGACCAGGAGGAGAGGGTGCTGGATGCCAACCCGGACGCATCCCATGGAATGGTGACGGTGGCCACCAGCTCCCACCAGTTCCACTCCTCTGACGAGACTACGTCTCAAAGTCAGCACACGGGACAAGATCGCACAGCTGTGCATGTGCTGCCGACAAGTGTGCCGGGGTCCTCCGGCTTCCGAGCTCATACCAGCTGCCCCTCTGTCCCAAGGTGAACCTCAGTGCCCTATGGGACAAGGTCCTTCGGCCTCGGAACCCGAAAACGATGCCCACCAGGGGCATCGAAGGCCACAGGACGAGGTGAGCAGATGGCTGTCTCCACCTCAAATATGAATCCTCGAGGAAGCACCTAGACGTAGTGGTAGAACTAAGATGGCCAAGTATGTTGAGGATCATTGACGGTAATGGGGTAGGTGGGGGCAGGGGCAGCATTATCGATAGCTCAACCTTTGTGCTCAACCTTTATGATGCCTCACTTTAGAACATAGAACATAGAACATTATAGCGCAGTACAGGCCCTTCGGCCCCCGATGTTGCGCCGACCTGTGAAACCCCTCTAAAGTCCCTCTACACTATTCCCTTATCGTCCATATGCCTATCCAATGACCATTTGAATGCGTTTAGTGTTGGCGAGTCCACTACTGTTGCAGGCAGGGCATTCCACGCCCTTACTACTCTCTGAGTAAAGAACCTACCTCTGACATCTGTCCTATATCTATCTCCCCTCAACTTAAAGCTATGTCTCCTCATGCTGGACATCACCATCCGAGGAAAAAGGCTCTCACTGGCCACCCTATCTAATCCTCTGATCATCTTGTATGCCTCAATTAAGTCACCTCTTAACCTTCTTCTCTCTAACGAAAACAGCCTCAAGTCCTTCAGCCTTTCCTCATATGATCTTCCCTCCATACCAGGCAACATTCTTGTAAATCTCCTCTGTACCCTTTCCAATGCTTCCACATCCTTCCTATAATGTGGCGACCAGAACTGCATACAATACTCCAAATGCGGCCGCACCAGAGTTTTGTACAACTGCAACATGACCTCATGGCTCCGAAACTCAATTCCTCTACCAATAAAAGCTAACACACCATACACCTTCTTAACAACCCTCTCAACCTGGGTGGCAACTTTCAGGGATCTATGGACATGGACACCGAGATCTCTTTGCTCGTTCACACTACCAAGAATCTTACCATTAGCCCAGTGCTCTGTCTTTCTGTTATTCCTTCCAAAATGAATCACCTCACACTTTTCTGCATTAAACTCCATTTGCCACCTGTCAGCCCAGCTCTGCAGCTTATCTATGTCCCTCTGTAACTTGTAACATCCTTCTGCACTGTCCACAACTCCACCGACTTTAGTGTCATCTGCAAATTTACTCACCCATCCTTCTACGCCCTCCTCCAGGTCATTTATAAAAATGACAAACAGCAACGGCCCCAAAACAGATCCTTGTGGCACACCACTAGTAACTGGACACCAGTCCAGAGCATTTCCCATCAACCACCACTCTTTGTCTTTTTACAGCTAGCCAATTTCTGATCCAAACTGCTAAATCACCCTGAATCCCATGCCTCCGTATTTTCTGCAATAGCCTACCGTGGAGAACCTTATGAAACGCTTTACTGAAATCCATATCCACCACATCAACTGCTTTACCCTCATCCACCTGTATGGTCACCTTCTCAAAGAACTCAATAAGGTTTGTGAGGCATGACCTACCCTTCACAAAACCGTGTTGACTATCTCTAATCAAATTATTCCTTTGCAGATGATTATACATCCTATCTCTTATAAACCTTTCCAAGGCTTTTCCCACAACAGAAGTAAGGCTCACTGGCCTATAGTTACCGGGGTTATCTCTACTCCCTTTCTTGTACAAGGGGACAACATTTGCTATCCTCCAGTCCTCTGGCACTATTCCTGTAGACAAAGATGACTTAAAGATCAAAGCCAAAGGCTCAGCAATCTCCTCCCTAGCTTCCCAGAGAATCCTAGGATAAATCCCATCCGGCCCAGGGGACTTATCTATTTTCACACTTTCCAGAATCGCTAACACCTCCTCCTTATGAACCTCAAGCCCTTCTAGTCTAGTAGCCTGTATCTCAGTATTCTTTTTCCTGTGTGAATACTGACGAAAAATACTCATTTAGCACCTCTCCTATCTCCTCGGACTCTACGCACAACTTCCCACTACTGTCCTTGACTGGAGAATTGCTAATGTTGTTCCTTTGTTTAAGAAGGGTAGCAGGGATAATCCAGGGAATTATAGACCTGTGAGCTTGACGTCAGTGGTAGGCAAACTGTTGGAGAAGATACTGAGGGATATGATCTATTTACATCTGGAAGAAAATAGACTTATCAGTGATAGGCAGCATGGTTTTATGCAGGGAAGATTATGTCTTACAAACCTAATAGAGTTCTTGGAGGAAGTGACAAAGTTAATTGATGAGGGAAGGGCTGTAGATGTCGTATACATGGACTTTAGTAAGGCGTTTGATAAGGTTTCCCATGGCAGGCTGATGGAAAAAGTGAAGTCGTATGGGGTTCAGGGTGTACTAGCTATATGGATAAAGAACTGTCTGGGCAACAGGAGACAGAGAGTAGTGGTGGAAGGGAGTGTCTCAAAATGGAGGAAGGTGACTAGTGGTGTTCCACAGGGATCCATGCTCAGACCACTGTTGTTTATGATATACATAAATGATCTGGAAGAAGGTATAGGTGGTCTGATTAGCAAGTTTGCAGATGATACTAAGATTGGTGGAGTTACAGATAGCGAGGGGGACTGTCAGAGAATACAGCAAAATATAGATAGATTGGAGAGTTGGGTAGAGAAATGGCAAATGGAGTTCAATCCAGCAAATGCGAGGTGATGCATTTTGGAAGATCCAATTCAAGAGCAGACTATACGGTCAATGGAAGAGTCCTGGGGAAAATTGATGTACAGAGAGATCTGGGAGTTCAGGTCCATTGTACCCTGAAGGTGGCAACGCAGGTCGATAGAGTAGTCAAGAAGGCATACAGAATGCTTGCCTTCATTGGACGGGGTATTGAGTACAAGAGTCAGCACGTCATGTGACAGTTGTATAGGACTTTGGTTAGGTCACATTTAGAATACTGTATCCAGTTCTGGTCGCCACATTACCAGAAGGATGTGGATGCTTTAGAGAGGGTGTGGAGGAGGTTCACCAGGATGTTGCCTCGTATGGAGGGTGCTAGCTATGAAAAAAGGTTGAGTAGATTAGGATTGTTTTCATTGGAAAGACAGAGGTTGAGGAGGGAACCTGATTGAGGTCTACAAAAGTATGAGAGGTATGGACAGGGTGGATAGCAACAAGCTTTTTCCAAGCGTGGGGGTGTCAATTACAAGGGGTCACAATTTCAAGGTGAGAGGGGGAAAGTTTAAGGGAGATGTGCATGGAAAGTTTTTTATGCAGAGGGTGGTGGGTGCCTGGAATGCTTTGCCAGTGGAGGTGGTAGAGGCGGGCATGATAGCATCATTTAAGATGCATCTAGACAGATATATGAATGGGCGGGGAGCAGAGGGAAGTAGATCCTTGGAAAATAAGCAACAGGTTTAGATAAAGGATCTGGATCGGCACAGGCTGGGAGGGCCGAAGGGCCTGTTCCTGTGCTGTAATTTTCTTTGTTCTTGGTTCTTTGTTTGACATTTACTTATTGGGCGGGATTCTCCAATCCAGCGGCGGGGTGTCCACGCCATTGTAAATGCCATCGCATTTTCGATGGCGTGAACGGGCTCCCACGTCTAATTCTGGCCCCTACAGGGGCTCCGCTCCAGTTGCAGATCTCGGCGCGAACTGGGCGCCGCGGGATCCGCTTGACGCCAATGAGGACATGTGCAGTGGCGCCGGCGCCAACACGCGCATGCGTAGTAGCCTCCTTCAACGCGCCGGCCCGATGCAACATGGTGCAGGGCTACAGGGGCCAGCGCATAGGAAAGGAGGCCCCCAGCCACAGAGGCCAGCCACCGATCAGTGGGTCCCGATGGCGGGCCAGGCCTCATCGGAGGCCCCCCACCCGGGGTCGGAACCCCCTTTGCCCCAAAAGGCTGCCACCCGACCCTTACACGCCGAAATCCCGCCGCCTCAGAGCAGGTTAGAACGGCGCCGGCGGGACTCGGCTCTTTTCCTACGGCCGCTCAGCCCATTCGGGCTAGAAAATCGGCGGGCTGGCCGCATACAGCAGCCAGCAACCGGTGCCGCACCAACCACGCCAACGCCAATGGTGTGGCCCGTTCACGGGCATTCTCCGGCCCGGCGCGGGGCTGGGGAATCCCGCCCATCATCTTATGTTTCTCAATACACCACCATGATACTGTTTAGTCTTTGTCATTGCATTAACACCCTGTTGGAACAAAACAAAAATAGATGACGAGAGAAAGATTTCTAAAGGTCACAGTCAGAAATTATTTCATGCCTCCACATAATGAATGAAAAACACATCAAAAAGCATTATGCAATTGTCTTTAACTGATAACTCTGAACTTTATCTGAAAATTATCACAGATGGTAAGCTTGATCTGCCAGATACAATTTCTGGTAGTTCTAGTTGATTAAAATACTAGCATATTTATTCTTACTTATGCTGTGCGCTTTATATCATTATTAGACAGTGGAAAAATTGCATTTATTTTTAAATTGTTGTGCATAGCAATGTGTTGCTCCCACATCTTTGCACTGAAGTGAATATTTGTGTGGATTATGCTGTGCCAACACAAAGAGAAGCTGGATTTGCTCTGTCACTGACTGTTTTCAAAGATTCTCAGGCCAAAGCATTCAGGCAGAGGAAGGAAAATGGACCAGAATTAGCTGCGGCAGGGCAAGTAATGACATTGGCCATTAGTTAGATTTGCCTGGTGCAATCTTCAGCTCAAAACATTATTTTGCATAAAGATGCTGAAAGTGCAAGCAGATAATGATTTGGCAAGGGAAACCTGGTACCTGAGTGAACAGGTCAGGCAACTGTGTACTTTTTCTTTCTTTACATGGAATGTTGGTTTACCTGATAAGCCAGCATTTGCCACCCATCCCGAATTGCCTTTGAACTGCGTGGCTTGCTCGGTCATTTCAGAGAGCAGTTTAGAGGCACGTTGCTGTGAGTCTGGAGACACATGTAGGCCAGACCAGGTAAGGATGGCAGATTCCCTTCTCTGAAGAATATCAGTGAACCAGATAGGTTTCAATGACAATCGATGATCATTTCATGGTCACCATTCCGGGGACTCACTTTCAATTCCAGATTTTTAATTAACGGATTTTAATTCTACCAGTTGCCAAGGTGGGATTTGAATCCAAGTCCACCAGGAGCATTATCCAGAGCTTCCAGATAACTTGTCCAGTGACATTACCACTGCACCACATCTGCACCACCATCTTCCCTTTACTGTCTGTCCTCAATCATTATGATTTAAGGAGGGTGAATTAAAGGGAATAAAATCAATGTCAAATTAAATGAAATACAAAACGAGAAATAAAGAGAATGAAATAAAGATTGGCTTAAGAGGGAGAGGAAAAAAAGACAGACAGAAGTGAGAAAATAAAATTAAAATTTGATGATTTGAAAATCTCCCTAAGAAATTCAAACCTGAAGGAAGGAGACTTTAAACTTGGAATAGTTAATTTTTGGTGTACTTACATTACTTACTGGCTCTTAATGTCGCAGTCGTTCGTAGATACCACAAGCAACTTCACGCCGCTCAATGCATTTCAATTATGAGCAGACTGGGAGATGCTGTTTATACAAAGAACAAGGAAGAGTAGCACAATTCAGACAGTAACCATTGCATGTTGCCATTGAACTATTCAACAATCCGCACCTGTAGCTGCTGTACCATTTATGCAAAAATAATGGTGAGGATCATTAACCTCACTGCAACTTTGACAGCAAAATCTATCCCATTATTTAATATGCTGTGTTCGTACCAACCTACCAGCCAGCTTATCCTGATTCCAAATAACCAAATAGGTGGCTTCCCCTGATGTCAATAGGACCATTGTGCAGGCACATGCATACTGTGCCATGCATCAAATACCTGTCGGTTGACACACAGTCATGATCTTAATTTCAGAACGCTCTGAATTGCCTTGTGTAACTGGTCAGTATGTAAAAGCATTGACAAAGAGTCATCCAGAATCAAAATCATAGTTCCTTTCGCTCTCCACAGATGCTGCCAGACCTGCCGAGATTGTCCAGTATTTTCTGTTTAGGTTAGCATATAGGTTAGCTGCCTGCATGTGGGCAGTATGGTAGCACAGTGTTTAACACCGTCGCTTCACAGCACCAGGGTCCCAGGTTTGATTCTCGGCTGGGTCACTGTCTGTGCGGAGTCTACACATTCGCCCCGTGTCTGCGTGGGTTTCCTCTGTGTGCTTTGGTTTCCTCCGGAAGTCCCGAAAGACGTGGTCTGAGGTGAATTGGCCATTCTGAATTCTCCCTCAGTGTACCAGAACAGGCACCAGAATGTGGCGACGAGGGCTTTTCAAAGTAACTTCATTGCAGTGTTAATGTAAGACTACTTGTGACAATAAATATTATTATTATTACAATAGAATCATGGAATGATGGAACCCCTACAGTGCAGAAGGAGGCCATTCAGTCCATCGAGTCTACACCAATCCTCTGAAAGAGCACCTTTCTTATGCCCACTCCCCAGCCCCATCTCCACAATCGCATAACCCCACATAACCTTTGGATACTAAGGAACAATTTAAAATGCACCTAACCTGCACATCATTGGGCTGTGGGAGGAAACCGGAGTACTCACACAGACACAGGGAGAACGTGCAAACCCCACACAGACAGACACCCAAGGCTGGAATTGAATCTGGGTTCCTTGCACTGTGAGGCAGCACTGTACCACTGTGTTATGTCACCTTTCAAATTATACAGTCGCTGCAGGAGTGAACTAGCATACCTGTTTCAGTTCAGTCGTATTCACATCACAACAGCTTGAAAGGATAACACACGTTGTGGGAACATTTTCAGGCAGTCTTCCTGAAGTGGATGATAAAGGCTCCGAAGTTGGCATTGACCTACTTCTCTGTTTTGCTATCTTTGATGTTATGGCAGTTTTAGTAACTCAGAGGAAGCTGGTGGTAAATGATCGTAGCGTTATTTAACGGTATATAAAGTTCTGCCCAAGACAGCATATCAATCCCAGAACAGTTATTTTTGGGACAACGAACCACACCAAGCCCTGATTTGGTCAGCTTTTATCTTAGTTCATAACGAGCCCCAGATGGGTGACCTTTGCCCGCTACACCATGAGTCCCACAGGGAAATCAATGATGGTTTCCCCTTGGTCCTCACGGGGGTTATGACACCAGTGATCTACTGTGCCAACACTACCTGGTCAGCCTCAAGTTGGACATCTGGCCCTTTTAAATAATAAGCCTAGTTCCTATTACAAACCATGGATGTAAAGTGACTTTTCTGCTCAGAACTCGTAATGTACAACTCAGATTGCACTAGGATTGCACTCTCCAATCCATTTTAGCAGGCTACCAGGTTGAAGAGGATCTTAAAGGTTAATTCCTCCATACTGTTTTGAAGCTGGCCGGAAAAAGAATGTTTCTCCAGACTTCTGAAAGCAAGCCTGCGTTGCCACTGCATCTCCCAGATAGTGTGCCCATCTCACAAACTTACCTTTCTTTGGCTAGCCAATATTGCAGCAAGTCTGAGCCAGTGAGGTTGCCCTGGGGCACCTGTTCTCCGGATGCAGCCCGCCGTCTTATCGTGATGAGACATGACCTTCAAAATTAGCACAGTCTTAATGTCAAGCAGGGACAAGACTTCCTTTAATACACAAACTTTCGCAGCCTCAGATCGTTCCAATGTGTTTTCCAGCCAATGAAGTTCATGGAAGAAGAAGGAAGAACATGCAAGCAGAGTGTTTGGAATTCACCAGAAATTAGAGAGGGAAGTTTGGAGGATCTATTACACAGACATTGAATGTGAGGATGTCGAACTCACCACCACAGGAAGGTGTTGAGGCAATGAGCATAGATGCATTCAAATAGAAGCTGGATAAACACATGAGGGAGAAAGGAATATTGCAGTAGGGTGTGATGGCTAAGGGATGGGAGGAGGCTCCTTTGGATTATAAACACTGGACCAAGGGAGGCACTGTGGTGCAGTGGTTAGCACTGCTGCCTCACGGCACCGAGGGCCAGGGTTCAATCTTGGCTCCGGGTCACTGTTCATGTGGAGTTTACACATTCTCCCCGTGTCTGCATGGGTCTCACATCCACAACTCAAAGACAGGGTAGAACATGGAACATTCAGTGCAGAAGGAGGCCATTCAGCCCATCGAGTCTGCACCGACCCACGTAAGCCCTCACTTTTACCCTACCCTGTAACCCAATAACTCTTCCTGACCTTTTTGGACACTAAGGGCAATTTATTGTGGCTAATCCAACTAACCTGCATGTCTTTGGAGTGTGGGAGGAAATCGGAGCACCCGGAGGAAACCCACGCAGACATGAGGAGAACGTGAAGACTCCGCACAGACAATGACCCACGGGGAATTGAACCTGGGACCCTGGTGCTGTGAAGACACAGTGCTAGCCACTTGTGCTACCGTGCTGCCCACTTGAGGGGACTGGAAAGGAAAGTCGCAGAACTTTTTCCTCAATTTGTCGTGAGTTTTTGCTTTCTGATTTTCTGCCTGTAACAGAAGCTTTATATGATTGGCCATGCTAAATTGCCCATAATTGGAATTTTTTTTCAAATTAAATTTTTAAAAACACCGGACCAAATAGCCTTTTACTGTGCTAGACGTTCCACATAATCCCATAACTTGGTCGTACTTCGAATTTTCAGGACCCGCGTGATCACCTCGACTGGATTTGATCACTTATTTAATAGATTTCATGGAATTTACAGTGCGGAGGGAGGCCATTCGGCCCATTGTGTCTGCACCGGCTCTTGGAAAGAGCACCCTACCGAAGCCCACAGCTCCACACTATCCCCATAACCCAATAACCCCACCCAACACTAATGGCAATTTTTGACACTAAGGGCAATTTAGCATTTCCAATCCACCTAACCTAGACATCTTTGGACTGTGGAAGGAAACCTGTAGCCATGCTGGCCACGCAAAATGGACACTGAGCCAAACTAAAATGGAAGGCTGCTGAGAAACAGACAGTTCAGCCAGAACAGCAGTCTGCAAAGAGCAGTTTGCATTCTGCAGCAGCAGAAACCAGTTTGGGCTCAGGTGAAGAGACCTTAGCTAGGTGCAAATGGCAAAACGCTTTGCATGCTAATGAGGCCATCAGACTTGAACACCCACACAATAGATACATTTGGTTCTGAATGGACACATTCCAATCAAGACCCAGACATCGAGGCACCAGAAACCTCCGAACAAAAGGACATAAGAAACGCCCCCTCCATCACGGAGACCCCCTCGCATTGGGGAATTAATCCAGTATCGATAAGAAATTGATCCAATAGGTAGAGCCCGCCCGAGAAGAGGGAAGGACAACGGAACCCCTATAAAAGATAGGGACCTCGTGTTGTCCGGTCTGTTAAACCTGTGCTCCGGCCCCGACTGACACCTGGTATCCTGACTCCAGCCGTTGAGCACCAGCCGCCGAAACCGTAAGTTCAACGCTCGCTACGCGATCCAAGCCCACTAGACTCCCAAGTGCCAGAACGCTTGCTGAAGGCTGCAGACAAAACCAGGACGAAGGCCTCGTTCTCTGACCTTGCCTGTTCCTGTTAGATAAGTATTCTGTTTGCTTATGTTTAGTTGTAGCTTAGTCTCTTAGTGTGTGTGCATGAGTATTTATTATTAACTGTATAATAAATATTGATCGTTTGAACTTGACTAATCGGTGTATCGTCTTTATTACTTTGAATTTGACCTTGGAATACTTGTGACGTTGCCTATACGGCAGCTGGCGACTCCAGAGCTTAAATAATTACATAGAACAGAGCCTAGCAGTGTTAAGCACACGTCGAACTCGGAGGCGTGTTAATACACTCCAATAAACGCGTTTTACGCCCATAGTAAAACGTGCAACATTTAGTGGCGACATCCGCCGGGACCCTGTTGTAAGTGGAAACACCACAGTGTTCAGGACCCTGAAATTTGAATTAGAACTCCAAATTGCAGAGAAACAAAGAGATCACAAGTATTCAAGGTGTTCAAAATAATAAGCGAAATTCGGAAGTGTGTTTTAGTGCATGCGTACTAACAGGGCTGTAAGGTAAAACTGAAAGCTTTTTGTTGCGACAAACTTTCGGTAGTTTTGTAATCGGAAAATAGCGTAAGCCGTACCCTTTTCACGAAACACCACCCCAGCAACCCCCTGTTCCAAATTATAAAAAGAGAGTCAGAGGAAATGGCCATGCAGGCAATGGAACGCCTGATGGATCCAGCAAAGTTTGTGGTCGCAGCGACCAGCAGCAGTAGCAGAGTAGGCCAGTGTCCCACGTGGGAGCTGGAACTCCGCAAATACTTACAAGGAAAGGGATGGCCCCTTTGGAAAGAGTTTTGTGCAAATGAGGAGACAGGTCCCGGAAGTATAGGTCATACTTGGTGGGAGAACCTCTCTCAGATACACAAAAAGAGTTTAAGTAAAGCACGCAAGCCGATGGCGATTGTGTCCTGCTTGGCACAGTTGCGAGGCGCAGAGGAGGTCATCAGGACGCTCCGGGCAGATTTAGAGGAAAGGAACCGAATGAGTAAGGTCGATGTCAGGGACATCGAGAAAGAAAACCTGGATCTTAAAGGGAAGTTGGCAGAGAAGGGTAGAGAGGTGGATGATGCCAAGAGGGCTCACCAGTCTTGTCTAGCTCATCTGAACAGTTCCCAGACCCAGTATGAGAAAGCCTATCAGGACGTGCAACGTGCCGTTCTGATAAGACAGGAATCGGAAAAGCAGGTGGAGGCATTGCAGAGGCAATGTTCCGATCTCAAAGCAGCTTTGAGAGCACTCCATGCTGCAACAACCGAACAAAGACAAAGCACAGTTGACCACGCGAAATGCAGAAAACAGATTGCGGAACTGCAATCTCTGCTTTCGGTGCAGAATGGCTTCCAAAGCACCTTTGGAGCTCAGTTAGATGGGGAAAACGCCCCAGATTGGCAGGAATTAAGCGAGACAGCGCAGCGGTATGTTCAGGGAACATGTGCGCCCGCAGCTCAGCAGAAACGACAGGCACCCCAACCCCCCACAGCTCAGATCATAACCGCACCCATGAATCCCGTAACCACACAGAGGAAAGCCGAATCAGAAGGCGCCCCAGACATAACTTACACCACCCCTTTAACAGTAACCCAGCTAAGGGACGCTTGTGAAAAGATCACTCCGTTCCTCCCCACCGCAGACCCCCACCAGTTCTTTGCGAAAGTAAAACAGCAGGCTACCATGTACGGCCTGGATGAGAGAGAGCAGGTTAAGCTCACCGTGCTGAGCTTAGACCAGAGTGTAGTGGCAGCCCTCCCCGACCCACAAAACGTGGCAGGAGGCAGCCTAGAGGAGATGCACACTGCTATTTTAGATGCCATCGGGTACAATAGAGGTGACCCCGTAGAAGGCTTGAATAAGTGCAGGCAGAAGAGATCCGAACACCCCACAGCATTCGCAGGAAGGCTGTGGATTCACTTCAGCGCAGTTTCCGGACAGCTAGATAGAGCGCATTTAACCCGCGAAAACATGGTTAAATGGACGCGCACAATTATCTCACACGCAACAGAAGCAGGACAGAGCGCTTGCAATAATTACGACCCCTCAGAAGAGGCCCATAACGAAAAATGGGTCCTCAAAAGATTGTCCCGCGCTTGGGAGCAATCGCTTCAGGCAAAAGGAAAGGTTAGATCCCCAGAAGAGGCTCAGGCTGCTGCAGATATCCAAGCAGTCAGAGAGCACCAGAAGCCCGCATGGGTAAATGAAGGCAAGAGCAGCCCTCAACAGAAAGGACAGGAATGCTATAACTGTGGACAGTTAGGGCATTGGGCAAAAGAGTGTAATGCACCCCAGCGATCTCAGAGAGGCCAGCAGACAGGCACTCTGAACCGCAACAAAGCAAAACCCATCCACAATATAGCAGTACAGTCAGGACCCACCAATGTGGACGAGACGAACTGACGGTGTTCGGGCTCCCCCACTTGGGTCTGTGACACACTATGGGACTCATCAGGGAGGCCCGTAGTCACGGCAAAAGTCAAAGGGAAGCCCATAGAGTTATTGTGGGACACAGGAGGATCCCGCACCACCATTAACTCCACAACCACGGCACACGCAGACACGTGGCCGACCACCTCCACCATCACACTTAGCGGGTTCACCGGACACTCGCAGCAGGGACATATCACAGCACCCGTAGCGATCCAGCTAGGGAACATTTCCACAAGGCACCCCGTAGTTTTAGTAAATCTTCCCCGGACAGCAGAGCACATCCTGGGGATCGATTTTATGAACGCCCACAGCTTGTCGTTCGACCCAGTGAACCAGTGTGTCTGGCGAATGGCGAGATCAGACAGAGCCCCAGCCACCCTCACAGTAGGAGACTACGCTAATCGGATTAGCGCAGTGGGAGAGTACTCATTCGACCTGACTACACTCCACACCGACCGACAAATTAAGGCCCTACTAAACAAACACAGGACAGCATTTGCAAGTCACCGTCATGACTGTGGCAGAATGACTGGACAAGTTCATGTTACCGGACAGGACCCCCGACCGCAAAAGCAGTATAGATTTCCCCTCGAGGCAGAGGTGGAAATAGAAAAGGTTATAGGCAGCTTGTTGGACCAAGGTGTACTAAGAACGGTAGCCTCCACCAACAATGCCCCTATTTGGCCAGTGAGGAAGCCCGATGGATCATGGCGTCTGACCATCGATTATCGGGAACTCAACAAAGTAACCCCCGCAGTAGCCCCAACGGTAGCTACTAGTCCCGAGACCATGCTCAAGCAGGGTCTCAACGCCAAGTACTTCACGGTATTGGACATCAGTAATGGATTCTGGTCAATACCATTGGCAAAAGCGTGCCAATACAAATTCGCATTCACTTTCAAAACTCAGCAGTACACGTGGACATGCCTCCCACAAGGATTCCACAATTCCCCCTCCATTTTCCACCGACAGCTGGCAAGTGGATTAGAGAAATTTTCCCGACCCGATTGTCTGGTACAGTATGTAGACGACCTACTACTGCAGACGGACACAAAGGCAGAGCACATTTCGCTTCTGGCCGAACTCCTAGAACTCTTAACTGAAATTGGCTGTAAAGTTAACCCGAAAAAGGCCCAAATATTGGAAAGTAAAGTGATGTATTTGGGATCAGTCATCACGCACGGCAAACGCGAGATCGAATTCAAAAGAATTGATTCGATCGTCAAATTGCCCCTTCCCCAGAATGTATCAGCCCTCCGGTCGTTTTTAGGACTGGTTGGCTATTGTCGGAACCACATCGACGGATTCGCGACAAAAGCCGCCCCACTTTCAGACCTCCTTAAGAAAGGAGCCCCCTGGGAATGGCTTCCGCAGCATACAGGCGCTGTGGAAGAGTTGAAACGAGCCCTTAGTGCAGCACCCGCGCTGCTAGTCCCCGACCAACTTTCACCGTACGCAATAGAGGTAGCGAGCACCGATCTGACCCTCTCGGCCGTGTTGCTTCAAGAACGGCACGAGCAGCTAAGACCAGTGGCTTATGCCTCCCGACTGTTAGACCCGGTAGAACAAGGATTTTCAGCCTGTGAGAGGCACCTCCTTGCTGTCTTCTGGGCAGTACAGTATTTCTCATACATCACCGGACTCAACCCCATTACTATTCTAACCGAACACACACCCACACAGCTACTACTAGACGGTCGACTGAAGGACGGTTCAGTTAGCCAGATTAGGGCAGCTAGGTGGACCCTACTTTTACAAGGACGGGACATTACAGTGAAACGGACACGCACACACACATATTTAGCAGACAACCTCCAATACCCCGGACAGCCCCATGACTGTGAAATTGTAGCTCCCCTGCATAACACAGGACCCTTTTTAGCAAAAACACCCCCCAGGAAGATAGGGAACCCGAAACAAAGCCCCCAGCCCACAGACACGTGTGGACCCTTGAGGATTTATGTAGACGGTTCCTCCACAGTTTTAAATGGTGAGCGTATCACAGGATGCGGCATCTATGTAGAGGACGCGCAGGGGCGCGCTCTCGAAGAGATAGCTCTTAAGTTACCAGGTCACTTAGGCGCGCAGGCAGCAGAGCTAGCAGCCATAGCGTATATAGTGGACCACCCCGATTCTTTCCCCAGCCCAGCAGACATATATTCAGACAGCTTATATGTATGCAACAGTTTGACAGATTTTCTGCCCCTGTGGAGGACACGAGGTTTTGTCTCCGCAGACGGAAAACCCCTTCCATCAGCCCCCTTACTCCAGCATATCCTAGAGAAAGCGAAGGACAGGACCTTCGGCATTATAAAAGTTCGCAGCCACCATAGGTCATCACCCCCTGGGAATGTAAAAGCCGACGCATTGGCTAAGGCAGGTTCCAGGAGAGGACACTTATGGACCCCCCCAGCTAGCGCACCAGCTAGCGCCCCTGTGAGCGCAGTCCAAGTCTCACAGACTGATATTAAAGATCTCGTGGCAGCACAAAAACAGGACGGAGACCTCAGGGAGGTTTTCAAGGGAAACTTTGTGCCTGCTTACGAGCACTTTAAACACGCACTGACCACACATGAGGGTGTGATCATTAAGGACCGACTTTATGTGGTCCCACAGCAGGACAGGAATCAGATGATTGCCTTGTTCCATGACGGACACGGGCATCAGGGAATTGATGCAACAACGAGGCACCTCAGGCAACTCTGTTGGTGGCCTGATCTCAGGAATGATGTAACGCACTACATAGATAATTGCCTGATTTGTGCTCAGAATAACCCGGACAGGTATTCTAAGAAGGCACAACTTCGGCATACTCGCCCAGTTAACGGCCCTTGGACAAACCTCCAGATCGACTTTATAGGTCCATTGCCCCCTTGTCGGAATGGCTATAAATACGTTCTGGTGGTGATAGACACCTTTACCAAGTGGGTAGAGGCATTTCCCTCACGAACAAATACAGCAAAGACAGCTGCAAAGATCCTGACCCACCACATCTTCACGAGATGGGGTTTACCCCGAAGTATCGATTCGGACCAGGGATCTCACTTTACAGGACGGGTCATGAGGAACGTCCTGACAATATTCGGAATCAAACAGAACTTCCACATTGCGTATCATCCACAGTCCAGCGGGATTGTGGAGCGCATGAATCGGACCCTAAAAACTACCCTTAGGAAAATGGTTCAAGAGAACAATTCCACATGGGATTCAGTGCTCCCATTTGCACTTATGTTCATAAGGAACACTGTCTCCACATCTACAGGATACACACCACATACACTCATGACCGGACGCCCTATGAAAGGTACAGAATTCCTTTTAGGACTGGACATGACAAGCCCCGAAGTGACGGCCCTCACACATGAAAAGGCAGTTAAAGATCTAGTTGAGACTGTGAGGTCTGCACAGCTCGCAGCCGCAGTCCAGCTAGGGAAACGCCGACAGCAACGTACTGCCTGTTTCAATAAGACCGTCCACACCACAGAATTCCAGGTTGGGCAACAGGTAATGTTATCTGTTTATAACCCCAGCAGTTTTTTGGCTCCAAAATATTCCGGCCCCTACTCAATTTCGGACAAAATTAGCCCCTCCGTTTACAGGATAAAGTATCCTAATGGGAAGACCGCGTGGTTCCATATAAACCAGTTAAAGGCATATGGAACACAGGCCAACCATGCTCACCATGTCCTGCTGGATGCAGCAGAACACTTCACCCCGCCCACCAGAGACACTTTTCCACCATCCCCCTCACAGACCAGTTCATCAACGGACTCGCCCACGACTCCGCCCACAGACCACTACAGACCACGCCCCGGCACGCCCACAAGCTGCCACAGCAGAGACAGTAGGACAGACACCGACTCTGAAGACAGCGACACCACACAGCCATACAGCCCACACTGCACCAACTACGACCCCGACTCCAGTGACCCCATGGAACTCACTTACCTCAAAAACCCAGAACCACCACCCGACCCCGACTACCCCGACAACACACTCGACGCTACACAATGGCACAGGGACAATTCCTACAGACTTGTCCGCAATGACGAGAGTGACCCCCGGTCACACAACTCCAAAATTGCATGCCTGATCCACACAAGGGTGTGGGATCCGGGAGAGCAGGACGACACGGTGTCTGACTCCCGACACGGCAACCCCTTTGTGACCCTGTTCACAGAGGCAGAATCAAAGTGAGGTGTCCAGATGATGTAAGATAGGAATCGTTTGAGGGAAACGATGTCCTTTCTGATGGAACCTGCACGTATGTTTGTCTTCGTTTTATGTTTGTTTGTTTTCAGGAATGTAAATGTTTCAGTTGGAGGATGGACATCTTCTTTTCAGCTGAAAAGATTGTGACCACCTCACATGCACGTTAGTTTGTCCGCAGATACTTCTGAGAACTTCGGTTTGATTGGAGATCCTTTCCAAAGTTGTAAGGCCACACGCCAAATAGTTTATCTGCAGATATCTCTGAGAACTTCAGTGATGTCCTCAGTTGGAGCATCTTGGCTCCCTTGGTTTTTTAGGTGCCCCTCTATTCGGCGAAATAGAGGCTGCAAGTCATGGTAAACACATTCGTACCCGTTTTTCCAGGTTACTCAGGCAGTGGACAAACGGCACTGAGGACCCGCCCTGTCTGAGAACCAACCCTTGGTCAGCCAAGCTCGGGTATGGCACAGCACGCCCTACCCGGGGATCCCATCCAACTCGTACCCGTAGCGGCCCATACGCAACTCATTCGGATGTTTCTTTCCAAATTTGTTTTCATTTTACGTTAGGTAGCCCTTCGGCCGCCATCCCACATGCTATTTACATCCGGAAACATTCGGATGGTAAATCAGCAAAGCCTGCGAGACGGCTCGCAGAAGGAAGGATTGTTAGGTGTATGCTGGTCTTTAAATTCGCTTTTTGAAAAAAAAATGAGGGGAGTCACAGGGTGTGACTTAGCCAGTCATTTTAAAGGGTCAATTGGGTTTTGAAAGACAGATGCACTAACAAGTAAAGGTCTTAAACTGTGTATTGACAGATACTGTGCTTGATCCCAAAGGTTTCAAAGGACGAGACAGAGGTCGAAGCCAGGATTGTCAATACCGGAGGAAGAAGGAAGAGAAAGAAGAAGAACAGCAAAATGATGGAAGCCCACTTATTACTATTTAATGTCATATGTATATGTGTGGAAACAAGACACGTTTCCCCCACAACCCCCACCGTAAATGTTTCTAGTACAGCAAACCCCCAGTGCTCAGCTCTGATCAGCGAGGTTCAGACCTGGTGTACTAAATTCATGACGTGGTACTCCATGTCCTACATAATCGAATCACTGTTGGTGATTGCGATCCTCACCATCCTAGTGCAGACCCTCAGGTTGAGGAAATGGAAGAGGAGAGCCTCTTGTTCCAGCACCTCACCCATCTATAGAGTGCAATCCCCCATCTTCGGATTCCACCAAACCCCTCAACCCCTCACTGATTACAACACTCTGTAAATAAAATTCAGCCATGTATTATATTGTTCCATACTCGACTGCCGAGTTGGGAAGTGTTATGTTATGGTGTGAATGGTTAAGGTTTAGAGTGATTACATGTTTAAGTTAAGGTTAAGGTTAATAGTGATAGGTAGAGGTTCCCAATTGTAGTAATGCATGTCCCTTTGACATAGGGCCAAGTAGAAATGTTAGTTAAATTTTTTTTCTCTTCTTCCCATAGTTTAGAACAGAGTAGAACAGGAACTGGCAAGAGGTCAGAACACAAGGAGGCAAAGTACATAGGTGATCCTTCACAATAGTATGATTGTGAGGATCACAAGGAGGGAATGTAGCCATGCTGGCCACGCAAAATGGACACTGAGCCAAACTAAAATGGAAGGCTGCTGAGAAACAGACAGTTCAGCCAGAACAGCAGTCTGCAAAGAGCAGTTTGCATTCTGCAGCAGCAGAAACCAGTTTGGGCTCAGGTGAAGAGACCTTAGCTAGGTGCAAATGGCAAAACGCTTTGCATGCTAATGAGGCCATCAGACTTGAACACCCACACAATAGATACATTTGGTTCTGAATGGACACATTCCAATCAAGACCCAGACATCGAGGCACCAGAAACCTCCGAACAAAAGGACATAAGAAACGCCCCCTCCATCACGGAGACCCCCTCGCATTGGGGAATTAATCCAGTATCGATAAGAAATTGATCCAATAGGTAGAGCCCGCCCGAGAAGAGGGAAGGACAACGGAACCCCTATAAAAGATAGGGACCTCGTGTTGTCCGGTCTGTTAAACCTGTGCTCCGGCCCCGACTGACACCTGGTATCCTGACTCCAGCCGTTGAGCACCAGCCGCCGAAACCGTAAGTTCAACGCTCGCTACGCGATCCAAGCCCACTAGACTCCCAAGTGCCAGAACGCTTGCTGAAGGCTGCAGACAAAACCAGGACGAAGGCCTCGTTCTCTGACCTTGCCTGTTCCTGTTAGATAAGTATTCTGTTTGCTTATGTTTAGTTGTAGCTTAGTCTCTTAGTGTGTGTGCATGAGTATTTATTATTAACTGTATAATAAATATTGATCGTTTGAACTTGACTAATCGGTGTATCGTCTTTATTACTTTGAATTTGACCTTGGAATACTTGTGACGTTGCCTATACGGCAGCTGGCGACTCCAGAGCTTAAATAATTACATAGAACAGAGCCTAGCAGTGTTAAGCACACGTCGAACTCGGAGGCGTGTTAATACACTCCAATAAACGCGTTTTACGCCCATAGTAAAACGTGCAACAAACCGGAGCACCCGGCGGAAACCCACGCACACACGGGGAGGATGTGCAGACTCCGCACAGTCAGTGACCCAAGCCGGGAATCGAACCTGGGACCCTGGAGCTGTGAAGCAATTGTGCTAACCACTGTGCTACCATGCTGCCCACTTGAGGGGACTGGAGAGGAAAGTCGCGGAACTTTTTCCTCAATTTGTCTTGAGGTTTTGCTTTCTGATTTTCTGCCTGTAACAGAAGCTTTATATGGTTTTGGGTGAGAGGAGATATTTCATGACACAGAGGATGCTAACTGTGTGGGACAGGGTGAATGGAGCAGAGGTTCATTTCCTGTCTGTCACTTGTCATCTGTTCACAATAACATCAATAAAATGGAAAATGATAAAATGATTGCAACGGAGAAGGAGTAGGAGCTCGGCTTGTCTGGACAGCAAAGTACTGGAACTGGTCTTCAAGTTGAGAACAACCTTGAGCTTTATAATGATTGAAGACTACTGAGGGAAGACTGTTTTTGTCACAAGAGAGCAAATTGGGCTACCTGCAGACAATTTTGGCAATGAGTTAACATGGAGAATTCCTCATGCACATTTGACAACCTTTTGAGTGGAGATGTGAAGCAAAACAAAGCAGCAGAAACCGATATGGAAGAAACTGTAATTAGGGAAGGCGAACATGCTAATTCATTTTGTTCCAATGAAATGCTGTGGAAAGAAACAGCATCTAAGAGAGTTTTTGATTCTTTTCAGAATTAAACAGATCCGTGTCAACACTGAATGATTAATATGAAACCACAAAGGAACCAAAAGGTAATTAAGGGAAGGGCAATACTTTGTCACTCAAATCGGTCAGCCTCGATTTTTTTTTATTCAGCCAGGCAGCCGCCTAGAACACCTTGCAACAAAAAAGCATTGCACTTCTAGCAGAACCGCCCTGGTGTGGCTGATCTATTCTTCATTGTTGATGCAGAGCCTCCATAGCTGAAGTGGAACAGACTATGAGATGGGCTGGATCAACACACTGATCTTAGCTGAAAGATGTTGTCAGGCGAGGGAAAGCCACACAAAGAATTGAAACAGAAAATTCTGATTTTAAACATAAATTAACAAAGTACATTCAGATTCAATGTTGTGAACATAATGAAAATATTCAATATTCATTTTCTATAACCCAATTACACTGAACCCTTTGCACATCCTTCAGTCAGGCTATTGTGCAGCAGCCACTTTCTTCTTATCAGTTAATAATTCAGATATAAGAATTTTGCATTCTGTTCTCCATGCAGTGCATAGTGAATTAAAACTCAGCACCACTGCCGTTTCAATTACACTGTGGAACCAAACTTTGGTTCACTTCAGGCGTTTAAATTATGAGAGCCACCTACCATTTGAAACTAACTACTGCAATCTTTCAACTAATGAACTGAACAACTCATTCAGGAATTAAGCATGCAACACCTGGAGTGTTTGCATCATGGAATAAAAATATTTGAGCTTCAGTGACTTATCTTTTACGGTGTGATCCAAACACCTTGGCATGTCCGTATGGTTGCCACTTTCACTTGGTGAGCTAACACTGTTGCTGGTCTCACTTTATGCCGAGACAAGTCATTCACTCAGCCACTCATTGCCCACAACTTGCAACGCATGAAATTTCCCATTTGTCTTCTCATCGGGCAAAGCTTCCCATTGGCAGAACGGACCTGTGAAATTATCCATAGAATGATAGAGTAGAGTAGGAGGCCATTCAGCCCATTGTGTCTGTGTTGATGAAAATCATGTTCTTTGATCGGGAGTCAAGCCCAGACCATGGTGGAGAAATCACCGAAACCTAATCCACATGCACTCCAAATTGTGGACAGAAACCTTGAATTCTACAGAAGTGGTTCAACAACTAATCCTGTTCCTAGCTGCATGTTTTGGCACTGTATCTCAATTATTGAAAGGCTATGAAAAAGTAATTAATAAAAATGTAGATTTCTGGCAACAGGAACTCTTTTCCTTCCTGTTCTCTCCTTCCTCTGCCCTGGTCATTCTCTCTCTATCTTCTTCTCTCTCCCTCACTCCCTCCTTCTCACCCACTACCGGCCCACAAAAATTGGATGTCTCTTTCTCTTTTCACTGCTCTCCTCCAAAAGGGCTTCCCTCCTCCATTCTTTCCTCTATGGCCTGGAGTTTTCTTTTGCTTTTTGGAATAGAATAGCTTTGACTCACATTGCTGAAAATAATGGGATAGATATAAAAATAACAGACAGGGAGCAATCATTAAATAACGGAAGAAATTCAGCTAATTCTGCAAAGTTTTCTTCATCCGACTTGATTTTATTTCCTCAGCGTGTTGCAGCTCCAGCTGACTCTTCAATTCCTTTATTTTTAGAATTGCTTCTGGAGAGTCAGTTTTGATTGTTTTAGTTTGCTTTTAATTAGCCACAGCATTGTTAAAATATGGGTGAAAGTCAGGATTTTTTGATTGTTGTACGAGGTTGAATTCCTTCGGGATTTATGTTTGCAATGTTTCCAAAGTTCAGACTCCCAAATATTCCAGTAAATCTGAGGTAGACCTGGACCTGTCACTTGACATGATCAACCATGGCATCTTCCTCCACTTACCTTGGCAGTGGTCCAATTCCCATGTCACTGCTTGTACCTGATTTGTTAGTTTAATATTTAATGAGACCATTAGGCCCATCCTGTCCTCACCGGCTTCCAAATGAACTACCCAGCTAGTTCCATTCTCCAGCCCTACCTCCATATCCTGTAAAGTAATTGCTTTCAAATATATATTCAGCTCTCTTTTAAAACTTCCTATGGAATCTACCTCCACCGATCTCCGAGGCAACACATTCCAAACCCCAACAACTCTCTTGAGTAAATTAGTTTCTCCTCAGCTCACTCTTAGCTCTCTTGCTGACCAGATTAAAATTGTGACCCCGAGTCACTGACATACCAGCTAGTGGAAACAGAATATCCTTCTTTATCCTGTGAAGATTTTACAGAATTTTGAACACCTCAATAAGGTCACTTCTAAATCTTCTCTGCTGCAAGGAGAACAAGCCCAATTTCTCCAATCTTTCCTTGAATCTAAAATTCCTCATTCCTGTAAATCTCCTTTGCACTCTCTCCAGGGATTTAACTTGCTTCCTTAAATAAGGTGCCCATAACTGAACACAGTACTCCGAATGTGGTCTAACCAATGATTTGTAGAGGTATGGCATAACTTCCTTGCTTTTATACTCTATGCCTCTATTTATAAACCCAAGGATCTAAGACTTCTTAACAACTGTTTCAAGTTTCCTGTCCACCTGCAGAGAATTATGCACTTGAACTCCGAGGTACCCCTGCTCCTGTACTCCCCTCAATGTTGTACCATTGAGCCTATATTGTCTCCCATGTTTCTTCTACTAAAATGCATTACCTCACGCTTCACTGCATTGAAGTTCATCTGCCAGATGTCTGCCCATTTGAACAACTTGTCAATGTCCCTGTGAAGTCACGCAGCGTTATCCTCACAATTCACCATTCTCCCTAGCTCAGTATCATCTGCAAATTTTGCCCTCAACACCCAAATTGTAATATAAATCACCTCCAAATCATTTATATAAATCTGAAAATCCAATATACTACGTCCACGGTACCACTGCCTGTGTCACCTAGTCAAAGAACTCAACTAAAGGGCAGCATGGTGGTGCAGTGAATTAGCACTGCGGCCTCACAGCGCTGAGGTCCCAGTTCGATCCCGGCTCTGGGTCACTGTCCATGAGGTGTTTGCACATTCTCTCCGTGTTTGCGTGGGTTTTGCCCCCACAACCCAAAAATCTGCAGGGTAGGTGGATTGGCCATGCTAAATTGCCCCTTAATTGGAAAAATTAATTGGGTATTCTAAAAAAAATTTTTTAAAGAACTCAATTAAATTTGTCAGGCATGACCTGCCCTTGACAAAGCATGTTGGCTGTCTAGAATTAACTTATTTCTCTCTAAGTGTATATTTATCTCATCTTGTATTATAGCCTCCCACTATTGATGTTTAGCTGACAGGTTTGTAGTTTCCTAGGTTATCCTTTGACCTTTTCTTAAACAATGGCGTCACATTTGTAATCCTCCAATCCCCGGGACTACTCCTGTTTTCAGAGAGGCCTGGAAAACTTCTATCAATGGCTCCGCAATATGATTCCTTACTTCTCTCAGCAATCTAGGATGCATCCCATCCGGGCCTGGCAACTTCTCTACCTGGTGCTGCCAGCCTTTTTAGCACATTTTCTCTATCTAACACTATACTGCTCAGTAGCTCAACACCCACATTTTCAACTGGCCCATTGTCACAATCTTCTAATTTGGTAAAGACAGAAGCAAAGTATTCATTTAGTACCACAGCCATACATTCCGCTTCAATGAGCAGTTTACCCTGCTTGTCCTTTATGGGCCCCATTCTATCATTCACTAATCTTTTGCCATTAATATGCTTGAAGAACATTTTGCTATTTGTTTTATCATAGCCGAGCAATCCTTTCCTCGTGCATCCTCTTAGCGTTCCTTGTTCTAGCCTTAGCCTCTCCCCTGCACTGAGATACTCTTCCTGATTTCTATTGCTATTATTATTCCGGCATGCATCATGTGCCTCTTTTTTTCCCCTTATTTTATCATCAGTCATCCAGGGTACTCTAGCTTTGGATACCCTGTATTTATCTCTCATGGATACGTACGCAGCTTGCACCCTATTCATCTCTCCTTTGAAAGTCTCCCATTTTTCATCTGCTATTTTATCCACCAAAATGCATTTCCAATCAAGCAGCTCCAGTTCAACTTTTAGACCACTAAAATTTCCCCTTTTCCAGTATGGATCTTAATCCTGTTTTTTTAAATCCTTTTCCAACTTAATATTGAATCTTAGCACACGTGGCTAGCACTATGGCTTCACAGCACCAGGGTCCCAGGTTCGGTTCCCTGCTGGATCACTGTCTGTGCGGAGTCTGCACGTTCTTCCCGTGTCTGCGTGGGTTTCCTCCGGGTGCTCTGGTTTCCTCCCACAGTCCAAAGATGTGCAGGTTAGGTGGATTGGCTATGCTAAATTGCCCTTAGTGTCCAAAAAGTTTAGGAGGGGTTATGGGGAGGGCTTAAGTGGGTCGGTGCAGACTCAATGGGCCGGATGGCCTCCTTCTGCACTGTATGTTCTATGTATGTATCTATGTATTATGATCGCCACTTCCCAACTGATTCCCCACTTTGACGTTCTCCGTCTGCCCAGCCTCATTTCCTAGGACCGATCCAGCACAACTTGCTCACTGGTAGGATTGGAAATGTACTGTTGCAGAAAGTTCTCCAGCACACACTGCAAGAATTCCTCCCCTTCCATGCCCCATACTCTACCCTTTCTCCTTAGGGTAATTGAAATCCCCAACTATCACAACCCTACTTGCCCTGCAGGTTTCCACAATCTGCCTACAAGTGCTCTCTTCCACTTCCTCCCCACTATTTGGTGGTCTAAAATAAATACAAAGCAAGGTCACCAGTCCCTTCCTATTTCTCACCTCCAACTATATAGGTTTTCAGGAAATGCATCTTGTTCAAGGGCTATGATTCCATTCCTAACTGTCTCAAAGCTATCAGCACATTTACAATAGTTGTTGGTTACACCTCTCAGGCCTGTAGAGCTACCTCTGATATGCCGTAAGGTTTCATTGTTGCCATTCTCACCACCATCTTCAATTCAACAAGTGTTACTGACCTCTCTAACTGTTTTTCTAACATTAAGTCAAACAGCTGGAGTTCCTGTAGCCCTGTAGTGGCATGAATGAAAACACTTTGTTTAGTTCTACTTTTCTGATTGGAGGGCTGTGATTAGTGGTGTTCCACAGGGATCAGTGCTGGGACCTTTGCTGTTTGTAGTATATATAAATGATTTGGAGGAAAATGTAACTGGTCTGGGGCAAAATTCTCCGACCCCCAGCAGGGTCGGAGAATCGCCTGGGGGCGCCTAAAATCCCTCCCCCGCCGTGGCAGAGATTCTCCGCCACCTGGGAAGTGGCGGGGGCAGGAATCTCGCCACTCCGATCGGAGAGGCCCCTGCGGCGATTCTCCGGCCCGGATGGGCCGACGTCCCGCCGCTGGGAGGCCTCTCCCGCCGCCGAGGTTTAAACCACCTCTAGAACGACGGGCTCAGCGGCACGAGCTGGCCCCCAGGATCCTGGGGGGGCGGGGGTGATCGAACCCCGGGGGGTGCCCCCACGGAGGCCTGGCCCGCGATCAGGGCCCCCCCCCCCCTCAGAGTCCAGGCCAGTGCCCTGGCTGCACTAGTTTCTTCCGCGTCCGCCACGGCCTCCACCATGGCGGACGCGGAAGAGAACCCCACATCGCACATGCGCCAGCAGTGACGTCAGCGGCCAGCTGCCGCTGACGTCACTGCCGGCGCATGCGCAGACCGGCGAAAGCCTTTCGGCCAGTCCCGCTGCCGGGAGCGCCGGTTTTTTGTGCCGGTCCTCAGGTGGCAACCGCTCCGGCGCGGGGCTGGCCCCCAAAGGTGGGGAGAATTCCGACCCCTGAGTGGTTGGCGCCACTCCCCTAATCCGGGACCCTCCGTCACGCCGGGTAGGGGAGAATGCCGCCCATGATTAGTAAGTTTGCGAACAACACAAAGGTTGGTGGAATTATGGATAGCAATAAGGACTGTCAGAGATTACAGCAGGATATAAATCAGTTAGAGACTTGGGCGGAGAGATGGCAGATGGAGTTAAATCTGGACAAATGTGAGGTAATGCATTTTGGAATGTCTAATACAAATGGGAAATATACAATAAATGGCAGAACCCTTATGAGTATTGACAGGCAGAGGGATTGGGGTGTATGGTCCATCGGACACTGAAAGTGGCAACGCAGGTGGAGAAGGTAGTCAAGAAGACATACAAGGGCCAGCATGGTGGCCTAGTGGTTAGCACAGCTGCCTCATGGTGCTGAGGTCCCAGGTTCGATCCCGGCTCTGGGTCACTGTCCGTGTGGAGTTTGCACATTCTCCCCGTGTTTGCGTGGGTTTCACCCCCACAACCCAAAAATGTGCAGAGTAGGTGGATTGGCCACACTAAATTGCCCCTTAATTGACAAAAATAATTGGGTAATCTAAAAAAATTTTAAAAAGGCATACAACAGGATTGTCTTCATCGGACGGGGTCTTGAGTATAAAAGTTAGCAAGTCATGCTGCAGCTGTATAGAACCTTAGTTAGGTCACACTTGGAATATAGTGCTCAATTCTGGTCACCACACTACCAGAAGGATGTGGAGGCTTTGAAGAAGGTTCAGAAGAGGTTTACCAGGATGTTGCCTGCTATGGAGAGCATTAGCTGTGAGGAGAGGTTGGATAAACTTAGTTTGTTCTCACTGGAATGACGGAAGTTGAGGGGCGACCTACATGAATAGAGTGGATAGTCAGAAGCTTTTCCCAGGGTGGAAGAAGCAATTACGAGAGGACATAGGTTTAAAGTGCATGGGGCAAGGTATAGAGATGTGCGGGGGAAGTTTTTTTAAACAGAGGGTAATAGGTGTCTGTAACTCTCTTCCAGAGGAGATAGTGGAAGCAGGTACGATAGTGACATTTAAAGGCGCCTTGACAAATACATAAATAGGATGGGAATAGAGGGATACGGGCCCCAGAAGTATAAAAGGTTTGAGGTAAGTCGGGCAGTACGGTCGGTGCAGGCAGGGAGGGCCGAAGGACCTGTTCCTGTGCTGTACTTTTCTTTGTTCTTTGTACTTATTAATTAATACTATTGAGCAGAGAAGCTTGGAATTATCGGATGTGAATTTAAGTTCTAGGTAGAAGTGTTGACGTATGGATTTTACGAACGGTAATTTGTTTTTCTTTCAAAAGATGTCGGCACCACTGGCGAGGCCAAAAATGTTATTGTTGCTGAAGGTGGCAGCATTAGGCTGTTAGCTTTACTTCTTTGCTCAGTTTTTACAGCTGAGAATGAGAGAGAAGTGGCCTTTAAATTGGTGACTCTAACTGACTTCTAGTTCATGGCTTTAACACCCGCTGCCTCTGGATGTCCAACCCTAGATGCCCGATTGGGGCACAAAGCTAATTGGCTGGCATTCCCTCCAGTTGGCCAGCCACCATTTGATTCAGCATGCTGAAATAGTGCAAGCGGGAGCGACTGGACCACACATACTTCCCATTCTGCTTCACTCACCCTGCCACACACTGTAAAATCCAGCCCAGCATGTGGCCATGTAAACCAGATGAAAACTCCAGCAGTGCGAGGCGTCAGAGATGATGACTTTCAGATGAGATATTCAACAGGGGCCATCTCTGTCCGCAGAAGTGGAGCCAACTCACAGAAGAGCTGAGGAGTTTTCTTCAGAATCGTGGTCAATATCAAAGTACACCTGAAGCAGATAAACTAACATTTATGTCTTTGAACAGGAAGGACAGAATGTGGGAGGAGGTCTGAATGAGTCTGTGTAGGCTGAAGCTCAAGGGACCATTAAGGAGAATATTGGAGAAGTTGGTGTGGATGTAGGTTTCAATGGTAGGGGCATTAAATAAGGATGGAGATGGGAAATATTTAGAAAACAGAAGTCAATAGCCTTGGTGATGGACGAAATGTGAAATTTAAAGCTCAATTCTGGATTCCAACATTACAACAGGGACTGCAATTCAAAAGTACTTCATTGGCTGTAAAGTTCACGAAAAGTGCAACATAAATGCTAATTCTTTTTGCTTGTATACTTCTGTGTATAAATTGGCTGCCATGTTTCCTACATTACTACAGTGACATGCTCTTCCAAACTATTTCTTTAGTTGCAAAAATACTTTGGGAAGACTTGAGGCTGTGAAAAGCGCCATATATACTCGCGCACCTTTCATTTCTTCATTGTTTTCCTCCCTTTGCCTGATGATTTAGATCTCGAAAAGTGCTTAAAATAACACCTGGGTCCTGGATCAGCCATTTGATGAGATGATACATGAAGCATAAATTCAGTAGCCTCATGATGGCAAAGGGCCAGCAGGAAATGGAGCTCGGCAGTACGAGTGAATAAATCTTAATCAGGTACTTTATGGAAATACATACAATGATGAAGATTATATTTGGCATTTGTCATGGAGACATAGGTGACGATATAACCAATTACTTCAGTATTGCTTTTCAAAAAAAATTCAGCTGTGTCTAAAGTTTCATCATTTCAAATCTTTATTCCACAAGGGGATGTATATTAATTAACTTTCCTCTCATACAATCTAACCAGAGCCTGTGATTTACTATATTCATTTGAGATTTTTCCATTTGACATTGAAGGTATGTGATAGCTTCTTTCCCCTCTTGAGCCTATTCTGGAAATTCAGGATGTAATTATACTGCACCTTTGCCTCAAGCCTTAGGTGTATATCAACACAAAAGTTTCCATATGCTTAGGTGTCGGGTGCAAATAGCGGCACCTGCAACACCAAGAATGACGCCGCCATCGAACGGGACTTTGCTGTTTTTCTTGGCCTCTGCGGGGAATGTTCCGCTGAGGCTACACTTGCCTCATTTCCTGCACTGACAAGCTCAGATTGTCAGTGCAGGAAGAGTCGAGACAGCATTTTAAATGCCGGCCTGATATTTCAACCCCCCTCGACATCCCCACCCCAGCCTCCAGAACCCCCTATTGCCCCAACATACCTCTTAGGGGGGGGGTTCTCAAGCCCCTCCTCACTACATCGCTTAAGGGCATCGCACCCCTGGGTCCGATCCCTGGCATGGGCAACCTGGCATCTGGGCACACTGGCAATTCCCCTGCCAACCTGGCAGTGCCACCTGGGCACCGATCTCATTAGATCTTGAGGTGTTCCAAGCGTCACGAATCTTGCGGAGGCTTCTCGCGAGATTAAAAGACCACGTCACATCACCAAATCAGGAACAACAAGGCCATTAAATCGTTTCCTGAATTAATGCTTGCGCACAAGAACATCTAACAGGATGAGACCTCTTTCAAAGAAACACTTCCTGTTTGTGCATCTCACAACTCCAGCCACATTTGTAACGTGCTCAGGCAGTCCTTGGAACTCGAAGCTTATTTGTCATTTGAATTAGGGCTGAGCATTGCTGTGGTGAATGAATGAGCTGTCTGTACTGTATAATGATGTGACCCATGACCTGGAAGTGACGATACGGGCTACTTCCAGGTACTGTACTGGAACCCCGGTGGGCTCCGCCTCTGGCTCCGCCCTCGCCGGGGTGATATATAGACCAGCCACCTGTGGGTGGCACTCATTTGTACAGCTGATTCTGGCAGGTGAGTTCATGGATATTAAAGCCTAATGTTCACTCGTACTCAAGTTCTCACAGTGAATTGACGGTATAACAATTGCCTAACATTAAAAATGAACCACCTAAGAATTCAAGTCCTGTACACTTATTAAATATGGCATTGGTAGAACACTGTTACTGCTGCACCTCAGATTCAAGTTAGCCTACAGTACAGGAGAGGCAGTGGCATAGTAGTACAGTCATGGGACTAATCATCCAGAGACCCAGGGTAATGCTTTGATTTGAATCCCACCACTGCAGGTAAATTCAATAAAAATCTGGAATTAAAAGACTAATGATGATGATGATACCATTGTTGATTGTCGTAAAAACCCATCCGGTTGATGATTAACCTTTAGGGAAGGAAATTCCCTCCAAAATAGGCTAACATACAACTCAGTTCAAGGGCAAATAGAGATGGGCAATATTTGTTGGACCAGCCAGCGGCATCCACATCTTGTGAATGAATAAAAACTAAATAAGAGTTCATTGAGGACTCCTGGAGACGTGTACATCTAAGGCATTGGTCTAATTTTACATGTACAAGTATTAGGAAGTTACGGGCTAATTATGTTATGCCACACTACAAGTTCCTGGGACTTGTACACTGTCTTGCCAAGACACTCTGAAATCGTGCAAAATAGTTTATCATAACTCTGCCCTTCCACTTCAGTCAATGACAATTGAACATCTAGATTTATCCCAATTTTTAATCTTGCGGATACTTCAGTTGAAAAATAGTGGTCGAATGATTGTATTAAACACATAAAACAAAATCATTGCTCGCTTTCGGTATTTTAAATTCGTAGCTACAATCTGTCAAAATGCTTCTTCTAAGTTTTAGGTTCCGTGTATATTATGTGCATGACGTAGGGCTCTGAATGAGAGTGGAAAGGAAATGTGTTCAAACTCAACTTTGAGGTCCAGAATATTTGACCACTTATAGTTTGCACCAGAATCATAGAATCCCTACAGTGCAAAAGGAGGCCATCAGCCCATCGAGTCTGTACTGGCCCTTGGAAAGAGCACCCTATTTAAGCCCACGCCTCCACCCTATCCTGTAACCCAGTAACCTCACCTGATCTTTTCGACACCAAGGGGCAATTTGGCGTGGCCAGTCCACCTAACCTGCACGTCTTTGGACTGTGGGAAGAAACCGGACGACCCGGAGGAAACCCACGCAGATACAGGGACAAAGTGCGAACTCCACACAGGCAGTTATCCGAGGCCGGAATTGAACCCGAGTCCCTGGAGCTGTGAGGCAGCAGTGCTAACCACTGCGCCGCCGTGCCGAAGGCTCATGCAAAGTTTCTCAGGCTCTCATCTGAAAGATTGCAGTGATCTGTGACAGCATAATGAGTTTTTGTGGAGCAATTTAGACCAGCTGTGTTGGTTGTAGCATCCGTCAGGTAAGGCAGAGCAGACAAATGGAAGGAGTTGCGAAGGGTGGCACCAAAACAGGTTGATAACAGCCCCACATTAAAGTATATGAAGTGTTGGCTAGTGTAGACTTGAGAGATGAACAGACACTTCCAACACTGATGAAGGTTCAACTCAATTTGATTAACTACTTCTAACTAACTAATACACGATGACTGTGGGTCTAAATGATGCTAACTTAAACTAGAGACCTAAGCTTTGTCCGAACCAGTTGATTCTCTCAGCACGTGTTGTAGGTCTGTGCTGGGCTGGATGAGTTCCTGTTACACTCAGAGGCAGCACCCAGAATGAGCGGGAACCGTGGTGCCCTCTGCCTTTATAGTGTGTTTATTCAAACTGGTGATTGGCTGTGGTTTTTGTACATGTTGATTGGTCCCTGTGTGTGTCCATCAGTGTGTGTCTGCACCATGATATACTAGTGTATAATCCTACTTTTGACGGCCACCTGGAAAGAATTGGAAAAAGCTAAGAAGAACATGATTGGTCCAGGCCCATTCATTTTCTGATCTTTGGGAAGGATTCTTAAACAGATGTTCAGCCCCTCATATACGTGTATGAATAGCTGAACACTGCTCAAAGTGGGAATGTCTGAACATCACTCGAGCCAATGTGATATTGAACATATCTCAGGCACTCTCAGGGCGCATTTCGCAGTCCCTAAAATTGGACCTATTGCACTCATTTTTTTACCTGGGAAATGTGAACAAATGTAGTCCAAGGGCACGATCCAACAGCCACGCTGCACCGGAAAAGCAGCTCACCACGGCACAGCATGGCCAATGAAAGCCAGGAGACACCACTCCTGGGATCTACTGGCTCACCTCACAAGATCCAACGTGATCTAGCGAGACGTTGCGATGTAAATCCCTCTCATTGTGGGCAGGATCACTTTTTGACAAATCTGCATATTGCAGCAAGGCGGCTAGCCTCATTCTAATGTGCAGATTCTCGAGGTATTTGAGGCTTTGGGATTCATCCACTTTGCCTCGGAGACATCGGGCGAGCGCCGTTCAGCACTGGTCTCTGCAAACGGGAACCGGACGGAATAGCATTCACAGGGATTTGCCATGATCGGGCTGGGAAGGAGGTCAGGGATCATTTCAGGCGCCTCAGAGATGGGAACGTCATTTTAAAATTCCACCGAGTGGCGCTCTCCAGTATAAAACGGGGCTATGTGTGGCCTGCTGAGGCCCCTTATACTAGGCAAGTCGCGATTCCTGAGAAACCAAAACTCTGTACACCTCAGCCTTAAACACACTCATCACTAGAGCATCCACAACACTCTGAGGTAGAGAATCTCAAAGATTCACAACCCTTTGAGTGCAGAAATGTATCGAAATAATTGAATGATTGACCCCCCCCCCCCCTCCCCCACACACACACTTTATCCTGAAACAGCACTCGCTGGTTTACTGAAAAGCAGTACAATTAAAATCTAGAAAGAGTTCATTTTTTTTGATGTATGTCAATTAAAATTAGCACCCAGCTGTTTTATAACTGGATTTTTGAAAACAACTTGAAAACTAAATATACATATTTTATTTTTAAATCCACATTTGCAAACCATTCGGGAATATCATGTCCTTGTCATCAGACCTCTTGCACTCTTTTGATTCTTTGCTGATCGTGAGGGCACTCCTTTGCTTTAATGATGTCTCATGGTGCAACATACAAGATGATTCTGCGGGAGTGTTAATCAGAGTTCCGGTGATGGCATTTTCTAACCTTGATCACTGATCTCAGAAGAAATTACGATTGCTATTTTTATCATTTTAATATTCAGAGCTTCTCATTTGGAACAATTGAATTGATTTCTTAATAATATATCCTGCCAACAAGTATAAGGCATAAGCCCCAACATCTCAGCATTAACTCTAGATAAGGGGCACGATTCAACTAATTGGAAACAAATTCCCACAGCAAGCGCGTTTAGTCCTGTGTTTCCCGTCGTTCGCAGCACCGAGGAACACATGGCTATACAACGCGACTCGTGTTGGATAAGGGGCCTCAGCAGGGATCGTGCAACCGAGGCCGCATATCCTACAATTTGTAATCATTTATTTTATTGCCATTCTATTTGCCTTCCATTCTTTCTGTCTGTCTGTCTCTCCATCTCTTTTATTTTTGCACACACTTTGGCCAGAGTTTTATGCCCGTCCCACCCAACCAACCCCCACCAATGGGATCTTCCAGTCCCTCCAAAGTCAATCGACCTTTGAACGGCTTTGCGCATTTTCCGGCCCTGCCTCCACCATAACAGTGCCAGAAAATTCTGCCCTTTGTGCTTTCAATATCTGTTTGCAATCGATTCTGTTAGTGTGGAACCCACTGGAAAAATGTCTTGATTAATCTGTGATTTTAATGTGTGAATATCATGCGCGGGATATGTTAGCACTGCTGCCTCACAGCGCCGAGGTCCTAGGTTCGATCCCGGCTCTGGGTCATTGTCCGTATGGAGTTTGCACAGTCTCCCCGTGTTTGCGTGGGTTTTTCCCCCACAACCCAAAGTTCTGCAGGGTAGGTGGATTGGCCACACTAAATTGCCCCTTAATTGGAAAAAATGAATTGGATACTCTAAATTTAAAACAAAAGAGAAAAAAATGAATGCAATGTTGTGAGGCACAGCTAGAGACTTGTGGTGTTGAGTGACATAGCCTGTGATGAATGATACATTCCCGTATCACTGTACATTTATCTGAGGTGCTACTCATTCTCGAAAGGCTGACAATTTGTGAACCTTTTACTTCTGATACCTTGCTGAGTGTGATTGACAATTTAATGTTGATTACTGCAGAACTGTGTGTAGTTTCCTGAGTATCAATCCTCAGTTAGGAACTGGTTTGAGACAACACTTGCAATTTTATTTGAGATGATTAAAGCCATCAAAGAAAAGAGACTTTAATAGTTTAGTGTGGTGGGGACTCAATCGTCTCACGTGCCACTTAATTGAGCGCCTCTGCCACCTCTCCCTGATGTTGCCCCGCCTCTCTCGGTATCCCCAACATCTCGGACAAGGCCGACCCCAGTGGCTTGTCATCCGACTTGGATGTCGCAGAGGCCTCTTCCCCAGCAGTCCTCTAGAGAGCCTGACTGACCCTGCCTCCTCTTGCTGTGAGCATGTGTCTAGCGGTGACCACCAGAATGTGAGTGCAGCTTAAACTAGATTTGATACCAACTGAAGAGTGTGTCTCTGTGCAGGTGAGAGTGCAGGTGACTGCTGTGATACTTCTACAGGCGCACTCCCTTCCTCCTCCTCAATGTTTCAGCCCTCAGAGAGTTGGAGGACCTGCCGGAGAGGACTTCCTCTTATGGCCTTGCCAGGGCCGGCTCAAGGTACCGGCAACTCGGGCAGTCGCCCGGGGCGCCATGTGCTAGGGGGCGCCATCAAGGAGTGCGTGACCGGCGTCAGAGACCTGGCGCCGCCTAAAAGACTCGGGTCCCGCGCATGCGCAGTTGGGCCGGTGCCAACCAGCGCATGCGCGGTGGCCACCCTCCCCCAGGCCGCCCTGCACAAACATAGCGGATGGATCCAGGCTCGCCGGTGGAAGAAAGGAGGCCTGCCGACAGTGAGACCGGCCCGCAGATCGGTGGGTCCCGATCATGTACCAGGTCACTCCCCCCCCTCCCCCCCCCCGGGTGAACGGAGCCCCCCCCCCCCCGAAGGGCACCGAAGTTCAGCTTGCCCGGGGCGCCAGCCACCCTAGGGCCGTTTCTGGGCCTTGCCCTCTCCCTGCTCGCACCTGCAAGTGTGAGAGGAGAGAGAGAGTGACTGCATGAGCTACCTCCAACATGAAAGAATGTAGGTTTCTATGTGATTACATTATGCATGGATCTTTACTGGATGTTGACTGCCCACCGACATCTCCATCTTGACAGACTAAGTCCGGTTCCTTCCCAGCCAACTGGGCTTCCTGCTCCTCAATCTTTGTAAGCCTCCTCAGTTCAGATAGGCCCTCTCCTGTCTTCTCTCTCTCTTGTCTTCTCTCTCTCTTGTTGTACCCTGCACAATCAGAGAAGATGGGATTGAGAAAAATTGGGTTCCACGTATTGTCCTCATTTATCTAGTCTTACAAAGAACCCACTGGATTGTGTGCCATTTGTTGGATGCAATGTAGATTGTCCACAAAGGCAGCATCATCCCGAGAGGTGAGCCCATGCAGAGATGGCAGATAGAAGGATAAGGCTGTCCTAAACTCCTAACCCCCAACCTGCGACTGCCAGACCCCACCCATCACTCTCTCTCTCTCTCTCTCCCCCCCCCCCCCCCCCCATTCCCACACCCGTTCCACTGCCATCTCCCACTCCCAGACAGCATCTGAGCTCTCTGTGTGGAAGGGACAGGGACCCACAGTAGCAGACTGGATGGACACAAACTGGATGGACAGCAGTGGGATAATGAGGCATCATTCATCCTGTTGAGTAGCTCTTTTAGTTACGGGCCACACAGATAATAATAATTTGTAATAATAATCTTTATTGTCACAGGTAGGCTTACATTAACACTGCAATGAAGTTACTGTGAAAAGCCCCTTGTCGCCACACTCGGATACACGGAGGGAGAATTCAGAGTGTCCAAATGACCTAATAGCACGTCTTTTGGGACTTGTGGGAGGGAACCGGAGCACCTGGAGGAAACCCACGGAGAACATGCAGACTCCGCACAGACAGTGACCCAAGCCGTGAATCGAACCTGGCACCGTGAAGCCATAGTGCTAACCACTATGCTACCATGCACTGAAGCCCATGTATCCTCTACCATTCAGTGATGCGAGTGTGGAAGGTTGAGAGTTCACTCAATCTGGCAGCATGTTTAAGGTCATTTGTGTGTTTTCAGCATTGCAAGGCAATCCTCCGCTGGAGTCACTGGGCACTGGTGACTTCCCCCCATTCAGAGCTGACACACGGCTCAGCCTCCTCCTTCTACCCTCTGGGTACAGGACCTCCCTCCCAAATTCCATTTCATTGAGTAGCACAAATGAGGAAATCTGGGAACCAGAGCTGCCTGGAATTACGACCCCATCTCCTCCTTCCACAGATGTTTGGCGACAAAGAGGTTGGCGTCCCGGTGCCTTTTAAATATGTCACACAGATATGATGGCATCACATAATGCCCGTACAGCATCCATCCTAGCCTGCTGCATAATATGCCAGAAAACCCCTCACTTCACAATTAATTAGATCAGCATCACATGATTCGGCACAAATTCCCAGTGGCCTCTGCAGTGAGAAACACTCCCGGTTCCTATTCCCACTCTTTCCACAAGACTTCAGGATTATCCATTCCAGGACTATTGGTCTAGTGACCAAGAGATCTTACAATTTTTGCGCAATTTGGGATTCTCCGACCCCCCGCCTGGTCGGAGAATCGCTGGGGGGGGGGGGGGGGGGGTTCGGCGTAAATCCTGCCCCGCCGCTCTGATGCCGGCTGCCGAATTCTCCTGCACCGGTTTCTGGGAGGGGGGGGGGCGGGGATTGCACCACGCCGGTTGGGGGCCATTGGCAGCGGCCCCCCGGCAATTCTCCAGGCCCCAATGGGCCGAGCGGCGGCCCGTTTTCGGCCAGCCCCGCCGGGGTGAAATGGACGTGGTCCATCCCAGCGGGACCTGGCTTGGAGGGCGGCTAGCGGAGTCCTCGGAGGGGCGTGGGGGGATCCGGCCCTGGGGGGGGGGGTGCTCCCACGGTGGCCTGGCCCACGATCGGGGCCCACCGATCTGCGGGTGGGCCTGTGGCGTGGGGGCACTCTTTCCCTCAGCGCCGGCCTCTGTAAGGCTCCGCCATGGCCGACGCGGAGAAGAAATCCTCTGCGCATGCGCAGGCAACACACCAGCGGTTCTGCGCACATGACAGAACACGCCGGCAGTTCTGCGCACGCACCAACTCGCACCAGCCCATGGCGGCCCTTCGGCACTGATTGGCGCGACGCCAACTCTGCCAGTGCCGGCCTAGCCCCCGGAAGTGCGGAGGATTCCGCAACTTCCTGGCGGCTCGACGCCGGAGTGGTTCGCGCTGCACTTGGCGCCAGCGTCGGGCCCTCCCACCAATTGCAGGAGTATCCCGGCCACTTCTGTGGAGAGAAAGTGCATTGATGCTTAACAAAATGCGTAATATAATTGTACTCTAATAGCCCATGTCATAAAAATACAAAAGGTAACCATAGAGATCTCCAAACATTCACTGCATGTCATTTCTCATTAGCCATTAGTATAATCACTTGATTTATCCTGCTGTCCTTTCATAAGTTATGTAATTATAGGCTTGCATTGGCTATTCTGCAGACCTATGGCATAGTTTTCTTATTTAAAAATGATTACAACCACTGAAAGAGGCTCTGCTATCTCCTGAATTTATTTTCATGGCATTGGGTGCTTGACAACATTGAATATTGGTGAGGTGTTCTTCATTGGGGACACTTTACACACCATACAAAAAAATACTTGTATAGTCAGAATGAATACGTGGCTTGAGAGATGGTGCAGGAGGGAGGGCTTCAGATTTTTGGGACATTGGAACCGGTTCTGGGGGCGGTGGGACCATTACAAACTGGATGGTCTACACCTGGGCAGGACTGGAACCAATGTCCTAGGGGGTGCTTTTGCTAACA
This sequence comes from Scyliorhinus canicula, assembly GCF_902713615.1. Lineage (NCBI taxonomy): Eukaryota > Metazoa > Chordata > Chondrichthyes > Carcharhiniformes > Scyliorhinidae > Scyliorhinus > Scyliorhinus canicula. The sequence continues at coordinate 160,243,865 of NC_052151.1, read as the reverse complement.
CTGTTGGGGAGGTTTTAAACTAATGTGGCAGGGGGATGGGAACCAGATTAGGAAGTTAGAAGTCAGTACAGAAGCAGCAACTAAAGCCAGTAAGGTACGAGACAATAAACTCAATGTGACTAAGGGGAAGAGTAGACAGGGAAGAGATGATGAACGCAAAGGTGGTCTGAGGTGCATTTGTTTTAATGCGAGAAGTGTAGCAGGTAAGGCAGATGAACTTAGGGCTTGGATCAGTACCTGGGAATATGATGCTATTGGTATTACTGAGACTTGGTTGAGGGAAGGGCAGGACTGGCAACTGAATATCCCAAGGTATAGATGCTTCAGGAGGGATAGAGAGGGAGGTAGAAGGGGTGGAGGAGTTGCATTACTTGTCAGAGATGATATCACAGCTGTGATTAAGGAGGGCACGATGGATGATTCGAGCATTGAGGCAATATGGGTGGAGCTGAGAAATAGGAAGGGTGCAGTAACATTGTTGGGACTTTACTACAGGCCTCCCAAAAGCGAGCATGAAGTAGAGGTACAAATATGCAGACAGATTATAGAAAAATGTAGGAGCAATAGGGTGGTTGTGATGGGAGATTTTAACTTCCCCAACATTGAATGGGATTCGTGTAGTGTTGGAGGCGTAGATGGAGCAGAGTTTGTAAGGAGCATCCAGGAGAGTTTTTTAGAGCAGTATGTAAATAGCCCAACTCGGGAAGGGGCCATATTGGACCTGGTATTGGGGAATGATCCCGGCCAGGTGGTTGATGTTTCAGTCGGTGATTACTTTGGGAATAGCGATCACAATTCCGTAAGTTTTAGAATATTCATGGACAAGGACAAGAGTGGTCCGAAAGGAAGAGTGCTAAATTGGGGAAAGGCAGAGTATAACAAATTTCGGCAGGAGCTAGGGAATGTGGATTGGGAGCAGCTGTTTAAGGGTAAATCCATGTAGGACGAATCTCAAACGTGCAATAAAGAGGGCTAAAAGGGGTCATGAAATATCTTTGGCTAACAGGGTTAAGGAAAATCCCAAAGCATTTTATTCGTATGTGAGGAGCAAGAGAGTAACTAGAGAAAGGATTGGCCCACTTAAAGACAAAAGAGGGAATTTATGCGTGGACTCAGAGGAAATGGGTGAGATTCTTAATGAGTACTTTGCATCGGTATTCACAAAGGAGAGGGACAAGACGGATGTTGAGGCTAGGGATGGATGTTTCAATACTCTCGGTCAAGTTGTCATACGGAAGGGGGAAGTTTTGGGTATTCTAAAAGACATTAAGGTGGACAAGTCCCCAGGACCGGATGGGATCTATCCCAGGTTACTGAGGGAAGCGAGGGTCGAAATAGCTGGGGCCTTAACAGATATCTTAGCAGCATCCTTGAGCACGGGTGAGGTCCCGGAGGACTGGAGAATTGCTAATGTTGTCCCTTTGTTTAAGAAGGGTAGCAGGGATAATCCAGGGAATTATAGACCTGTGAGCTTGACGTCAGTGGTAGGCAAACTGTTGGAGAAGATACTGAGGGATAGGATCTATTTACATCTGGAAGAAAATAGACTTATCAGTGATAGGCAGCATGGTTTTATGCAGGGAAGATCATGTCTTACAAACCTAATAGAGTTCTTGGAGGAAGTGACAAAGTTAATTGATGAGGGAAGGGCTGTAGATGTCGTATACATGGACTTTAGTAAGGCATTTGATAAGGTTTCCCATGGCAGGTTGATGGAAAAAGTGAAGTCGTATGGGGTTCAGGGTGTACTAGCTAGATGGATAAAGAACTGTCTGGGCAACAGGAGACAGAGAGTAGTGGTGGAAGGGAGTGTCTCAAAATGGAGGAGGGTGACTAGTGGTGTTCCACAGGGATCCGTGCTCGGACCACTGTTGTTTGTGATCTACATAAATGACCTGGAGGAAGGTATAGGTGGTCTGATTAGCAAGTTTGCAGATGATACTAAGATTGGTGGAGTTGCAGATAGCGAGGAGGACTGTCAGAGAATACAACAAAATATAGATAGATTGGAGAGTTGGGCAGAGAAATGGCAGATGGAGTTCAATCCAGGCAAATGCGCGGTGATGCATTTTGGAAGATCAAATTCAAGAGCGGACTATATGGTCAATGGAAGGGTCTTGGGGAAAATTGATGTGCAGAGAGATCTGGGTGTTCAGGTCCATTGTACCCTGAAGGTGGCAACGCAGGTTGATAGAGTGGTCAAGAAGGCATACAGCATGCTTGCCTTCATCGGACGGGATATTGAGTATAAGAGTTGGCAGGTCATGTTACAGTTGTGTAGGACTTTGGTTCGGCCACATTTGGAATGGTGCGTGCAGTTCTGGTCGCCACATTACCAGAAGGATGTGGATGCCTTGGAGAGGGTGCAGAGGAGGTTCACCAGGATGTTGCCTGGTATGGAGGGTGCTAGCTATGAAGATAGTTTGAGTAGATTAGGATTGTTTTCGTTGGAAAGACGGAGGTTGAGGGGGGACCTGATTGAGGTCTACAAAATTATGAGAGGTATGGACAGGGTGGATAGCAACAAGCTTTTTCCAAGATTGGAGGTGTCAGTTACAAGGGGTCACGATTTCAAGGTGAGAGGTGAAAAGTTTAAGGGAGATGTGCGTGGAAAGTTTTTTACGCAGAGGGTATTGGTGCCTGGAACGCTTTACCAGCTGAGGTGGTAGAGGCGGGCATGATATCATCATTTAAGAGGCATCTAGACAGGTATATGAACGGGCGGCAACAGAGGGAAGTAGACCTTGGAAAATAGGAGACAGGTTTAGATAAAGGATCTGGATCGGCTCAGGCTGGGAGGGCCGAAGGGCCTGTTCCTGTGCTGTAATTTTCTTTGTTCTTTGTTCTTTGACTCCTGCTTCCTAGCCAATGAATGTCAGGTCTAATTCTGCTTCTACTGCATCAGCTGAGAGCAGACAACTAAACAAAGACCAGTGGTCACGAGTGTTTACCCTGTACCGTATGGCTCAGTATTGCCCTTGGAAGACCATTCAGGTGGTATCATCTTTAAAATATCTACAATGTCAATGAAAGGCACAAATCTTGATGATCGGGTTTCTTCCGGGTGCTCCGGTTTCCTCCCACAGTCCAAAGATGTGCAGGTTAGGTGGATTGGCCATGATAATTTGCCGCTTAGCATCCAAAAGGTTAGGTGGAGTTACGGGGATAGGGTGGAGGCGTGGGCCTAAGTCGGGTGCTCTTTTCAAGGGCTGGTGCAGACTCGATGGGCCGAATGGCCTCCTTCTGCACTTTAAATTCTATGATCTGTGAGCAATGGACCATAACTACTAAACTGAACGTAATCTGTTTACTTGTATCTCGCCCATAGCCTCACCTACATATTGTTATTGTGATCATCCCAAACTACAAAAATGAGTCTGCTAGCCCATAAAAAATTAATGTTAGACTTTTAAAAATTCTCAAAGCTCCTGTCAGGTTGCTTATAAATGTAGAGATGCAAACCTGCACACTCAGCAACTTTATTATGTTTAAATTTCTTACTTGTGAGCTGACAAATGTATCATAGAAACAGTCTGCATTGCCTTGCGGATCCACCATGCTCAGCTTTAATAATTCATAATAAAAAGTTAAATTAGAGTCAGAGGGAAGTAAACTTCAAATAGAACCTTTGGAGGTAACATTTTACCTTTAAACCTCAACAGAACAAAGCTTTAAATCTCAAGGCTTTTAATGAATTTACAGCAGATTTTCAAGGTGATAGTTTCCCTTGAGAGTCATTTGTTGCTCTCCCCCAAAAGCATTTTATATTTATTGTATCATACTTTTTATATCTTTTCAATGTCTTCCTGTCAGTCTTTTTCAATGTTCGGTTTCTGCGAAAGGAAAAGCAGTGAGTTTGCCCAGATCACCTCTCCTCCAACCAGGAAAATGATTGTTGGTGGCTATGGTTCAATGGGGTACCAGTAACCCTTCATTACTGTAACCCAGTGACCATTCCTTAACATGAGCCTAAGCAGCGTCAAAGCAATTGGACACACAGAGGCATCCCTGCTGAGCTCAATGCTATCCTCACCAAATCTCAGATTCAGAGTCTAGCTAAGTGTTGGGCAGGACGGCCTTGTTGCCTTTTTTACCTGCTATAAATATGGCAATCAATAAGGTTGCCCTTCTTTCTTTGGATATCGATATTATATTGCTCAGTCGCCAGGTATCAAATGATACCACCGCAAGATTCAACCGGGTATCGATCAAAGAGCCAAACACCAGTTAGTCAGTTCAAGATCAAGGGTACTTTATTTACACACACAATTATCATGTAACATATACACTACTAGTTAAACTACACCTATCAACTATGACAACCTGTACTTAACTTCAGGCACCCGGCTTAGGTCAGAGGAACCATGGCCTTTGTTCGAATCTGGATCTATCTGGTCTGTAGAAGTAACTGCTGCTCAGCTGGGCTCATCCATCTGGTAGCGGGCGTTGAACTTGAATTTGCTTCTGGTGTTGCTGCACTTGGAAGTAGACGTTACACCAGGTCCAAGAGAGATTCAACACATTGCGGTTTCTCTCTTTATCCTTAGGGAGTTTTGCGCTCTTTTGGGCTGTCCTTCGGTTTGGACCCCATTAATTGGGTAGTACTTGATCACTGGATTTGATTTGAGCCAATAAAGGGGCAGGTGCCTTGATGGTCGGGCATGTCCTAAGGGGTCATTGACCCTGTTGTTGATGCTTCCCAAGTACAGGGAGTGGTGCCAAAATGTCAGAGATTCTATCCGTTCCTCAAGTATCAGTCTTTTGTCTTACGGAGATGGGCCATCAAATGCTAATCGGTTGGGGGGTTTCGATTAGTCTGGATTCTTTGCTCACAAATATACATTCAGGCTCTGAACCTGCCTGAACCTTACATTGTCCATTTTCCCCGTTATGCTTTGCGACCGTCCATGTTTCTTATTGTAAGTGGCCATCCCAAATGGCTGCAGCCTTCAGCACCAGGAACTAAGAGAGCAGAAAGGGAAGGACTGGTAACCTCAGATGCAAATCAGGAGGGAATGTGGGGGTGGCAGTGGGAGTTGGGGGGGGGGGGGGGAAGAGTTGTGTTAGTAGATTGGAAGAATTGGCTGATTAGCTGAAATCAGTTGGAAATTTCAACTGAACTTACTTGGTCCCATCTGGAATTGACCAGTTTGAATTTTCATCCTGCTGAGCCGGATTCACTGGCAACTAAAACTGGACGCCAGTCGGGATTCCCACCAGTACAGTTGAGGCAAGTATTTTGACAGCAGACTCCAACGGGAACCCGTCAGGTCCAACTGGTATAGTCGATCTGTTACCTGGTGCAACTGGAACTAGTCTAGCTGGGGCCAGCTGTCATTTGTGTCGGACCAGTTGGGATTAATAGGAACCAGTTGACATGTGAGCTATTCAACTGGAACCAGTTGCTGGACCAATTATTATTGCTGGGACCAGTAGAAATTAACAGGATCCAGTTGGCATGTTAACTAATTTGATTGCTGTTAGTTATAGGTCGGGGCAATGTGTTGCTCGTTCTACTGTTAGTGTGATTAACACGCCTCCATTTAAAGGACATGTGCTTAACACTGGTTTGGCTCTGTATCTGTATCTATGCTCAGGAGTTGCCAGGTGCCGTCAGAGACACCGTCACAAGTTATCAAGGTCAAGTTCAAAGCAATAAGTCTAAACACCGATCAGTAAGTCCAAACAATTAGTGTTTATTATAACAGATATAATAAATACTCATGCACACGCTAAAAGACTAATACTTATTCCTACTATTAAACGACTAAATACTTATCTAAGTAGGAACCAGCAAGGTCAGGGGACAAGGCCTTTGTTCCTTTCTGGTCTGCACCTTCTGTTCACTAATAGTCGGCAAGAGTATAAGCAATGCCTGGGTCACGTAGCGATCGCTGTTTTGTCACTTACTGATAGATGGCTGATGCGCAACGGCCAGTGATGGAAGACAGGATCTGGAGGCTGGGGTCGGAGTCTGGAGTCAGGATGCAACAGCCTAAGCCGGAGTCAGGAAGCAACAGACCGAATCATGTGCTTGACCTTCTTTTTATAGGTCCCAGGAGGTTCAGGCCCCCTTGGAGTGGTTCCCTCATTGATTGGGTCTTTCCCGCTCGATACGTTTTGAACTCCCCTATCCTGGGGTAGTTTCTCGATAGCTGGGGCGGTCCCTAGGGGTCACTGTTCTGGTTTCTCTGGCGCCATTCTGGCTGGGTAGCTATAGAAAGTATCAATTGATACTTAAAATGTTTCTATTGTATCTGGGACTGGGCCGGTATCATCTCATTAGTATGCAGATCGCTTTCCTATTTGCACCTTTAGCTGGGTCTCTGCACCTGCCTTGAAACCGGTTTTGTACGTGCAAAATGCTACTGCAAGCTGTGTGTCCTTACTATGGCTGTTTTTCCCTGCAGTCTTAGCAGTTCTCCATTTTGTAGACTGGTGTCCATCTTAGAGGGCTACAAATGTAAAATAGTATTGGTGGGTGAAGCAGACAAACCAGTTTCCTGAGGTCTGGGAAAGCTGGCCAGCCCATGTTAAATTTTAAATGGTGGTTAAGTGTTCTGGCTAAAAAATTCAGTCTAAGTGTTGACGCCGGCGTAAACAGCTCTTGGTCCAACGATTCAGTGGCCTACAGGGAGCCAGCACTGCCGGTGTGGGTCCGCGCATGCCCACGGCGGCCGTTTCCGGGCCGGCGCCGCGCAACATTACCACAGGAATTCATTACTACAGAAAGTAGTTGATGCTAAAACTTGAATTTATTCAAGAGGCGGCTGGATATAGCACTTGGGGAGAATGGGATCAAAGGCTATGGGGAGAAAGCAGGAATAAGTTATTGAGTTGGATGATCATCCATGATCGTGATGAATGGCGGAGCAGGCTCGAAGGGCCCAAAGGCCTCCTCCTGGTCCTCTCTTCTATGTACCTATGAAACATGGCGTAGCGACACAGCGGGCCGGCGTGGAACACGGTAGGCCCCCCCCAGATCACGCGCGCCCGCCGATCGGTAACCCCCGATTGCGGGCCTGGCTGTCGTGGAGGCCCCCCCAGAGTCTGATCCCTTCACCAAGACGGCCACTGCGGTGCGGGTCCGAGTTTCCTCCGGGTCGTACCATATGTGAACCACGTTGGCGGAACTTGGCGGGAACACGGTCGGTTGACAGCAGAGAATTGCCGCGGGGGCCTCTTTCAACGGCCCCTGACCAGCACCGCATCAACTGTGTGCACACAACTCCCGCCGATTCTCTGGTCGCCGTAGAATCGCGTCCCGGCGTCGGAGCGTCATGGCGGAAATTTTCAGCATCGATGCCGATTCTCCAACCCGGCGCAGGCTCGGAGAATCCTGGCCATAAAGTTAACTGCAGGCTCACGTCATCTGTTTCCCACAAAGACACAAAGACAGCTTCTGCTGGAATCTAACATGTCTAACTACTGCAGAACAGGAAATCACAAAGCAAATAGAATGCTGACATGATAAACAAAATTCTGTGACAGCTGTCACACCTATGCAGGTGTACATGTACAAGTTTGAAAAATCAACAATTTACTTTCTTTAAAACAACAGGGGCTGGTTTAGCACAGTGGGCTAAGACAGCTGGCTTGTAATGCAGAATAAGACTAGCAGCGCAGGTTCAATTCCCATTCCAGCCTCCCCGAACAGGTGCCGAAATGTGGTGACTAGGGGCTTTTCACAGTAACTTCATTGAAGCCTACTCGTGACAATAAGCGATTATTATTATTATTATTATTACTATTATTCCATGTAGTGGATAATCTGTGTTATAACAAGATGTAATCAAAGGAGATGAGATGACCTCCCTCCTTGTCTGCAACAAACATGAAACTGCCCAGGCTAGAACTTGCCTGCTTGTTTGATCAGGGCATTAAAATTATCAAGGTTCATCCCAAGCAGCTCTGTGACACAGGACACTGTGCTCTACGGACTGTTTCCAGGGACACACACCGAGACAAACATCAACTGCTGCTGGAAGGTCATTAACTCCGTGAAAGACACTCTTTGGTCTGCCCGAAACTTGCTGATCTTCCAGTGCAAAGTACAGTAGTCCCCCGTTATACCGCGCTCCGCAATACCGCGGTTCGCGATATACCGCGGGGGGGCTGATGGACCCCAACTGTCAGTTGTGTCAATTTCAGCGGCCGGCTCACTTTGATCCGGAGAGGGAAGCTGCTCTCTCACTGAAACAATCAGCCGGCCGCTGAAATTGACACTGCCGGCTGCTCTCTCCCTCCAATCCAACTTTTAAGTTTTAATGTTTCTGATTGGAGGGAGAGAACAGCCGGCAGTGTCAATTTCAGCGGCCAGCTGATTGTTTCAGTGAGAGAACAGCTTCCCTCTCTGGATCAAAGTGAGCCGGCCGCTGAAATTGACACTGCCCGCTGCTCTCTCCCTCCAATCCAACTTTTAAGTTTTAATGTTTCTGATTGGAGGGAGAGAGCAGCGGGCAGTGTCAATTTCAGCGGCCGGCTCACTTTGATCCAGAGAGGGAAGCTGCTCTCACTGAAATAATCAGCTGGCCGCTGAAATTGACACTGCCGAGGGGGGGCGGGTGTTGGGGAGGGGAGAAGAGGGGGGGCGGGTGTTTGGGGGGGGAGAAGAGGGGGGGCGGGTGTTTGGGGGGGGGAGAAGAGGGGGGGTGGGTGTTGGGGGGGTAGAGGAGGGGGGGCGGGTGTTGGGGGGGGAAATGAGGGGGGCGGGTGTTGGGGGGGAGAGGAGGGGGGGCGGGTGTTGGGGGGAGAGGAGGGGGCGGGTGTTGGGGGGGGAGAGGAGGGGGGGCGGGTGTTGGGGGGGGAGAGGAGGGGGGGCGGGTGTTGGGGGGGAGAGGAGGCGGGGGCGGGTGTTGGGGGGGAGAGGAGGGGGGGCGGGTGTTGGGGGGGATAAGAGGGGGGGCGGGTGTTGGGGGAAGAGGGGGGGCGGGTGTTGGGGGGAGAAGAGGGGGGGGCGGTGTTGGGGGGAGAAGAGGGGGGGCGGGTGTTGGGGGGGAGAAGAGGGGGGGCGGGTGTTGGGGGGAGAAGAGGGGGGGGCGGGTGTTGGGGGGGGAGAGGAGGGGGGGCGGGTGTTGGGGGGGGAGAGGAGGGGGGGCGGGTGTTGGGGGGAGAGGAGGGGGGGCGGGTGTTGGGGGGAGAGGAGGGGGGGCGGGTGTTGGAGGGGAGAGGAGGGGGGCGGGTGTTGGGAGGGAGCGGAGGGGGGGCGGGTGTTGGGGGGGAGAGGAGGGGTGGCGGGTGTTGGGGGGGAGAGGAGGGGGGCGGGTGTTGGGGGGGAGGAGGGGGGGCGGGTGTTGGGGGGGAGAGGAGGGGGGGCGGGTGTGGGGGGACCCCCCTGCGGGTGTGGGGGGACCCCCCTGCGGGTGTGGGGGAGACCCCCCTGCGGGTGTGGGGGAGACCCCCCTGCGGGTGTTGGGGGAGACCCCCCTGCGGATGTTGGGGGAGACCCCCCTGCGGGTGTTGGGGGAGAGAGGATGGCCCTGCGGGTGTTGGGGGAGAGAGGAGGGCCCTGCGGGTGTTGGGGGACGGGGGAGGAGAGGGGGCGAGCCGGAGGGTGTGGGGGGAGAGGGGGCGAGCTGGACGCTGTGGGGAGAGCAGGAGGGTGTGGGGGAGAGGGGGCGAGCCAGAGGGTGTGGGGGGGGGGGGAGAGAGGGGGCGAGCAGGAGGGTGTGGGGGGAGAGGGGGCTAGTTGGAGATTGTGGGGGGAGAGGGGGCTAGCCGGAGGGTGTGAGGTGGGTGGGGTGGGGGGGGGGAGGGGAGAGGAGGAGACAGAGCCCAGTGGGTGTTGGGGGAGAGGAGGAGACAGAGCCCAGTGGGTGTTGGGGGAGAGGGGGCGAGCCGGAGGGTGTGGGGGGGAGAGGGGTCTAGTTGGAGGATGTGGGGGGAGAGGGGTCGAACCGGAGGGTGTGGGGGGAGAGGGGGCGAGCCGGAGGGTGTGGGGGGAAGAGGGGTCTAGTTGGAGGATGTGGGGGGAGAGTGGGCAAGCCGGAGGAAAAAAAAAAGAAATTGACACTGCCGGCTGCTCTCTCCCTCCAATCAGAAACATTAAAACTTAAAAGTTGGATTGGAGGGAGAGAGCAGCCGGCAGTGTCAATTTCAGCGGCCGGCTGATTATTTCACTGAGAGCATCTTCTCTCCGGATCAAAGTGAGCCGGCCGCTGAAATTTTAATTGGATCCACGATGGGGGTTTTAAATTTATTTAAAAATCTATGCTAGCGCTTCCCATTGTGAGTCTGCGGGGGTCTGACCTCTCCCCCCGCCCCCCGTAGACTCACAATGGGAAGCGCTAGCATAGATTTTTAAATAAATTTAAAACCCCCATCATGGATATCCGCGGCTCGGATACAACGCGGGTTGGGGTCTTGGACCCCAACACCCGCGTTATAAAGGGGGACTACTGTCTTGTCCTCGACCGAGTGTTGCAGACTGGCACATTCCAAGGTCCAGGACTACGTGCTGAGGGACGCACTCAAGCTTGGGGCAGCTGCCGCCAAGGCGCAATGGGGGAAGACCACTGTGTAGGGTCTTACCAGCAAATGTACACCGAGGGGTGGGTAACAGTGTAAAACCCCCTCGGTCTGGGTCATTAACACTCCAATGTATAAAAGAAACATGACAATGTGAATATTTAAGAAAGAATTGTAGCTTAAAGATTGATATGTGTGTAATGTCATCCCAATTGAATGGAAGAAAGTCAAGTGAATGTGTAACTTTGATGGAAATGTACAGTCAAAAAATAAAATAAATAAATAAAAATTAAAATGATCTTTCCTGTGGATTTAACAGCTGCCATTGTCTAAATGTCTTTGTGGCTGCAGAATGAAATTCCACGGAATGGGGTGAGGATAATCCATTCTAACACAAAGAGATACAAATGATCAAGATTTAAACTATTATATGTCAATGCGAAGATTGCCAGGAGCCATTCGTGTGGACAATGGGAACACTGATACTGTGGTCACCTGACAGAAACTAGCCTGTGAAAAGAAATATTTGTTAACATACACCCTGAGAGCAGTCAAATGTCAGTCAGTCTGGGTGACAAGGAGACAGCAGAAGGGAGAGATCCTGCCCAGCAGAGCTAGCTTTTTAACCGACAGTTTTCTTGAACCAAGCAAGATGTTTGCAACAGGTACTCAAGCAGACTGCCAAATGGAGGAAAGCCAGGACCATATTGTTGCAAATAGTAAGCCACTGTCAATTAATTGCCAGAAATGTCTACTCTCCATTTTCTTAAACAAACCAAAGGGAAAGCATCAGGTCTGCAAAGTTTCCAGCTTCCATCCGGGAAGATACAAATAATATTGACCTTTTAGACTCTATGTGACTGCTGCCTCTTTTGTAATCACTTTTCTTGAGTGATTTGTGTGAGTGGGTGCTGTTGCAAATATATTCCAGAGTTGAGAAATAAATATTTTTTTTTTAAAAACTTGCAAGAAATTCTTCCTTCGAAATTGTTCGTTCTTAAGAGTTGCAGTATATAAGTGGTTAAAACACTTTCCGAGGCAGAAAACCTCTCCTGTCCTTAACCCAGCAGATCCAAATGCATAAGTATGATTTGTGAAGGCATTGAGTTTTGTCATAAATTCTTTCTCTGGTTCAAGTTAAACAGTCACTTGTTTAAGTTGTCTAAGCATCTCAGTGTCATGGTTGTTGAGTCAGGGTATGGGCTTGATGGAGGGCCTGGGGAACACGTCATGCATGAAATATGGCCGAAATGTAGAGATATGTGGAGGGCCTGCTGATTTTAATGGTTGAAGCTTATTTAATTAACATGCTGCAGTCTCTGACCAAACATCCAGCCAAATTGATGAGCAAGAGCATAATCAGGCATTAGTGGCCAGCTGCTGGGTCCAATGAAGACAGGACCTGGAAGTTAATGATGGGACAGCTGCAACTGAGCAGGGCAACAGTATGCCAGAGAGCAAGGGCACAATTGGAAAGGATGAGGCTAAAAGATCAGGATCACAATTAGTTGTAGCTCATACAAGAGAAAACCAAAGCTTTCTTGTTCTGCCCAGCTGTTTCACCTGGCCACAAAGAAAACCTGAAAGACTAATTGACCACTTAACTTCGGTGTTTCTTGTGATGCAGACAGCTTCTAACACGTTTTGCCGTATGGTACTGGATGATGTTTTAGATATGATCCTAATGACATAATTGGATCCAATTTGCTTATTTAAACCAGGATCCTGCTTCTTGTGTGTGCCCTGCGTGTTTGCTTAAAAGAGCAGGCTACTATGAGGTGGACAAGGGAGGAAGGAAGTGGGATCAGAGAATGTCGGTGTCTTTCCACTCCCTACCAACCACTTTCTTCTCAACAACCCACCAGCTGATGGCAGTTAAAATTATGGCCTCGATGTCTTTCAGATGTGTCAGCATTTAATTGACTCCTGGACAAACCAGGTCACTACTAAGAGAGGTGAGGCTAGTTTGAATTGAATTGCATTGTGAGATGCATGTATCGAATTACAGCTATGATTATATTTTTGTTTAGTTTGATAGGTAAAACCTTCATCCATTAAATTCTACAAACTAAAGTTATGCTTCAGTTGGTGTAAGCAATGTCTTTTAAGTATATTGCACCATTCCTGACTACTTTGCATTAGTACAAAGCCACAGTTTTCTCTCCCACAAATCATAAAGCCTTTGCAGACTACCTCAACCGCAAAAAAACATTAGCCCCCGGTTTTCTTGACGCTACCGATCAATTTTTAAGTAGAATCTAACCAGTCACTTATTACTGCACCACTAATTTTAAGCTCTTTGCTTTCCAAAGTATTTAGACAATGTAAATCCTCCTTAAAAGTATTGTTTCAACTGACAAACGAGAGGGAATAACAAGAAGATTTCCCATTGGGATGGTTGAGCTCAACTGTCCTTTTCACAGCTCTTTGCAGCAACTACTGACCACCCATCACGTGTTTTCAGCGGCGGAAGTAGTCCGCCAGCGAGATCTACTGATCCTGCCATTGTCAATGGGATTTCCCAATAACAGCACCCCCCTCTTGTTGCAAACAGCTGGTAAATCCCACCCCTACTGTCACCCTGGATGCTGTTGTACTAAAATGTAATTGTGTTTCTTGTTCTTGACCCTTTCGTCCTTGATCAGTGGTCTGCATATTTATATGACATACCCTTAATCAGAAAAAATAAAACACTGCACAGTCCTTGCAGCAGCGCCTGTCATGGCCATATTTACAATGCCATTGATTCCCAATTTAACATTATGAGCATATTAAGGGAGTATTCCACTAACTGTGTGTAGTAATCCACGGGAGGCAGGAGTTCCGTCACCACACCAATATTTATTTACAATAACGATATTACAGGAGCAGCTACAAACAGTGCTGCTAGCAGTCCAGTCAACTTAAGACTGGCTCACAAAGCCTACACAGGTGATTATATGGGCCCCCTCAATGAGCTATCATTGAGGGAGCTCATACTCCAATTGGCCAACCAATAAAGCCAAGTGGAGTTCATTACACCCCCCCCTCCCCCCCCCCCAAAGGTCCGAGGAATTCCTGCCAGCTGGCATTCCTCGGAGCTTCTTCCTGCTCCTTATGTCTGGGTCTGTCATCTCTGTGTCGTCCGCCTGGTTGATCTCCGAAGTGGGCGGGGTGTACCTTATAGGTGCCCGCCTTTTGCTTGATGACCTCCTTGAAAGTTGTTCTTCCTCCTCCACGGGGAGAGGTGTCGCGGCGGCCTCGTTGAACGTGTCCATCTCCGACTCTGATGACTGGATGACGGGGTCTGGAGAAATTGCTCGGGGCTGGGGTGTGGGTATCCTTTCCGCCTGGGATATCCCAGCTTGAGGCGGTCCTGCTTCGCCTGCCTCCAGGTGTGGTTCAGCTGCCCTTATTTGGTCTAGGTATTTTTTCAGCACCTTACCTCCTTTTGAAACCTCATAGGATATGGGCCCTGTTTGTGGCTCTACCGTGCCTTTGACCCACGTTGGTCCATTCCCATCATTCTTGACCCAAACCGGTACCCCCACCTGGAAATGTCTCTGCTGCCGACTATTATCATGCCCCCTGCGTTGGGCCTCCTGTTGTCTCTCCACTTTTCCCGTTAAATTTGGGAAAAGGAGACTCAGCCTCGTTCGCAGCCGCCTTCCCATTAAGAGTTCAGCTGGTGGTATGCCCGTTGTGGAATGCGGTGTGGTCCTGTAATCAAACAGCCAGCGGGAGAGCTTTGTGTCCATTGAAATGAATGAAAATCGCTTATTGTCACGAGTAGGCTTCAATGAAGTTACTGTGAAAAGCCCCTAGTCGCCACATTCCGGCGCCTGTCCGGGGAGGCTGGTACGGGAATCGAACCGTGCTGCTGGCCTGCTTGGTCTGCTTTAAAAGCCAGCGATTTAGCCTGGTGAGCTAAACCAGCCGAGGTGCCGGCTGCCGGCTGCTTCTTGAGTCCCACTTTAAGTGTCTGGACCGCTCTCTCTGCCAGGCCATTGGTCGCTGGATGGTAAGGGGCCGTTTTGATGTGACGGACTCCGTTTTCCTTCAGGAATTTTCCAAATTCCCCACTTGTGAATGCCGTTCCATTGTCCGACACCAATACATCCGGAAGTTCATGTGTTGCAAACGAGGCCCTGAGCTGTTCAATTGTCGATGCTGTGCTTGCCGTGTTTACACGGTGGACGTCCAACCATTTGGAGTGGGCGTCCACTATCACCAAAAACATTGAGCCCATGAAAGGGCCGGCGTGGTCAATATGCAGGCGGGTCCACGGTCTGCCTGGCCATTCCCACGGGTGCAATGGCGCCGCTGGTGGCACTCTTTGCCCCTGTTGGCACTCCTGGCACCGACGTACCAAGGCTGCTATGTCTGCGTCCAATTAAGCTCGGTCCGGAGCCCTCTACTATCGTCAATGGTAATCTGAGCAATTGTTTCTCATATTCCACAGGTACATGAGTCGTGCCTAGAACTTCCAGGGGTTCCCCCGTGTAAGTTTTAAGTTTTGTCGATGTTTTTGTTAGGGTTAGTGGCTGGAGTCCATCTTTGATTTTTCTAAATGCTGCCACTCCCATTACTGAAACGGCCGCACCCGTGTCTATTTCCATTATTGTCGGCCGCCCGTTCACCCGTGGGGTAATCCTAATGGGTTCTGCTTTCTTCGTTGCAATATTATATAATTGTCCCCCTTTGGAGGAGGATGGGGCATCTAGGTTGTGTACTACCCTGCATCCCCACCTGCTATTCCTCTTTTGCCACCCCCTTCTAGGGTTTCTGTCGCTGTTACCCCACTCTGTCTGGTCCCAGAAACGGTCCTTCTCTGTTGGGGGAGCCTCAGCCGGTACTTCCCTCTGTCTCCAGTTAGTCCTGGCAGACTTGGGGGCAGTTCTGGGGTTTTCCTTTTCCCTCTATTCCTCAGGTTTTTCCTGAGAGTGGATATCTGGTAGCAGGACCCGTTGTGGTAGTCCCTCTCACAGATATCTACCTCCATTGGCGTGCCCTGTAGTTCCTGCGCCCCACTTGCTGCCTTTTCTAGGGACAGTGCGAGCTGTAACGCCTGCGTGCAGTCTAGCTCCGTTTCCGCCAACAGGCGTTTCTGTATTGTGAGGTCGTTTATACCACACACTAACCGGTCCCGAAGCATTTCATTTAGCGTCGGGCCGAACTCACATTTTTCCGCCAGCCTTCTCAGGCGGGTCAAGAAATTTGTGACTGACTCCCTGTCTTCCCGCTTCGCTGTGTAGAATCTGTACCTACGCAAAATGAGGGGTGGTTTTGGGTCGTAGTGCTCTTTCACCAATTCCGTTATTTCTTGGAAAGTTTTCGTGTCCGGCGCATCGGGATAAGTCAGACTACATAGAATGGCGAAAGCTGAGGGTCCGCACGCCGACAGCAGGATAAGCCGTCTCCTTTCGTCCATCAGTATATCATTTGCCCGGAAGAAGTAATACATTCTCTCCACATACTGGGACAAGTCCTCAATAGCCGGGTCGAATGCCTCTAACCTCCCATAAAACGGCATTTTTAAAATGGCAAGGCTTATCCTCCGAGTGCAGCAGCTGGTCTCCGCAAAATTCTTAGTTTACCTCGTCGCCACTGTAGTAATCCACAGGAGGCAGGAGTTCCGTCACCACACCAATATTTATTTACAATAACGATATTACAGGAGCAGCTACAAACAGTGCTGCTAGCAGTCCAGTCAACTTAAGACTGGCTTACAAAGCCTACACAGGTGATTATATGGGCCCCCTCAATGAGCTATCATTGAGGGAGCTCAAACTCCAATTGGCCAACCAATAAAGCCAATTGGAGTTCATTACACTGTGTATGAGGTTTGAATTGGTTGTGAATTTGTTAAAATTTCTCTACTCACTCCACAGGCTAGTCAAATAACTCAAGTGCCTTCCCACTCGAACTTTAAATGGATTGAACTGTAATTGTGCCCTCTGCATTAATTGTGTATGATGCTGGAAAGTTTCAAGATTTAACTTGGCATTTATGAGAGCTGAGTCCCAATTACACAACATAGAAAAGTGATAACTTTTACAGAAGGTTTTGCTCGATCTATGCAAAACATTGGACTTTCTTGAATTACTAAGCAGGATGGTCCCAAAGTATATGTCATTCTGCATCCAAAACTGATTCCCCAATCACTCATTTCTTACCAGTAATGATACGCAATTAGAAAGTTACTCTAAATCTGCTTTGAATATTTCTAATTGATGTGTCAGCCAATTCTTGAATGTTGTTACCTTATGTATGTTTACCACCTTGGTTCAGATAATGGGCAGGGGAATTTGATATTAACCTAATTGTTTGTATAAATTCAGATTTAAAAAATTTGGAGTGGGAATAATAGAAAAAAAATTCACGTACAATAATTATTTCTTGAGCACTTGGGGTGAACACTCACAATAACCAAAGAATGTACTTTCTGTAATATGCTCGCAGATTACCAGAGGTATGATATGGATCGGGATACGTGCCAAATCAGCTTTTTGGGTTTCAGTGATTTTGATCCATTTTTATTCAAAGAGTAGTATTATCTTTCCAATTCAGGATGCACAGCCCTTCAGCATTATTAGGGTCCTTTGATTTCACTGTGTTTGATGTAGTTAACCACTCCTTAAAGTGGGAGGGTGTCTCTCTACATAACTACAGTGCGATATCAGTAGAACACTTAGTGAAACAACAAAATTGGCCTTTTGCAGCCATTCATATCATTTCCACAGACGTTCTGCAGGTGTTCTGAACCCCCCAAAATTCCAGTACCCAGATTTTGAGCTCAGGTCAACATTAGGCTCTGATGCCACTGCAGAAGATTGTAATTCTCACAAAGAGTTCATCGGATGTCAAATCCAGTTGCAATAGCTGCACATTTTCATTTTCAAATGCGACCATTCCTTTATATTTGCTGGTTAAAATGATCTAAAGCCCTACATTGTGAGAGCATTTTCAGCAGCAGGATTATGAATTTGCCTGTGCGCAACATGGAATTGAAGTTGAGTGAATGACAAGAAAGTGTTGTGAGTAGTTATTTTCAGACTTTTGTCCAGGGGTCAGTACTAGGACCACAAATCTTCTTGGTCCATACTTATTGTCCTTGACTTGGGCACAATTACAACATTTAATGTACGGACCTGGTCTAATCCACGCCGACGGGATTGGCCGAAAACGGGCAGCCGCTTGGCCCATCGGGGACCTCGGGTGGAGGATTGTGTCCAAATTAGGCACTGTACTTGATAAAGATGTGAAAGCTTTAGAGAGGGCACAGACCAGAATCACTAAAATTGTTCCAGTGCTGTTCTAGCCCCTGAGGAAGGGATGAATTCCTGGGCCTGGAGGCCCGTTGACGCCTGCGTCGCTCGCGCCGGTTTTCATGCTGGCGTCAACACTTGGTCGGGATTTCGGAGAATCCCGGTCAATATGTTTCTATATGGTTTGTCACGACTATGTACTACAATTCTGCTCAAGAAAAATATTTTGTGCCAGCTTAAAATATTCCAATACTCTCGAATGAAGTGGATTCAAAGAGAGGGCTCGCTGAATGTAGGACAATAACACTGACCATGACTCTCTCAGTCATGTTCCCTTTTAAATGTGGCTCCCTAATTTAAATTCTAACTTTGGTTATTTCCCTTATGCGTGTGTGTGCATTTGCATATAAATGTATGTATATATTGGTGTGTCAGAGTATGAAATGTGATCATCAGAGATAATTGCTAAACCTGATATGAAACCATAGCTTAGATTTTCCTACTTTTCATAAGGCTGACCCATTTTAGTTACCTCGGGATTTTATATACAGTATATGCCAATCACTATTTATCACATATTATTAACTGTTTTGTTTAATTTTGTAGTCCATTGAGAATGACGTAACTTATTGTAGGTATCCACAATAGTGATAACCAGGGAGGTGTATGGGTGATCTTAATTAAGCTGGAAGAGTTCAAATACTTTTCTGCTTTTGCTTGTATAACAAGCTAATGTTGAATATTAGCAAATGAAGCAGCACTTGAGATAAATATGCAGTCTACTGGAGAAAAGAAACACAGATCACCTCACAAAGTCTTTTCATTAGCACCCTTTATTTATTTCTAGAGAAGGCGTTTCACCATAGCTGATTCAAAGAGAAATCCCGGATCATTGAAATCCAAGCAGCTGCTAACAGTCAAACAATAAAGCATTGTTCATTATGAGCTATTGTTTTCATAAATGCCAGTAATGAACATTCTTCATAATTTAGTCCTGTCATGGCTGTATCTTTGCAATTATTTTCAAATTTACTATCAAGCTAACAATGAGAAGCATGACACATTAGGATAAAACTGAATGGCTGTGGGCTTTGTTTCATTTTATATAAGCTTGCCAAAGACATTCGCTACATGGACCAATGAGTTTGAGAGAGTGACAGCAGGTGACATTCACAGCAACACAGCAACATCTGGTCTTGGCAAAGAAAACAAATGGCAGACTATAATCAGAGCTTTTTCATTATATGGGTGAAAACGGGAATCCTATTTGATGCCAGGGTCTATAAATTTGCACCAGCTTTGAGATCTAATTATTGAATTTCAATGTGCTATCATCTTTAATGCTACGTATTTTAAATTGTTGACCAACTTTGAGGTCATTTTGTGAACAACCCCCAAATCCTGTCCCAACTGGCCTGAGAACAAACCAAGTCCTGTCTTAACTGATAACTGAGTTTATGTGACAATAAGTGTACAGTTTCTGGGCTTCACTGTTCAAATATTGTTACGCAATGATATAATTCACATTCTTTTTCAGTACGTTTATTATTCTGCTGCAGACATTGACCAGATCAATTCTTCCTTCAACTCCAGTACTCCTGATTCAAGTTCAACTCTTGCATAACTATTTTCTGCCCCAGGGCACAAGACCTAGGATGACACTCCAATACAATACTGTTGAGGGTGTTTTTTTTTCAGATGCGAAGGTTAATTGAGGCCCTACCCCCCCCCCCCCCCCCCCAGACGAACATAAAAGGTCTAATGCCAGTATCTGGAGAAAAACAGAGGAGTTCTCCCTGATATGTTGGGCAATATTTATCCCTCACCAAACATCACAAAAATGGATTACCTAGTCATTAGGTTTCAAAGTTTGTGGGAGCTTCTTGTGCATTAATTGACTGCTGCAGTTAGAAAATTATGACAGTAACGACACTTCAAAAACACTTCATGGCTGCAAATTGCTTCAGGACTTTCTGAAATAGAAGCAGCAAATACTGGAAATGCTCGGCAGGTCTGGCACCATCCGTTCACAGAGAAACAGAGTTAACGTTTCAGGCCATTCCACATGTAAACTATTGCTGACATGCACGTCCTGATGGACAAACTATGGCACTGAAGTAAATATTTGTTCAAAAGTCCATTTTTAATTGATCAAATATAACAGAAAATGCTAGAGGCACTGAGCAGGTTGGACAGCAATCCATGGAGAGTGAAACAGAGTACATGATTCAGTGAATGACCTTTCATCAGAACACCAGATGTGCGATCTACTAACCAGGTCACACCCAAAAAGGGAGTGACCGGTAGTTGCTGGGCCCGGCAGCCAGAACACCTCGTGCGATCTGCCCAGAGCTCGCGAGGTTTCGTGTTCAGGATCCCACCCACAATGGGTGTGGCCAAGCCTCGCCCACCTAAGTATGTTTTGACCTGCTTAGGCGTGCTCCCCTGGAATCTATCGGGCTTCCAGCATCTAACGGCCTCCCGAGGGAGTCACCAGCCGGGCGCCATTCAGTACTGGTCCAGACAAACGTGGACCAGGTCCAACAGCATCCGCGGTGTTTTCCTGCTCATCGGAGGTCCCTGGGTGGTCGGGGACAGGGTATGGTGGTTCCTTGGCCCTCCCCTGGAGCATCGGAACCTTGACACTGCCACCCTGGCACTGCCAAGATGCCTGGGTGTCACTGTAAAGGTGGCAGGAGCACTGGCAGAGTGCCAGGGTCAGGACCCTGTGTAGCCATGCCCATGAAAGGAGGGTGGTATGAAGAATGGGGGGCTGCAGGGTGGACAGGAAGGGGCTCTGGAAGGGGGGGAACTGAAAGAGGGAATGGCTAGGCCTGAAAAGTGTGGGTCCTCAGTGACCCCATTGTGGGGTATCGTCACTTGGGGGTGTATAGTAATGCCCATCTGTGTGGAGGGTGACATCGCCCATGGGTGGGTGGTGTGGGTGATCAAGGCACCCTTTCAAAATGGTGGCCCGTCTGAGGAGCCTGTCTAGCCAGCGAGTTCAGCTCCCCAGTGATGAAAATAACTCTTGAGTGTGGACGTGATTAGGGAGAAACTCCCCATGGCCCAGAAAAGTAACTAAGTGTTGTTAGATAGCGATGGGGAACTCGCCGACAGAGCAGGTGGGAAATTCCCAGCAAAAAACACCACAAATGAAATTTAGAAACTTTTCTGTTCGGTCGCACCCCAGTTCTGATGAAACATTGGAATGAATTTTCCTCGACCCATGGTGGTGGGTTTGGAGGCGAGGGAGACTAGGAACGTTGGAGAAATCATGTTAGGATCACGCCCCGATGCATTCTCGCTGCCATTGTTTCCCAGGGGCGGGTTGGGAAACACATTGGCCCCCTCCAAGTGAACAGGCAGACAATCAACATTATTGAGGCCCCAGTTAGGGGCAAATTTGCTGTGGCTCCCCTGCCACATGCGCTGGGTACCAGCTCAATGGAGGCAGCCTTCTTGCAGCAGGTGTCAGGAGTCAGCTGAACGCTCCAGGTCACAAAAAAAGTGGGCAGCATTCATAAGAGGTTGCAATCATGGCTTTGACCTGTCCAGTACCTTCGCCCCAATTCACCCTTGGTCTACTTCCCAGTTATTTAATGATTGACGTGCAAGCCAGTGAAGGGTCTGCATGTTGAGTTGCCTGCCTGGACCCTGACCGGCCACAATAGTGTCCACCTCATCTAATGAGACTGCCAAGATGCTAAAAGCTACCACTCTCTGGGCCGACAGAACCTTGAATGCACCCAACATACCCAAGAGCTGAATTTTGCTCAATTAATCAATAAAATATCTAGAAAACCTGAGCATATGAATAGCAGTGCAGAAAACAGACAAAATACATTTTTAAAAATGTTGCACCACTTTAGCTGGTACGGTTAGCCTTGAATTGCTTGTTCTCATTTTTCTTTACTCAAATCTGTATCAAATTAAAATGATAAAATAGAATACATTTTCTGCTAATGCTATTTCTCAGCAATATTTCAAACGCATCAGATACCTTTATTCAATAGATGTCATTTTAATCTTGCTATTTCACAGGACTCATATTTCAGATGTGTGAGCTTTAGAATTGATGATTCAATCATGCGAATATTTAATGTTCAATACCAGCACTTAGTGTTCCAGAAAGTGCCCTTCAGGACTCGAAAGCCACAAAATAAACCGAATAGTTCAGCCGTGGTGCTGGTCATTCTAAAATTAATGTGCCTACGAATCACAACTCACTCATGCCGACACTGGCTGAATTTTATCTATTGTTATGTTCACTGGTCGAAGGTACAGCTGTGGGGAGATGCTCAGTTGATCAGAATTGCAGAGACACAGAGATCTCGGAAATTGGAAGACTGGAGGAGGCAGGTTGGTGGTCAGCGAGGAATTTGAACTGAAGAATAACATGGGGTTGTGTCATTTGTTTGGCTGCCCCTCGATCTGAGGATGAAGTGTCCTCGTGGTTGCGAGTCTCTCCCACGGGTCTTCAAGTGGCTGGGCAATTCAATCCTCGACTCTCCAATCTTTGCACGCAAAGGGAAGAATGCCCCATGGCGTGGTGAGATTTGGAGCCAGGATTTGCTACTTTGCTTCCTTTTCTTTCCTCCTGCCACTCTGCTTCATTAAGACGTTGTGAGTCAAACCATGATGCAGCATAATGGACAAGTTTTCGCCGTTTTGAAAAATTGGTAGCATGCTCCTTCCAGTCACAGAATCACAGAATACTACAATGCACAAGAGGCCCTTCGGCCCATCGAGTCTGCACCGTCGCATGAAAGGCACCTGGCCTGCCAATCCTAATACCATTTGCCAGCACTTGGCCCAAAGCCTCGAATGTTAAGACTTGCCAAGTGCTCAACCAGGTACTTTTTAAAGGATGCTAGGCTACCTGCCTCTACCACCTTCGGGATAAAAGTGTTTTCCTGCAAATCACCCCTCACCTTGAACTTGTGTCCCCTCACAATCGACCCTTCAACTAAAGGGAACGGCTGTTCCCTATCCATCCTGTCCATGCCCCTCATAATCTTGTACACCTCGATCAGGTCGCCCCTCAGTCTTCTCCTCCAGTGAAACAACCCAAGCCTATCCAACCTCTCTTCATAACTAAAATGTTCCAACCCAGGCAACATCCTGGTGAATCGCCTCTGCACCAGCTCCAGTGCAATCATATCCTTCTGATAATGTGGCGACCAGAATTGCCCACAGTACTCCAGCTAGCCTCACCAATGTTCTATATAACTCCATCATGACTTCCTTGCTTTTGTAATCTATGCCACAATTGATGAAGGCAAATGTGCTATATGCCTTTTTTACCACCCTATTAATCTGCCCTTCTGCCTTCAGAGATCTATTTACAAACACTCCAAGGCCTCTTTGTTCTTCAGGACTTTCTAGTGTTATGCCATTCATTGAATATTTCATTGTCAAACTGCTCCTTTCAAAGAGTAACACCTTACACTTTTCAGGATTAAATTTCATCTGCCACTTTTCTGCCCATTTGACCATCCCGTCTATATCTTCCTGCAACCCAAGACACTCAACCTCACTGTTTTTTTTAATATAAATTTAGAGTACCCAACTTATATTTTCCAATTAAGGGGCCAATCCACCTAGCCTGCACATCTTTGGGCTGTGGGGGCGAAACCCATGCAAACACGGGGAGAATGTGCTGACTCCACACGGACAATGGCCCAGAGGCGGGATCGAACCTGGGACCTCGGCGCCGTGAGACAGCAAGGCTAACCCGCTGCACCACCGTGCTGCCCCTCAGCCTCACTGTTAACCACCCAGCCCATCTTTGTGTCATCCACAAACTTACTGATCCTACCCCCCACATAGTCATCTAAGTCATTTATATAAATTATGAATAATAGGGGACCCAGCACAGATCCCTGTGGTACGCCACAGGACACTGGCTTCCAGTCACTGAAGTAGCCAGTCACTAAAGCTGTCATCACCTTCGATTTCCTATAGCTCAGCCAGCTTTGAATCCATTTTATCAAGTTCCCCTATATCCCATGTGCATTTGCCTCCCATGTGGGACCTTATCAAATACTTTGTTGAAATCCACGTACACTACATCAACTGAACTACCGTCATCTGCACACTTAGTCATGTGCTCAAAAAATTCAATCAAATTTGTTCGGCATGACCTCTCTCTGACAAATTCCTGATCAAACCTTGTCTCTCCAAGTGGAGATAGATTCTCTTCTTCAGAATTTTCTCCCGGAATGTGGCGACTGAGGTTTTTTCACAGTAACTTCATTGCAGTGTTAATGTAAGCCTACTTGTGACAATAAAGATTATAAATAAATAACACTGACATCAGACTCACTGGCTATACTTCCCTGGCTTATCCCTACAGCCTTTCTTAAATGGTGGGACCACATTTGCGCTTCTCCAGTCCTCTGTCACCTTTCCTGTGGCCAGAGAAGAAATAAAAATTTGGATCAGGGCCCCTGTGATCTCCTCCCTTGCCTCCCACAGCAACCTAGGACACAATTCGTCCGGACCTGGATTAATACTAATACTTAGCAATACTAATGCAATTGATATTTAAGGAGAGCTTCAGAAGTGTTTTATTTCTCCTCCCTGGCAATCTGGAAACATTGAGAAAACAGAATTGGGTGGGGGAGATGCTGATACAGTTTCCAGTCCATCAAAGTTGATTTTCCCTCAAATGCTTGTGGAGCTGCTTTCAAGGACACTAGAGTTTGTTAAATGGTCCTCGCATTGAATTAAAGGATGTAGTGGACGCATGCTGATGGAATTTCTGTAACACTCTTATGTATTGCTGATATGTAGACAAAGTCCTACTGCAGTACAAGACTGACTCCACTGTTCTGTAGACTAGGTGTGCGATCGAATGGCCTCGTTCCACCTGACTCAGTGACGCGACAAGGCCGGTTTTGCAACACTTGGAACGCCTTGCGTGATCCAGATTTGCATATTTAAGTGGGCTCATTTAAATTTGTCAGTGCCCGATGCTCTACAGGCCAAGGAATGAACACCCATTCCTGGGAGACCTCTCCATGGCACCGTTTAGCAATGATCCATGCAAATATGGACCAGACATGATGCCACAATCGCAAGCTATCGGAGGCTCCCGGATGGTTGGGCCTTGGTCAGGGTGTTTCTCTGGCACTCCTACTGCTAACGAGCATCTTGACACTGCCACCCAGTACCAGGCTGGCCGGGGCACTGCCAGGGGGCCAGGCTGGCAGTGCCAAGGTGCTCAGCTGCCAGGTTGCCCATGCCAGTGATTGGGCCTGGGAGGCACCCGTTTGAGTTGGGATGAGGGGGTCTAGAGGAGCCCTTAATAGGCCAGTTAGGGTGTTTGGGGGAAATCCAGAGGCCACGGTGGGGATTCCGAGTGGGGTTGAGAGATAAGGGCAGCATTTAATAATGAAGGTAAGTGCAGCCTTGGCGAGGAACGAATACTTACTTTCAATTGCGTCCATTTCTGTTACCCCCAGCATATAGTGCAACAAATTCTTAAGTTGTATTTCAATTTGATCTATCTAAAATGTACTGGATTGAAGCACATAAGTGACTACACTGTAGAAAGTGTACTTAAATAATGTTGGAACAAAACTAAAGACCCCTATAGAGGGCTGCCATTTTCTAGAACTGACTCACTTGCATATTTGGTCGCCACCATTAGATTTATTTAAATTGACTTAAACGGTTAGATAATCCAAATTTTGATCAACACCACTAAATATTCTGCACAGCTATTAAACAGCTGATATGAACATGGTCAGCTGCTGTACTATGTACCCTTGATACTAGAAGTGCAATTACTCATCATTGGAACTAACAGAATCTCTAAATCGGAGCCCAGCAGAAATTGATGAATAATGAACAGTGGGTGTAGTTGTGCAGCAATAGTGCTAGGACATGTTAAAACACCTAAAATGTGTTACAAGGTTGTCCAGAATGGTTTTCGAATCAACTTAACTTGAAAGGATTATCTATGACTACTCATTTTTGTAATGGGCTTGGCACCTGTTTCAGCTATTGTCCTGCGTGCTGACGTTTTGACCTTTACTAATATGGTCCAATTCTAGCTTGCAATGAGTGTGCACTTTCTGCCAATTCTATTAGAGGCCTTGGAAGTCATGTTTCAGGGAGATGTAATGTGAGGTTGCCTGCTGCACATTGTTGTATGTTGACTGTGACTGGCGAAGGAACAATTGCTGTGAATAGGTATGTCTGAACACTAATCGGTTTATTGGAGAAACAGAATTACATATAGATATTAAATATTAAATGCAACTGAGCCGAAGCCTCTTGACTCTGGGTCGTGTGTCTATTACATCATCACATGGGTGCTACTGTTTCACCAGTCCCACACATTAACCCTTTCAACCCTAATACTGCATCTCCCGCCAAGTCTTTGCCCAAATATATTTTGCATTTGTATTTACATATTACCCCACCTTCTCCTAAAGGACTCCCAAATCTCAAAGCATTCAGTTGGTCTGGAAGTTTTACTACTCCTCAATTGTGTTCTTGTCAGATCTGGAAGATTGATAGTCTTGGACTTCTTTGCTTTACCTTAGCTGGTTTTCCAAAAGAATTGCAGTATCTAGTAAATTGTTAGTTTGTGACTCAACATCTGGTTCTTCCAAATATATAGTAGATGGTTCTCTTATGTGGATCGAGACTTAATCCCCCTTTTTGTCTCCGTGCTGTCCTACGTGTCGATTCATTGGGCGCGATTCTCCCAAAAACGTTGTAAGTTAATTTGTGACAGGTTTTTCAGGGAGTTTCCCATCGCTCTGTGGCCAATCCATCCAACCTGCACATCTTTGGATTGTGGTAGGAAACGCAAGCGGACACGAAGAAAAAATGCAACTCCACGCAGACGGTCACCCGAGGCTGGAATTGAACCTGCGACCCTGGAGCTATGAGGCAGCAGTGCTAACCACCGTGCAGCCCACTGTGCTACCCTCATTTTATGAGCATGGCCTCCCTCGCCCTCTGACACTTGACAGTGCCACCCTGGCACTAGGCCACCCTTGCACTGGCACCCAGGCAGTGCCATCTGGCACCTTGGCTGGAGTGGGCTGGGGGGGCCAACCTACACTTACCCTGACCAACCAGGGTCTCCGATGAATTGGGAGACCCCCCCCCCCCCGGGTGCCATTCCACCTGGTCCACGTTTGTGTGGATCAGCACTGATCGGCGCCCAGCTGCAGTCTCCCTTCGGAGTCCGGATAATCGAAGGAGGCTGGTGGATCCCGGCATGGTAGGTCGTAAGTAGGTTTACGACCTACTTCCGCAAGCGTCATTCGGTACCGCCCATTTGGGACGTTGTTCCGACTCTGACGTCTCGCCGGACTCCGGTGAATCTCATGAGGTGTGGAGCCTGTCGGGAGGCTTGCTGCAGGCCTTTCCCGGCATTCTCCAGCCACGTTGGGCTCTCGCTTGATCGCAACGCGGACGGAGAATCGCTTCCACAGTCTAAGCCTTGAAATTTCCCCCTCTTGACTCTTGGTCATGTCTCTCTTACATCATGTGGATGCCATTGCTTCTCATCTTTTCAACCCTGAACACCCTAATACAGATGTGATCATCTAACTCTTGCTGCGATGTGCTTTGCAGTCTGCTCACCAGCTTGACTACGTCTTATCACTTCTGGTTTTGTGCTGGTATACATTCAAAATGGCTTTGTGTTAGCTCTAAAGCTTCCAAAATAATTAGGCTGTTAATGTCGTACATTGCAGGAACTCGGCACTTTGATAGTTTGGGCGGGGGGGAAACAACTTTCTAGCATATAACCTGAAAATCCTAGTCAAGCAACTGCATTTTAGAGGTAATGATCTGAGAAATTACAGCAACCAGAGAAAAGCAATAACTCAAGATTGATCAATATGGTGTTGAAAAAGACAAACTATAAGCCTAGGTAAGTAGTGGCGAGGGACCTATAATAATGTGCTATTAACTGCAATGCAAGAAAGGGATTTAGATAATAAAGCACAGTACTGTTATTAAAAAAAGGATGATCAGAATGTGTTGGCCACAACTAAAGTAAATAGAAATCATTTGAAAGGTCGGGGTTGTGAAATCGTTGTCTCACATTGGGAATCTATACAACATTGGAATTAAGATTTTTGCAAGTTATCACATATTTGAAAAATACATTCACCTATCCATGAACACTTTTGCTTTAAACTCTTCCATGGTAGTGATTAGTATTACTTAATGGTGCCACAATCCTTGAGGACCAGAGGCTGCTCTCCTTTTAAGATGGAGCTGACTGGTGGTGATTAACCTGAGGGTCACCACACCTCAGATGAGGGGCAAGTTTGAGAAGGCAGGGCCTTCATGAATAACCTTAGCCACTAACGGGGGAGGGAAGCTGTCAGTTAGCTCATTTGGCTGGACAGCTCATTCGCTGATGGCGTGATTTTATCTTCCTGCTCCTATGTCTTATGGTCTTATGGTAATGCAGAGCAATGTCAACAGCACAGATGATTAGTATTAAATATACAGTAACTGCATGTTCACAGTTAAAATAATACACTCGTAGGCTAACAAAATCTGGATTCAATTATATAAAAGCATACTGACCAGAATTCTCTGGTCGTTGCCGTTCAATTTTCCCAATGGCAGTGTACCCCTGCCAGCGGGCTTTGTGGCGGCATGGGGAGGCTACAATGGGAAATCCCATTGACGGGCAGCAGGAAGATAAAATCACGCCACCAGCGAACTGTGCATGGCCGAGAAACACATGGCTGGCAGAATGGAATATCCCACCATTTTACACTGACTAAGTTATTTTCATGAACAGTTGAAAGCACAGTAGATACTTGGGATTGTCACAGTATTGGGAAAAATAATTTGCAATTAGCCCAAGTTCGAATTGATCTATAAATATAAATAAAACAAATCTGTGCAGACCACCACCTCATTACTAAACCAACAGGAAATTGCTCAACTCTCATTAAACTACCACAGAAAAGGTGAGTCCAATTCTATTAGAATGCCAGTGAAATGAAATTCACTTGCATTCCCTCCAATAACTCATGTGGGAACTGAAAGATATGAATGGAAAATAATATATATTCAAACATTCTCATTCCCTTTCAGCTACCATATTAATGAAATTCAGAGCTGTGTCCTGCAAACTGTTATGGTTCTTAATTAAGAGACTGAACACTGTCTAATGTCCTACAGTCAATATGTGATGTGATTTGCTTGAACGTTAAAATTTAAGCAGTGCGATGTAAGTCTGAAATGAATTCTGAGCTACTAATCCATATTGAGGCTATTTATTTTCTGAATAATGTTGTTCTGCTAATGTGTATCATTTGCAGTCTCCATTCTATTACATCTGTAATGGGAGACTGCTTTAATTGAATTTAAATTTCAATGTTCTGTTTGGATTAATATTTTTATTTGTGGGGGAAAAGAAAGGATCCTTTTGAACAGAATGGATTTATCTTTGTCTGTTGTACCTGTTGTGAATATCCAATGGAAAACTGAAAAGCTCGGCTTGAATCCCAAATACAAAATGAAATTATTGATTTAACCTCCGTTATTTAATACCATTTTTCACCACATTGAAAAATGTGCATCGGATAAAATCTTGCAGCATTTGCCAAATAGACTAGACTGAAAATGTTTTGTTTTCTGTTTTCCATTTATTGATAACAAATGCATTTGTACATCATACTTTTCTAAATCAATAGCAAGTGATGAAAAACAGGTTTATACCCAAGAAGGAAAGGACATTTATCAAATGAAAGAGAAGAGGTTTCAAAAATGTAATTGCCCATAGTTCAGTGTTGAGATAGTAGATGAAGACTGTAGCCTTGGGCGATTTAATAGGATATGAAATAAGACAAGCTTGTGAATTCAGGATTAGCATAACACATAAAACAATTCTTTGGAGCTAACACATCAAAGACTTCAATTTTTAGTTGCATTTAGTTTTAAAGAAATCAACGGATTTAAAAAAAATTGGAAAAGGTGCTGAGCAACTCTTAATCTTAACACTCTCTCTCTGTCCGATAGGAACATGGTGGTAGTGACCCGTGAATTGTAATGCTGTACTTATTCACACCATTCAGCTTCATTTTCCTCCATCACAATGAGGGTAACCCAGGCAACTAGCTGAAGCGGGCAGAAGCTTCAGCAAAGTAGTTAAATTATGTTCCTATAATGCCAGTGGCAGCCACGTAGCTCAATAGGTAGAGCCCCTGCCTCTGACCCAGAAGCCCCAAGTCCTACTCCAGAACTTGTTGGCCACAGAAAGAGCATTATGGTGCAACAAAATTTGTTGATAACCCTTCAAAAACCACATGACAGGTGGTAAAAATTAAGGAAATTCCTGGTCAGCCATTACTGACAACACACCATGCCAGCACAAGAACAGCAATCGCGCATAAAAATGGCACAAGGAAGTTTACATCTTTAACTTCATAAACATAGTCAAGGAAGATGATGTCAATAGGTCTCCATGTACAATGACCTGACCTCCAACACAGAGACCTACACAACAGAGACCTCCACAATAATAGAAACACTTGTCTGGAAGCTAGAGAGCAGTCCGCACAGAAGCAGTCATAGAAACGGGGAAAAAAATCACTACTTTAAAATTCACCTGTCCCCTACACCTGCTGCCTCAGGCAGAGGAAGCAGCAGCTGTAAATTCTTAGAAAGTGAAGACCACACACCTCAGTGGTTTAAACTCCCTCAGCTCCTTTGATCTGCACGTCAATGAAAAATTACTTTTACTATGCTGTGATTGACACCTTCCAGAGAGTCAGATACTTGGATTGTTTACTTCCATTTCCATTCACGCTTGAATGGACCTCAAGTATTTAACCACAATATTTAGAAACCTGTAGCTTTGATTGACAGCTGTTAACCACATCAAAAGCTGTAAAATGCTTTCTGCTGAGAAAAAAAGGAAGTGAAAGCACTTAACTGGTTTTGGAGGGTCTCTGGTGCGGTTCTTCATTATGGGGTCTCTGGTGGGTGTCTCTAATGGGGTGTCAGCTGGGGGGCGGTCGGGTGGGGTGGGCAGGATTTACATTGTGGGGGGAGGGAGCCCTCCACTGGACTTTGGGGCACCTACCTTAAAGACTTACCCTGTTGGCCCACGGAGAGGTCCACTGTGCCTGGGCTATCCTGACAAATACCTTCACCAACCCATATCCACTTAAATACCGGCCCAGAGGTCTAGAGAGTCACTGAGGTGTACAGTATCTGATGTCCAGTGCATGAACAGGATGCAAATGGGTCAATTTGACCACTAAGTGCTAGTCACCGTGCCACTCCGAATGAGTTTTTTAAGCAATAAAAGTGTATTCCTTACTTATTAACACAAGATCTGACTGGCTTATTTCTTTTCGGTCAGGTAAATATAGGACTAACAATACGTGATTTAAAACTATGTTACAACCAACCTCAGGAGTGTAGCAGAAAATAATTTATTAACCCCTCCAGACTTGGTCATAACAATATTGGAAATGCGGCATCCAATTTACATGCAGCAAACTCCCCAAAACAACAATGTGATAATGATCAGATAATCTGCATTTAGGATTTTGGGATAACAGTGACAACTCTTGGTTAGGACAACCTTTCCTGGGCTACTTAGGGAGATTGTCACAGATGTGCAAGTTAAAGCAAGACCTGCAACCTGCTTTCTTAGTTAACCAAGCGTTGCCTGTGGGATTCCATCCCAATGCAATCCCTTCTCTCCGAATGAATAGAGACAGGTGGTCAATAAAGCCTGTCATCAAACACATGACTGTACTGTTCAAACAATGATTTTTGCCATCCAGACATCTTGCCTATTTTATTTTGTTCTCCCAAATAATTCCAGAGACAGTACAGCATTATAATACAGCTTGGTTTCAGAGGGACATTTACTCCTTAAATGGGCTTAATGGCATGCCACAAATGCAACCCTCCAATTGGCCTGTTTGAGCACTGAGAAGGTGTGGGACAACCTGCGAAGGAAATGTGAATGAGGTCTGACCATCACAACTGGTGCTGGCTATGAAAAATTAAAACTGGGCAGTTTCTATAATGGGCAGTCAATCTGTAATGTTAAATATGGGCTGCTGTGGTAACATGAAAGCCGAGTCCTGAGAATCAAAGTCTACTCTACCTGCTAGTTGTAAGAGTCATATGCAAGTTGAATTTTGGCAATGTCAGTCATGGTGGGCACGTGCCCAGCATAGCAAAAGAGCACTGACCTGTTACAAATATTGTAATAATAGGCCGCAGGATGACTGATGTGAGAAGGTAGCACACTGGTGTAGTAGACATTGCTTTTCTAATGGTGGAGCAAAGGAAGATTATTGGGGAGAAAAATACTGGAAATATGCTGTGCTATGTTTTGCAAAGGAAGGATGATCGTAGCAGACACAATGCTTCAGGTTTTATAATGGTAAGGGCAGCAGAAGTGTGAATGTTCGCCATCATTGCTCCTCTGAAACTGACAGTACATTCTGGAGTCTGCATGTACACAGTTAAAAGTGAATATTTTTAGTGATTCTATGCTTCTCTAGAAGGGGTGCTGCCTTCCCAGATTTCAATCAATTAGTAATCATTAAACTGATAAGAATTTGTCTCACTGGAAAATCCCCAGAAAAGCTGCTTCCTATGAATGAGGTGGAACTGGGTTTTTACTATTGTTTATAATTAAAGCTAAACAATCCCACTGGCCTTGAAAGAGGTATTTTACATTTGTTAAATGGCAAATATCTCCAGCACGGTAGCACAAGTAGATAGCACTGTGGCTTCACAGCGCCAGGGACCCAGGTTTGATTCTCCGCTGGGTCACTGTCTGTGAGTAGTCTGCACGTTCTCCCCGTGTTTGCGTGGGTTCCCTCCGGGTGCTCCAGTTTCCTCCCACAGCCCAAAGATGGGCAGGTTAGGAAAATTGGCCATGCTAAATTGCCCTAACCAAAAAGGTTAGATGGGGTTATTGGCTTATGGGGATAGGGTGGAAGTGAGGGCTTAATGTGGGTCGGTGCAGAATTGATGGGCTGAATGGCCTCCTTCTGCAATGTATATTCTATGTCTATGTTCTATTGTACAAGAATATTTCTTTTAAAATGTTTATACTTTTAACCTGCTGCAACATTTCAGCATCGAATGTATTCTTATGTATACTTCCCAATCATGTGTTTTGCGATCTGAAAATTGTAAGTGAAGGTATTCAAGGAGGTTTACTTCTTGGTTAGCTGCCTGTGTGAATACCTCTGTGTGATTGGCTGCTTACACTGCATGAGGACATAATTTTTGCCAGGTGCCTGGAGATCCTCTTGACCTTGTGCCCGATTCAAAGTGAAATCGGGAAAGAGAAAATCCATGCCATAGTAATCGCAAAATCTAGACCGATATGGGACTGTTCCTGAACAAGGGACTTGTAACATCTTTAGCAAATGTCCTGTGAGATTCCTAGTTTGTGTAGAAATTTTAACTTGCCACAAGATTGCCTTTTGCTTTGGCTACGAGTTCTGTCCTCCATCCTATATTTAGATCTGTTGAACTCCGAGGGTGTATGACTGCCAGACAAAGAAATATCATTTCTTTTCTGCTCCTGTCCAGTTCAAATTTCTACCCTCTATCATGTTGCATCGATTCTGATGTCATTTGTGACTTGAAGGCATTGTTGAACTGTTGTCTGATGTCCAGTAGGCTGAAAATATCGACATGTGTTCCATAACATACAATCTCTAATTCTGGTGTCTCATTAAGAAATTTGGTGTAGCGCTGTGGATTACTTGGCTATCAGCTGTTCAATAGCTATCACTTGTGATCCTTGCAAAATTTACTTATCAACACAAATTTCTAAACTAATACCGGAAATTACAAATATAAATCATGTAGCTGTATTTCAGTCCATCCATATGTTTAAATTAAGGAAGTAAGTTAAATGTGGATAACCATTTAAACTGTCGCATTAGACAGAGAATCGATATTTCAAAAACTGGAGAATTTTAGCTGGGCTTTTTGGCCTTTCGGTACATCAGTAACATTCATTCTCCTTAACTTCATTTCAATTAACTTTCTGTTTTCAATAATTAATTCCTTTATGCTTTCCTTGATGG
This sequence comes from Scyliorhinus canicula, assembly GCF_902713615.1. Lineage (NCBI taxonomy): Eukaryota > Metazoa > Chordata > Chondrichthyes > Carcharhiniformes > Scyliorhinidae > Scyliorhinus > Scyliorhinus canicula. The sequence continues at coordinate 160,210,075 of NC_052151.1, read as the reverse complement.
TCTCATTACTATTCATTAGCCCGCCCTCTTCTCATGTAGGTTCAAAGGTTTTATTTCTCAGAACTGCCCTGACAGGCTAATTCTATGCTAGAACTGTGACTTAAGACTTCATGAATACATCAAACTCTTGCAACTCCCATCACAGTCCTTTAATTTCATGTCAAACATTAACAAAAGTATCTTGAAACAAATCATTGAACTTGCACATTCATTAAAATAAGAGAACAAGCTGCAAATATGCAACAGATTGGGCTGACTCATTCTTCGATCCCTATTCCTTCTACTTTCTGGCATCGTTGGCCACATTTTCTTTTTTTGGTATAAATTTAGATTACCCAATTCATTTTTTTCCAATTTAGGGGCAATTTAACGTGGCCAATCCACCTAGCCTACACTCTTTGGTTGTGGGGCTGAAACCCACGCAAGCACGGGGAAAATGTGCAAACTCCCCACGGACAATGACCCAGAGCCGGGAATGAATCTGGGACCTCGGTACCGTGAGGCAGCTGTGCTAGCCACTGCACCGCCGTGCTGCCCTCATTGGCCACATTTTCAACTTTTGAAATATCGGATGGGTAAAATTACCTGCATAACACAACAGTTTAAATGCTTATCGACATTTAACTCATTTCCACAATAACGGCGCAAATGTGAGAAGTTCAATTGTGGAGCTTCTACTTGCCCTTTGCTGTCTTACCTCTATTCTTCAGAGGCAGGCGGTGGAGCCTACACCGTGTCCATCATTGATAACGGTGCATGTAGCTGAATCCATTGCTTGTGCCCAATCAACTCAGAGTGGCACTATCTGGGCACCTTACAGCCAAAACAGGCAGATGTGGTGCCAGAATACCAAATTGAACTGTTTGGATCTGGCCACACCTGCGTTATTTACCATTTAAATAAAAAAGAAAAGTGCAGCAGCAAGATAGATGCTGCTGTTACATTAAGTGTCAGGAAGCCTGATTGCAGATAAGTAAAATTTATTGAACTTTGTCTATAGCAAAGTGTCGGGAGTGTTTTTGGAGGTGGTTTGATGGACTTGCAGGAGGACATTGCTGCATGCTCACAGGAAGGGCAGAGGTTTTAGGTGAGCTCTTCACAAAGAATACACAAGGTGTGGGGGAAACAGTGACAGGGTCTGGACCTACACAGTGGCATGGAGGAGGGACAGCAAAATGTGTGTGATATCCTATGCCAACCTCCATGCTCCTTGACTGGGGATCCAGATTCAATCCACCAATGTAAGGGAGCTCAGCTTCCTGCTTCCTTCTGAAGGTGGTGTTTGAAGCTCTCTTTCTCCCCCCCCCCCTCCCTCCCCCCATCTCACCCCCATCCCTCTTCGTAGGACACTGCAGTGGCAATGCTTCTTCAGCACTGCATCCGTCTTCCTTCTGCATGCCCTGATACGCACTTTTTAAGTATATCCGCTGTTGCAATCATTTTTTTCCTCCTTGCCTTTAAGAAGCAAGGCAAAGGCGGAATGCCTAAACTATGATATCAGGAAACAACACTGCCGGTTCTCCAGCCATGTGCAGGTCACACCCGCAACATCCTAAAGAGAAAACCAATGTGAGGGCTACACAGAATGCTGCACAGAAATCTTTCAGATGAGGTGGGTGGTTCAATTTCTGTCTTATCCACCTCAATCTGAACAGATGTGGTCTCAACAACACCCTATACAATTGCAACAATGCTTCACTACATTTATACTCTAGACCTTTTGAATAAACGCTAAAATTCCATTTGCCTTTCTTATTACATTTTGTACCTGCATACAGACTTTCTGCGATTCATGGACAAAGACACCCAGATCCCTCTGCCCAGACCCATTTTGAACCTGCTTTCCATTTAAATAATAATTTGTCTGGCTATTTTTTGGCCAAAATGGATAACCTCACACTTATCTGCATTAAACCTCATCTGCAAAATTTTGGCCCAATCTCCTAGTCTATTTATATCCGTCTGTAAAATCTGTATCTCCTCTTCACTGCCTGTTTTCCCACCTATTTTAGAATCATCTGCAAATTTTGCTGTGGTACACTGTCTCTGCTTGCAGATCATTTATATAGATTGTAAATAGTTGATGTCCGAGGACCCCACTCGGACATTCCACTAGTTACATTCGCCAGCCTGAGAATGATCCATTTAACTCAACCCTCTCCTTTCTGTCAGTCATCCAATCCTCAATCCAATCTAGTATTCTACCCTCAACCCCCTGCGATCTTACCTTCTAGATCAATCTTCTATGTGGCACCTTGTCAAATGCCTTCTGGAGGTCCATATCCACAGGTTCCCCATTATCCACCCTGCAGGTTGCGTCCTCAAAGAACTTAAGCAAATTTGTCAAGCATTATTTACCCTTCATAAAATAATGCTGACAATGGTGGATTGAGCTTTGTCTTTCCTCACCTTCTCCTTAATGATTTGATTCCAGCAACTTCCCCACCGCAGAGTTCAAGCTAACCAGCCTATAGTTTCTTAATTTTTGCCTCTCTCCTTTTTTGAATAAGAGAGTTACATTAGCTTGTTTCCAATCCACTGGGTGCTTTACAGAATCCAGGGAATTTTGAAATATCATAACCTATGCATCCAATATCTCTGCTGCCCCCTCCTTAATACCCTAGGGCAGGCATTGGCAAACTCAGGCACGCGACCCGCAGGTAGGTCGTGGGCGGGTTTTGGGAGGGTCACGGAGCCATCCGTCACGGCATTGCCGATCACGTAAATCCATGCGCAACAGCAGCTGCAGCCAGCTTTTAATAACGCTGGCTGCAGAGACTTCCGGTGGTGACCATGGAGAAGTAGGTCACACATTCGATAGCTCCCGCTTGAAACGGACTTTCAGACCTTTTTTCCCAGCTTTTCTCGGACTTTAGGGGATTGATCGATGTAGTGGACGATATTAAGAAGGTTTCCCCCTCCGATGTATGGCTAATTGAACTAGAAGTGGCCATGTGAAAAGACTCAGCCCGGATAGAGTGAAGCAGTCAGAGCTGGTACCACGGCGCAGCATGGCAGAGGGTCAGGACCAGGAAGCGGCGGCTCACTGGTCTAAGGAGCAGCAGATGAAGTTCTTTAAGGACTGTTTTGCTGAGCTGAAAAAGGAAACGCTGGACCCCGATCAAGGCTGTGATCAATCAAGTGGTATTAAACCAGGCGGCCCAAGGGAAAGCGATACAAGAAATTGAGCTGAAGTTATCTAGCCAGGAGGACTATCTCACTGTGCTGGAGCACAAGGTGGAGATGTTGGATGAGCACCATAAGAGAATGCAGGAGAAGTTGGAGGACCTGGAGAACCGGTCCAAGAGGCAGAACTTAAGGATCGTAGGCCTCCCCGAAGGAATTGAGGGGTCGAATGCGGGAGCATATGTGGTGAGCATGCTGGAGACACTGATGGGGCCCAGGGCATTTTCTCGGCCCCTGGAAGTGGACGGAGCGCATCGAGCCCTCGCAAGGAAGCCTAAGGCAAATGACTCACCGAGGGCCACGGTGGTGCGTTTCCATCATTTTTCGGACAAAGAACTCGTCTATCGGTGGGCCAAGATGGAGCGGAGCAGCAGGCGGGAGAACAGCGAGGTGCACATCTATCAGGACCTGGGAGCGGAGCTGGCCAAGAGACATGCTAAGTTTAACCGGGTGAAGGTGATCCTCTTCAAGAAGGAGGTGAAATTCGGGATGCTGTATCCAGCGCGGTTGTGGGTTACGCACGAAGACCGACACTTTTACTTTGAGGCACCGGACAATGTATGGTCATTTATCAAAGAAAAGAAGTTGGAAGTGTCTTAAAGGACACTTAAGTCTTGAAGGAGTTATATGGCAGCGGTTTGTAATTTGTTGTAATTTTGTTATGGCTAGTCGACGGGGGGTGGGGGGGGGGGGTGGCAGCCCCCCGTCCAGGCTGATTACATGGAATGTGAGGGGTATGAATGGGCCGGCGAGCAGAGAGGGAGAGATTAGTGGGGGAGATACTTCGAGTGGACAGGGGATAGGCGGAGGCTCCGGACGCGGGGCACCTGAGGGTGCGCTGGAGACTACATGCAGAGTTGGAGTTGTTGACCACGGGGAGGGCGGTGGAGCAGTTGAGGAGGGCAAGGGGGGCGGTCTACGAATATGGGGAAAAGGCAAGCAGGATGTTGGCGCACCAGCTTAGGAAGAGAGAAGCGGCCACGGAGATTAGGGGAGAAAGGAATAGGGAGGGCAACATGGTCTTGGACCTGGGGGGGTGAACGACGTTTTTAAAGAATTTTATAGCAAACTATGTGAGTCGGAACCCCTGCCTGGTGTAGAAGGGATGAGGCAGTTCCTGGATCAGTTGAGGTTTCCGAGGGTGGAGGAGGACCTGGTTGAGGGACTGGGGGCCCCAATTGAAGCAGAGGAAATTGTTAAAGGACCGGAGGACGTGCAGTCGGGAAAGGCTCCGGGGTCGGACAGTTACCCGGTAGAATTCTATAAGAAGTTCTCAGAGGTGTTGTGCCCACTGCTGATGAGGACCTTTAATGAGGCTAGAGAGAGGGGAATCCTCCCCACAACCATGTCGCAGGCCTCAAAAAGGGGGGGGGGGGGGGCCGGGGGGGAGCGGGGGGGGGGGGGGGGGGGTGGAGCATCGGGATTCGCTGTATGTGGACGATCTGCTCTTGCACATCTCGGACCCGGTGGAAGGGATGGGGGAGGTTATGCAGATCTTGGGGGAATTTGGCAGGTTCTCGGGGTACAAATTCAACATGGGAAAAAGTGAATTGTTTGTGATCCAGGTAAGGGGGCAGAAGAGGAGACTGAAGGAGCTGCCACTCAGGACGGTAGAGAGGAGCCTTTGCTGCCTGGGAATACAGGTGGCTTGGAAATGGGAGGCATTACATAGGCTCAACCTAACACGGCTGGTGGAGCAAATGGAGGGGGACTTAAAAGCTGGGATATGTTCCCGTTATTGTTGGCGGGGAGAGTACAGGCCGTGAAAATGATGGTCCTCCCCAGATTTTTGTTTGTCTTCCAGTGCCTTCCCATCTTCATCCCTAAGGCCTTTTTAAAGTGGGTAAACAAGATTATTTTGGGCTTTGTGTGGGCGAATAAAACCCCGCGGGTGAAGAAAACGTTGGAGCGCAGTCGGGGAGATGGTGGGTTGGCGCTGCCAAACCTCTGCAACTACTACTGGGCGGCGAATATAGTGATGATTAGGAAGTGTGTAATGGGGGAGGGAGGGCATGGGAGCGAATGGAAGTGGCGTCATGCAAAGGCACCAGTTTGGGAGCACTGGTAATGGCACCTCTTCCATTCTCGCCGGCCCGTTACTCCACTAGCCCGGTGGTGGTAGCGGCATTGAGGATCTGGGGGCAATGGAGGAGGTATAAGAAGGTGGAGGGTGCGTCAGTCTGGACCCCGATTTGCAATAACTACAGGTTCGCACCGGGCAGGATAGATGGCGGGTTCCGAAGGTGGCAGAGAGTAGGAATTAGACGGATGGGAGATCTAATCATAGATGGGAGTTTTCCCAATCTGAAGGCGCTGGAGGTTCAAGCTGCTGCCGGGAAATAGTTTCAGATATTTACAAGTCCGGGACTTTCTGAGGAAACAGGTGTTGGCTTTCCCGCTGATCCCGCCACAGGGGACACAGGGGGTGGGGGAGGGGAAAGTGTTGGATATCTATCAGGAGTTGTTGGAGGCGGAGGAGACCCCGGTGAAGGAACTGAAGGGCAAGTGGGAGGAGGAGCTAGGTGGGGAGTTAGAGACAGGTCTGTGGGTGGACGCCCTTAGCAGGGTTAATTCCTCTTCATCCTGTGCTAGGCTCAGTCTAACACAGTTTAAGGTGGTACACCGGGCACACATGACGGCGGCGAGGATGAGCATGTTTTTCGGGCTAGAAGATAGATGTGCGAGTGTGCGGGAAGCCCAGAAAACCATGTCCATATGTTTTGGGAATGCCCGAAGCTTGGAGTATTTTGGCTGGGGTTTACCAAGGCAATGTCCAAGGTGGTAGGTATGCGGGTGGTGCCGAGTCCAGAGATGGTGATCTTCGGAGTGTCGGAAGATCCAAGAGTTCAGGGAGTCAAAGAGGCTGATGTTCTGGCCTTTGCCTCCCTGGTAGCCCGGAGACAGATCCTTTTAATGTGGAGGGACTCGAAGCCCCCGAGCGTGGATCAGTGACGTGGCTGGGTTTCTCAAGCTGGAGAAAATAAAGTTTGCCTTGAGGGGGTCAATGCTGGGGTTCTCTCGGAGGTGGCAGCCGTTTGCTGACTTTCTCAAGGAAAATTAAAATGTCAGCAAAAGCAGCATTCTGAAGAGGGGGTGCGGGTAGGTGCAATATGGTTAAGGGATGTACAGAAGGGGTTGGGTGGGAAATATCTAGTTTACCATGTTGTTGTTTATGTTATTATTGTTTTTGTTATTGTTATAAAAATTTTGCAAATGCTTCAATAAAAATATTTTTTTTTAAATAATAACGCCGGCTGCAAGCGGCCTTCAAATGACCGCGAGCATGTAAAAAAGCGGCCGCACTGCGCATGCGTGCCAGATCATCGATGCGCATGCCAAATCTATGCGCATGTGCGCCGGTGAACGGGCATGCATGCGCAGTCCAGCTATTTTTTAAAAAACGGTCGCAGCCATTTTTTTTACTAATTCAGGGGGGTTTATTTTATTAATTTTATTATTATTTTTTTCATTTATGTTATTCATTAAAAAAGATTTTTTTTTTACAAGTTCGGGGGGGTTTTTATTTGATAAAATGTTACAGGAAAAAAATGTAGAACTTTGGACAGATGGAGACTCCATACTTTCCGACACTGAAAGGCCTCACCTTCATCCAAAAGGTTCCGTTGGAGGAGCGTGTATGAGAGCCAAAGGGTCACAAAACCATTTCCTCCATTTTTCTCAGCAGCAATCAAGGTAAGAGAAAATGCTGGGTCACGCAGGTCAGGCGGCATAGGCCCCGAAGGTCAGTCAGCGTGGGCTGCGAAGGTTGGCCAGGTTGGGTCCCGAAGGTTAGCTGGTTGGTAAAAATTGGTCCCTGGAAAAAAAGTTTGAAAAACACTGCCCTAGGGTGCAGGTCGTCAGGTCCCAGAGACTCATCTGCTTTTAATACCATTAGTTTATTCAATGCATTCCCCCTACCCCCTAGAGATAGTTATTGCACTAAATTCCTCTGCATTAACTGGGGTTCTTGGAAATTTTTTATCAACCTCTAACTTGAAGACAAAGACAAAATATTGGTTCAGTGCCTCCACCATCTCTGTGTTCCCCATTATTACCTTGCCAGTATTGTCCTCTATTACATGCTACCTATTCTCTTCCTCTTCATTTACTTATAGAAGCTCTTGGTATCCGTGTTTATGTTTTCTGCTAGTTTCCTTTCGTAGTTCATCTTAGCTTTTTTGATTCTATTTTTCGTAGCTTTTTGCTACACCTTGAAGTTCTCCTAAATCCTCCAGCTTACCACTAGCTTTTACAGTATAGTATGCCTTAATTTTTGCCCTTATGTCCTTCTTGACTTCCTTGTTTAGAAATGTTTTTAGAATGTTTTTTGTCCTTTTACAATTCCTCTTTAGCTCAGGAATATACTTTAATTGGGAGGTATTAATATCTCCCTGAACATCTTCCATTGTTCATCAACTGACCTACCCTCAATTATTTGTGCCCAATCTACTTGGACCAACTCATTCCTCAGACATGTATAATTACATCTGCCCAATGTAAAATTCAAGTATGGCACTCTGTCCTCTATCGCTCAATCTGAATTCCAGCATGCTGTGGTGACTCCTTCCAAGAGGATCCTTTACGGCAATATTTATCAACCCTTCGTTACATAATACTAAATCTAAAATAGCCTGCTCCCTGATTGGCTCTATAACATATTGCTCCAAAACAATCCCTCATGTATTCTTTCAAAATCCCTCGAGACCACCCTTGCTAATTTTATTAATCTAGTCAATATACATGTTAAAATCACCCATGATTATCGTTGTGCCCTTCTCTCAAATCTTCATTCTTTATTGGTTTATACTGTGCTCCATTTTGGAAGTATTGCTCAGGGGCCTGTAAATTACTCTTAACAAGGAATTATTTCCCTCGTTTTATATTTCCACCCATATCGATTCAACATCTTGGCCGATATCATTTCTTAATACAGCCTTGATGTCACCTTCAACAAATAAAATAACTCCACCTCCTGTTCCATCCTGTCTATCCTTTTGGAAACCGAATACCTTTGGACATATAACTCCCAGTCTGGCCCTCCTGCAGCCACATTTCAACAATCCCCACCAAATCATACCCAATTGTCTCTACTTATGCCGTCAGTTCATTGACTTACTTCCGAAGACACTTTTAAACAATGCATACCTGTGACTGTAAGCCTAAGATAATGAGTGTCATTATAAGGGTCTTTCAGAAGCCATGCAAATGGTGAAATCACAACCTTAGGGTGTTGTCATTATTTGTGGGCAGGGTCAAATTCAGGTGACAAAAAATCGTGAACCAATGCAAAACATTGTGGGAAAACACAAGCTTGAGTGGTTTGGGACATCATACCTGATTGAAATATCATAGTCCTTTGTATTTGTATGCTCGATTCCACCTAGATTGTAAATATAGCCAGGAGCTCAAATAGCAGCCTGTTGAGGCTACGGGCATTATCTGTCTCTGTAACTGAAGAGATTGTCACCTTTGCCTTTTCTTTTTGCTTGCTTTAATGGTCACAGAGGAGTCTAGTCCTTAAATGTAAAGAAAAACTATTTATTGTTTTAAGCAACTATATTCACATGGGGCTGGATTCTCCGGCCCGCCCACCGCAAGATTGCCACAGGAGAGACGCAGACAATGCAAAATTCCATTGACCTCAGGCAGGATTCTCTGGTCACCGGGCGGGCGGGGGGCCAGAGAATCCCACCCATTAACATTCAGGTCCCAGCTGGGACTACTCTCGTTCAGCTCCTATTTGGACCCACTTTTATGTGTAGCTACCTGAGTTGGTCACTTCCCCACACAAAATGGAGAAACGCAAAGACAGCAGGGAAATTGGACAATCCTAGAGAAACAAGCAGTTTGCAGACTTTTCCTGTGTATTCTGCCTGCAAAGAAAGCAGACAGCACTCAAACCAGCAGTTATGCATATTGATGAGCGATCCCCAGGAACAATAGCTACAACGATTAGCTACATTTAAGACACTCAATAGCAAGTCAGACTCCTCGGCGCCAACGGGAGTCCCGAAACAAAGGAGACAAACCAATCGATTGGTATGGGATCCAATCGATTGGAGGTAAGCTCGGGGTCCGCCCAAAAGGGCGCAAAGTCCCTGGGACCTATAAAAGACAGGTCCCAAGTTCAGTTCGCTCTCTTAGCCGGCCCTCCCAGCAGAACACCTTAGCAGCTCTCGAAGAACTTGACCGTAAGAAGGAGAGGCCTGGCCGATTGCTGCACCACCAAGTAAGTGTCATACAATGCACTCTATGAGATAGACACTCCTGACCCCTTAGTCCATACCAGCTGGAAGCCAGCAGATCCAGTATAGAGCAAGAGGCCATTGTTCCCTGATCTGGCGGGTTCCCTTATCCAGATAAGTATCGGCCCATTAGTGGTATGAATAGTTTCGTCTTTTAGTATTATATGCATGAGTAGCGAATAACTGTGTATTAATAAACGTGTCTTGTTTTGAACCTTACTAATTGGTGTATTGAGTCATTGATCTGAACTTGAACTTGAACCTCATGGTGGTATCATAAGGATACCTGGCGACTCTAGAGCTAAGTAATAAAACAAAGCCAATTGAGTGTAAAGCACACTCACCAGAACGAGCAACATATGTTAGAGTCCATAAGTCTATTGATACGGACCTTGCCTCTCATCGGGGAAACTCGTATTCCATGAGGCTCACGGGGAGGCTAATCAGCAACCCCTCCCTCCCCCCCCCCCCCACAGGTTTCATGTGGGTTATAACACTTGCGAATAACCTCATCTCGTCATCTGAGTACTAAGAGGTATCTTTAACCAAAGATTAATCCACCGAGCTGAAAACCCACAAGGCCAGGTGGAAAGTAAATTTTACATTTTTGCCTAATTTATTCTCCATTGAAGTCAAAGGGGAATGAAATTGGGAGTGGGTAAAACCAGAATTGCACCCAATTCCATTGAGTCACGTTGAAATAAATAATCCCAATGAGTGACATCCTTACCCCTTATACTGTCCTCCACTATATTTTTTCCTCTAAAACATGTTATTCAAATATGCATCAGGTCTATAAAGATGCATTTCTACATTCTGCATTTTTTCTTCATTTAAAAATAAAATTTATGTTCTTCATGAGCAGAATCTATTGGTGTATGACGATAATTTAACACGTAGCTTCAGTTGCAACCTATAATGGGTAACTGTATTGAATAGGACAATGAATCAGTTGAATTCAGAAACATTTCAACCTAAATATCTATTAAGTAATTTTAGAATTGAATGCCTTCATCAGTCAGTGATATTGATGTTTTCATATATCAATATTTTTGATCTTTATACCAATAACATTTATAACAATAAATGAAGGTCCAATCGAGATACACATAAATAATACCAAACTATTATTTACACCATGCACTTCACCCAATGATGTGACAGGGAACACTTCACTTCAGTCTAATTGAAGTCCTCCGAGTGCAATCATTGGTCTGTTTTTAATGGAAGATTTACTGTTTAATTACATGCACTAAAATTATCCCAAGGTGGTGGTTGTGTGCACTTATGTTATTTAAATGTAAAATCAAAGATACAATGAAGACATAATGGGCTTTTTTTTACTGAGTTAGGATGTCTCAGAAGCCCTTAAATGGTGATTGGGACTCACGCCGGGATTCCCAACCCCAAAGGGCAGCACGGTAGCATTGTGGATAGCACAATCGCTTCACAGTTCCAGGGCCCCAGGTTCGATTCTGGCTTGGGTCACTGTCTGTGCGGAGTCTGCACGTCCTCCCCGTGTGTGCGTGGGTTTCCTCCGGGTGCTCCGGTTTCCTCCCACAGTCCAGAGATATGCAGGTTAGGTGGATTGGCCATGATAAATTGCCCTTAGTGTCCAAAATTGCCCTTAGTGTTGGGTATGGTTACTGGGTTGTAGGGATAGGGTGGGGGTGTAGACCTTGGGTAGGATGCTCTTTCCAAGAGCCGGTGCAGACTCGATGGGCCGAATGGCCTCCTTCTGCACTGTAAATTCTATTTAAAAAAAATAAAAACATTTCCAGGGTATCCGATTTTCAGGAGTGTTTTTTAAGGCTGTAGATTGGTCCGGGTCAAAAGCCTACACTCTGCACTCATAAATTGGCCAGCTCTATTGTGGGGATAGGCATAACCTAGACTTCTAAAATCTTCATGGAGGTGGGCCAGTTTGTAAAATGTTGTGGTTCATTCACCTCTGAAGTATTGTGAACTATAGCTTGCATGAGGGGACTTTTTGAAAGGTAAGTCAGCATACGTATTGGGGAATTCCTGACGACACAGAAACCCAATAACCATTAAAATACCTGTGCCCAAGATAAAACATTGCTTGATTGACAGTTTTGGTTCTCAGATCTATGCTGTCAATTTCACAATTTTCTTTACACAAAATAGAGGCGAAAGGTGCTTGTAATTTCTATTTTAGGTACTTCAAAGGTCCTGGATAATTGACATTTCTATTGAAATATCGTGTTGTTAAAAATGGAAAGTTATCAAAAAAGCTTTTTTCAAATCCTATTTTCACTATTTACTTCATTGCTTCTATCGTATGCAAAGTGGGTGAATGGACATGGAAGTGCAATAGTTTGGCATTGAGACATGAGGGGCCAATGGGGATGTTTAGGAGGCATAGTTTGGCCTGGAGGAATGATGGGTCAAAAGTGGTGCAGGGGGCATCAGGTGGCACGGATGGAGTTTGAGGAATGTATGTGTGTATGTAGGCGGTGGCAGGTTGTGGGAGCTGCTGGGCTTTCTGCTTTTATTTTAATTGGGACAAATTCACAGCTTCAAGATGGGTATTTTAAACAGCCCACCTCCATACCCGGCAATCCAGGGCTACCTCCAAACATTTTCCCATGTGCAATTACTTAACCAGCTCCCACCCCCACAAAGAAAGGCCTGTTGTTTGAGACACTTTTTCCTGAAGTGGGCAGGCCAAATCTGGAATTCTCCCCCCCCCCCCCCCCCCCCCCCCCGCTACTCATCTGGAGGTTGAAAATCCAGTCCAATGTGTCAAGAGGATTGGGCCACTGCTGCAAACCTCAAATGGGTCGATGATACAGAGCAGTTTGTAATTGCGTATTTTCGTAGTAATTCTATTTTTGTGCTGGAATCCACAAAAAAATTATTTCATTTTATTGTTTGTCCGAGCTTTATTGATCAGGCAACTCCATAAATATAAAAGGATTTGTACCAAGTCCCTACTCATGAGTTGTGCTGCATGCACATGGATTATGAATCCAATGTAAAACAAGCCAGGAACAGGAATGCATAAAAATATCTTGACAGTATTGCTATACAATTTGACAGAATTTATCTGAAAATGTCTAACCCACAAGTTATGCAAGCAAAGGATAGCAACAGACCAGGCGAAGCAATGATGGCGGGAAACATTTTCCATTGCACTCACTCTTTGTATGAACATTGACAACCAACTTTTGAAGAATAGTGTTGTTATCTATACATTTTGTTATCTATACATTTTGTTATACATAGAACACGGAGGAACGTTTTCACTGTTATTTGTGATATATATGTAAAATGTTGATATGTATCAGTCGTCTGTCCACTTTGCATCACTTTGTCATACATGCAAATTCATTGTCAAACATAAGGAGAGAAACAAATCTGGGGTCCTGTCTATGAAAGGAAAAGTTTTCTTCAGAGGGAATGCAACAAAGGTTCATTTGATTGGTTGCTAAGATGTAATGCTTATGTGGAGTTTAGCAGAAGGAAAACAGATCTTCATCATAAACCTCCTTATACAGCTTGACAGCTTAGATGATAAGAGGCTATTTCCCATGGGTCGTAAGCCTAGAAATAGCATTCTTATTTTCAGGATGAGAAATGGACAATTTAGGACTGGCATGAGGAGAAATCTCTTTGTGCAGAGGGTTGTGAATCTTTGGAATTCTCCGCCCATTAGAATAGTGGATGTTCAGTTGTTGAACAATTAATTTGGCAGATTCAGATCAAAAGATTGTTGGACATCAAAATCGAAGGATATGGAGACAGGGCAGGAAAATGGAGTTGAGATAAAAGATTAGCCATGGTATTGTATGGCAAAGCAGACTCGAGCTCCTAGTTCTTAGAATCTTATTTCTAACTCCGTATATAAAGGAGCATCTCAACAGTAGGAAATATGTTTCAATTATTTCACAGTTTTTAAAAAAAACCTTTTTATAAAAAAAAAACTGGCTGGGGCAGATAATATTTGCAACATCTCCCAGTTTGGTTTATATTGTTACATACACCACTGAGACTCTGCGTTCCAATACATTTCAATCTAATTTTCAGAGTCAGGCAGGCAGAGGGAGCAAGCGCTTCATAAAGATTGGGTGCTTTCCCATTGTACAGGGAGCCATTGACTTCATGCATGTCACTTTGCATATGCATGTTAATCCACAGCTGGAATAACCAGCTGGTGTAAGACCATACACAGCACATGAATGCTCGATATCCTGGCACGGTAGCACAGCGGTTAGGACTGTTGCATCATAGTACCAAGGACCTGAGTTCGATTCCCGGCTTGTGTGGAGTCTGCACATTCTCCCCGTGTCTGCGTGGGTTTCCTCCGGGTGCTCTGGTTTCCTCCCACAAATCCCGAAAGATGTCCTAGTTAGGTGAATTAGACATTCTGAATTCTCCCTCAGTGTACCCGAACTGGTGCCAGAGTGTGGTCACTAGGGGATTTTCACATTAACTTCATTGCAGTTATAAGAAAATAAGGCCCGAGAATTAAAACCTCTCCAGACTTTGATGTGATTTGGTTGCCTGCCACAACTTGCCGAAACCCTCCCATTTCCCTTCATTCTGCCCCAAGTTAAAATTGGCCTATTTATGGTTTGTCTCAAATCAGCATGTGAATAAACTTACAAGTTGAAATGACTGCTCTAATGACTCCACGAGAATGTACAATGACTATTGCATTTAATTTTCAGTTTAGGTGCTGATGAAATCTTTGAGCCACAAAATTCATGAATGATAAACGTTGCCTTTTTCATCGTTAGCTGGCAAATTTTAATAAAAGAAGCCAATGTGGTCAAAAATAAATTGCTCATAACTACAATCAGCGGAAAATGCCATGGCATGAAAAATATTTTAGAAAGGAGTTCTTTTTGAAATTAGGAATAAAGGACTGTTCTTTCACTTTCGTTTTGAGAGTCGGTGCTCATGATTATCGTGCTGGAATTTACACTCAACAAAATACCTGGAATTAAAAGTCTAATGATGATCATGAAACCATTATCGATTGTCGTAAAAAAAATCTGGTTCACTGATGTCCTTTCGGGAAGGAAATCTGCCACCTTTACTTGGTCTGGCCTACATGTGACTCCAGACCCAAAGCAATCTGGTTGACGCTTAAATATCCTCTGAAATGGCCCAGTTGTATTCACCACCACCTTCTGAAGGGTAACTAGGGATGGGCAAAAATGCTAGCTGAACAAGCGACACCCATATCCCGCAAATGAATTTTAAAAAAATATTCAGACTTAAATTATTGGACGTTTGACAATATATGCTAGCAGGGTCTTATTTATTTTTGCCATAGAGCAGAAGTCGGCCATTCGGCCCTTGCTCCGCCATACAGTATGATCTTAGCTGATCCTCTATCTCAAGTCATATTCCTGTTCTCTCCTCACATCCCGTAAGAGGGCAGCACAGTGGCACACTGGTTAGCACTGCTGCCTCACGGTGCCAGTCATCTACCGATTTTCTTCTGAAGTATTCAGTGACTTAGCCTACACAACCTTCTGTGGCAGAGAATTCCACAGGTTTATCCCATGAGTGAAGAAATTTCTCCTCATCAATCCTAATTGCATCCCCTATATCCTGAGACTGTGACTCATTATTCTGGAACCCCAACCTAAGGAAACATTATCCTTGCATCCACTGAACCCAAAAGCTCTCACAAAGGGTCATTTAGACTTGAAACGTTAGCCCTTTTCTCTTACAGCATTTTCTCTTTTGGTTTCAGATTCCAGCATCCGCAGTAATTTGTTTTTATCCTGGCATCCACTCTGTTCAGCCCTGTCAGAATATTTATGTCCAATTGAATCACTCAATTAACAATGTGCTCCTCTCTAATTCTTCTAAATCCCAGTGAATAAAGGCCTATTCAATCCAATCTCTCCTTAGGCGACAATCCTACCATCCCAAGTTTGCTGAACTTTGCTGTTCTCTCTCTGGCAAGTATATCCTTCCTTAGGTAAAGAGTCCAAAACTGCACACTGTGGTTTCACCAAGGCCTGTACAGCTGCAGTAAGACATTCTTGCTCCTGTATTCAAATCCTCTTGCCATGATGTCCCTACCTAAACTGAACAGCCATTTATGATAGAATGGACAATAGTAGTAGTGCTTGTGAAGTATTTAGATTATCAAAGCTTAAAAATAAACAGAACAGCAACATTCATTAACTAACTGGAAACAATTCAAGGAACTATCTTATCAAAAGTAAAGTATATTAGACTGAGGGTCGGTTAGTTCAGTTAGTTAGCTCAATTGGCTGGACGGCTAGTTCATGATGTTGACCAATGCCAACAAAGTGGATTCAATTCCTCCATCAGCTGAGGCTATTCCTGAAGGCCCCGCCTTCTCAACCTTGCCCTTCGCCTGAGGTGTGCTGAGTCTCAGGTTAAATCACCACCAGTCAGCTCTCTCTTAGAGAGCAGTCTTTGGTCCTCTGGGATAGTGATGATATTTATATGTATAATTAGATTGCAATTAAGATGCCATTAACAATAAATTGTGTGAAATACAGCACTTAAAATATCCCACGGCAAATAACAAAGTAGAAAGGATGGGTGCAAGACATTTGCAGGATGGTTTGGAGAGATGATCAAACTTTTACACAGGATTATGTAGATTATATGAAACAGAAACAGTCCACTTGGTCCAACCAGTCCATATTGGTGTTCATGCTCCACGATTCTCTTCCCATCTTTTCTCATCTAAATCTATCATCAAAACCATTTTTTACCTTTTCCCTCAAATGCATGTCTCATTTCCCCTTAAATGCAGCTGTTGTATTTCCTTCAACCATTTGTTGTGGTATTTACTTCAACTATTCGTTATGGTAACAAGTTCCACATTCGTACCACTCTTTGGGTGAATAGCTTGCTTCTGAATTTTATTGGATTTTCTGGTAACTATTTTATATCGATGACATCTAGTTTGAAACTTTTCCTCTTAGTTAAGGGGTCAATAACCACGGGGGATTTGAGGTAAGGGGCAAGAGGTTTAGAGGTGATGTGAGGAAATGCTTTTTCACCCTGAGGGTGGTGGAGTCTGGAACTCACTGCCTGAAAGGGTGACAGGCGGGAATCCTTGAAACATTTAAGAAGTATTTAGATGAGCACTTGAAATGTCAACGCATACGAGGCCAGGTGCTGGTAAATGGGGTTAGAATCGATAGATGCTTGATGGCTAATGCTGACTCGATGGCTGAAGGGCCTCTTTCTGTGTCGTAAAACTCAATGGGCAGGATTCTCTGGCCATGTCCGCCCGGTAACCGGAGAATCCTGCCCGAGGTCAATGGAGTTCTCCAATGTACGTGGCTCGCCCATGGCGTTCTTGCGGCGGGCAGGGCGGGAGAATCCAGCCCTATGAGTTATAGAATAATACAGAAGAGGCCCTTTGGCCCATCGAGTCTGACGATACATCAAAGACACCTGACCTGCACATCTAATCCCATTTGCCAGCCCTTGGCCCATAGCCTTGAATGTTATGATGGGCCAAGTGCTCTTCCAGGTACTTTTTAAAGGATGTGAAGGATCCCACCTCTACCACCCTCCCAGGCAGAGCATTCCACACCTTCACCACCCTCTTGGTAAACAAGGTTTTTCTCAATTCCCCCTTTCCTAAACCCTTCATTTTTGAGTTTATGTCCCCTCGTAGCTGACCCTTCAACAAAGGGGAAAAGCTGGTCCCTATCCACCCTGTTCATGTCCCTTATAATCTTGTACACCTTGATCAGGTTGCCCCTCAGTCTTCCCTGCTCCAGCAAAAACAACCCAAGCCTATCCAACCTCTCTTCATAACTTAAATGTTCCATTCCAGGCAACATCCTGGTGAGTCGCCTTTGCACCCTCTCCAGTGCAATAACATCCTGCCTATAATGTGGTGACCAGAATTGCCCACAGTACTCCAGCTGTGGCCTCACCACAAAGTTCTATACAACTCCAACATGACCTCCCTGCTTTTGTAATCTGTGCCTCGATGGAAAACGCCAAGTGTCCCTGTTAACCTGCCCTTCTGCCTTAAGAGATCTATGGACAAACACGCAAAGTTCCCTTTGTTCCTCGGACCTTCCTAGTGTCAGGCCATTCATTGAATACTTCCTTGTCAAATTACTCCTTCCAAAATGTATCACCTCACACATTTCAGGGTTAAATTCCATCTGCCACTTTGCCCATTTGACCATCCCGTCTATATCTTCCTGTAACCCAAGACACTCAACCTCACTGTTAACCACCCGGCCAATCATTGTGTAATCAAACTTACTGGTCCTATCCCCCCCACATAGTCATTAATATTGTTTTTATAATTGATGAACAACAGGAAACCCAGCACAGATCCCTGTGGAATGCCACTGGACACTGGTTTCCAGTCACTAAAGCAGCCATCTATCATCACGCACTATCTCCCCCAGCGAAACCAATTTTGAATTCTCCTTATCAAGTTCCTCTGTATCCCATGTGCATTTGCCTTCTTTATAAGTCTCCGATGTGGGACCTAGTCAAAGGCTTTGCTGAAATCCATGTAAACTACATCAACTGCACTACCTTCATCTACACATCTGGTCACATGCTCCCTCTGACAAAGCCATGCTAACCATTCCTGATCAAACTTGCCTCCCCAAATGAACACAGATTCTCTCCTGCAGAATTGTCTCCAATAGTTTCCCTACCACTCATGTGAGACTCACTGGTCTATAGTTCCCTGGATTATCTCCACAACTGTTTCTTAAAAAGTGAACAACATTAGCTGTTCTCCAGTCCTCTGGCACCTCTCCCGTGGCCAGAGAGGAATAAAAGATTTGGGTCGGAAACATTCTCCTATAATCTCCTCTCTCACCTCACACAGCAGCCTGGAACACAGTTCATCTGGGCCTGGTTATTTGTCCACTTTTAAGCCTGTCAACACCTCCAATACCTTGTCACTCCCTATGACTATTTTCTTGAGAACCTCACAGTCTCTCTCCCTGAGTTACATATCTACCTCCTCATTCTCTTAGGTTCAACACCCAACCAAAGTTCTCTGGCTCCACCCACAGGTTTGTTTTCCCCTTGGTCTCTAATGAAGTGTTATGTTTTATGAGGCTTTGAAAGGTGGAGAATGAGGCAGGCAGGCAGGCACAAAGGCTTGGGGAATGGGTGTTTCAAAGCATAGCATCAATCAGCTGAATCCTCTGCCTTCAGAAGTGAAACAGGGGTGGAGGAGCAAAGAAGGTTCAATCCAGAGCATTGATGGAAATCAGAGAGAAATAAATGGTTAGAAAATGTTTAAGAGATAGAGGAGGTGATGAAGCAAAACACAATTTACAATTTAACTTCAAGGGTTGTAAATTAAATAGGTTTGAGGGAGAGGTAGTCAATGAGGATGGGAGAGTGGGACTGTTTGAGGGAAAGAGAGCCACCAATGCTTCTAACACAAAAACAAGTTTGAAAAGCAGAAGAAGCTTTGGGTTTGTGCACTGTTGTTTTTAGATGGATAACTCTAGATTTTTTGATCAGGTAAGCCTGACCAGACTCCACTGGCAGCAAGTGTTAACTGGTTTCATAAATAAACATTAGTTTAATTTAAAAGTACTGTGGATCTCTGGTGCATCACACCTGTAAGGTAGGCCCGTGTGCTCCCCATAACCACAATCTGTTAAAAGTTGTGTGTCAGGTGAACTCCATGATACACTTTGAGGTTCTCTAAACCCTGGCCCATGACACTACTTAAGCCCATACCACCATCCTATCCCCATAAACCAGTAACCCCCACCACCAGACACTGGGAGAAAGTGCAAACTCCACACAGACTGTCACCTGAATTGAATCCAGGTCGCTGGAGCTGTGAGAAAGCAGTGTTAACCACTGTGCCACTGTGCTGCCCCCATTTGATCTTTCTACCCTGTGAGATTACTGATAAAATATGATCCAATTAAGTCCCTTGTATGAAATCATTATATTGAACAATATAATACGTTATCTGCGTATAGGTATTGAATCTCCACCCCCCTCAGATTTTCCTGCTACCAGGTCCATACGATGCAACACGCAGAGCATGTTAATGAGGGCTGAGGCAGTCACCGGAACTAGTGTTATCATCTGCACAGTGTTATAAATAACTTAAAAGGACATTTTCCTGCCAAATTAACAATACTGCACAATGTTGTTAAAGTAAAATTTATACTCTCTGGTTCTTTAATAATCATGGTGGGATCATCAGTCGAGTGCACACTAAGTAACATTCATTATATTGTTGCTTCTATTAATATTAATTACCCATACTCCAGATATATATAAGACAATATTTGTAACTGTCAGCAATGGGTGTTTTCATTTTGCAAGGAACTTTCTGTACTTGGTGCATCTTGAAAGGAGAAAAAATATCATGCATGATTGAGAGAGAGACTTAAAGTGGAGAGGGACTAATAAGGGGCCTGAAAAGAGGAGAAGCACCGGCACCCATTATGTATCTCCCTGGCTCTGCTTGGCAGCTTAGAAATATTAACCGCATGAGCCCTTGTCAGCTATGACCATTCACCTGGGAGGATGGAGCTTTGGAGTTGTGAGTTGACTGCCATCCACCAGCTGTTCTGTTTGGAGACATCGAATTGCCTCCCTCCTTTCATCCATTTCTCTGACTGCAGCCAATGTTAAATGCCATAGAATGAATGGCAGCTCTTTCCCTTGCAAGGATTTCGAGATTATGAGATCCATGAAACAAACCTGCTGTTATGTGGGCTTCACCAGAGAGAAATGAAATGAAATGAAATGAAAATCGCTTATTGTCACGAGTAGGTTTCAATGAAGTTACTGTGAAAAGCCCCTAGTCACCACATTCCGGCGCCTGTCCGGGAGGCTGGTACAGGAATCGAACTGTGCTGCTGGCCTGCTTGGTCTGCTTTTAAAGCCAGCGATTTAGCTGAGTGAGCTAAACCAGCCCCTGAGGGGAACACAACTGAGCATATTTGACATCCAGTTACCTCATAATTATTAGGGTGCCCCACTAGTTGGCCACTTGCACTGACGTTGAACTCCACCCCTTCACAATGTCCCTCCTTCCACTTTGACGTGTTTCACTTGCTGATAAACCAAATGGTCAAGGTCAGATTTGAAAAATGGTGCAGTGCACCTTCCGAACCCAATTCACCACTTTCTACCCTCCTCCTCTAACCCACCATCTTCCTCCCATCACTCTTGACCCACCCAATATCACCATTCCTCTCTGCTCTGCCACCCTTGTACCTCACCCCAATTATACTGGACCAAAAAATGAACAAATTCCCGCAAGAATTGAAACCCATTACCACCCCACGCTCAACTGGGCCCTGCCTCCTTCTGTTATCAGAGCCACCTATCTAGTCCCCCCTCCTTGCTCCACCCCTCCATGAGATCGTCACTCTGAGACTGTTCCCTCCTCTCACCGGCACCCTGAGTTCTCCTAGACAGAATTAATCTGCAATTGGTGAGGCAGGCGCTCAATCCAGAATGGTCAGCATGGTTTTGTTAACGGAGGTTATGTCTGACCAACTTGATCGATTTTTTTCAGAGATGACCATGTGTGTAGCTGTGGGAAATGTATTTGACATGGTCTACATGGGAGACTGAGAATATGAGCCCATGGGATCCAAGGAAATTTGGCAAATTGGATCCAAAATTGGCTGAGTGTCAGGAAGCAGAGAGTTATAATCGGTGGGGGTATTTTTCCGACTGTAAGCCTGTGTCCAGTGGCGTCCCGCAGAGATTAGGGTTGTGGTCCATGCTGTTTGTGATTTATATGAATGATTTAGACATGAACATAGGAGGGTTGATCAGCAGTAAGTTTGAGGATGATTCGAAAATTGGTGAGGTGGGAAATAATGAGGAAGATAGCCTTAGATTTCTGGAGGATGGTGATGGGCTGGTCAGATGAGTTGGTCAGTGGCAAATGGAATTCAATCTGGATAAATGTGTGATGATGCACATGCACAGGCCAAACAAGGCAAGAGAATACATGATAAATGACAGGACCCTGGGAAGCACTGAGAATCAGAGGGTTTGGTAATCATGTACACCGGTCCCTTAAGGTCGCAGAGCTGGTGGATAAAGTGGTTAAGAATATATGCAGCCTTTATTAGCCGAGGCATAGAGTTTAAGAACAGGGAGGTAATGCTGGAATTGTGTAAAGCATTGGTTAGGCCACAGCTAGACTATTGTGTGCAGTTCTGGAATCCACATTATGGTAGGGGTATAACAACACTGGAAAGGGTGCAGAGGAGATTTACCAGAATGTTGCCATGGCTGGAGAGTTTTAGCTGTGAAGATAATTCGGTAGATATGGATTGTTTTCCTTGGAGCAGATGAGACTGAGAGGTATGTGATTCAGATGTATAAAATTATAAGGGGCATCGATGGAGTAGACAGCAAGAAACTTTTCCCTTTGGTGGAGGGATCAATGAGCAGGGGGCATAGATTTATAATAAGAGACAGGTGGTTTGGAGGGAATGTGAGGGAAAACTTATTCACCCAGGTGGGAGTCTGCATGAAACGGTGGTGGAGGCAGACCCTCGCAACATTTAAGGAGTTTTTAGATGTGCATTTGCAATCCCAAGGCATATAAGGTCGTGGGCCAAGTGCTGCAAAATGGCATTAGAAAAGTTGTTTTTGACCAGAGCAGACACGATGGGCCAAAGGGTCTTTTCTGTGCTCTAGACCTCTATGACTCTAAGTGATGACACACATGGGTCAGGTGTCTATTTTGCAAGCCGCAGAAGTGTACAGATCAGGTTTTCCCTAACCCAGAGGAAGATTCAGCCCAAGGTTTCACGTTGATATAAATGATACAGATGGGTTGGTGAAATGGGCGATAAAGTGGCAGGCGGATTTTCACACAAAAACCATGAATTTAGGAAGGTCAAACAGTTGTCAGGAGTATACAATAAATGGGAATATACCATGAGGGGTAGATGAAGTGAGAAATCTTGGTTTACAAGTACACAGGTCCCTAAAGAAAGCACTTTAAGTAGACAAGGTTGTAAATAAAGCTTATGGAATGCTCTCCTTCTTTGGAAGAGGTATAGAAGATAAAAGTAAGGATAACATGTTGGAATTATATCAAATACTAGTGAGGCCACAACTGGAGTGTTGTGTGCAGTTCTGGTAACCACATTACAGGAAGGATGCAATTGCTCTTATTGCCTTTTCTGTGGCTCTGCTGTAACTATGGCAATCAGTGAGGTTGCCCTCCTTTCTTTTGATATCTATATTCTGATGCTCAGAGTCGCCAGGTATTAAATTATACCACCACAAATTTCAACCGGCTATCGATCAAAGAGCCAAATACCAGTTAGTTAGTTGAAGGTCAAGGGTACTTTACTTACACACACAATTGATCATGCAATGTACACTACTAGTTTACTACACCTATCGACTAAGACAACCTGTACTTAACTTCAGGCATCCAGCTTAGGTCAGAGGAACCATGGCCTTTGTTTGAATCTGGATCTATCGAGTCTGTAGAAGTAACTGCTGCTCAGCTGGGCTCATCCGGCTGGTAGCGGGCGTTGAACTTGGACTTGCTTCTGGTGGTGCTGTGACTGGAGATGGTCGTTGCCGGGGCACCAGGTCCAAAGGAGGATGAACGCTGGGTGGACTCTCTTCTTATGCTTGGGGGGTTTTTGCGCTCTTTTGGGCGGTCCTTCAGTTTGGACCCCACTAATTGGGAGATCCCTGATCACTATGTACGATTTCGAACCAATAAATGGGGAGTGCCTGGATGGCTGAGCGTGTCCCAAGGGATCATTGACCCTGTTGTTTACGCTTCCCTAGTACAGGGAGTGGCGCCAAAATGTCTGGGACTATACCGGTCGTTCAAGTACCAGTCCTTTGTTTTGGTGGAGATGGGCCATCAAATGCTAATTAGTCGGAGTTTCGATACCGTCTGGATTCATACTCCGCAAATATACATTTTCAGGCCCTGAGCCTGTCTGAATCTTGCTCTGTCCATTTTACCCGCTATGCTTTGCAAGTTTCTCTGTTCCTGGTTGCAAGTGGCCATCCCAGATGGCTACACTCTGGAACGAGTGCAGAGGAGGTTTACAAGAACGTTTCCAGAGCTAGAAAAGTGTAGCTACAAGGATAAACTGGGGTCATTTTCCTTGCAACAAATAAGGCTGAAGGGACATAGATTCAATATAAGTGGCAGAAGCTATAGAGGGGACAGGAGGAAGAAATCTTAACGCCGTAGCTAGTGGGTGTCTGGATTTCTTACTTCATCTACCCCTCTTAGTATATTCCCATTTATTGTGTGCTCCCTATAACTGTTTGACCTTCCTAAATGCGTGACCTCACAGTTTTCGTGTTAAAATCCGTCTGCCACTTTATCGCCCACTCCACCAACCCATCTATGTAATCTACACTTTTCTCGCCCGAGTTGGTAGTGGAGGCAGAGATCCTGAACTCTTTTAAAAGTTTAAGTACTGCATCCTAAGTGCTGCAAGCTACAGGGCTATGGGCCGGATGCGGGAAGGTGGGATTAGAAAGGGCACCTCAGTGTCCTTGGGCTGGCATGGTTTCATGGTTGCTGACTGTTCATGAGAACAAATGCTGCATGACCTGCAGATTTCAGCATCCTCTGTTTCGATAGATCCCTTCCCCCTCTATCTGACCTTTGTGCCCACAGAAATAGATGTTCTCCGGGAGCTGAGGTTTAGAAAAAAGTGACTATATAATTTGCTGAGTCAGGGTTGATAGAGCATGAATTAAAAATGGTACCAATTGATTATAAAGTATATCATCTCCAAATTTTACTGTTCTCTCAGCAAGCGCTGGGATTAACTTGATGCAACACTCATCCTTGGCTGGCATGGAGCCATTTTCCATTAAATACTTATTTGCTTTTCACATGAAAGCAAACACTGTTCAGTTCATTAGAAGTGCTGCGCATGTCTTAAAATATGTCTTCTCTTCACTCTCTCTCGCTTCGGAGATTAATTTTTCCAATTCATGGAAAACTTAGTTTGCAATGTAGTCACCTTACTTTTGACTTTGAAGGTAAACCTGAAGAGAATGTTCACTGGCAAAATGTGTACTTTGACAGAGATTAAAATGCACAGCACATCAGAGATTACATCAATTTGGCCTGTCCAGCTTTATCCAATGCACTTGATTCCTGAAACAGTCATTACCTGTCTATCCTCGCATAATATTGTACTAATATGTTTTGGGCTTTATTCATATCATAATTGAAGCACATTCTCTGAATGCATATGACAACAGCCCCTGTAGATTACATACAGAGTATGTGTGTCTGAGTGTGTGCGCGTGCGCATAATGAAAATAGCAGATTGCAGTCCCAGCATTAAATGATAGTCGTTTGCAGCACGTTGATTGATGAATTAATTTCTTCATTTGAAATTCAAAGTGAGACAGTGCATTAAGCTTCCAATGTTTCTCTCATACCTTGTCTCTAGTTCATTTTTCAAAAACCTATTCCCTTGTATCTTATCATAGTTACTTTAAACTAAGTGAAAAATACTACAATTTCTGCCCTCTGTACAGTGCCCATTTCCCAGCTGTAGCATGTAAGTGCAAATTGCTTTTCTGGTTGTTAGGAGCAACTGCCATTGTGTGCCTTTATCTCGTAATGTCAGACCTAATAACCCTAAAGCGAAAGAACTAGCATCAGGATTTCCACAAATGCTGTTCTTTCAATCAAAACTCAATGAATTATATACAATATGTATATATAAAACATTTTGATTTCTCTACTGAGTATGTCATGATTAAGAGGATCACGCAACTTTTACAAATTTCATTATTTTTCACGAACCGTGAGGAAATGCCAGCCACAGGACCTGTACAATTAATAAGGAAACAATATGAGAAGCATGTTTAACTCTGAATCAAATTTTAACATCCATGGATAGAAATCCCGAGCCTACTCCATATCTTGTTTGCTGGATTTTTATAGAATCTTACAGCACAAGAGGAGACCATTTGGCCCATCATACTATGCCCATTCTTTCAGATTGTCCATTCCAGATCATATACGCATGAATTTAAAAACAAATTTCATCCCTCCTTTGATTCTTCTTCCAATGATCATAAGTCTGGGTCCTCCGTTTGTTCGCCATCTGGAAACAAATAAAGCACTTCCCAAAGTACATCACCTCTTAACTTTCTCTGCTGAGAATGAACCCAGTCTCTCCAATGCCTCCACGTAACTGGAAATGTTAGTCCGGGGAAAGTGCGTCTCACCAAGTACGTTCAAACTAAGCAAGTATACTGGATCCCAGAAATTAAAAGTACGATTTTTAAAAAAAATAATTGACTCTCACTCAGTCGAATCTGGGAAGACCCATTCCCAAATGGCCAACAGGATTCAGATTTCCCAGCTGCCTGAGACAGAGGTACCAGAGTTGCACCTGTAGTGGGACCTGTGGCCAGCCAATCCATGCAGGTGAGATAACCTCCCATTGACCTCAAACTCCACTTTGGACAACAATTGTACCAGGCCATCATCTTAAACATTTCTGGGGCTATGGTAAATAGCAATACTTTGTATATCTATGATATATGACAAATATATCCGACTGTTGGGAATTTCTGTTCCACTTGCACTGCACGCTGGCTCGTGTGTTTCCCAGCAGTGTGGGATGGCTTCAATGGGAAAACCCATTGACAAGCGACGGGACTATCACTACCAGCGAATGACATGCTGCTGAGGGACACGGCTGGGTGCACAGAGATTCCAACCCATGATAACAATGTTAAATATAGATGTTTTGGATAAAGTAACTGGAGAATTACTATTCCACAAAGTCAAAATCAAGTAGTTTTATCGTACACAAAGTAGGTAAAGAGGGGGTGATTTCACCAGGAAAAAGAATCTGTTTCCAGTTTTGGGCACATTTAGCCACGTGTTTCCCCGCGCTCGAGGCTGGCGTTGTATAAGAGACACCAGCAGGGAACGTGCGGCCGTGGCCGAGGCTGCACATAGCCCCATTTTGCACATGTCCTGATCGGCAAGTCCCCAAAGCGACCCTCTACACCCCTAGCCCAAACGCACTATGGGAGAGTCCCTGTTATCCCCCCCGCCCCCCCGTCTGATCACGCATGCGCAAAAAATGCCAGCTTGGCACTGCCAACCTGGTACTCTGGCAGTGCCCATTCCATCTGGCACTACCACCTGTGTACCTTGACAGTGCCAGGCTGGTACCTAGGTGGCATTGCCAGGCTGCCCAGGGGGCACCAGAAGTGCCAGGGCACCACCCTACCCAAAGGGTATGCAATTGGGAACTTCTGATCTCCTGGGAGACACCCAAGAGTGCCATTCTGTCAGGTCCCCAATTGTGGAGACCAGTGCTGAGTGGTCCTCCCTGAGATCTCTGAGGTAAAGGGCTTGAATCCCAAAGCTGCAAATCCCAAATCAGGAGGCTGAACATTAAAGTGAGGCTAGGTGTCTCGCTCTAATATGCAGATTTGCCACAATGGACGGGAATTACATCACAACGGATCTCACGAGGCGTTAGGAACTGCGTCGAGCTCAGGAGCGGGGTCTGCTGCGTTTTACCGGCCAAGCTGCACAGCAGCAAGAAACTTTTCAGGTGCAACGCGGCCACTGGATTGCAACATATTTCTGGCCGCCCTGATCTCCACCACCCCGCATACCATTTTTGAGCCTCCTCGGAGGTCCCAGGAAACACCCCTGCACATGGTATGGCCTCCCTGGCATTGCCACCCTTGCACCTTGGAAGTGCCCCTGCCAGCCTGGCAGTGCTACCCAGGCACCCTGGCAGTGCCAGGCTGACAGTGCCTGACCGCCCATGGATTTCTAATGGCCTGAGAGATCCCCTTATGTGGCATTGCAACTGATCCATGTTTGTGGGAACCAATATTAAACAGCACCCTGACAAGGTCTCCCAGGTGCGGCTGTTAGGTCCCAGGTACCAAGTGAATCTTGCAAAGGCAAATTGAAATGTGTCTAATGTATCATTTAAATATGTTGATCTGGATGACGCCCAGTGAAGGCGAGATCCAGATTGTGACATCTCGCGAGACTCTGTGAAATCTGGCGAGACTTTTTGAGCATCGACAATCCCGCGAGAGACCTCTCGTAAGATTGAACAGCCTTGTCCCAGCACCAAGTCGGGCACGGCAAGCCCGTTAAATCACCCCCAGAACTTCTCAATTCTATTAATTGCAACAAGAGGTGTTTAAGATCGCCCATTTCTAGTTTCTATTCTGTGGGAGACTTAAAATTTGTTGTGATCCAATTCCACAGCAGAACTAAACTCTGAAATACGTATATATTCTTGCTTTTTAAAAAGTGCTAAATGTTTTCCTGGCATTAACATTTATACGTTTCTGCAAATTTTGAGATTGTCAGAATTCATTCTTGAATTTAAGGATAATTATTCTTGTTCAGTCTTGCTGATCTCTTTTAATTGCTTCTATTTCAATGAAGAATAGTGCGTTAGAAACAAATTATAATTTGTAAGTACCTTCATTGTTCATTTTTACCCACTTGGTTTGTATTTAAAGTAATTGGTCTGTCTAGTGGCTTAATCATTAATTAGTTGATATTCTCACCAAGAATAAGATTTTAACTTGATTATTTTGTGTCTCTACCCTTTATCTCTCCTGTTCTTTAAGAGGCTGCTCCGTGGTGGAGTACAATTCAACAACCACCAAATGCAGCTGCTATCTCGTGAATGAGGTCTGACATTGAACTTGAGCATGTCTTCACTCAGTATTCATTAGAACATACTTTCCAGCGGGAAATATTGAATAGTGGTTATGAGCAATGCATTATAAAAGCATACAAGGCCAATATTGCATTGCTTTGTACCACAGGAATCCTCATTTCACATATGCAGAGCACATGCCTGATCCCAAAGGCTTATTATGTCCCATCATTGTGCTTCACTTGCACTTCAAACATTTCCCTCCGTTGTGGGGGCAGGATGCTTTTACCTGGAATGGGCTGGCACAGTTAAATATTATGCCAATGAGATAACTGCGATGCCCATACCCTTCCCACCTACATAATGACAGAGATTCAAATCGCACAGGACCCACTCATATTGAGCTTTGTAAGTTGTGCCCAGTTCCTTCAGACTGCCGGATCTGACAACACACTGTTTTTTGCTTGCATCTCTCACCATTAATGTCACAGGGCCAGATGGAATATTATCAGGGGCCAAGTGTTCTTCTGACTAGTGTCTGAAGGGTCTAACATCTAGCACCCACCATCAGTGCTGTAGGCTTTGCCTGCCTGAAGAGCAGCACCAATTATCATTGTCACACACATTTCAATGAACCCAGTGATGCCAGGACCTTGATAGTGATCACATCTTGTGCAGGTGGAGGGAAAAGATGCGTAAAGAGAGATGAAATATGGCTGCTAAGTTTACTGGATGGGCAAGCTTACTTCCACTATACCTGTATCTGTGATCTTAATTTCGTCTTATCTGCAAACCATAGAGGAAAAGAAAATGACACAAAAAGACCACAGGGCACAAGAGGTTTTCTGTGTCTAATTTAATAGATGAAAGCAAATTGAAAGTTCAAGTAAATTTCCAAATTTCAACAATATATTTACGCAGAATCTGAACCATTCAATCCCTGGTATTTAGCCTGATTATATATAAATTAAGTTCCTACCAGAAATCTGGTGATATCATATCTGCTGTCAGTCATGGAGCCTGATTGACTTTCCTTTCAGCTGAAGTTTATGTGAAGCACAATCCAGAAAAGTATACAATGGACAGCAGGTCTGATTTCACCTGCTTTGCACCATCACCAAGAATGACCTCTTTGTAGTTGGGCATGATTCAAAAGCAGCAGGGATAGGAGCTGCACGTGCCACTGATCGGAACATACTTTCAAGGTTAGTAAGGTCCCTCGCAATGTTGCCAAGGAATGAGGAGAAACAAGGAGAAATGCAATTGTAAACTTGATTACTTTGCTTCACTGTAATATTGCTAAGATTCATGATCAGCCCATTAGCTGTCAAACATATACTGCTGCTGGAGTTTTCTATCAATAGGAACAGTACAATGTTAGTCATGATGCAATATGGCATTCAAATGATCAATGGACTCAATGGTGTTAATAGAATGCCCCAGAGACCACGATCATTGTATAGTCCAGTGTCAGGTTGGTAGTTATTTTTTTTTCTCATTTAGGTTATGCTGTGTGTTGGATCTAACATTGAAATTTTGGATCTAACATTGAAATTGAAGACATAGATGATGTATTTTCAAAAGAGGAGACTAGAGCTTAAAAAGCGTGTTGTTGAAATAAATGGATAAATGCTGAACGCGACATGACATTATTTTGTTTCCTTAGGTATGAGGGTGAAGGATG